>NC_137980.1:29482021-30082021 GCF_963924665.1 Micromys minutus
CATTCCAACATTCCTTAAAATAGATCCACAAGATAACAATAGCCTTACTATCTCTTGGGGTCCTTCCCTGGCGTCTTAGTCCTGGTTTCTATTCCTGCACAAAACATCATGACCAAGAAGCAAGTTGGGAGGAAAGGGTTTATTCAGCTTACACTTCCACATTGCTGTTCATTATCAGAGGAAGTCAGGACTGGAACTCACACAGGGTAGAAACTTGGAGGCAGGAGTGGATGCAGAAGCCATGGAGGAATGCTGCTTACTGACTTGCTCCCCTGTCTTAAGCTTTTTTATAAAACCCAGTACTATCATCCCAGAGATGGCACCACCCACAACGGGCCCTCACATCCTTGTCACTAATTGAGAAAATGCCTTACAGCTGGATCTCAGAGAGGTATTTCCTCAAGAGAGGTTCCTTTCTCTGTGATAAATCCAACTTATGTCAAGTTGACACACAAAACCAGCCAGTACATATGGTGAACTAGAATTACTTGTAGAAGTGTGTGTGTGTGTGTGTGTGTGTGTGTCTGTGTGTCTGTGTGTCTGTGTATCTGTGTGTCTGTGTGTCTGTGTTTGTGTGTTTGTGTCTGTGCCTATGTGGAAAATAGGAATTTGAAATTAAGAGTATGAGTTCTACTTAACCAAAATAGTTTAAAGGGAAAACATCTGTGGTTCATATGTTTGAATACTTGGTCCCTTCCCCAGTTGGTAGAAACCTCTGGGAAGCAATAGGGGAATTGTTAGAGGAGGTATGTCACTCAGACAGGTGTGGCCGTGAAGAGTTAATTCAATTTGAGCTTATAGGAGATTAAGCATTTAGCCACCCACCAGAGCTCTCTAGATTCACAAATGAAAGACGAGTATACACACACACACACACACACACACACACACACACACACATACACACACGCTGGACTCTTCTAACCCACCCACCCACTCCCCACCCACCTCCAGAGCTAGCACACACTGCCCTCTGGTATTCCTGAGTTAACATTTTCTAAATCCATTTTTTTTTATCTTTAGTTCCTGTTATTGTTTGTATATACTGCCCAAGGAGTAGCACCACTAGAAGGTGTGACCATGTTTGAGTAGGTGTGGCCTTGTTAAAGGAGGTGTGGCCTTGTTGGAGTAGGAGTATTACTGTACTTTAAGACCCTCATTCTAGCTGCCTAGAAGCCAGTATCCTGCTAGCAGCCTTCAGATGAAGATGTAGAACTCTCAGCAATTCCTGCACCATGCCTCCCTGAATGCTGCCATGCTTCCCTCCATGATGATAATGTACTGAACCTCTGAATCTGTAAGCCAGTCCCAATTCAATGTTGCCCTTATAAGAGTTGCCTTGGTCATGGTGTCTGTTCACAGCAGTAAACCCTAACTAAGATAGTTCTCCAGACCCAGGTGGGGAGTGGCCCCTAGGGCCACTCTGATCTCTCTGCTCTCACATCATGGTGTCTTCCTCCTTGGTCCCTTGCCTGTGCAATCTAAAAGTCCTGCCTCCATCTCCCTGCCCAGTTATTGGCCGTATGGTAATTCTTTTTTTTTTTTTTTTACAATGTTAAAAAAAGAGATATATGTACAGATTTTTAAAAGCATTTTGGCATAGCACTATATGAATATATTTTTGTCAGTAATAGCAATTCTTTATTACCAGACAGAGTCAGCTACAGGCAGGAACCCTCAGCATCTGGAAGCAGAGCTTTGGGGAGCCAAATTAAGACAAAGCATTAGAACCAATTCTCAGCAGGTAGGCTTTGAGATTTTGAAAGACTAACACCATTCCTGGTTGGCTTTCTCTGTCTCCTTTTGTGGGTCAAGATGGAAGCTCTCAGCTGCTACTCCAGCACCATGTCTGCCTGCCTGCTGCCATGCCACCCACTAAGATGATCATAAACTCACCTTCTGAAACTGTAAGCTCAGAATAAACTCTCCTGTAAGTTGCCTTGGTCACAGTGTCCTATCACACCGAGAGAAAGAAAACATCATCAGAGTAGCATTTCGACTTCTGGTTCTTGGTTAACAAAATGGGACCCGGTGGATGAAATCAGAAACCACTGATCTCAGCCACAGGCTGAGGACCTGCTGAGCAAAGATGTGCCTCGGAATGGAAGAAAGGAGCAACCAATGTGGCTGCCCTTCTCACAGTGGCTTGTTTGTAGGAGGTAGACCTGCCCTCAACTGAGTCTGTGACATGCATGTAAAGTGAGGATTTAGAGTCAGAAATGCACCGCATGTGAGCCCTTGTCCAAGGTGGCATAGTCTTGTTTTATCCAATGATTGGGAGGGGAGTGAATTTGTCTTTGTGTACCCTGGGTCTTAACAAACGGCCTCTGCATGGAGTTGGCCAAAGTAAAACATCTTGAGCTATGACATTCAGCACACTAAGCACACTTCTGACATCAACTACAATCTCAGATGGGTCCTAAAACCACCCTGAGTTTTCAAAATTTGCTGGTAGGTATCAGAGAACCAGGCTACTGTACTAATAGTTAGATTTTATTGTAAGGAAAGGATATAGTCTTCTTATTAATTTTAATTACATGTGTGTGTTTGTGCACATGCGTGCAGATTCTCACAAAAACTGGGAAGAGAGTATTGGATGCCCGTGACCTGGAATAGCAGGTGGACAGGTAGTTGTAAGCCACCCACTGTAGGTGCTGGGAACTAGGGTGCGCTTTAAGAACAGGAAGTGTTATTAAGCACTGAGCCATCTCTCCAGACGAAGAGTACAAATTTAATTCAGCCAAGGAAAAAGAGAGGATAGAGATGAGAACCTCCCAGATCAACATTTCCCTGCCTCCTGCGAGTACAACAGTGTCCACATTGATAAGCAACAGTACCATTGTTCCCAGTCGGGGGCATTGGCCCAAGCTTTCCTATCCAAAGTTCCTATTGAAACTTCATCACAGACAAAAATTGGTTAAAATCAGCCTCCAGGTCAAATAGCACAGGTGATCCAAATCCCATACTATAAACCACGTGGTTTGCCCTTTGGGGGTGGCTAGCCTCTACTCTAAATTAAGACACTCCTATCAGACATCACACTGATTCCTTCACAGATTACAGGGTCAAAAGGTCAAATTCTTTCCTACACAGCCCCCAAGGTAAATCTAACACACTTAGCTAATTGCCTTCATGAAGCGATTTAAAGAAATGACTTTTAATCCTTTTCTCTAGTAGAATTAAAGTATTGCGACCCTGCATCTTAATGAGTGCTCCGTTTTCTTCAGCTCATACAAACTCTGTAGCAAACTCCTATCACCAATGGCTAAGGAGATAGAACACTGGGGTTAGAAATTGTGATTAAATTTGTCAAATGTACTTGGGCTTTCTGGTAAGTACCCACTCATACGGACACTGTGGCACATTCCTCAGGTTCCATAGCAAATGGCTTGAAGTGACAGAAATTTACTCCTTCATAATTCTAAAGAACATAAAACCAAAATCAAGGTATCTTCAGGGTCACATGCCTCCAAAGAGTCTAGAAGAACCTCCCAGCACCCACAGTGGGTGGCTTACACTACCTGTCATTCCAACTTCAGGTCACTGGATGCCTTCTTCCTAGCTTTCGTGAGAATCTGCACACATGTGCACACATGTAATTAAAATGCAATTAGTAAGAAAACTCTATTCTTTCCTTACAATTAAAATATAAGTGTGATAGTTTGTGTATGCTTGTCCCAGGGAGTGGCACTATTAGAAGGTATGGCCTTGTTGAAGGAAGAGTGTCACTCTGGGAGTGGGCTTAGAGACCCTCCTCCTAGCTGCCTGAGGATGTTCAGACTGTCTCTGGCTTCCTTTGGATCAAGATGTAGAACTCTCAGCTCCTCCTGCACCATGCCTGCCTGGATGCTGCCATGCTCCTGCTTTGATACTGGACTGAACCTCTGAACCTGTAAGCCTGCCCCAATTAAATGTTGTCTTTTATAAAACTTGCATTGGTCATGGTGTCTGTTCACAGCAATAAAACCATAACTAAGACAAGGGACAAGAATCTTGTCTTTCTCAACCTCTCCCTCTGCTGGCTTTCTGTCACTATTCTAGCTTTGGGTCTCCATCCTACTTTCTGGGTCACTTTCCCTCTCCTTCCAATACACACACACACATACACACACACACACACACACACAAAGCCTTTCTTCTGTCTCTTGGATTCAGGGTTCCCTCTCATAATCCAAGATGACCTCACCTGAGAATGCTTGACCTCATGACATCAGCAAAGATTCACTTGCCAAGTAATGTTATATTCCCATGTTGCCACGATAATGGTTTGATCACATCCTTAGGGATAAACCATTCCACACCCTACAGGCAGCACTTGCTAATGAAAAACAAGTACAGAATTTGGGCTCTCCTCCTGCAGGTCTCACCTTCTCTCCAGGCATTTCTCACTTTCAGGGATCCCTGGGAAATGTCCTCATGTTGCTTACTAATCAAGCCTTGTGCGTGTGCATGAGAGTTGCTGGTAACAACTGTGTTGATATTATTGACACTCTGGAATATTGCTCATGTGACTTAGTGAATGTCCCACAAAGTCTATTCTTTTAAGGCAGTTGCTCAACCTCTGCAAATTCCAGTTCCAAAATTATTAATTCCAAAAACCTCTGCAAACAACCCCAAAATTAGAGTTTCATTGCCTGGCACCTCAGGGAATGCTCCCAAAAGCCTGATCCAGACTCTGGTGTCCATGACAACCCTGAGTGTCCGTGCCCCATACTGTCAAACAGTTAGAATATCAGTCCTGACCACTGTAATAACAGCAATCACTATAGCCCAGGGGTTATACATTTCTTACATATGGTTATACAGAGGTATAGATTTACATAATATTAATTATATAGTTCTAAAATAATGATGTATGCATATTTCTACTACAATGCATGCTAAAAATTCACATATGTATGTGTTATGCTGACATTAATGTTTACATCAATATATTAATTTATTGCAGAGATGTGTTATTGCATTGATAGACACATTTGTACTTTTTTAAATTATGGTAGATCTTATGAAATTGATAAACTTTAATAAGCAGTAAGTGGAAAAAAAGCTTGACTGTAAAACTGAATCCTTACACATGAATTGGTGTGAGGGAGGCATGGAGGTTCTTACACTCACAGGTAAGCACGCGGGGAACCTGGAATGTTAGACACACAGGGTTGTCCCTCCAATAGGAAGGATGCATAACCTGTTTTTTACAGAGAAGGCTGGGAGCAGACGTGGTTGAACTCTGATGACCTTTGTGCTATCTGTGTAACCAAGACCGAGTCCTCAGATCTCCCCCACATCCCTGTCATGAGCTTGTCAATCTATAGAAGCCATCTTTATGGAAGATAATGCATGTAGTCAATATATAGAACCCATATTTATAGATGATGTAGCGTGTGCTTTCAGAAGAGTTTTATGTGAGTGCACTGTCACTGTCTTCAGACACACCAGCAGAGGGCATCAGATCTCATTACAGATGGTTATGAACCACCATGTGGTTGCTGGGAATTGAACTCAGGACCTTTGGAAGAGCAGTCAGCACTCTTAACCACTGAGCCATCTCTCTAGTTCCTTCCAAAGAGTTTTGATGTACTTGTGTCTTACACTTTATTGTGTACATGGGATTGAGTTAATGTCACCAGAAAAGTCCTTTGCCAGACTGTGCTTAAATATGCCTCAAATAAAATACTTGGGGTCAGACTCCCCAAGTCTGAACCAACACTGGCTACTCCATCCTGCATCCTGGAGACGTATAAAACCACAGGAACATCTAAAGAAGCCATTAAGGAGTTTGCAGCACATGGGACAGATCTGGGGCAGTGGTCCAGGCTCCAGCTCACCCTGCCGAGGGACGGCTGTGAGCAGCAACTTATCTGTTCCACTGGGCCACCAGGATGGTCAACACAAGCATGCCACACCGATGATGGACAGATCACGGGCCCATCCATTCCCCTCTCATTTGTCCTACTGAGAAATCTGCATATTCCAGGGGGTAGTCCACAAAAAAAAATGCAGTCAGTCCTGTCAGGTCCTAGTGAACTGTGACAGACAAATTTAAGAATGACTGTCCTTTATCCTTTGGTTCACACAGTGTCCTTGGGCTAGGAACTATCTTCAGTGACTCACTACTCTGGAGCTCTCCAACGCGTTCTACTATTTTAAACTTCCCTTCACTTCTTTTTTTTTTTTATTATTTCATGTGTGTGTGTGTGTGTGTGTGTGTGTGTGTGTGTGTGTGTTTATAAATATGCATGTGTGGATATGATCCTGGAGATCATTGATAAAGTCAGTCTGGCCAGCGAGACCCAGGGCTCCTCCTGTCTCCATCTCTCCTATGGTAAGATTGCACATGTAAATATCTGTGTCCAGCTTTTACTTTGTTATATGCTAATTAACTAAGATATTTAATTTTAGTCATGTTAGCCACATGTGACTCATTAACTGGTCAGTCTAGAGTGATGATGGCTCTCAACCTTCCTAACGCTGCAACCCTTTAAAACAGTTCCTCATGTTATGGTGACCCCACCACCACCACCACCACCAATTTATTTTTGTTGCTACTTCATGACTGTCGTTTTGCTACTGTTGTGAATCATATGTGAGTATCTGCGGTTTCCTATGGTCATAGGTGAGCCGTGTGAAAGAGTCATCTGACCTCCAAGTGGCCATGACCCTCAGGTTGGTTGAGAACCATTGTTCTAGAAGCGGAGGTTATATTTAGAGGGTTATAAGATGCAGTGAAAAGAAGTTTAAAATAGCTGGAACTTATCGGCGAGATCCAGGGTAGTCAATCATTCAAGGTAGTTTCCAGCCCAAGAACACTGTATGAAATTAACTATTCAGCACCAGATTAAACATTCTAGGATTTGGGGGCTGGAGAGATGGTTCAGCAGGTAAGGGGGCTGGCTGTTCTTTCGGAGAACCCAGTTCAAGTTGTTCAGTTCCCAGTGCCCACATTCGGTGGCTCACACGTGCCTTTATCTAGCTTCATGGGTTACATTACCCACTTCCGGCCTCCAAGCCCACCTTCACACACAGACATATATTCACACAGATACACAGATAAATAAAATAACCTTTTTCAGAAGACAATTAATTTTCAGAAATCCAGAGCTGAAAAGACAGCAGACCAAAAAATCAAAAGTAAAAATAAACAAAACTCACCTCTGCATACACACCAGCAGCCTTGGCCCGCACTGCAGGGCTTACCCAGCTCTCTTCCCACCAGGTAGACAAGCTCGCCCCTCCTCCCACGCACCCCCAGCTGAGGGCTGAGGGCCATTTCGCTCATGTTGATCTGGATTCCTGTCTCTCCTAATCCAAGATGTGATTGCATTGAATTGCTTTCTAAATCTGTTATATACTTCGTTTGTAATGCCCTCACTATTGGGTTTGAGGGGAACAGTGGTGAGATTCGCTAATTGATTCGTTTAATTTTATTTTCCATTCTTTGCGTTGAAGCCTTTGGGACTCGCTGTGTAAGTGACATGTAAATTGGGGCTTGGATGCAAGAGTTCTTGGCAGTTTTCTTTGGCGGGACTCAAGCATTACTTGGAACTACTGAAGAGAATAATTTCAAGGAACTCAGCCGCTACTCGTACATCTATGTGATTAAATCCTGGTGTGTACAGAAATGCACGTACCAAGTACACTCAAAATCGATCCAGATTAATTAGTGATGTGTGTCATGACTGTACTACCCCCATGATTTTTCTAGCCCTTGTACTTAACATAAAGTAGAATGAGGTTTTATAGGTCACATGAACTGTCAAAAAAAAAAAAAAAAGAAAGAAAGCAGAGATGAGTAGCCAGAGACAAGACAATCATCAGCAACTATGCAAGAATTCGGGTACAGGTCAGTGGCAAAGCCTGTGCTAGGCATGTGCCTGGCCTTGGGTTTGGTCGCCAGCATGAGCAAAATACAAAAAAAAAAAAAAAAAAAAAAAAAAAAAAAAAAATTAAGGAACAATCACCCATCAATCATCTATCCATTGATTGATTGGGTCAACAAACCCAGCACCTACTTTGAAGTACTACTGACTTAGTTAATATTTCTCCACTTGATTCTCATTTTAGAGCAGACATTGTACTCCGCCTTCTAGCTGGATTATTTTCCTTAGGGATTCAGTTGGAAATGTTCGGAGATGGGCTGGAAGGATGGTTCAGTAGTGATGAGCACTGGCTGCTTTCCCAGAAGACCTGCGCTCCATTCCCAGCACCCTCGGGGAAGCTCACAACCATTTGTAGCTATAGTTCCGAGGAATCTGGCACCCTCTTCTGGCCTTTGTGGGAAGTTCCTCCATGTGCTGTACAGACTGCATACATGCAGAGCACCCACATGCTTAAAATAAAAATAAATGACACACGTTATGCACTCACTGATAAGTGGATATTATCCCAAAAGCTCAGATTATCCAAGATGCAATTCACAGACCACACAAAGCTCAAGAAGAAGAAAGACCAAAGTGTGGCTTCAGTCCTTCTTAGAAGGGGAAAAAAATACTCACAGGAGGAAATATGAAGGCAAAGTGTAGAGCAGAGACTGAAGGAAAGGCCATCCATAAACTGCTCTTCCTGGGGATCCAGCCCATATTCAGCCACCAAACCCAGACAGTATTGCTGATACTAAGAAGTACATGCTGACAGGAGCCTGATACAGCTGTCTCCCGAGAAACTCTGCCAGAGCATGACAAATAAAGAGGTGGATGCTCACAGCCAAGCATTGGACTAAGAACAGGGTCCACAACAAAGAAATTAGAGAAAGGACTGAATGAGCTGAAGGGGTTTGCAACCCCATAGGAAGAACAATATCAACCAACCAGACCCCCAGAGCTTCCAGGAACTAAACCACCAACCAAAGAATATATATACATGGGGAAACCCAGGGCTCCAGCTGCATATGTAGCAGAGGATGGCCTTCTCTGGCATCAATGGGAGAAGAGGCCCTTGATTCTGTGAAGGCTTGATGCCCCAGTGTTGGGGAATGCCAGGGCAGGGAGATGGGAAGGGGTGGGTGTGTGAGGGAGCACGCTCATAGAAGTAGGGGGAGGAGGATGGGATAGGGACATTCTGGAGGAGAAACATGGAAAGGGGATAACATTTGAAATGAAAATAAAGAAAATATACAATAAATAAATAGATAAATAAATAAAGTGCCAAATAAAAAACTAGTCCTCAAGGGATACATTGTTTACTTTTCTTTTCCTTTGTTGGTATTTTTTTTTTTTTTTTGGCTAGCCTCTGTATTTACATTTCAGATGTTATCCCCTTCCCCCCCAATCCCCTCCCCCTCCCCCATTGCTTACCTTCTATAAGATTATTCTGAGAAGAGAAATAATGGTCACCAGAAGTGCCAGCTGCTCTTCCAGACTAGCAGGCTTGATTCACTCTCACGGTGACTTACAACCGCCTGTTATTTTTGTTTCAGGTGATCTGACTCCCTCCTCTTCCCTCCATGGGCACAGTCACACATGTGGGGCACAGACATACATGTACGCAACACCCAAGCACATAAAATAATAATAACTTTAAAAAATAGTTCCTGGGAATATAAATTGTAAAACACAGTCCTTGTATTTGGAGAGTTTAAAACTTAAGTGCCAAATGTTGGTATCAACAGGCAAAGCTTTAAGAACTTGAAAGAGGGGGAAATTATATCTTTGCAATCTGAAGAACTTTAGTTTTCTGTTTTTGTTATTTGCAAAGCCTGTTACAGTGGGTGCCTGCACAATTCTCAGACACTAAAAACTAAGCTGATTTTTAAATAACTGTTTGGTTCTCAGCTTCCTCCCTCTAAACCAATGCCATTTGTCTGGGTTCCGGGGTGATCACAGATCCCACACTGAGTGTAATCTTAGGGGTTGTCACTGTGTCTCCCTCCGTCTGGCCCACACGATTTCCCTGCTCTCCACAGTTACTATATTTCAGTGTGATCAAACCATAGCTTACAGGAAATTGCTCTAGTTTTGATATCATGGATGAGGAAATCAGTCATGAGATAGCCAAGCCCTAGAACACTATCTAAATGAGAAACCAGAGAATGGAGCCTGTGCTCTTGTGGAGAAAACTTTAACACTGTGAATGCTGTGGTTGAGCTTTCCCAGTGGAGAAGACACGTGAGGGCAGGCCAGTGTCCTCTTCAGCCAAGAGGGGCTTTCTTGAGCCTTTGGAGATATGAGATGAGCTTTTAAAGAAGCTGTGTGAGCACCCTTAGAATTTTACTTTGATCTTAAAGGTGGAGACATCAACACTGGCCAACTGGGGCCAGAATAAAACAACACAGACCTAGACTGGTGACTTCACAGAAACTTGGTGTCTCAGACTCAAAGATTGGAAGATGCAGACTCTGTTCAAAACTCTAATCTTGGCTAGCTGATGACCATCCTCTTAAGTTCTTGTGTTCTTACATATACTTCATGGGGTATTTATATTGTTCTCTCTAAATATGCATATATATACATTTATGGATGTATATATATACATATATGTATGTGTCTGTATATATATATACACATACACATATATATACATAACTTAGTCATTGTTCTATTGCTGTGAAGAGACACCATGATCATGGCAACTCTTAGAAAATAAAGCATTTAATTGGGGTCTTGCTTATAGTTTCAGAAGTTTAGTTCATTATCATCGTGGTAGGGAACATGGCAATTTTCAGGTTCCGTACATTCTGGAAGGGGTTAAACTTTGTAGCTCTGTATGCCGAGAGCGTGAAATCTGTGCTTATCCATCCACATTTCTACTTTAAACTTACATGAGGAAGAACAATGACTTCACTAACGTACTGAGAGGACTTCAGAGATTTTGGAAGGGAGGATGCTTCGACAATATTTTCCTTGAGATATATCATGTCTCTTTCCCACCTCGTGGGAGGAAAATACTACAAAAATGCAACAAGTGGTCCCAGAAATTTTAAAGAACTAAATACTGGAGACTGGCTCTCAAGGACATAGATTCATACACTATGGCTAAGTGAAATTGTAGCAAAGCGTGTGTGAGCAGAAAGAAGCTTCCCGGGAGATGACTGAACTCACCGAAGAGGACCATCTTACAGAGTGCATGATCACAACAGACAAGTGGGCCACTCAGAGCTCTGGGTGCTGCAGATCTGGATTGCAAAGCCTCCAATGAACCCGTCAAAGGCCCCATGAGAGGCAACGCAGAGGAGCCACTGCACCTCCTCTGTAGAGTCATCCAGGTCTGATCCCAGCTTGCTCTTACCTATCTTGGTTACTTTGCTATTTCTGTGAGAAAATGCCATGACCCAGAAAACCTATAAAAGGGAGTGTTTAATGTAGCTTTAGAGGGTTAGAGTCCATGACAGTAGAGCAAAGGCATGGTAGCAAGGATAGCATTATGCCTTTCTAGACAGATGATACAGTTATGATGATTATTGATAAACAATGTCAACATCTACTTCTAGCTACTCAGAGAAACCTCTGTTATTGAGGATTGCAAAAGCTATCTCAAATCTACCTTTGTCCCTTGATCAGGACCCCCATCTAATAACTTGGAGTTCTCATTCTAACTCTGACCTTAACTAAAATAATCACTTGTCCTGTGATGAGACTGTGGTGTTCTGCTGAGGCAAGACCCATGGGAGGAAACATTATGTTTGGAGAGAGTATAAGTGTGACTCAAAGGATAATGATGGAGGCTGGCAGAGCCCACTGTGCAGCTCTGTGTTGGTTTCAAGTCTTTGTTGATCTCCACTTCATTGAGAGAGAACTCCTTGCATTCCAACTGGACCTGTTCACCCTGCTGACTCATGCCAATTCGGTGGAGGCCTGGTGGTTTCTGCTGCTGCTGCTGCTGATGATGATGATGATGATGATGATGATGATGATGATGATGGTGGTGGTGGTGGTGGTGGTGGTGGTGGTGGTGGTACATGTTTGGAATCATCCCCAAAGAACTACTTCTAAACAGGTCCACATCTCCTTGTCCTATTTACCATCTTTTCTCCCCTACCTTTGAACAGTGAGCTAGAAGGGGGTCAAAGCGTTTAAGAACCCTTATTAAAATAGGTTTGGAAAACCCTAAGCCCATACTTGTGGCTACAGAGGTTTCAATCTATGCCTACTTAGCCCCTTGCTTTAAGCCTGTGGCAAGGCAGCACACAGAAGTAGGCCTGTATTTCAGAGGAAAAACTTGCTGACTTCATGGTGACCATGAAGGAATGCAAAAAGGAAAAGAAAGGGCCATGGTTGCAGTATCATCTTCGACAATCTAACATTTTTTCTCTTGAGTCTTAATCAATTCAGGAAGACTTAGTGAGAGGCTCTGTCTCCAAATAGCACAAGAGACTGCCAGCCAAGCCCTTGGCACATGAGAACTTTGGGGATACTCCATGTTCAAACAATTTCTCATTCCATGCCTGGCTCCAAACGGCTCAAATCCATTTCCACGTGCAGAGTGCATTAAGTCCACCTCCAGGAATTCCCAAGCCATTCCAAAATGATCGAAAGCTCAAGTCCAAACTCTTATAGAAAAGATGAGCACTTTACTGTGAGCAACCACACAAATGAAAAATAACAGGACAACAATATACAGTCTCTAATCAAGCTCAAAACTGAGAGATTTTTTAAATACCAAAGCCACCAAGTTATGTGGTCCATGTGTGATTTCTAAGGGCATTTGGTGGGAGGTCCTAATCTCTGAGTGGCTTGGGGAGTTTGAATTCATGTAGCCTTGCTGTCTACAGCCCACATAATAGCTTCTCATTAACTGGGTCTGATTCTCAACAGCTTTTCTCAAACCATATAATATTTTCTCAGACCATATTCTTACATTAATATTTACAGGATCTCCATAGCAATGTCTGCTCCGCTTTCACAGCGCCCCACCCTGCCCCATCAGCGGTACCACACACTGACTATAGGCCTGCCCCGCCTTGACTACATTCTCACGCTTTCCTTTGAAATTTTGGTGGACACCTCTGCTGCTTCTGGACTCTTACATTCCATGTTATTGCAAAACCAGGACCAGGTGAATGATACCAAAGTCTGCTGCACACAAGAACTGTACCCAAACCCATTATAAGCGTAGATATAGAAATCCCTGGGTACTTGGACAGCTGAACACAGGGAAAGAAACTTAGGGGAAACAACTTTCTAGGCATCTGTCCATAAACAGGGCACTCTGGGACTGTGCTCAAAGCAAAGTGTTTGAGATGAGTTTCTACTTTTACACCCCTGGGTTTGTGGTGCTGGGCATCTTGCCAATTCTTCAGACTGTCCCCAGGGTTTTCTTCCTGTTGTCTGCTGAGAGTACTTAGCATCCTTTTAATGGCACTAATGTCCTTAGTAATCACCCAGTTCTTGAATGGAACTTTAAATGTCCCTTTCTGACAAAAAAAAAAAAAAAAAAAAAAAAAAAAAAAAAAAACTCAACACTTTCCAAATCTTCCTGCCCTAACCTGTAAATCTGATCAAAAGCAGCCATAAATATCCATGTTACTTCCTGAACATTGTGTAGTCTTCAGATTTCTTCCACCAAATTAACTGGTTCGTTACTTTTAAACTTGTCCTCCAATTGAGTTTCAAAAAAAAAAAAAAAAAAAAAAAAAAAAACCATAAACAAGCTGTTTTCCAAAATGTAGCACAATGGTGCCGGGTTCAGTTCCCAATAAAGCTCCGACCCCGTCTAAACATGCATGAGTCTGGATGAGCAAGGCCTCTAAAGCTTCCCTGTCCACATTCCTAACAGCGTCTGGTTTTCTGAATTCCTACCATTAATCTCTGCTCACAACACTCTAAGCTTTTTCTAACCTGTGTCTCCAAAAGTTTTCAAATCCATCTAACATCTATCATTTCAAATAACATGTCAATTCCAGACATCTTAACAGAATATTGTAAAACCTGGTTCCTTAGCAGAATATTGTAAAATTTGGTGCCTGAAATGACCTGACTGGTACCAATGCCCTGTGTTATCAGCTATCTTTCATTTGGACAGGATACCTGATATAAATCAACACAAAGAATGGGAAGGCTCATCTGGGTTTATGGTCACACAGTTCTCCGTCCCTGGTCACTCGGCCCCACCCCTTTAGGTTTATGATGAGCCTGAACATCCTAGCAGGGGTCATGTGAAGGAATGGGCTTTCTGCCTTGTCGTAGCTGGGAACTGGGGAGGGACCGTAGGGTTCCAATATCTCCTTTGCAAGCATGCCCCCCTAGTATTCTCACTTCCTTCTACTAGGTCCCACCCTCCAATTCATCTACCCCTCAATATTGTCATGGGCTGCTTGACAGCCCACCTTATGTGGAGAATTTCTATATTACAACTGTAGCACCAAGCTAGCCTGCAATATAATAAAACACACCATTCAGTCAATCCAGACACAAAACAGTGCTGTGCAAGGTTTACCACAGAGGCAACCGTGAATCCCATAATAATCGGAAAAACTTACAATCTGGGCGTGACGAATGCTGCTAAACCACAGAATAAGCATTCCTGCACTGAATAAGCATTTCTGCCCAAGCTGTCAATATTGTGGCAGACAAGAAAAAAAAAAAAAAACAAACTCCTAACTCCCTTAAGCAAACCCTCAAAGGATTTCTTCATGAAGATGGCAGCTACAACTGATTAGCATAACGAAGATTATTTACATTTCGCAGATCCTAGTGGTCAATAGCAGTATGTTGGGAATTCGGCAGGCTGACTTTCAAATCTGGGTAGATTCTTGAGATTTGAACATAAATCTGAAAATCGTCAGGGCCGGACCTCATAGCAGCATGGGGTACTTATCCATTCCTCAGCGAAGCTTTCAACCTTCTGAAAACGTCAGTAGTCCTAGCCTTGCTGTAATCTTACTGTGGTCATATTTTAAACTACAGTCATAATTTCACCAAAGCACCCACAATGTGTTATGATTAAAAAAAAAAAAAACCAAACAAACAAAGCACAAATTGCTTCTTTTCAAAAGCTAAGTCCTCAATGGAATGTCTGAGTAGAAGATTCACTCAGCTTGTAAACTGTTTCTTGCTGAACTATTTTGATCATGTTGTTGAGGTGGTGCCTCTAATCTATAGGACCCTGAGAACTGTTCTGCACATTTGTGAGATTGCAAGTATCTAAAAAGGAATGAACAATTCAAGAGCAGATTAACTGAGCTAATTTACAATCTTCTAATTTAACAAAACCACCAAAAGTAAAGGCAGTTCTATGAATTACAACCGCATTTATCCTGTTTTTTTTTATCCCATAGATATTTTTTCAGCTGAACTTGCTTTAACATCTCTGCCCATGAGAAAGTAGACTAAGAAACAAACAGAATATTAAACACCCTCTTCTATGCATCCCTGGGGAGCCTTCTCCTAATATTATATATTGCAACAATGTTACTGGGATGGTTTATTAATGACGTGAAAACAGAGTGAATGTTACATCTAATGATAATAATAATAAAGGTTATTTATACTCTGCCTAGCTGCCAGGTAGCTTTAGAGGCCTTAGGAAGATGCACTTACAACATGGTTACCACAAAATAAAAAGGAGACAAACTGCCTTCAGATGTGAGAGAAAATCAGAATGATGTGTCCTGAGAAAACTGAACTGCAGATCACTGCTCAGTGAGTCTGGATTTACACACATTTACATTTTCCCTCCCTTCCTCCCTCCTTTCTTCTTTCTCTCCCTCTCCAGATTTTGAAAGACACCCATGAGCATGCCAACCCATTATTTCAGGTCAGAGGGAACTCTGGAAAGGAAGGATGCCACAGACAGGGCAGCCCAGTGTCAGGGTAATAGTCACTGCCCTTTCGTTCACTTGCAATTTGTATCCAGTGGCTAAATACACACAATAATATCTTCATGCTCCTCCACCCCTATATCTAAGTTAACAATGGCTAGTAATCTTCGGGCTAAATAACTTATGGTAAAAACACCCATTCATGTGGAGTCTTTATGGGAACAGAGATTTGGTGATCTATACCCAGCCAAAGGTCAGCTCCCAAACTGAAACATATCTTTCTATTCCTGGGCATGCTGCCCTAGCTCACCCTTGTTCAAGACAACATGCCCCACCACACACAGCCACACACATGTAAAATCATTTCTACAGGAAGATACATTTTGTTTGGGGTTCAGCCTTCATAAGTGACTTCATATGAGACCCCACAAAAGCATCTTCTTTTTCACTCTGTACGCGTGCGAGTGCGCGTGTGTAGCGGTATTAACTAGATCTGTTTGATCGCCCAGGAGACAACCCGGTGCGCGTGTTCATGAGAGGTTGTCTAGATTGGGTTAATTAAATAGGAAACACCCACCCTGGATGTTAGCTGCTCCATCCGAAGGGCTGGGGTGAGGGGGAATATGAGAAAGATAACTGAGCATGCGCATTCTTCCAGGGATCCTGGAGCTGATGCGTGTGGCCAGCTCCAGCCGGATGTTCCCCACAACCGTACATTTGAGCTGTTGGCTAAAAATAAACCCATTCTACCATAAGATGTCAGGTATTTTGCCATATCAACAATCTCTTCTTTGAATTGTCAAGTAACTGTCTTCAGAATATTTATGCGTGGGCGTCACTAGAAATCTGTGGATTACGGGTCCAGAAGTCAACGATCCTGGTGTTAAGCCCCACCCCCTTCCTGTCTTCTACGTCAGTATCAGGAGAGTCTCTGGTGGCCAGTTATTGCCAACCCGTAAAGCAATCAGTGCCCAGGACTGAGCAGTACTTTTACAGATACAGCATAGAATAGTCTCTAGAAATAGTAATAAAAGTTTTTAAAATATGCTTTTATCTTGTTTTATAATCAGTTGACTCGGTCGTCGGCTCGGCGTCATAAAAATTTTAAGGATAGAAATTAAATATCACTAGGCTCTGAACCCTTAGCACCTAGCACAACATATGAACTATAGCGGCCATTTAATAAACATCTGAGAAACGAGGCATTAATAGTCTAGATCTCTTCTCTTCCCTCCTTCTCCACTGTGCATAAGGCCAGGTCTATCCCCAACACTCCTCTCTCACTACACCTTCTGTACTTCTCTGCTATTAGAGATGCCCAACCCTTCAGCAACCAGCCCCTTCGACTATGGAGTCTCAAATGTTGGTACCAAAAGTTCATCAAATCCAATGAAAAACTCACAGGATATCTGATGTTGGGTAAGTGTACAAGGAAAGACCTGAGGAGCATTTGCTTGGTATAAAGGATTAGCTGCGGAGCTGTTGATTTTATTTTATTATTTCCAGTCAGCCTCTGACTTAACCTGCTCCTGTTACAGTCCATCTAAAAATTACACGTAACTCAGAAACATGTACAAATTTCAAGCTTGTATCAGGCACTTGGGAATTTACGGCTGCAAAATATTCTCTGAGTTCAGTTTATGATCTCATCAGAAAGTCTGATTGAATTATGCCGAGGTAATCCCAG
Source organism: Micromys minutus (assembly GCF_963924665.1). Classification (NCBI taxonomy): domain Eukaryota; kingdom Metazoa; phylum Chordata; class Mammalia; order Rodentia; family Muridae; genus Micromys; species Micromys minutus. Next base: position 29,499,400 of record NC_137980.1, read on the forward strand.
GCTCCGTGCTCGTCAATCTACATTCAACTAATGGGGAGCTTCATTGCGGTTGCTAAGAGACAATGTTGATTATAGAAACAGAAAAATATACAAGTTGAAATAATGCTGACATTTTTAATCTAAGACATCCCCATGTAAAGACGCTTTCTGTTCCAATTAGGATGATTTAGTGCATCCAATAACTAAAGAGCTCTGTGTGTGCATGTGTGTGTGTGTGTGTGTGTGTGTGTGTGTGTGTGTGTGTGTGTGTGTGTTCATTTGTGTAAGTATGTATTTGTCTGCTTATACTGTGTTTGTACTTCTGTTATAACAAAAGGACTGGAAATCACAATGGCCTTCAAAAGACAACATTTTTTTTCTCACAAAAAAAAAAAAAAAAAAAAATTCAGCTCAAGCTGATGTAATAACCCATCAGCATCAGAGACCTTTTGCCACAGTTTCATTTTTTATATAATTTTATATATAAAAACTGTATTTACATCACCCCATACCTCCTCTTCCCCATTCAACTCTTTCCCCTACAAAATTCCTGATCTCTTCTTTAATTACATGTAGTATACATGTATAAATATATTCACATATGTGCAGATAATCCTTCATGCATTATTTACTCTTTAAGTTTTTATACATGTATTCAGTGTGCTTTGATTGTGTCTTAATATCCTTACACTTCTCCCTGATCCCTCTTCCCCATGTTTCCTGACAATTTCATGGTCTTTTATTTTTTTCATAACGTACTGAGTCTGGTGCATCCAATGTCCACATGAGTATACAGCCATTCACTGAAACATGGGTAATCAATCAAAACCACACCCTTAAAACTCCTGACAACCACCACCTCTGAATCTGAGTGCTGCTCTGCCCCCCTCTGCACTGAGATGCCGAACGAACCGTGCTGGTCTTATGCAGACAATGCCATCTGCTGTGAGTTCAGGAGTCCATCAGTTCTGCCATGCCCAGAAGGACTCTGTTTCCAACACTGCTGTTCATGCTCAGACTCAGCAATCTTCCCACAGCCTCTTCCAAGATGTCCACTGAGCCTTAGGGTGAGGGGATGGGATACAAACATCTATTTTTGAATGGGCGTACTATAAAATTTACTCTCTGGACTTCGGCCAGTTGTGAATTATTTTTGAAAAAGTTAAATCCTGATAAAGGCTGAAATAGGTGTAGAAACACACAGTTAGAGGGTAGTTTGATACTGTGCTTCTTTAGAAGAAGAATAGTAATAGGTTCAGCCACCTGGAGCCTATGAGCTCCCAAATCATGGATTCTTACCAGATCTACCATACCAGGAATACTTTTACTACCTCATAGGCACAATGTTTTGCTGTCTATAAAAGCTGGACAAAAGCATCCTAATCAATACCAACTTTAGTCTCCTGATGGTCAGTGTTGGTTCTTTTAGCAACAGGATCTCCCAAGAGCAAGAGTTTGTATTGTTTTAGGGGGTGTGGTGGTTTGGATAATAATGGCCTCCATAGACTTGTGTGTGTGAATGCTTGGTCCATGGGAAGGGGCACTATTTGGAGGTGTTGCCTTGTTATTAGTAGGTGTGGCCTTGTTAAAGGAAGTGTGTCATTGTAGAGGTGAACTTTGAGGTCTCCAGTGCTCAAACTATGCCCAGCGTGGCACACAATCTACCTCTGTTGCCTCTGGATCAAGAAGTAGAACTCTTGGCTCCTTCTCCAGCACTAGGTCTGCCTGGAAGCTGCTATACTTCCTCCCATGATGATAATGGACTAAACCCTCTGAACCTGTAATCCAGTCCCAATTAAATGCTTTCCTTTCTAAGAGTTGCTGTGGTCATGGTGCCTCTTCATAGCAAAAACCCCTAACTTAGAGAGGATCTTTGGGACTTCCGACAAACAACTCAAAGAAAGGTATCACATTTCATACTGGGTTGTTGTTGTTGCTGCTGCTGCTGCTGCTGCTTAATTAATTATGAACTTTTGAAAGAACATTATCTCCCTATGTAATATAACTCCAATAGATAATAGATATAGATAGATAATATATAGATAATAAGATAGATGATTGATAGATTGAAAAACAAATAGACAAATGGTTGATAGTAAGATAGATGATAGATAAATATAAGATATGGATGCTTATAAAATAGTAAATTTTCAAATGACTTTTTAGAACATTCTCAGTATTAACAATACCTCCCTCTCCTGTTTTACCTTTCTGTCTCCCACCCCATTTAAATCCCCTATTTTTTTCTTTTTACCCTTCATATCCTCTGTTTTCCACTGCTCCCTCCATTAAGCTCTTTTTTCCCCCACTCTACCTGCTCTACTCTCTTTTCTACTCTCCTGGCTTCTAGAGGAGGTCTCCCAAATGAAACACACAAGTCTAAAGACTAAATCTAGGACATGAAAGAGAGCATATATGATGGTTGCTTTTCTGGATCTCAGCTCTTCTACATTCTGAAGAGAGATGAGTATCTTTCAGTCTGAAACCTCAGGAGATAGGATGTTCACTTTCCAGCCAACAGGAGGCAGAACACTCCTGTCAGCAGGTTTTATTCGGGTTCTCTGAGTTCCTACTCCTGTTGCATTAGTCATAACTAATTTGTTTGGACACGGCTGAACACAAAAAAAGATAAGGATATAATTTAAAATGGGCAGCTATGCATTCAAGTAAGAAAGAATACATATATAATATATATATATGTGTGTGTACATATATATACATATATATAGTGTGTGTGTGTGTGTGTGTGTGTGTGTGTGTGTGTGTGTGTGTTGATATGCAGCTGAGGCCAAGCACAAGATAAGGCAATGCCTGTGATTGGACAATGAAAAACAATTTGGAAAAGCAGAGGAAGCCAAGAGGAAAGGGAGAAGCTAAGATGGAAGAGAAGAATGAACCATCTCCATATGACTTGGGACAGCCACAGGTAGCTGTGAATTTCTTAATAGGGATGGATTGTTATGGGGCAATTTGTCTTGTCTAGGTGGGCATATCACATCATACCAATTGTCTCTGAGTTTATTGTGTGGATGTTTTGTGGAGTGAGAATTTACTGATATAAATTTGATTGTTAAATTACAAGTTTCTAGAGTTTTGATTTTGTTGGGCTAGTGGGGATTGTGACAATAACCACGGGGGTGGGTGGTGGCTGGGAGTATGAGCAGAGTCCACGTGCTGGGACCAGAGAGCTGCTGGCAGCAAACTGGGATGGGAATTGGGAACTTCTGCCGAGACTGACTAACTGAGATGAAAATACCCCACAAATGCCATATGGCTCTACGATGCTGGCAATAGTGAGGGTGGGCGGTTCTTTTTAAATATTTACCACTAAATGTATGTGTGTGTGTGTGTGTGTGTGTGTGTGTGTGTGTGTGTGTGTAATACATACACATATGTAATCTTTATAAGCAGTTCATTAGACTTTTCTGATGATAATTATTTTTATTATTAATAATTATTAGTAAATATGAGTGATATCATTAGTAATTATTAGTGATAATTATTACTACTTTTCTGCTGCTAGTTTTCTGCTGTTAATAAAACACCATGACCAAAGACAATGTAAGGAAGATAGATTTTATTTTGCTTATTGCTCCAAGACAAATGTCTATAATGATCACCCACAAACCATAAGCAACTCAGGCTTTCTTTCCAAAAGCAGGAGGCATGGCAAAAGAAACAGGAAGCTAAGAACAACCATCTTGAATTGCAAGACCAAAGAGGTGAGATCCAATTGGAAATGGCCAAAGTATTCTCATCTCAAAGCCTGCCTCCAGTAACATACTTTCTGCAGCAAAGTCATACCTCTTAAATCTCCCCAAACAGTGACACAAGCTGGGGCGGAGCCTCTGTGGGACATTCTCCTTTTCATTCAAACCACTCAGAATCAGCAGCATCAAAAGACAGAAGTAAAATTCATTAGGGGCAGTGATTTGGATATAGAGTCTGAGAAGTCACACAAGGATGTCCAGAAGTTGGAGAACCAGACCAAGGCCAATAGAAATTGGCAAAAAGACACTGTAACACTCAGTGTGAAGTTATAGGCCCCTGAGCTGAGGCAGCGTAGGGGAAGACCATCCTGTGTTCCAGAGGGAAAGAGCCACAGAACATGAAGTTTAAAAAGCCAAGAACAGGAGAGAGGCACTCCACCTCTGAAGTTTCTGTCTCACATCCAGCTCAGTGGTAGTTACCTACACTGAGGACAGGCCTTCCAATCCCAAAAACGGGACGTGGAAAGAGAAATAAGGGGTCCTGGAGAGCTCCAAACCCAAGCGAGCTAAATTACATTTAGGTTTGAGATGGAGAATAATCTTTGGATCAATGCTCTGTCCTCTGAGCCTACTGAGCTCCATCTCTATGTCTGCTGAACAGAAAAGCATAGGAAGCCATCAAACTGTCGATCACTTTCCGTGACAATCTGAGAAATTTGTGTTTAATTCTCTAAGAAATGCAAAGCTAATAGAGTGTGGCCATCTCTTTTGTCCTCCTTCCTTCATTTTTTTCAGAACATAACACCATCATATAAAATGGACTAACATGAAAATTTGCTATGATACTACTGTACCTCCTAGAGAAGACTGTGCACACTGACTGCCAGCACTGGATATGTGTCATCCCAGGGAAACCACAGAACAGAGCCAGTCATCTAGAGGTCTAACCACACGCAGAGACTGTGCTCTTAAATACACAGTAGAGATATCTTAGCAATGTTATTGAAGTGTGACAGGCATGTAATAAACTACATGCATCCAAACAGCACATTTGTGGAAAATACATAATATCAAACGCCTTGTTAAGTTTTGACATAAATATACACTTGTGGTCTCTTCGCAAATCTAAAATCATGCACCCGATTTCAGTGTTTATATTAATTTAATCACACAGTGTGTATTGTTGGGTTCTTTTTTAACTAACTCCTTTCCTTCAATAGAGGATCTTCAAGTTTTCAACCATGTTTTTATAATTCATCCTTTCCTATGGCCCAGCAATATCCCATTGTTTTTTTAGACAGTCGTGTGTCAGTTCACACAGGGGCTGTTTCTCATTTTGAGGTTGTGACAACTAAAGCTGACATGAACTGATGTGTGAGTCTTGGTAGATTGACTCCATTAAGATTGGACATTTGGTAATTATACATTTAACTTTTAATGTATCATCTTGTATTTTCACTGGTAAACAATAAGTCACTCCAGATTCCAACCAACCATTGACACAGTAGGGCTTTGGTTTGGATACTTTAACATGGATGTAGAGATAGCCAGTTTAATGAGGATGAAGACGCAGCCACTTTAACGTGGATGTAGAGATGGTTACTGGAATGTGAGTTTGCATTCTCTGATGACAGGGACACCAACCATCTTCCCAGGGGCTCATTTTCCATCAGATGGCTTGTGTAAGAAAGAGTATTCAAACCGTTGGCCTAATTTTTATAAGGTTAGTTAGCAATAGTGAAGGTAGTAAATTCCAAAGATCCTACATATATCCGGTTACAAGTTTTTATGAGACATTTAATTTGCAAATACTGTCTTCTACTCTCTGATATCCTTCTATTCTCTTTTAAATCTGTTTTATTAAAGTCTAACAGTTTTTTTCTTTCATATGTCAAGGTTTTATATTGCTTAAAATATTGTATTTCTAACCTGTGATGGTTTGTATACTTGGCCCAGGGAGTGGCACTATTTGGAGGTGTGGCCTTGTTGGAGGAAGTGTGTCACTGTGGGTGTAGGCTTTACGACCTTCATTTTAGCTGCCCAGAAGTCAGTCTTGTAATGGCCTTCAGATGAAGATATAGAACTCTCAGCTACCCCTGCACCATGCCTTTCTGGATGCTGCCCTGCTCCCACCTTGATGATAATGGACTGAACCTCTGAGCCTGTAAGCCAGCCCTAGTTAGATGTTGCCCTTATGAGAGTTGTCTTAGTCATGGTGTCTGCTCACAACAGTAAAACCCTAAGACATAATCCATGAGCACAATAACTTTCTATTTTTAGTCTGTAATTTTTAGAGTTTTATGTTTTACCTTTATGACCGTAGTCTATTTTCATCTAATTCTAGTTAATGGTGCAAGGCGTATACCCAAGTCTATTGTTTCGCATGTGTGTATCTAACCATTTAGAAACATCTGTTAAGAAAAACTATTCTTTCTTCACTTTGTTGCCTTTAAAACTTAGAAATAATGTCAATTATTTGCATATGTAGGATTTGATTTCTAAGCTCTCTGTTTGATTCCATTCACCAATTTGTTCATCATTACACCAATACCACATTGTATTGATTAATATAGCTTTACAATAAGACTGTGGATGATTTAGGATAAGTCTTCAACACTGTTCTTTGACAATTGTATTTTATCTAGTCTAATTCTTTTTCATTTCCATATGGATTTCCAAATTGACTTGTCAATTTCTATAGTATGTCTGTTGGGATTGTGTTAAATACATGGATTGATCTGGACGCAATTAATATGCTAATATAGTCTCCAACTCATAAGCAGAGTATATATTTCCATTTAGTTATGTCTTCTTTAATTTCTCTCAGGATAATATGTAAATTATATGTGTGTAGTTTCGCACATCTTTTGTCACGTTTATCCTCTTTGCCTTACTCAATCTTAACTGTTTTCTTTTTATCATTTTAATTTCTGGGTTTTTCTTGTTAGTGTCTAGAAATATACATTAAATATGATTTGGGGGAACTACTTATAAATGGAACTACTTATAAATTTGCATAAAATAACTAATATTCCAGATATTCAGGAAAGTTGTTAGGGAAGCCCCACTGCGCATGTCTCACACATTGCCCATTAGGCCCCATGTTTACGGGGCAAAGCTGCACACACACACATTCTTTTTACCGCTGACATTATTTTAGGATGTTCTTAAGCACACAGTTCAATATAGATTTTTATAGGTTTCCAGAGATGTACAACCATCACCGCAGTTAACTTTGAAACATTCCCTTCCCCTCCACACAAAACACACTCTGTCCTCCAGCCGTTGCCTCGGTTCCGTAACCCCCAAACACCACCACCCTGTTCTCCTCTCGCTGTTCCTTCTCCCATCTCAGCTTCTTCAGTTCCCTTCATCCACAAGGGCCGTTTCCTCCCAGTCAGCAAGTAACAAGTGTGCCATTTCATGAAAGCCGAATGCAGAAATAGTTTCCTGCTTCCAAAGGGGAGCATGCGCTCTGATTCTTTCTCTTTACGCTGTTTTCTCTGTTGGGATGACCTCATCCCTGACAGCCTCGGTAACGACTGAGACCGGGAAAGTGGAACCTCGGTTCAAAAGAACTGAATTACAAAATGGTTAGTATCCAGCAAAGACAACTTCTCTTCGTAGTCTGAAAACAGGAGCAGGGAGGCAGACTCGGCACCGAGGTGGCAGGCGAGCCTCACTAGGTCTGGGGAAATGTACCGTACTAATTTCTCACTCGGTGGCAGAAAACTTTGAGACCATACTCTAACGATGGTAAAATTGTGTTCAGTGGTACTGTTGTGACCGGAATAAGACTTCAATCCAGAATTTCGCCTGCTCCCATTGTATGGACATTGTGGGCTTTTTTTTTTTTTTTTTTTTTTTTTTTTTTGTAGGAAAGCTCTTTTATTGAGGCTGAGGGTTCATCAGTCCTTCTTGGCCGCCGCCACCTTCCTCATGGCTGCCAGCACGTTGCTCAGCTTCTCCCGGTTTCCTTTGGCACGGATATGTGTGCCCACCCTTTTCTTGATGAACTTGAGTGCGCGCTTGTCCTTGGACACTTTGAGCAACTCCATCGCGCGCCACTCCTAGGGAGCGAAGCCGCACACCTCCCGGATCATGTCCCGCACGAACTCGGGGTGCTTGGTGAGGCGCCCGCGGCGCTGGCTGTGTCTCGGTTTGCTGACGTTCTTTGTCACCTTGTGGCCCTTGTTTGAGGCCCATGGCCATAGCTGCTGCTCTCCGATGGCGGCCGAGAAAGGAGGAACTTTTTTTTTTTAAAGAATGAAAGACAGAGCCTTGCAAAGACACAAAAGTACAAACTTAAAACAAAATTTACTAATTCACATTTATTTAGGGAATAAACAAACATCAGAACTTTGGGACAAGAAGTGGCTTTGCAAAGTAGAGCAAAGCATTCATCAAAATCGAATTCTGTGCCACCAAGATGAGGTAATAGGTAAGAATGCTGGGCTAATAGGTAAGAATGGTGGGTAGATGGGTAAGAATGGTGGGTAGATGGGTAAGAAGGGTGGGTAGATGGGTAAGAATGGTGGGTAGATGGGTAAGAATGGTGGGTAGATGGGTAAGAAGGGTGGGTAGATGGGTAAGAAGGGTGGGTAGATGGGTAAGAATGGTGGGTAGATGAGTAAGAAGGGTAGGTAGATGGGTAAGAATGGTGGGTAGATGGGTAAGAATGGTGGGTAGATGGGTAAGAATGGTGGGTAGATGGGTAAGAATGCTGGATTGAGAAGTAGAAATGCTGGGTTGAGAGGTAAGAATGTTTACAATCAAACCTGACAGGGAAGCTTCAGTGTCTAGAATCCACAGGACAGAATGAAAGAACTGATTCCTACAAGTTGTGTTCCTACACCATGGCATTCACGTTCCTACACACACACAAATAAATGTAGATGACACAGGCCAGAGAAACAGAGAAGCTAACTGCAGATCTTCACTTCTCTCTCCTGTGGTTCAAAACCAATGCCTGAGTCTCATCCCTACCTCTGGAGCAGACTCCATCCTGTGGATTTGCCTTACTCCGTCCCATTCCCATGAAACTAAGCAGATCCTGGAGGAACACCCTGCTTTCCTCCCTCTTGTAACCCCCTCACCTCCCTCTACTTCTATTCAATCCCCATCCCTAACAACAGCAGCTGCCAATACCTAGAAAACAGTATACTCAGAACTACCAGTGGCCACACCTAGCAGGATCCTAGGAGCATTCTCTACAGGCAACACACAGCCACCATGCTTCCTCAAAACTAGAAAGGGCAACAGAAAGCAAAGGGAAAAAAACACCCATTCAACAAAGACAAGACCTGATATCAGCATCTAACGCAGTTACAGTCACTCCAACCCAGATTCTTAGACAACAGTCAATAACAACAGGACAATATGTCCCCATTAGAGCCCAGCAAGCCTACCACAGCAATCACTGAGATATACAACATGAATGAAGCACAAGACAGGGACCTTAACATAGCCGTTATGAATGGTTGAGGTTATTAAAGAGAAAGTCAGTAAAGCCCTTTTTAAAATCTATGGCACTGACTGCTCTTCCAGAGGTCCTGAGTTCAAATCCCAGCAACCACATGGTGGCTCACACCATCTGTAATGAGATCCGACGCCCTCTTCTGGTGTGTCTGAAGACAGCTACAGTGTACTCATGTACATCAAATAAATACATATTTTTTAAAAAACTATAAGACAAAAGCAAGTGTAGAAAGAGATGAAGAAAACAGCTCAAGATCTGAAATGGAAATAAAATCAATACAGAAAACCTAAACTGAGAGAGTTCTGGAAATACAAAAGGGAGCCATAGAGGCAATCCTCACCAACAAAAGAGGGACTTTCAGGCAATGAACACAAGATACAAGAAATGAACATCTACTTCAAAACAAAGGTAAACTTTTAAAATTCCAGGAAATCTTGATGGTGTGTATACGCTTGGCCCAGAAAGTAAATGGCACTATTAGAAGGTTTGGCCTTGTTATAGGAAGTGTGTCACTGTGGGTGTGGGCTTTGAAGTCTTAGAAGCTCAAGCCAGTTCTTTTTCTGCTGCCTGCCTATCTGAATGTAGAACTCTCAGCTCCTGCTCTAGAACCATGTCTGACTGGATGCTGCCATGTTTCTACTCTGATGATAATAGACTTAACCTCTGAACCTGTAACCCAGACCCAATAGATGTTGTTCTTATAAGAGTTGCCTTGGTCATGGTGTCTGTGCACATACACTATAAAAAGACCAAAACTAAGAATAATAGGAAGAAGAAAGCCAGGACGATGGCACAGGAAATATTTTCAACAAATCATAGAAAAATACATATCCTAACCTAAAGAAAGACATGCCTATCAAAGAACGAGAAGCATACAGAACACCAAATAGAAAAATCAATAAGATTGACAAAACCTTACCCAGATTAACTAAAAGGCACAAAGAGAAGATCTAGAAAGACCAAAGGGGAGACAAGACAACAGATACCATGGAAATCCAAAGCATCGTAAGAACATGCTTTAAAAACCTCTACTACACCAAATTGAAAAATCTACAAAAGTGGATAAGTTTCTTTATATGTACTACCTATCACAGTTAAATTATGATTAAATAAGCCATTTAAACAAACCTATAACCCCTACTGAAATAGAAGCTGACATTAAAAGTCTCCCAACAAACAAGCACAAAGCCAGATGGTTTTGTACAGAATTCTACTAGACTTGCAATGAAGAGTTAATGCCAATGCTCTTAAAATTATTTTACAAAGTGGAAAGAGAATGACTATTGGGTAATTTGTTTTGTGAAGCCACAGTTATTATGAAACCTAAACCACATAAAGATGGAGCAAAGAAAGAGAATTATACACCAATTTCCCTTATGAATATAGAACAAATTTTCTATAATAAAATACTTGCAAACTGAATCGAAGAATCATAAAGATCATCCACCACGATCAAGTAGGCTTCATCCTAGAGATATAGATAGGTATGGTTCAGTATATGTAAATCAATAAATGTAATCTACTATATAAACAGCCTTATGTAAATCAATAAATGTAATCAACCATATAAACAAACTGAAAGACAAGAAGCACATAATCATCTCATTAGATGCAGAAAAATCCTTTGGAAAAAAAATCCAATATCCCTTCATAATATATGTTCTGGAAAGATAGAAACACAAGAGGCATACCTCTACATAATAGAGACAATTTATAACAAGCCCACAGCCAACATCAACTTAAATAGAGAGAAACAGATACCAATTTTACTAACATTATGAAAAAGCCAAGGTTGACAGTATTCAATATAGTACCTGAAGTCTTAGCGAGAGCAATAAGACAACTGAAGGCAATCATGGGGATACAAATCAAAAAGGGAGGGCTGGAGAGATGGCTCAGCGGTTAAGAGCACTGACTGCTCTTCCAGAGGTCCCGAGTTCAAATCCCAACAACCACATGGTGGCTCACAACCATCTGTGATGAGATCTGATGCCTTCTTCTGGTGTGTCTGAAGACAGCTACAGTGTACTTACATACATAAAATAAATAAAACTTTTTAAAGAAGAATTTTTAAAAATCGAAAAGAGAAAAGTCAAAGTGTCTCCATTTGCAATGATATCATAGTATATATAAATGACCCTAAAAATTCTACCAGGAACCACTCACTACAACTGGTAGTTTTAGCAAAGTAGCAAGATACAAGATTAACTCACAAAAATAAGTAGATTTCCTATATGCAAGTGACAAATGGACTGAGAAGGAAATCAAGGAACACCCTTCACACTTGCCTCAAAATAAAAGCATAAGTTCTTGGGATAACTCTAATGAGGCAAGTAAAAGACTTGAATAGTAAAAACTTTAAGACACTGTGGAAGAAAATTGAAGAAGACATGAGGAGATGGAAGGATCACCCCATGCTCATGGGTCAGTGAGTTTAATATAACAAAAATGGCCATCCTACCAAAAGCAATCTACAGATCCAGTGCAATCCCCAACAAAATTCCAACACAATTCTTCACAGACCTTGAAAGGACAACTTTCAGCTTTAGATGGAAACACACACACACACAAACAGGATAGCTAAAACAATCCTGAATTTAAAAAAGTTTTTAAATATTCTTAAAGCTGCTGGAGGTATCACCATCCTTGGTTTCAAATTGCACTACAGAGCCATAGTGATAAAAAAAAAAAAAAACAGCATAGTACTGGCACAAAAACAAACATGTTAATTGATGAAATCAAATTGAAGGCCCAGATGTATATCCACAAACCTATGGACATATGACATTTTTATAAAGAAGCCAGGAATACACAACGGAATAAAGAGAACATCCTCAACAAATGGTGTTCATCAAACTGTATGTCTGAAGGCAGAAGAATCCAAATAGATCTATGCTTATAGCTCTGCACAAAACTCAACTTCAAATGGATCAAAGACCTCATCATAAAACCAGATACACCGAACCTAATACAAGAGAAAGTGGGGAGTAGCCTTGAACTCATTGACACAGGAAAAGACTTTCTGAACAGATCACCATTGGCACAGGCACTAAGATCAACATTTCATAAATGGGACCTCCAGAAACTGAGAAGCTTCTGTATGGTAAAAGACACCATCATGTAGACAAAGTGACAGCCTACAAAATAAAAAAATATTTTCACCAACTACACATCAATAGAGGACTAATCTCCAAAATATATAAATAATTCAAAAGACTAGATATCAAAAAGGCCCAATTTTAAAAAGTGGGGTACAAGTCTAAATAGAATTTTCAAAAGAAAAAACTCAAATGCTGAGAAACACTTAATGTTCACCACCCTTCATCATGACCATCAGAATGGCTAAGACCAATAAAAGAAGTGACAGCTCATGCTGGTGAAGATATGAAGTAAAAACAATCATCCATTTCTGGTGGGAGCACAAACGTCTACAGCCAGCACAGAAATCAGTGTGGCAGCTCATCAGGAAGATGGGAATCAATGCACCTCAAGACCCAGCTAAATAAATCATATACCCACCATACCCCCAGAAGACACCGCATCCTCCCACAGAGAAATGTGCTCAGTCAAGCTTTCTGCTGTTCTATTCATAATAGCCAAAAATTAGAAACAACCTAGATGCCCCTCATCAGAAGAATGAATACAGAAAATGGGAAAATGGGTCTATTTACACAATGGTACATTTACTCAGTTGTTTAACAAAAAATAAAATCATTAAATGTGCGGGTAAATGAATAGAACTAGAAAAAAAGTCATTCTGAGTAAGGAATCCCTGGCCCAGGAAGACAAATATGGTATGAATTCACTTATATGTGGATATTAGCTGTTGAGTCAATGATGACCAAGCTACCTAGACCCACAAAGGGTTGGTATAAAGTGACTAGGAGGTCTCATTAGAAAAGACAGATAGATCTCATTAGAAAAGAGAAAAAGAATGGATAGTTATGGATGAACCAGTGGGACTTGGATGGAAGGTCAAATGGGGAGGGGTGGAGAGAGGGTGATGAGAGGGAGCATATGTGGAAAGACAGTTAAAATTAAGGGCCACTTAAAGAATTTAAGGGATAATGTAGAAGCTTAATATAGTAGAAGCTTCCTAATATAAATACATAGATGATAGATAGATAGATAGATAGATAGATAGATAGATAGATAGATAGATAGATAGATGGGTGGGTGGGTGGGTGGGTGGGTGGGTGGGTGGGTGGGTGGGTGGATGGATGGATGGATGGATGGATGGATGGATGGATGGATAGATAGATAGATAGATAGATAGATAGATAGATAGATAGATAGATAGATAGATAGATAGATTGATTGATAGACAGACAGACAGACACACAAATTATGGAGGTTCCTTTATCTAAAAGGAAAAAGGGTGGGAGAAAAGAAGAAAATAGGAAGGGAAAGAGGAAAGGGGGGGACAGAAAGGCAAGAGGAAGACCTGGAGGCTCGGTGGGTGTGGTCTGCGGGACGGAGTGAGAGGCCATTGGTTTCCACCCAGCCTGCCATTCCCTCCACAGAGAACATAATCTCACTCTAGATTGGCGCCTCGCAGTAAACTCCCGGAGCTCCTGCTAGCCTGTGGCTGAAGGGAATCCAGGAGAGGGAAAAGGTCGGAGAAACGCCTAACTGGGAGTATATGCAAACTAAATCAAATGTATTGTTCAAAATTTACAGCGGGTCATCTCTTCTTTTTCTTATTTCTTTTCAATATCGAATGAAGGGCTGACCAGCAAGGTCAAACTCCCCTTATTAATGAGGCATTGCTAGGGCTCTGTCCCATTAGGGCGCTCAGAACGGTGCATTTACTGCAATTTGCAGCACTTAATAGAGAAAGGTCAGGACGGGTCACGTTCAATTTCCACTTGGCAGAGGGAGGAAAAATGGAAGCAATTCATTTGCACAAATTTGAATAATTCTTCTCCGTCTCCTTTTCTTTATCTACTTATGGATAATTCCTGCATCTTACCTCACTCACAATCATTTCAGAACTGCCAACTGCCGGATTTCTATGAAGGCTGTAATGGAGCTGACAGATTCTATGAATCCAGGTGTCAAAATAAAGCCACCAGCTCCTTCCCCCGCCCACTTCTCACAACAGGGAATAGGAGTTGCCTCTTGTGGGCTCTTAAACTTATCATAAATGTATCAAGATTGCTGTGGGCCATGAAACAGCTGTAGACAATTAATCTTTCCACAATTCTTCGGCATAAGAATTGCTTTCTCCCGCAAAGTAACATCTGCCGCGCCGAGGTGATTATTCACGGCCGATGGGCGCCACCATACTTTTATGCATAGAGCCATCAGTGGCAATGAAGCAAAATTTATAGTTTTCCCTGGTTCAGTAAAAATAACATTTCAGCTGCATTAAAACATCATCCATCAGCATTGTCCCAGAGCCCAGAGCCCCATCTCATCCACAGAAATTAAAAAGTATTCATTTTAACGCTAACTTCTGAAGCTTGCAATACTAGGATTGCCTCTGGGGTGGGGCACAGCCCTGGAGGAAGACAGGAGGGAGGGGCTGTTGAGAAGCCCGGGGGAGCTGGACATTTAATGTTCCGAGGTCTCGTGGATCACTGGACTGTGGATCTTATTTATTCATAACCCTGAATGCTTATCAAAAATCCTCCGATTGAATTGAACAACTAGATAAAGTTATTTCACACAAACCATCATTCCATACTTCTAGGGGAATGGTGTTGTCGATGAAAGGCAACAGAGGCCTTTTGCGATGCAGTGGGCCTTTTGTTTCTTTGAAACGATCGATTGTTTAAACTTTTATCATATGGGGTGAGACTCACCTGGGCAAGGGGCAGTTCATCTTTGCTCTCGAACCTCACTCAGCATCATGCCGGAGGGCTTCGGATTCCCTCTCCAATGTGAAAGAGACACTTGTTTTTTGGATCTCGACTCAGAGAACAGGTAAATTCGGCACCTGGGGTGTCAATCCGTGTTCACCTATAATCGAGGAAAATGGTTCAGAAGTTCAAGGCTAACCTACGATACGTGAGACCCTCCCGCAGAAAAGCCACAACCAATAAAAAGAAAACGATGAGTGTGGAGCCAGGGTCACGGATACTTACACTGAGTAAAGTCAGAGAAGGGAGAGGAGCTCTGAGGTCAGAAGATTCGTGTAAGCCTTTATCCAGGGGAGGTCTCCAAATTCAGCAATTTGCAAATAAAATTACAAACCTCATAGCCACATTCACACCTGCACGTTTAACTTACCCGCTCTCCTAATACTGACACTTTTTAAAGGCCATGTAATTAGTCTATTCGGCCAACATTTACTTTAACAATATGTTCCAAGTCCCATGCCACATGCTACAAATGAACATAAAGACAGAGGTCCTGCTTTGGAGCAATTTATAGTACAAGAGAAAATTATATAGACAAATACTTGGATCATGGGGATGAGGGAATCTAGTCAAAACAGAAGAGATGCCTCAGTGGTTAAGAGCACTGACTACTCTTCCAGAGGTCCTGAGTTCAAATCCCAGCAACCACATAGTAGCTCACAACCATCTGTAATGAGATCTGATGCCCTCTTCTGGTGTGTCTAAAGACAGCTACAGTGTACTTATACATAATAAATAAATATTTAATAAATAAATAAATAAATAAATAAAAGGAGCTAGAGTTGAAACACACACACACACACACACACACATGCACACACGCACGCACACAAGACTCAGCTGGGAATACTGGAAGAAAGATATCAGTTAAATACCATTTACAAAAAGTAGACACTTAAATACTTGCCATCTTGAGCTTCAAAACGGTGTCATTACCCCTCAAAACATTACAATTTGAGGTCATGAGCAAACTAACTTAGAAAGTCCCCAAGACACACTAAGAAGTAATGAGGTAGAAGGTAACATTTTGGCTAAGAACTATACCTAATGTCCCAGTGAGCTGCCTGCCACCAACGTTTCATAAGATGTGAGGCTCTCTCGGAAGGTAGAAAGGATCTCTCAGAATCCATGTTTGTCCTTGGCATGTTCTCATCCAAAACTGAAAGCTAATCATTCTTAGCTCATTGGAGATTCTCCTAATTTCACAGTCAATGAAACACTGCAAGCCAGAAGTTGAATTTCACAAAGGTTAAAGGGCAGGCACAAGCTGCTGTGTCAGTGAATCTCAAACCACAGGACGCTGTGTGCTGATCTCCCACAGTGGAGCAACCTAAGCCTGTGGGGGTGACTGGAGGCCTCACAGGCCTCTCCAGAACAGCACAGATCTTCAGTGGGAGCCCGTGTCATGCTCTCTGGCACCGGAAGTGGTCCTTTTCTCTTTGGCTTTCTGATTCTAAAGAACCATGTATTTTTAAATATATCTTTAGAGACTTGGTGGCCTTTTACAGAAGAGTGCCTATAATGTTCTTCGATGTATTCTGATTCAAGTTTAAGGGTAGTCATTTAAATGAAATATGTCCGCTATAGTCTAAAGCCAAGGGTCAGTCATCCTCAGGGGGATCCAGAGATTCTCTCCCTAACACTGTAGGCTGTTGCTGTTCCCTTTCATTGTCTCCCAGAACTGGAAGACCCTATTGCTGAAGATGCCACACTCTTCAAATGCAAGGCTTGGAGCAGTTGAGCAGGGCCTCGCCTGGAAACTTCTCTGGAAACGGACTCTCATAGGATCTGAACGTATGACACAAGTTTCTAGTCGAGAAGAGTTTCATCCAGCTGTGATGTCTATGTAACACAACAGTGTCCAGCATGGCAAGATGTCCTCAGTGGTACAACAGTGACATTTACAGATTTGGCATAGTCACCAGCCATCTAATTAGACGTAGGGCAATTCGATGGGAGAGAATTCATGTCTGGTACTATAAACCTAGACAACTACCCATAATTACTGAGGTCATAGACCCTTGAGGAGAACTTGCTCATGACACTTGGCCAGCCAGTGTAATTTTTAACCACATCCTAAATACTTTCTTTTGGTTTGGGTTTTTGTTTTTTGGATTTTGACTTTTGATTTTTGGCTTTTGGGTTTTGTTGTTGCTGCTGTTTGTTTTTGTTTTTTGAGACAGGGTTGCTCTATGTAGCCCTGGCTGTCCTAGAACTCAGTCTGTGGATCAAGCTTACGTTAAACTTATATATCCCCTTTCCAATGCCTCCTGAGTGCTGGGATGAAAGGTATGAGAGGCTACCACTGCCCAGCTAAATTCCTATTCTTATAAACACAGGTAAGTATGCCCCTCATACTTCAAAGCACCTTTGTTTTTCATCATACAAAGACCATTTCCAAAACCCACAAATGGTCACAATGCAGAGAACATCTGCATATAGTACCCAACCCCAAATGACACATTAAGAACACAGCCTCTATACTCAAGACTTAGGGAACATCACCAAAGTCAGGGCAGGAAAGACTAAGTCAGATGGCTAGGATGTCTGCTGCAAGATAGTGTCATATGTCTATGATAGGAAAGCCACACCTGTGAAAGCTAAAAATATGGTCACCTGAACAATGCCTGCACCATGGCAATGCTGCTGTGTTAACATGAATTAAATGGGGGAACTCACACACAGCACCCCTAGAGAAAGAACTACAAACAACCAATGATTGTTGAGAAAGTGAGAAGAGTCTTCTCTAGGGACAAATTTCCTGATAGGTTATCCAATCCCAGATGGTCATCTCTAAACACATGAAGCAGATTTAGTGTGTGGGGGATGAGGGTGGGAGGGGGTGTATGTGTGTGTATATGTGAGAGTTTGTTTGTGTATGTGTGTATATGTATGTATATGTGTGTATGTATGTGTGTGTATGTATGTATAAGTGTATGTGTGTATATGTGTATGCATGCAAACATGTATTTATAACAACAATAATTTAAAAATAACAGTTCATGAATTTGATAGGAAATTTGGGGCACAAGAGGGAAAGCTGAAGGGGGAACTGGAATGCTCATGCATGAAATTCTTCCAAAAAATTTTTTAATTCTTTTAAAAAGTTTACCATTTAGTAATAAATAGTTTCAATGAATACAAAACTGTTCTAAATAAGGAGTATATGCAAATAAATTGGCTTAAAACATCATGTAATAGTTTAAAACATAACAAATATACATCACCTAACTAAAAGGTCTTTATCTTTGTGCACAAAGCTGAAAAAAATACTGGAGGATTGCTCCACCTTGGTTGTTGCTTTGGGATGTAGTCTTAGTTGCATTTGAAAGCCTCTACCTCACCCTTCCAAATTCTGAAATTGCAGACATGTACCACCACACAGTAGGAATACTGATTTGAAAGGAGGTAAAATCCAAAATGGACTGGAGTAGGAAGTACTCATACACTTTTCCCCATGGGCATTGTCATAAGAACAGAACATCAAGTCCAATTTGTTGCCTGGTAATGTTGCTGAGAATGGGGGGTGAGGTGGAGATTGATACTAGTCAGTCCTGCCTTGTACTAGGCAGCCTGGCATTGTACGAGTCAACCTGGCCTTGTACTAGTCAGTGACAATTTGAGGATTCTCCATGAGCAACAAGACTTTGCTTGAGAGAAGACACAAAGGCAAGTTGACATGAATGAAAAGCCAAGAAAGAAAATGACCAGCTGTTATAGACAAATTTATGTTAGAGACCCAAGATGGTTACTATCCACAATATTAAAAAGGCCACAGCATTTGTCCCACAATTGCTATCAAATTTTTATGATATCAAAGGACAATTTCTAAATACTAGGTGAGAGAAACCATCATTATTTTAAATAAAATGAAAAATGGAACCAAGAAGTGTTTTATATTCAATCCTAGAATAACTGTGGATATTCCCAGACATTGGAAAAATGAAAATAAGGTTCTCCTTGGATGCGCTGAACCAGCTCACTGTTCAGGAGTATACACCATTGATCAGTGGGAGGGGCCAGGGTATTTGTTTTGGTTTTTTTGTTTGTTTTTTTTTTTGTTTGTTTGTTTGTTTTGTCCCATTTTTCCAGAGCATTTTCTAAAAATGCCCCAAGTCTTTGTAGTCAAGATGGAGCTATGCAGGCTGGAGAAACTGCAATGTGCAGGGTCCACAGTTGGCTGAACAGAATTAATTAGTGACAGAAGGGGGCCCCAGGAAGCTGGTGTGTTTAAGCGCCAGGACAAGAATCTGTTTATTAACACTGCTTTGGAAAAGAAGTCTTATTTTTCTGCTGTTGTTGGTCTGCATAGAGAACATCCATTAATGCCCAAGACTGTCAAGCTCATAACCTTTATGTGAATTGAGATCTGGCTACAGGCTGGTGGTAAATGCAGTTCAAAAATAAATGTAAAGTCTAGCTTCCATATACAATACACTGTTCTATATAAGACAACCTCAAGCTTAACTGTGACCTAATAAATGAATTGTAAATGCCAGGGATCACCCAACTATCACAAAGCATTCAACAACCAAGACCCTCGACAGAATTCTACCAGTTTAGTGACACATCATCTATTTTTAAAAGTTTAAAGTAGAGACAATTAATTGATAAGCAGGCAAAACTAGGTGCCCAGAAAATCAAATTTCAAAACGTTTATTGTGTGTGTATATGTGGTACCTGAATTCAGCCTTGGGATTGAACCCAGGACCTCATGAGTACCAAAGATGTATTCTACCACTGAGCTATACCAGTGCCCCTCAGAACTATTTTTTTTAATTGATTTTTTTTAAAAATGTGAGGGATGTCAGCCTGCAAGTAGAGTACTTGCCTAGTGTGCATAAAGTCCTGGCTTCAATGTTCAGTAACATAAAAAAGCCAGGAGTAGCATCACACCATTTTAATGCCTATAATTGATAGGCAGAGGCTTCTAAATGCAAAGATGCACCTGAAAGGGAGAGGCACTAAAGAAGCTTTCTTGTTTCCAGTCACCTTCCATTCTCCTCCCAGGAACCAAAACTGAAGATGCCACCTCACATATCTCTTCAGATCCATTGTGTTAGAGTAAAGAGGGCACAAGAAAAGGAGCAGGAGCAGTGAGCTTCCAGATACCTACTTCTGTAACAAAGAGACTTCCTATCCATCAGAGCTGCTTGTGACCAACTAGAATTAACCCAGTTAAGAACAGTGACTAACAGAACTTTCTGGTGACCCAGCAACTAAGGAATCCAATGCCTGGAAGTGGAAGAAGAGTGTCCTTCAGTCTCACTAGAAAGACCTCTGCCAAGTTCCTCTCATCACCAGAGCAAATTTCCAGGACCTGCCACCCAGTCCCTAGTTCAAATTGGGCCAGTGGTCCAGAAACTTGGAGGTGTCCAGGTAACTGTGACTTGTATTTACAGAGGACTAACTTCAAAGGTGAGACTGACGTGGAAACTTCTGGTTTCTTTGGAAAGTTAGTTATGTCAAATGATATTTTGCTGGGGCACACTGGTGAAAGGATGTTTGTATATAGCAAACACATTAAAGCACCCATAATGAAGGAGTACAAATATGACCCACAGACAGTGGAAGCTCAAGCATTGGTCTACTTTGCTCCACTTTGCTATTCTTTGCTAGTGACTCTCATGTATTGGTTCACCTTTCATTGAATTGCTGAGCTCCACTTGTGGTGATGTCACTGAGAGAAACTTGCCAAAGAACTTCTCATGAGGTTTCTGCAGCTTCATACTGCTTCTGTGACCTCGGGCCTGTTGGTGAACCTTGTGGATTCTTCAAGATTGAACTGCCCTTGCTGGTTCATATGTGGTGTCTGCCAAGTGGAGTGGACTACAGCTGCTGGTTCATGTGTGGTCTCTGCTGACAGAACTGGACCACAGCTGCTGATTTGTATTTGGTGTTTGCTATTAGACTGAACTGCTTGTATCCTGAAAACAAAGGTTGACTTGGCCCCAAAGAACTATTTCTAAACAGATCCTAATAACTTTTTCTTCCACTACCTCTGGTGAGTGATGGTCTAGAGGAGAGGTTGAATCCTTATTAAAAGTAGGTTGAGAAATTTTTATGCCTACACAAGACCATTTTGTAGTATACTGTGTTTAAATGTGGAGGTCAGAGGACAGCCTAGAGGAGTAGTTCTTCCTTTCCATCATCTGAGAATTCAACTGACATTAGTCTTGGCAGTCATCAGTCTTTATCCACTGAGCCATCTTGTCAGGCTTACCTGTATTTCATCTCTTGAGTACTATTTTATTTGCTCACTTATGGATTGAACTGTTTGATTTCTTGTTTCTTTTCTTTTTCTCTTAATCTCTGCATGCAACAAATAATATTCTGTCAGGTGCACAGCTAGCAAAAATTTTCTTCCACTATAGCGTTTGTTTCTTCATTCGGTTAACCATTTCCTTTGCTGTGCAGGAATTCTTTAATTTTATTCCATGCCGTTTGTTAATTGTTTGGCGTTATTTCTTGAGCATCTGGAGTTCAGTTCAGGTTGGGACTGTGCTTGTGTGTAAAGCAGCTTCTCTGCTTATTTTTCTAACTGGTTCAGAATTTCAAGTCCTACATTAATGTCTTCGATCCCTTTGGAGTTGGGTTTTTACAGGGTCAAAAATGGGGACTAATTTTCATTTTTCTACAAGTGAGTAGTTAATTTTCCCAGTGCCTCTTGTTGAAGAGGCCTCCTCTTCTTCAGTGTATAATTTTGGCATCTTCATCAAAGATCACAGGTTACAACTGTTTGAGTTTGTATTTGGACTCTCGGTTCTATTTGCTTGCTGTTGTTGCTAGTGTTGGTCTTGGTGTTGCTGTTGCTGTTATTGCAGTTCCTGTTGTTGCTATTGTTGCTCCTGCCGTTGTTGCTATTGTTGCTGCTGCTTTTGTTGTTATTGTTGCTGCTGCTTTTGTGGCTATTGCTGATGTTGTTGCTACTGCTGTTGATGCTCCTGCTGCTGTTACTGTTGTTGCTGCTGTTGATATTGTTGATACTGTTGCTATTGCTGTTGATGCTGCTGCTGTTGTTGCTGTTGTTGTTGTGGTTGTTACTGCTGCTGCTGCTGCTGCTGTTGTTGCTGTTGTGGTTACTGTTGCTACTGCTCTTGCTGCTGCTATTGCTGCTGTTGCTGATTGTCTTAGTCAGGGTTTCTATTCCTGCACAAAAACATCATGACCCAGAAGCAAGTTGTGGAGGAAAGGGTTTATTCAGCTCACACTTCCACATCGCTGTTCATCACCAAAGGAAGTCAGGACAGGAACCCAAGCAGGTCAGGAAACAGGAGCTGATGCAGAGGACATAGAGGGATGTTACTAACCAGTTTGTTTTCTTATAGAACCCAAGAGTACCAGCCCAGGGAAGGCACCACCCACAATGAGTCCTCCTGCCCTTGATCACTAATTACAGCCTGATCTCATGGAGGCATTTCCTCAAGAAAGGTTCCTTTCTCTGCAATAGCTCCAGCTTGTGTCAAGTTGACACATAAAACCAGCAAGGACACTGATGTTGTTGCTGTTGTGGTCACTGCTGCTGCTACTATCATTGCTGCTATTATTGCTGTTGTGTTTTTGTTGTTGTTTTTGTTGTTCCTGCTGCTGCTGCTGCTGTTGCTGCTGCTATGCCCCAGGTATGTGATACTCCATTATTAATTACTCATTTTGTTTAGGATTGCTTTGGCTAGCAAGGATATCCTGTGGACCTATATTATATAAGTTTTAAGATTTTTGTTTCTATTTTTGTGAAAAGAGGGCATATAATCTTTGATGTTTTCATTGAATCTATAGGTTGCTCTTGGTCAAATAACCATTTTTACTCTCTTTGTTCTTTGAATCCATGAGCATGGGCTTTCTTCCCGTCTTCTACTATCTTCTTCAGTGTCATTTTTTTGGCACTTTAAATTTGGCATCACAGAGGTCTTTCAGTTCTTTGGTTATATTTAAAGATATTTTGTTTTGTTTGCTGGCAATTTTGAATGGGATCACTTCCCTGATATATTTCCCAGCATCTTCATTATTGTTCTCTTTGGGGGGGGCAATGATTTTTATATGTTAATTTTGTATCCTACCATTAGCTGAAAGTATTTCTCATATTAAAGATATTTTTGGTACAGTCTTTTGGTTTCTTTTGCATATTAAATTGGAACATCTGCCGATAAGAATGCTTTGGCTCCTTCCTCTGTGCCTCTTTTATCTGTCTTATGCTATAGTCATGGCTTGAAGCACCACACTGAGAAATGGAGGGGGAACAGATGCTTGCCACTGACTATAGTGGAAATGCTTTGTGTTTCCCCATTTAACATGGTTCTGGATAAAGATGTGTTGCCCATAGCTTTCAGTGTGCTTAGATATATCCCTCTATCCCCAGCCTCTCTCGCCTTTTATAAAAAAGGAGTGGCGTTTATGTTTTTGTTGGGATATGTTCCCTCCATCCCTAGTCTATCTACACTTCTATCATGAAGTAATGTTGGATTTTATCAAAAGGTTTTGCTGCATCTTTTTATGAATGTATGGTTTCTGTCCTGAGTCTGTTTGTGTCATACACTATATATACTGATTAATATATGTTGACTCATCCCTTTCATGTTTACAATAAGGCCAGTTTGGTTGAGGTGGTTGATCTCTTTTATGTGTTTGTGAATACAGTTTTCAAGTTGTAAGAACATTCGCATCTATGTTAATCAGCAAGGTGGTTGGATTACTGTTTTGGTATACCATTATCTGGTTTGGTACCAGGGTAATAGTGGCCTAATCAAATAACTTGGAAGCATTCCTTGCATTTCTACTTTATGGACTACCTTGAAAAACATGTTGATTCTCTAAAGATCTGATAAAATTCACCAGTGAATCCATCTGGGCCTAGACTTTTTTTTTCTGGAATATAGTTTTTTCTTCTCTTTTTTTAATTAGATTTTTGTTCTCTTTTTTATCTGTATTTACATTTGAGATGTTATCCTTTACCCCACCCACTCCAATCTCTCCCCCCCCCCCAGTTGCCTTCACAAAGGTGCACTTCCTTCTGACTCTTCTCTCCACCCCATTACCTTGTCATTCCCTTACATTGGGAAAACTTGCCCTCTCTGTAACAAAAGCCTCTTCTCACATTGATGCCAGACAATGTTATCTTCAGCTACATATGCAACTGGATCAATAGGTCTCTCAAAGTGTGCACAAAGGTTGGCATTTTATTCCATGAGAGTTTTGGAGGGATTGATTGGTTGATAAAGTTTTCTTCCCATGAGGTTTCACCCCCTCTCAGCTCCTTGGGTCTTTTCTATAACAACCTCATTGGGATCCCCGAGTTGAGACTGATGGTTAGCTGCAAGCATGCTCAACTGTATCTATATGACTCTAGCATAGACCCTGAGTGGGAATCTCTGTCTGGTTCCTGCCAGTAAGTAATTTTTGGGATCAGCTATAGTTCTTGGATTTGGTGACTGCATATGTGGTAGATCCCAAGGTGAGGCAGCTTCTGAGTGATCTTTTCTTCAATCCCTGTTCCTCTATTTGACCTTGCATTTCCTCCTATGAGAGTTTTGTTCTCTTTTCTAAGAAGGGCTGAGACATTCCCATTTTGGCCTTCCTTCATTTTGAGCTTCATAATGTATGTGAATTGTTTCTGGGTATTGAGTATTCAGAGCTTTTGGGGGCTAGTAACTGCTAATCAGTGAGTGCATACCATGTGTGTTCTTGTGTGACTGGGTTACCTCACTCAGAATAATAGTCTCTAGTTCCATCCATTTGCCTACAAATTTCATGAAGTTGTTGTTTCTAATAGCTGAGTAGTACTCCATTGTGTAAATGTACCACACTTTCTGTATCCATTCATCTGTTGATGGACATCTGGGTCCTTTCCAGCTTCTGGCTAATATAAATAAGGCTGCTATAAACATGGTGGAGCATGTGTCATTGTTATACGTTGGAGCATCTTTGGGGTATATGTCCAGGAGTGGAATAGCTGAGTTTTCAAGTAATACTATGTTCAATTTTCTGAGGAACCACCAAATTGCTTTCCAGAGGGTTTGTATCAGCTTACAACCCCACCAACAGTGGAGGAGTGTTCCTCTTTCTCCACATTCTTGCCAGCATCTGCTGTTACCTGAGTTTTTTATCTTAGCCATTCTAACTGGTGTGAGGTGAAATCTCAGGGTTGTTTTAAAATTGCATTTCCCAGATGATTAGGAATGCTGAGCATTTTTAGGTGCTTCTCAGCCATTCAATGTTCCTCAGCTGAGAATTCATTGTTTAGCTCTGTACCTTATTTTTAATAGAATTATTTAATTGTCTATATTCTAGCTTTCTGAGTTCTTTGTATATATTGGATACTAGCCCTCTATCAGATGTTGAATTGATAAAGATACTTTCCCAATCTGTAGGCTGCCATTTTGTCTTCTCAACAGTGTTCTTAGCTTTACAGAAGCTTTGTAATTTCATGAGGTCTCATTTGTCAATTCTTGATCTTAGAGCATAAGCCATTGGTGTTCTGTTCAGGAATTTTACCCCTGTGCCTATGTGTTCTAAACTCTTCCCCCACTTTCTCTTCTAATAGTTTCAGTGTACCCGGTTTTATGTGTAGATCTTTGATCCACTTGGACTTGAGCTTTGTACAAGGAGATAGGAAATAGATTTGCATTCTTCTGCATGCTAACTGCCAGTTGAAACAACACCATTTGTTGAAAAGGCTGTCCTTTTTCCATTGAATGTTTTTAGCTCTTTTGTCAAAGATCAAGTGACCATAGGTATGTGGGTTCATTTCTAGGTCCTCAATTATGTTCCATTGATCTACCTGCCTATCTCTGTACCAATATCATGTGGTTTTTATCATAATTGTTATGTAATATAGCTTGAGATCAGGGATTGTGATTCGCCCAGAAGTGCTTTTATTCTTGAGAATAGATTTCTCTATTCTAGGATTTTTGTTATTCCAGATGAATTTGCAAATTACTTTTTCCAACTCTATGAAAAATTTTGATGGGAATTGCATTGAATCTGTAGATTACTTTTGGCAAGATGGCCATTTTTACAATGTTGATCCTGCCAATCCATGAGCATGGGAGATCTTTTCATCTTCTGGGGATCTTCTTCAATTTCCTTCTTCAGAGTCTTAAAGTTCTTGTCATACAGATCCTTCACTTGCTTGGTTAGGGTCACCCCAAGGTATTTTATATAGTCTCTGTAACTATTATGAAGGGTGTCTATTCCCTAATTTCTTTCTCAGCCTGATTATTCATTACATAGAGGAAGGTGGTTGATTTGTTTGAGTTAATTTTATAGCCAGCTACTTTGCTGAAGTTGTTTATTAGTTGTAAAAGTTCTCTGGTAAGATTTTTGGGGTCACTTAAGTATACTATCATATCAACTGCAAATAGTGATATTTTGACTTTTTCCTTTTCAATGTGAATCCCTTTGATTTCCTTTTGCTGTCTAATTGCTCTGGACAGGATTTCCAGTAATATATTGAATAGGTAGGAGGACAGTGGGCAGCCTTGTCTAGTCCCTGATTTTAATAGGATTGCTTCAAGTTTCTCTCCATTTAGTTTGATGTTGGGTATTGGTTTGCTGTATATTGCTTTTACTATATTAAGGTATGGGTCTTGGATTTCTGATCTTTCCAAGACTTTTATCATGAAGGTGTGTTAAATTTTGTTGAATGCTTTCTCAGCCTCTAGTGAAAGGATCATGTGGGTTTTTTCTTTGAGTTTGTTTATATGGCGAATTATGTTGATGGATTTCTGTATGTTGAATCATCCCTGCATTCCTGGGATAAAGCCTACTTGGTCATGGTGGATGATTGTTTTGATGTGTTCTTGGATTCCATTTGCAGGAATTTTATTGACTATTTTTACATCGATGATCATGAGAGAAATTTGTCTGAAGTTCTCTTTCTTTGTTGGTCTTTGTGTGGTTTAGGTATGAGCATAATTGTGGCTTCGAGGAACAAGTTGGGTAGTGTTGCTTCTGTTTCTATTTTGTGAAATAGTTTGGAGAGTATAGGTATTGGGCCTCTATAAAAGTCTGATGAAATTCTCTACTAAACCCATCTACTCCTGGACTTTGTTTTGGTTGGGAGGCTTTTTATGACTGCTTCTATTTCTTTAGGTGTTATAATGACTGTTTAGATAGTTTATCTGATCCTCGTTAACTTTGGTATCTGTTATCTTTCTAGAAAGTTTTCCATTTACTCCAGATTTTCCAGTTTTGTTGAATATAGGCTTTTGTAGTAGGATCTGATGAAATTTTGAATTCCCTCAGTTTCTGTTGTTATGTCTCCCCTTTCATTTCTGATTTTGTTAATTTGGATAATCTCTCTTTGCCCTCTAGTTAGTCTGGCTATCAATCTTGTTGATTTTCTCAAAAAAAAAAATCTCTTGGTTTTGTTGATTCTTTGTATAGTTCTTTTTGTCTCTATTTGGTTGATTTCTGCTCTGAGTTTGATTATTCCCTGCCATCTACTCCTCTTGGGTGTATCTGCTTTTTTTTTCCTAGGGTTTTAAGCTGTGCTGTCAAGCTGCTAGTGTATGCTCTCTCTAGTTTCTTTTTGGAGGCACTCAGAGCTATAAGTTTTCCTCTCAGTACTGCTTTCATTGCATCCCATACGTTTGGGTATGTAGTGGTATCATTTTCGTTAAATTCTACAAAATCCTTGACTTCTTTCTTTATTTCTTCCTTGACCATGTTATCATTGAGCAGAGCATTGTTCAGCTTCCATGTGTATATGGGCTTTCTGTTGTTTTTGTTGTTATTAAAGACAAGCCTTAGTCCATGGTGATCTGGTAGGATGCATGGAAGTATTTCAATCTTCTTGTATCTGTTGAAGCTTGTTTTGTGACTGACTATATTGTCAATTTTCGAGAAGGCACTGTAAGGTGCTGAGAAGAAAGTGTATTCTTTTGTTTTTGGATTAAATGTCCTATTAATCTGTTAATTCCAGTTGGTTCATAACCTCTGATAGTTTCGCTCTGTCTCTGTTCAGTTTCTGTCTCCATGATCTGTCCATTGATAAGAGTGGGGTGTTAAAGTCTCCCACTGCTATTATGTGTGGTGTAATATATGCTTTGAACTTTAGTAGAATTTCATTTATAAATGTGGGTGCCCTTGTATTTGGAGCATAGATGTTCAACATTGAAAGTTTATCTTGATAGATTTTTTTCTTGTGATGAGTAAAAAGTGTCCTTCCTTATCTTTTTTGATAACTTTTGGTTGAAAATCTATTTTATTTGATTTTTAGAATAGCTACTCCAGCTTGTTTCCTGGACTAATTTGCTTGGAAGGTTTTTTTTTTCCAGCCTTTTACTCTGAGGTAGTGTCTGTCTTTGTCTCTGAGATGAGTTTCCTGTATACAGCAAAATGCTGGATCCTGTTTACATATCCAGTCTGATAGTCTATGTCTTTTTATTGGGGGAATTGAATCCATTGATGTTAAGAGAATTTATAGAATAGTGATTTTTGTTTCCTGTTATTTTTGTTGTTAGAGGTAGACTTATGTCTGTGTGCTTTTCTTCTTTTGGATTCCTTGAGTAATTTTTTTTTCTTTTCCTTGGGTGTAGTTTCCTTCCTTGTGTTGGATTTTTCCATTTATCATCCTTTGTAGGGCTGGGTTTGTGGACAGATATTGTGTAAATTTGGTTTTTTCCTGGAATATCTTGGTTTCTCCATCTATGGTGATTGAGAGTTTTGCTGGATATGGTAACCTAGACTAGCATTTGTGTTCTCTTTGGGTCTGTATGATGTCTGTCCGACGTCTGTCCAGAATCTTTTAATTTTTATAGTCTCTGTTGAGGAGTCTGGTGGAATTCTGATTGGTCTGCCTTTATATGTTGTATTTTTTTTTCTTACAGCTTTTTTGTTTGTTTGTTTCGAATATTGGTGTTTTGACTATTATGTGTCAGGAGGAGTTTCTTTTCTGGTCCAGTTTATTTGGAGTTCTGTAGGCTTCTTGTATGTTCATGGTCATCTCATTCTTAAGAGCAGGAAAGTTTTCTTCTATGATTTTTGTTGAAGATATTTACTGTGCCTTTTATTTAATATTCTTCACCCTCTTCTACACCTATTATCCTTAGGTTTGGTCTTCTCCTTGTGTCCTGGATCTCCTGGACATTTGGGGTTAGGAGATTTTTTTGTTTTTGCATCTTCTCTGACTGTTTTGTCTATGTTTTATATGTTGTTTTCTGCCCCTGAGATCCTCTCTTCCATCTCTTGTAGTTTGTTGGTGATGCTTGCTTGCATCTGTGACTCCTAATTTTTTTTGGGGGGAGGGGGTTTCCATCTCCAGGGTTGTCTCTTTTTGTGTTTTCTTTATTGTTTCTAGTTCCATTTTTAATTTCTTTATCTGTTTGGTTGTGTTTTCCTGTAGTTCTTTGATTTCTCCTGGTTCTCCTGTAATTGTTTAAGGGAGTTATTCATGTGCTTCTCAACAATCTCCATCATCATAAAGTATGATTTCAAGTCTAGTCTTTTTTTTTTTTTTTTTTTTTTTTTTTTTTTTTTTTTTTTGGTGTGTTTGGCAAGCCACTACTTGCTGTGGTGGGAGAGCTGGGTTCTGATGTTGCCAGATGTCTTGGTTTCCATTGTTTAGGTTCTTTTGCTTTCCCCTTGCCATCTTGTTTTCTGCGATTATAGATAATCTTGTTGTCTCTGAGTGGAGCCTTTCTCTCTTGTGTATCTGAGGGCCCATGGGCTCAGGAAGAAAATTGTTTGGCTCTTTGTAGGCAAGCAGTGAGTTCTGATTGCAGTGACTTTGTTCTGTCTCCATGGGCTGAGGTAGGAGATCTCTTATTAGGCTATTCTGGGAGCTCAGCCATGTGCAGGGAGGTGCTGAATCTTGATGGAGGTCATGCTGCCCTCTCGCTGGGCCAGAAAGGACCCGATCCCAGAGTGCACTACTCTAGTTGGCCTCCAGGGGCTCCAGGCTATCCCTCCTGGGGACAGCCTGAGGGGTGTGTGGCAAGCTCTCTGTGGGCTCAGTAGGAGGAGCACTTGCAAGGCTGTTCCAGAGTCTCAGCTGTGTGTGGGCGATAGCAGTCACTCAGCTCTCTCACTGAGCCAAAGAGGACCTGATCCCACAGTTCAACTCCCTATCTGCTCAGGAGATCACCAGGTGTTCCCTCCCGGACAGCTGTAGCAGGCTTAGCGCTTACTGTGGGCTCAGGTAGGAGAGCACTTGCCAGGCTTCTCTGCGGGCTCAGCTTTGTGCAGGCGGATGCTGAGTATTCTTTATCACGTTTTAAAATATACAAAACTCTTCCGCTTAGAATGGAAAGCTTTCCTGAAGCTCTTTTGAGCACTCAGGGACCTGTGGGCGTTCGGGCCACCTGTCCAGATGCAACTGGGCCGGGTCTGACCTTGTAAGTGTGCACACCAGGGCAGTTTTGCTACTTGAACCTCGAGAGTTCTTGGCAGCCTTTCCTGGGGTATTATGTCGACAGAAGTTGACTCACTCTTCAGCTTAAGATGGAAAGCTTTTTTTGCAGCTATTCTGAACTCCCAGGGACCTGTGGGCAGGTGGGTCGCCCGTCCCGGTGCAACTCGAGTTTTTTTTGTATAGAGATACGAGGGTTTTTTTTTTCTTCAAATTTCTCTTCAGTCTCATTATTCATAATGGATCTGTTTAAGATGCTATCATATCCCAGTTTAATTTTGGTAGGTCACATACATCTGGAGAGTCGTTTTCTCGTAGTTCTAGATTTAGTGGAATACAAATCTTTAAAGTATATCCTTGTAATTTTCTGAATTTCATTGTTATCTGTTATTGAATTCCTAATTTTATTAATTTGAATCTTCTCTTTCATTAGTTTGGCTAAGAGGTCATTAATCTTGTTAGATATTCAAAGAATCATTTTATTAGCTTTATTGGTTCTTTGTTGCTTTTTAATTTTGATTTTATTAATTTCTGTTTTGTTCTCAGTTATTTCTGTCCATCTACTGATTTGAAGTTTGGCTTCTTTTTTCCCAAGGGCATAACATCTAGTTTGAGCTGTTTATTTGAGAATGCTCTGATATCCCAGTGTAGGCAGTTGTAGCTTTAAATATCTCTTTTGTTGCTTCCCCTGGGTACAGGCATGTTGTATTTTCATTTTTATTTGATTCAGGAAATTCATTTTGATTTTTATTATTTCTTCAGGGATTAATTCATCACATAATAGCACACTGTTCAGTCTGTTTATGTGTGCTCTTGTTTAGTTCTAAGATTGCCTCATTGTAGTCAGGTAAAATACAAGAAGTTATTTTAGTTTCCTATATTTAGTAAGACTTACTCCATGTTCTCGTATATGATCTATTTTAAAGACAGTCCTAAAAGCTGGAGAAGAATGTATATTCTTCAGTGTTTGGATAGAATGTGTTATACATGTCTGTTAGATCTATTTGATCTTTAATGCCATTTAACTTCGATGTCAGGGTTGCCTGACTGTCTTAGTTAGGGTTTCATTGCTGTGATCAGACACCATGACCAAAGCAACAATTATAAAAGACAACATTTAACTGGGGCTGGATTACAGGTTCAGAGGTCCAGTCTATTATCATCAAAGGTGGGACATGGCTACATTCAGGCAGCTGTGGAGCTGAGGGAGCTGAGAGTTTCACTTCTTGTTCCAAAGGCAGCTTTGAGAAGACTGGCTGGAAGGCAGTTAAAATAAGGGTCTTAAAGCCCATGCCCACAGTGACACACTTTCTTCAACAAAGGCATATCTCCAAATAGTGGCAATCCCTGGGCCAAGCATTCTTAAACCACCACACTGCCTATTGGTGAATGTGACATACTGAAGTCACTTAACTTTGTTGTGCTAAACTTGATTGGCATCTTTACACTTACTAGTGTTTGTTTTATGAAATTGAGTACACAGGTGTTTGTATGCTTAAAATTGTGATTTCCTCTTGATAGATTAATTCCTTTAAGCACTATGTAAAGTACTTCTTTAATCTTCTGACTATAAGTGTGATTTGAAGTCCATTTTTGTTTGTTTCCTGCTCTCATTGCTTGGAGCCTGTTTTCTTTCCCCCTAAAATTGCATCTGCCTTTGGTGGGGATAAATAAAAAGACCTTGTGTTTTACTCCAGTCTGCTAGTCTGCATCTCTTGACTATCGAACAGAGACCATAAATATTTAGAGTTATTATTGAAAGCTGTGTTCTAATTCTATCCACGTTGTGGTGTTTAGCCTTCTATTCCTTGTTTGTCTATTGATATTCTGGGTGCTATTCTCTTGTGACTGGTATATGTTGTCAGTGTTCTCTTTGGTGTGAAGGATTCCTCCAAGTTTCTCCGACGAAGCCGGGTGATTGGTCATAGATTTCTTTAGACTCTTTATCAGGGAAAGTTTCTTCTCCAATTCTGACAGTTTTCCTGGGAATGGCTGTCTCCACTGACAATAGTCAGGTCTAGAAGTAACATCATTTCACCTCTGTTGGGATCAGTGCAGTCCTACGCAGCCCGTCTAAAGGAGTGCAATTTCACACGGCCAGTTAGAGTGAAGGCAACTTCTGCCGCTTTCAAGCAAGCATGCAGGAATTCAAACTGGGAAGCATGGGAACAAATCCCAGTGGGACACCATCATCGAGACTGGGCCTGTGATCCAGGGGCACTGAGATTAATGCCCCCCTGGCCTGGCTCTCAAAAGCAATGCAGAACCTGCAACAGGGCCAAAACCAAGGAGAAGATTTCAGCATGTATCTTTATTTTCACGCTTCTCTCCTTTGTTTTGTCCTTTTAAAACAGCCTGGGATCCAACGACCTGCTTCCCATTCGGTTGCCTCTGAGATTGGCCATAGTTGTTTTTCTAGGGCTGTGTGTGTGTGTGTGTGTGTGTGTGTGTGTGTGTGTGTGTGTGTGTGTGCATGCGTGCGTGTGTGCGCGCGCACGCAGGGGAGGGACTTAGGGAGTGACTGATCTGGCTAGAATCTATATCACCTTCTCCTGTGGAGGTGGGACTTGGTGCCCCATTGTGGTGCATTCAGGCAGAGGGGGTTCACAATCCAGGAGTTCAGAAAGTTCCTACCATTTTATGAGTACTTGCATATTCATCCTGGGAACTTCATCTGATCTCAATCAATTAGCACCCCAGCACTGCCTGTCAGTCCCACACACCTCCTGGTTTTCTAAGTTTCTGTTAAGAAAAATCTGCTGTTATTTTGATGGGACTACCTTTACATGTGACTGGCACATTCTCTTGCAGCCTTCAAAGTGTTCATCTTTGGACAACAAAGTGACCTAGAGAGTTGTTTCATTG
Source organism: Micromys minutus (assembly GCF_963924665.1). Lineage (NCBI taxonomy): Eukaryota > Metazoa > Chordata > Mammalia > Rodentia > Muridae > Micromys > Micromys minutus. The sequence continues at coordinate 29,532,643 of NC_137980.1, forward strand.
TGTTGTAAATGCCCCCTACACCTGGATGGGTATCTCTTTCCCCACATTTGGAGACTTTTCTGCTATAATTGTATTAAAGGTGTTTTCTATGCCTTTAGAATTAAATTATCTCCCTATGTGGATTTGGTGTTTTCATCATATCTATTGATCTTAAATGCTATGTTCACACTTTCTTAGTAATTTATCTTTGCCCTTAAACACTTTATCCTCAGACCTTGACAGTCTGTCTTCTCCCTGGTTTGCTCTATCAGAGTTACTAGCCACAGAACCTCCCATTTGACTTGTTTTAGTCCGGTTCAAGTATTTAAATTAGATTTTTCCAGAACTTTTATATCTTTATTGATTTTCACTTTGGTATCCTGTAACAACGTCCCTGTTTTGTCTGTCTGCTTTAGGTATCCTCTCGGAGTCCCAAAAGAGTGTATCTGTATCCTCTTGGAGTCCTGTAAGAATGTATTTGTGCACTATGTCCTTTTCTCATACTTACAATTGTCCTCTTGAATTCTTTGACTTAGATTCCCTATAAATCATCCTTATTAAAAGACTTTACTATGAAATTAGTAATGGAAGGGCAGGAATTGTGCCACCTTAGGTTTTTTTTTTTTTTTTTTTTTTTGGAGGGTGGTGGTTTTGTCTTGGAATTTGTGATTCTGGAGTTAAATCATTAGTTGGAATTTTTAAACCACTCATATTTTTTCAGTGGATGAGTCTTCAATATTAAAGGTAAATATGCTTACAAGAGGGATGAATGAACTCTGGGAGTTCTGGACTCTGGACTCTGCTTCATCCTTCCAGCCCAGTGTGCAGCAGTATCTGGACACCCTGGGAAGGCAGAAGTAGAGGATCCTAAGCACAGATGAACACAGAAGGCATACCACAGAAGGACACCCATCCCTTTATATACATGATCTCCAGACACTCGTTGTTACCTCAGCCCTAGCACGTATGTGAGTTCATGCATCCTTCTCCCTGCTGTTGTTACTGGGAACCTAGTCAGGCCTTGTGTGTGCTAAGTATATACTCTACTGCTGAAAATGCCTCTTCACTCCTTATTTTTTGAAAAAAAAAAGTTTTTAAGTGTCTTGTTCAACATTTATATATGCTGGTGATTACCGTATTATGGAATCTCAACAAACAGTGAAATGAACACATAGAAACAAAATAAACTAGTCACCAGAATAAAATGCGAGTTCAAGGCCAGCCTTGGCTGGGCACAATGGCACACACTTTTAATCCCTATACTGTAGAGGCAGAAGCAGGTAACAGTAGATACAGTAACATGAATTCAAGCACAGCCTGGTGTACATAACTAGTTCTAGGCAGCCTGGAATGGCTGCATAGTAAGACCCTGTCATCTTTAACAAACAAAACTGGGATGGACCAGTGGGGGAAGGGCACTTACTGCCAAGCAGTCAACCTGAGTTCAATCCATAAACCTACATAGTAGGAGAGGAGAGAACCAACCCCTGAAAGCTAACCTTTGTCTTTCAGTCTCAAACACATCAGCATGAGCACACACACACACACACACACACACACACACACACACACACACACACAATAAATTAATATAACTTCTACTATTAAATTCAAAACCATCATTGAAAGTCATAAGGAAAGAGAAATCCTAATCCAGGGGGGAAGGGACATAAAGAGGACCAGATAGATAGATGGATAGATAGATAGATAGATAGATAGATAGATAGATAGATAGATAGATAGATATAGATATAGATATAGATAGATGTAGATGTAGATGTAGATATAGATATAGATATAGATAGATAGGTATAGATATATAGATATATATATATCAAACAGAAGCATAGCAAGGACCTCAAAAATCATTCTTTTTGCCCAACCCATTTTGCACAAAGGATTTAAGGAGTAAAGACCAGTCAGTTCACACCACAGAGATCAGTGACAAAGCTGTGGTGCTGATATTGTCCAGCCATGCAGGAATGCTATGGACAGACGAATGGGCATGAGCTGAAGTTCTTTGACAGCAAGGGCACCGGGCACTGAGTCACTTCTTTATTAGCTTTCAAGGTGAGACATAAGAGCTAGAGGCACAGTATTCATGTTCATTGTCCCCTGGGCCCATGCCCATTCAGCTTACATCTGAGTAATAAGGTCTCCCGTGTACTGTCATTCTCTGGGAGTCCTTGACTCTTCACAGCAAATGTGTGGGAAATGGAGGATGAAGGTTTGCTTTTCCTTAGAAGATGCAGAAAGGCTAATTCCCCCCTCCCTCCCACACACACACATTTCAAACTCATCCATCAGATCTCAGGGAAGTACCACATTCAAACAACATGAATAAAAGCCTTCATATTAAATTCCTGTGGGCGAACTCTGCAGATGAAGCCAAACACTCTGATCCTAGCGAGCTAAATGGTTTGCAAATCTCAATGTGCCTCACCCTTCAGATGTACCGGACGTAAAATAAATCACCTGCTATTATCATAACAGTATTTAGGAGCTTTGCAAGTGCACTGGAGTTAAAGGGCTTGCTTCAGAACAATCTGCATATATATTTATATCTGTGTGAATTCATATATTGGGTTCTCCAGCCACTGGGAAACAATGACTAATTTTTCATTTGCCTTGGGCCGTAATGGAACACTGGGACAAGGAAGGAAGACTGGGATGTTAAGGAAGAAGGAAGGGAAGACAGGGGATGCTATCACTGGGTTCCCAATACAAAGAACCAGAGAAAACACAGTAAAGGGATGGCTCAGTGGTGCCCCATCTATGCCAGGCACTTCTGGATGTAAGAGGGCATATAAAGGTCGTGGGATCAGGTATGAATGTAAGATATTCTGATTGATAGTGATTGCATATGAGAGAGAGACAGAGACAGGGAGATAGAGACAGAGACCTTCATACCTTCCTATCTGTAGGTTCCAGTGTAAACTTGGAGGGCCAACATAGGAATATGATCATCTGCGAGTTTCATTATTGGAATAACATCATGGATTCAGAGGAATAATGCACAGATATGGAGGAGAAACCTGTATATACATAGGCACATACTACATGCATTGCCATGTGTTTTGTATATTCCATTCACAGAAAAATACAACTCTTACCTCAAAGAGGATAAGTTGTTTATTCTAAATAACAACTCACGTTCCCCCATATTGCAAGTTCCAGTGAGATGACTGTTTTAGGAAGTTTTATAGTAACAAGACAAAGTCACCAATCAGTCACTTATAGATACATTGGTAGAAGCATTGGGCATACAAGTTAAATGAGTTAAATCGAACCAGGGAATCTCTACTTAGAGGTCTCAGGTACCATTCCATTGAACTCGCAGCCGTTGGTTGGTGGCAGCTGGTGGTCTGTTAATACACTGCGAACGTTCTGACTTGTTAATCACAAGTGTCAGATCAGACACAATGTACAGGGAAAAGAAGTGTCTAGTGATGAGCTAAAAATAGCCCAAGATAAACTGTAACTAAGCTCTGGACCTGCAACACTCCAGTGTCACCATGATCATTGAACTTCTGGGCAGCATTGCAGGTTTGGTGTAATGGGCGGCTACTGCCAGAAATTTTTGTTCCCAATCCCTATGTTCATGTGTCTATCTGTATGTATAGACATGTGCGTATAGACATCCACACATTTATTATTACATCCATGCATCCATACCTATATATGTTCACATGTGCACATACCTCTATACTTGTATACATGCATGTATGTGTGTGTGTGTGCATTATGTGTACACACACACACAGGCTATATTACCAACCAAGCTAGGATATTGCCCTATATGCTGTCTCCTTTCACCTTACACCTTCATTCTGCTTTGTATTTTTCTCCCACTAGTATGTATTGGGAAACAGCCTACCAGGCTCAAACTTAAAATTGACACAACACAAATTATGAAATGAGTGGCTCTCCAATCTAACTTCCCATGAGAGAGTTTGCATATGTGTGGGATTTGGCAGAGCAGAAGCTGCTGATCCACTCTGTGTTGGGTCACCTATAGGCTCAGCTGCTGTCCTTTGCCAAGGCAGTGAGCCATCTGTGCACGATTCCTGGTAAGAGCAGCCACAGCATGCCTGTCCTTTCACATGCAGCCCATCCTGATCCTCCATCATTTACCCCCAACCGCTGATCCAGAGCCACAGAGAGAAGGGAATTCTGTGGAACAGAGAGCCAACCTAGCTGCCCAGCATAGTGCAAGCCTATGGATCTGTGGTGACATCTTTCACATCTAATCTTTACTTTCTTTTTATGTCCCTTCCAGTTATGAGTCACATCAAGGAGCCATGACAGGGCAGCGGGGAAGATTTCTCCCTACTTTGGCAATAAAGATAAAGTCGATGATTTCTATTTCCAACTCCCAAATTAAATGGGAAAAAAAAAATGGTTTTGAGTTCATGGCGCTGCTGTATTTTAGCCTAAGGTACTTCTCTAGCAAAAGTATTAGCTGTGCATTTCTCAAACCTTGAAAATTCCAGGAGCAAATCCTTCATTCTCCAGAAAGCAAGGGGTGAAAAGCAGGTAGTTCAGCTTAGAGCTCTAGAGACCATTTAAATCTCCCTTGTCACCCCTGTAACTAAAAATCACTCCTTTTATACATATAACTAACTGTTCCCTGTAACCGAACTTCATTAGTGTGAAATATACTATTTCATTTTCAAAACTGAGGTCTTACAAATAGAGAGGCCTTGAAAGTAGATGACAGTTTCTTTTGTCAAGCACATTAAACTCTTGTCTCTGTTTGATTTTTCGAGATTGTGAAGCACAAATTATCCAGAGTGTGACATTCTAAGTCTCTTCACCGGCCTGTAAAGTCAACAGTTACAGTGCTAAAGTTTAATCAGTCCCATAAAATGTAACTCAGAAAGTGACCTGGTGTTCTGCCTGGAGTGCAGCTCCCACATTAAAAAGCACTCTCAGCTGCAGCCGGAGCAGTGTTATTGAAAGAGACAACTAATAGCTACCTGGACAAGGATGGGGAAAGGGGAGAGAGGGGAAGAAAAAGCCAAGCGGAGGAGGAGGCCAAACAAATCCCATTTCCCAGCATTTCCCTGAGGAGACACAGGCGCACAGGTGAACGCACGGGTCGAATCGCAAAGGGCTTTTCTATTATTGAGAGCAGAGGGTGCCGTGAATTTCACAGTGAAACCAGACACAGCATTTCCTTCTGGGACACACCAAAGATTCCCATGTGGTAATACCTGATCAGAGGTCAAAGGCAAGGGGAAATTTCAGCACTGCACCCACAAACTATGTATGAATAAATAAAATTCTGAGTGGTCATTGCACATACCAAGTATATAACCTCTTCTGAGAGCACACACATTCACTGCGCATGTACATTACCAGTTGTCCTTTGTTGGTGTTGCTCCTGGCTTGGGTGGGTTGTTTTGCTTTCTTTTGACAGGATTTCACTGTGTAACTCTGGCGGGCTGAGACTCATGGTGTAGGACTCACTAGCCTTGAATTCACAGAGCTCTGCTTGCCTCCACCTTCTGTGGGCTAAGATTAAAACTGCACCACTACCTCAAGCTTCCTAATCTTATAATATGGAGGTAGCTAGTTCGAGGTCAGCCTGTGCTACATAACAAATAAAAAGGTGATGTCAGGTAAAACGCTACCATTTTAGTGGAAACAATCACAGTACATGTCTAAGTTTCTATCTTTCTGTATCCAGGAGCCCCTGTGAACAACAGAATGTTCATCTTGGCAGATGTTTTTCTAAGCTTTCACACATCTATGCAACAAGGACTGTACCTTTGTGTCCTCTAGCTTTGTATATAAACTCAAATGGGTACCCATTCAGGCTCTCTTAGGTCATTTTATATCCATATTAAATCTACCCTTATGTACATAAGTAGGTGCACATGCATGTGTGAATGTGTGTGTGAGTGTGAGTGTGTGTGAGTGTGTGTAAGTGTATGTGTGAATGTGTGTGTGTGAGCATGTGTGTGTGAGTGTGTGTGTGTATATGTGAGTGTAGCATGTGTGAGTGTGTGGTGTGTGTGTGTGTGTGTGTGTGTGTGTAACGACTCCATTCAGTCCACAGAAAATGCACATGGACCTTCTGGAGCCATCAGTCTCAGAACTGAAATCAATTAAAACTTCCCATAGGCTCTGCTGGCAGCCCCTCCCCCTGGCCATTTCTCAGATGGAAGCCAGACATCAGCTAACCCTGCCTCCCATTTCCGGGGCACACATCCACGTTTTCCAAGTGTCTCCACTGAAGACACGACTCAATGAGAAGTAAGAACAAGCCACCCCGTCAGTCTAGATCAGCGGTTCTCAACCTCCCCAGTGCTGAGACCCTTTAACACAACACCTCATGCTGTGATGACCCCCAAGCATAAAATCATTTTTGTTGCTTCTTTATAATTAATTTTGCTTCTGTTGTGAATCACAAAGTAAATATCTGATGTGTAGGATATCTTATATGTGGCCCCCGTGAATGGGTCACTTGACCCCCAAAGGAGTCATGTGACCCACAGGTTGAGAACCACTGGTCAGAAAGAAGGGAGGGAGTGGTAATTACATCAAGAGTTCTTTCCTGATCGCATTTCATAAACCTGCCTTCTGTCTCTACCCTGGAACTTTCTTGTCTCATCAAGGAATGAAGACGTTTATGACCCATCCACTTAACTCTCAGCCCATTTCCATAAGTCTAATAAGATTCTCAGTCTTATCTTTTCAGTCTAGTTCTCATATCTGCCAACTTAAACTCGTGCCTGAAACAGCCACTCTGACACGGCCCTGTGCATTTACCTGAACATGCGTGCATGTATGTGATCCTGCCTTACAATACCCATACATAGGTTTCTTAAATTCATATCCCAGTTTTACAGAATGATTAATAACTAAACATTCCAGCTAATGGAAAAATTCTTTTTTCTATAAAATTATTAAAGAATAACTATTTGGGGCTGGAGATATTACTCCGTGGTTAAAAGCACTTGCTACTCTTGCCAAAGACCCAGGCTGTTTGTTCCCAGCACTCACATGGTGGCTCACAACCAACTGTAAGCCCAGTTCCATAGGACCCAACAGGCATGCATGTGGTGCAGGCAAACATTCACAAACATAAGGTAAAAGAAACTAACTGACTTTAAAAATATTTTAAAGCCTAACTACTCAAGTGATTCAAATCAAGTAACAGCTTAAATATGCTTTTGATCATCTCTCTTTTTAGTTTAGCACAACTGGGGAAAATCTAGGCAATTCAAAGTAGAAATCAGCCAGGCTGAGTCAATATAGGTTTTTATCTATTATGTGTTTCCTCTCAAAAACAAAACAAAAAACAAAAAAAAAAAAATCATTTTTCTTTTTTCCGGGAGGAAAACAATATTTTACCAACTTCTAAGAAATCTTGTCTATGGCTCCATTTTTACTCTGGGGAATAGTGATTGCAGTTTCTTCTTAATAAGTCAGTTCTGAGATCTCCAGTGCCTTCTACAGTGCGATGATCGGGGCTTCAAATGTAAAGCCAGAGCAACTTGTTTCTCTCTGCGAGGAGCAGGCGAGTTAGGAAGCGGCCGCATAATGTTCTGTACAGGAATATTTTAAGGTGCCTAAAGGAAACATTTGCCAACAGCCTGTTTTTATGTGTTCAGTAACCATATGCTCCTCTGAATGTGGATAATGTATGGTGTAACAGATACCTACAGTGATTCCAAGAGAAGGCAATTATCGACACAAGGGGCTTTTACTGATTACACACTGAATGGCTCAAACATGACCAGAACTCCAAGTGGGTATTATTAAGGGTCTGCTTTGATGCCTGGATATTTGATCTTTTGTATACAACAAGTTTCTGGAAAACACACATGTGCTTCCATGTTTCAAGGGACACTGTATCATATCAGTCAAGATTAAAAATCCAGTTTATGTTTTAAAAAAAAAAAAATCCTAAACTTGTTCCCACCCAAGTACTTCTCATACATGAAATAAGAACCTTAATTCAAACTAAATCCTCTAAGCTATGTACAGGAAATGCGACTTGTGGGTGGCTGAGCGGAAACTGAAGAAAGCAATCTTACAATCTAGGTGGAGAAAGGAAGCTTGTAAACAAAGCAATTTGAGGAAAAATTATTCTACCCCAAAGAGAAGGGGGAAAAATAAATTAGCTAACAATAAAAAAATCTCCTCTATTATTATGTGAAAAAGGCAGTATCTTACTTGGTCTCACATACCCCGGTGTAGTCAGGGCATGGAAGGCATGGGGCGCAGGAGGCATGGGGCGGGAGGTACGCGAGATCATTTAGCGCAGACTAAAGCGACTGATGTCTAGAAAGCTTTCCTTTTCCTCAAGGCTGCATAACTATTAGGTTGCCTTCATCCAACATGGATTTGCGTGCTGACCCTTATTCAAATATTATAAACAATGAATGTGTAATTACTGCATATTCAGTGATCAGTGAAATTCATTCTTGCTATAGTGGTAGCATTTAAATTCCAGTCCATATGGGGTAAACCAGAAACATCAATGGAAAGGCAGAGGCTATAAATGTAGAGGCTTTGAGATAGGACAGAATTGATATTCAAGAACCAAAGGTCATCAGGCTGGAGAGATTCTGTAAGAAATGCTGTCATAGGCATATGTCTGCTCCTCTCATGTCTGTGTAGTCTTCTCTATTGGAAGTCCCAAGATAGTCATTGAAAGCAATAGGTGGCCCAAGGTGGTGGTACATGCCTTTAATCCCAGCACTCAGGAGGCAGTCAGGCAGGTCTCTGTGATTTCAAAAGAGTTCTAGGACAGCCAAGGCTACAAAAGTACAACCCTGTCTCAAAAAAACAAAAACAAAAAGGAAGGAAGGAGGGAAGGAAGGAGGGAGGGAAGGAAGGAAGAAGGAAAGGAAGAAAGAAAAGAAATTAAGCAAGCATTCACATAACAGCTCACAAGTCTCTGTAATTCCAGTTCCAGGGGATCCAACACCCTCACACAGACACATGTGCAGGGAAAACACCAATGTGCAAAAAATAAAAATAAAGTCCTAATTTTTAAAAAATTGTCACTTCTACCTTGGGTGTTCTTGCTTTTTCTCTGTCATTAATAGATAAAGTCAGCTGTCCTCTCAATGAGGGCCCAAGGCAGCCTATGAAAAGTTCAATTCACCTAACAACCAGGTGAGTGAACTTGGAAGCAGATTCAGCCTAGTCAAGCCCAGCGTGGCGGCAGCTCAGACCAACACTTTGATTATGTAAAAGCATCCTCCTAGCGAGCCACTCCGGATTCTTGTATAACCGATACTTGCTACTGTAGCCCATCAGCTTATAATAATTTTGTGCAATAATAACTAATGGAAGTTCTAAGTCATTGGTGGATTCTGTATCCTGTACTACTAAACCATCTTGGAAATCCTTTTGTATTATGTGTCATTGGCCCTTCATTTATATTCTGTCGGACTCAGTTGCCCTTATATTGACATGTGGCTAGGCTTGTGTAATAATTCCAAGAGCTGGAAAGGATCTCACATAGTTACAAATATTTAAGAGTTCTAAATGAAGCTAGATACCTATTAAAATCTACTTTATTCTCTGTCTTGACAGAGATGGCCTAAGATCCCAGAAAACCAGATTCCCAAATTTAAAACTATCAGACATTTAGGAGATTAACACGTTTTTGAAACAAACCCAGGCTCCCCGGCCCTTTCGTTGGTTTTATTATGACCCACTGCTGATATAGAATCCATTGTTTTTCTATCTGTTAAAAAAAAAATAGAAAGAAAACCTAGCCTTTCCAATTTCCTAGTTGTTTGTAGTTGGCATAGTTTGGATGAATGTATCAAAATTAGTACTATTGAAATTATATTCTAATTTACATTTACACAGCTGCCCTCGGCTTTTTCTGTGTTAGCCTGACGCAGAACTAGCCTTGGATTGAAATGAGTTTCTGAGGAATGACCAGGTTACCATCCCTTTTGCCTTACCAGAGACACATAAGAGGCATCTCAGAGGAACATTGGCTTGAGTTTGAGGTTGAGCTGTGGGTGGATGTCATTCTCTCACTAAATGACACTGAGAAATAAAGGTAACACACAGAAAACATCAACCCCCCCCCCATGAAGCTACAAGGAAAGCTGGTATACTACCAAGAATTTCGATGTGTGCATTTAGTCTGTTCTCTTGAACAGCTTAGCCCTCTATTATCAAACTGCTCACTGTAAATTACCTCAGTGGAAACCCCAGTGAAAAATAAGAAACAGTCAAGATTTTAAGTATAACAGCAACAAAGCAATTTCTTGTCTGCTTCACAAAATAACCTCTAGTATAACCACCTCCCATATATACCTCATTTTGAAAATTTCCCGTATTCCAAATTGTGATTATTTAATATTATTTAATCAAGCCAGTGATTCAGTGTCATTCAGAATTTTGAATTTACCCTGTAATAAAATTACATGAACATCCTCATCAAGGGTTACTATATAATGCCTTGCATTTTTTAAATAGTTCACTGATAGTTGGTTTTTATAATGTGAACCCCCCAATAATCTTTATAACTTCTAAGTAGACACCAAAATTTTAAGATTATCATAAGTTAATTTGCCTTCCCAAATGTAACAGAATATATACATTTTAATTGCATATGGAAAATAAGATAAAATAGGATAGGATCCAAAATGTACTATCTGAAACATCAAATTCTTATATTTTTTGCCACGCAAGAGAGAGAGAGAGAGAGAGAGAGAGAGAGAGAGAGAGAGAGAGAAGAGTGGTGGGTGGGTGGACAGATAGATTGATAAATGATTGATTGATAGATGAGAGGTAACTAAAGGATAGATGATAGAGATGATAGATAGATGATAGATAGATAGATAGATAGATAGATAGATAGATAGATAGATATAGATAGATAGATAGAAAGATAGGTAGGTAGGTAGATAGATAGATAGATAGATAGATAGATGATAGATAGATAGATGATTGATAGATAGATAGATAGATAGATAGATAGATAGATAGATAGATGATAGATAGATAAATAGATAGATAGATATAGATAGATAGATAGAAAGATAGGTAGGTAGGTAGGTAGGTAGGTAGATAGATAGATAGATGATTGATAGATAGATAGATAGATAGATGATAGATAGATAGATAGATAGATAGATAGATAGATAGATAGGTAGATAGATAGGTGGGTAGGTAGGTAGGTAGGTAGGTAGATAGATAGATAGATAGATAGATAGATAGATAGATAGGTGGGTGGGCAGACTTAAATAGCACTGGAATTAATACATTTATTCACTCAGATAACCAGCAAGCAGATAAGCCTGACTTGAGTTGTACTTTGAAATTAAAGGCGTGCTTCTCAGGGTGCTTACTAAGCAGCACAGGGAAACGTAGGGAAATAACTCCATAGCAGGGCTCAGTACAGAGAACAGTGAGGGTGAGAGGGGAAAGGCTAGCAACCTGGAGGTGGAGAATCCTCACTAGGAAGCATGAACGCTGAGCCCACAAAGGAAGGCATCACAGACGTACAGAGCTGAAATCAGATGTTTCTGGAAACTGAGCAGAGGCTGAGGAAGAAACATAATTCCTCGGTGTGCTTAGGAAACTGCAAGCAGATACAAGTAGGAAGCTAGAACTGGAGATGAAAGTAGGAAAAGTAGATCACACATACAGATATCACACAGTGCACACAGAAACACACATACAGGTCACACAGTGCACACAGACACATTTACACGCCCAGATCATATATCACACATGCAAATTAATAATAATAAGACTAATTTTAATTCACAATAATCAAAATGCAAATTGAGGCTTGTGTAGGTAATAAATTTCTTAATTTTTCATAAGCTGCAGGGAAATTCATGTTTTTTTTAAATAAATTTTGTATACACATACCTTCAGTTAATGACTGGTTCACCTGTCCTCCTCCTCTTCTCTTACCTCCCCTTCCTCTACCTTCTCCTCCATCCCCTGTATCTTCTCCCGTGCAACCAAAAGCACTGAACAGAAACATACGTTTCACTGGTGATAACAATGCTGGTCTCGTTGGGTTTTCCATGAAGAATTCTGCATTCAGAATATTTGATAAAAATCTTACCAACACTATCTCTGCTTCAACTTTGATTTCCATTCCTAACCCATGGTAGGAGCCGAAAAAAACACTTGTAGTAAGTAAATCCATGTGCTATTAATAATTTTTCCATAGTGTGAATGGTCACTGTTTTCAGTAGACAGATGGAATTCATACAAGCAGACACAGCAAAGTCATTCTGAACTTGTTAGGACACAAAAATACCATTTTAGAATTTGCTTGTTCCTGAAATAATACTTTAAAATAATTATCAATGAGAACATGGAGTAGGAAGACTCTGACATTGTATATGAAAAGATATGTTCACTTAAGATTATAACATTTTTATTATTCCTAAGGTAATTATGCAAACATATAGACGGGTTGATTGAAGAGAAAAGGCGCTGGGTGGACCATTACTTAAGCTGCATGGGAACCACAGAATTCACTGTACAATAATTACAAAATATAACTAAAATATTTATAAATATTAATAAATAAACATTAATAAATATAAAAGTAACTAAAAAAAAGAAAGCTGTTTCTACCTCTACTGTGTTAACTAAACAGATAAAGCTTGTTCTGTCCCAGACGCTTGTGTGGTGAAACATACCAATGGTTAAAGAGAAATAAAAATTAAGGGTTTATTTCAAAAAGCCGTTTCCTGGTCTAGGAGGAGGGAGGGAAACCTTGCAGTTTAATGTAGAGGAAACATGACATTAGAGATCATGAGAGGGTGCACATCTGGGAGTGAGGAGACAGGGCTGGCTCTTGGGAAGGAGGGAATGAGAGAGATGGACAGAGGAGAGAACAGGAAGAGGCAAAGAATACAGGCTTTCGGTGTTGTAGCTCTGGGACTCCAGTCCTGCAACAAGCCCTGTGCCACACACACCTATAGCAACTCCTAACTGTTAACAAATGTGGACGGAGGAGAGGGAGCTCCGGTTCCCTGAGGTCTGAGAAAGAAACACCAAACTGGAGACAACTATAGCTGGGACATCAAAGTATTATCAAAGCAAGTTGTACTGGCTGGTTTTGTGTCAACTTGACACAAGCTGGAGTTATCACAGAGAAAGAAGCCTCAGTTGAGGAAATACCTCCATGCGATCCAGCTGTAAGGCATTTTCTCAACTAGTGATCAAGCAGGGGATGGCCCAGCCCATGTGGGTGGTGCCATCCCTGGGCTGGTAGACCTGGGTTCTATAAGAAAGCAAGCTGAGCAAGCCAGAGGAAGCAAGCCAGTGAGTAACATCCCTCCATGGCCTCTGCATCAGCTCCTGCTTCCTGACCTGCTTGAGTTCCAGTCCTGACTTCCTTTGGTGATAAACAGCAATGTGGAAGTGTAAACTGAATAAACCCTTTTCTCCATGACTTGCTTCTTGGTCATGATGCTTGTGCAGGAATAGATACTCTGACTAAGACACAAGTTCTCTCATCTTCTTCTTAGCACATGACTAGCTTGACCTAATATTGAGAAAGCTAGAAGGATGGAAAACGCCCAAGGACCTAGGTATCTAGAGCCATGTCAAAAACTGTTAGAATGGTACAGCTAGATGAAAAGGCAACAATAGTCTCAGGACAGTGATAGAAATGCTTCTCCGAGATACACAATGCTCTTGTTCTTCCCTGAGAAACAAGCCAAAGCCTAACCCGAGGGTCACAATTTGAACACTAGCCAGAAGAGGTGGCAGAAAGGCCATCACAATGATAACTTCATGGGGCCAAGCCTGGGATGCATGACAGCCATGCATTGTAACCATGACATCTGAATTTGTTTGGCATAGTCTCAGTTCTGTGAATGTCCCCTGGATCCGAATCGCAGCAATCATCATGAATGACTGTGGTCGTGACTTTCAAGGTGAGTCTTTAAAGAGCAGAAGTGGGGTACAAGATGTCAGTAGCTGAGACACCCCATCCTTCTCTCCTCTTTAATCCCAACAACTCTTCCACCAACTAAAAATGTAGTAATGAAATAATTTTTAAAAACAGTTTCATTTGAAGGCCTACATGGGGAGGAAATTCTCTTCTGGAGTGTGGCCACGAACCCATACTCCAGTGGATGGCTCACGCCCATGAGCATGAGTCAGCAGTAACCACACTTGGAAATTACATGGAGTTGGAAGAAGATTGTTGAGAGGAAGTCTGGCTGAAGTTTGGGGGAGAGTGTAGAAGGTGGATATCATCAAACTATATCTATTAAATTCTCAAAGAATAAATAAAAGGTATTTTTTAAAACCTATATGTAGATATTCCTGAAGCTGTTTCTATTCATCCCACTTCCCCCAAGAAGTGCTGCCTAGTCACATACTTGGGACTTCATCAGAACCTTCCCATTTTAATTAGTAAAATAAAGGCATGAGCCGGTGACTGAGTGGGAGGGGAGGTAGACAGAGGGGGTCAGAGGTCAAAGGACGGGAGAGGACCGAGAGAGAGGTTCTAAGATGGACCTCGGGAAGGACAAATTAGATCCAGGTGGGCTTAATTGGTGTTAAGTAGCTATGAACATTTAAGAATTTTATAGGTCTAATATCTCAAATGAAGGGCAGTTTGTATCTTTGTCTATTTGATGTAATCTTGTTGTGTAGAGGGTTTGTGGATTTAGAGTTTAATATATAAACTTGTATGAAAAGCTATCGGGCCTTAGAGTTGTGTTTGTGTTGGGATTTGGGGTAAAGGAACACCCTGGGACAGACACAGTAAACGGTTGAAGTAAACCGCCAGGGAAGGGAGTCTTGTGGACGGAATGAGACAATGGGGGCAGCTTGGACCAAGTGACAGAATCTGTGCACCAGCTCCGTACTAGAAGCGAAGCCTCAGAGCGAGACCTTGGGGCCAATAAAAAGATATGTCAAATTATTTTTTAATACTTACTGCAACACTTATACACACAATTGCCATCTAACCCAGCGACTCAGCATTTGTCCCATAAATAAGGAAATCTTATACAAACACATCAATCATGGTTTTATCTATAATAGTTAGAAACTAGAAATCGCTAGACATCATTCTAGAGGTGAATGGTAAGACTGGGGTGCATATATGTAACAGAGCACAGTTCTCAACAGCGAAGAATGAATAGATTATGACATACAGGACCTATAGGAATCTTTAGAGAATTGTAGTAATGGGAGAGAAGCCAAAGCCCACTTGGTACAGACTATACCTGCATTCTTATCACATATGTAAATGACACAAGCTGGAGAGGAGACTACTATCCACCCAAGGTCAGGAATGGTGGGCCAGTTATAACTTAGTATCAGAGGAGGTCCTTAAAGAGACAATACAATTAAGTATCTAGATTAAGGTGCTTGTTATCTGAAACTAATCATAGCCACAGTGACTGGGTCACAGACGGAGAGACACAAACACAGACATCGCCATGTGTGTGCTTGTACCAGCGTTAGCTCCCTGGTTCTGAGATGCTCCAGTTATTGAAGATATTAATCTTGTCAGATTCTAAGTCCAAAGTGCACATAATCTCCTTATCCGTTTTCAACTCCCTGTGTTTGTACAATCATCTCAAAACAGAAAAAAAAAATTTTAAAGAGCCCCAAATGATGCACATTTGTCTAGGATATGATAATACTGAAAATGTTGAAAATGTCTCCTTTGTGGAACTGAAGGTTTAACGTGGCGCCGTTAAACAGATTCCATCCACAGTGTCGCTTACATTTAAATTCTGTTTTCTTTGAGCTTATTTAACCCCAAGATCAAGATTTTAAAAAATTAACATATGAACCCCAAGTATTCTCTCTTTGTCACAAAAAGAAGTGTCCTAAGCAGTGAACATGTATGTAATCATCCGCGTGTACTGGAAGCGGGCAGCATGCAGAACGTAACAGTTATAGGCAGAACGCTGAGCTCTGCCCCTTCTTCCTGGGTAACATCAGGAAAGTTGTCCTACAGATAAGTGACCCGTCTGTAGAGTCTGCATAATGGTCCTTACTGCAGACTGAGACACACCTGCACAATTAAATGAGTTAACACACAGAGGGGCCCGGAACGGAACCTGCTACATAGAAGCACACGACAAACGGGGACGATTGTCATCCCTCCTGCTTGTTCCTGCACACCTGTGAACAGCTGGGTTTCAGTCATCCTTTTGATGGTCATGTGACTTCCTGACTAAGACAGGAAGGAGAGGTAGCCTGTTGTTTCCACCCAAAGACTTGTATCCTTCCCCAGCATTTGACAATGACAGTAACTAAAAGTGACAACAGGTGACATGATTATACTTCACAAAGGATTGTCACTCTGAAGCTTAGGTGTAGTCAGTTGCCCAAAAGACCCAGCTAATAAGTAGTAAGATCAAAAGCCATTCCTGACCGGGCACCAGAGTCCAGGCTCTTACGGACAACACTGTAAATGGGCCGTGGCTTTATCTGCTCATTCTATACACAATTCCTAGACATATGGTTTCCCAGATAGTATGTTAGGTTTGAAAACAATAAAAGGCACAAAACAACCCTTGATGCCAGTAGTTTGCAATCTAGTCCAGATAGGAAACTACGTGTCTCCTGTGAATGTCACCTTAATGGCATGACATAGGTACCCCAGAGTTGCAGAGCAAACAGATTGTATGCAGGACCAGCCCTCCAGGTGAAGACAGAGATGGAGGGGCAATCCAGGCAAAAGGCACACCTGTCAGAGCCAGGGAGAAGTTCAGTGTAGAGATTGTAATACATAACAGAAGTATAGGGAAGCTGGTAATTTGGATAGAAATTACACCCAGGGATGCCTAAACGGCAAACCAAAAAGTCTAAATTTTAGCAGATAGCTGAGAGAAAGAAGCAGGTTTTTAAGGCTATCTCAGTCTTCCTTGAAATCTAAGTCTGGAGCTGAGCTTCCATCCTCTTTAGGACAAAACATATACATATATATATATATATATATATATATATATATATAAACAAAGAATGAAAGAGCAAGCTAAAGACACACTCTTATCAGAAAATACAATTAGCAAGTAACGATAATGCTGTTAGAAAGGCAGTTCTAGATACAATAGATCACTTGGATAAGTATGACAAATGGCGTTAAACCATGTCTCCTCACTAACCCTGGTGGCACATACCTGTAATCTCAACACTCAAGAGACCGGGGCAGGACATTCTAAGTTATGGCAGAAAGGCTACATACTGAGCTCCTGGGACACTGTTCCACAAATAAATTCAAGTAAACTTGAAACGGAATGACTCAGAATCACCAAGAATGAGTTTGTTCGGAGGATATATGTCACTGGGTATGTATGCAGTGTGTGTGTGTGTGTGTGTGTGTGTGTGTGTGAGTGTGTGTGTGTGTGTGTGTGTGAGATGAAGATGAGCCTCGTCTGAGATCCCTGAGAGATCCCGTCTTAGAACCACCAGGATTAAGGGTGATACACAACATTCATGTGTGTCCTTGGGGAGACAGGGCAACCAACAGTAAGTTCTTTGAGAATCAAAAAAAGGCAAGAGAGTCAGAGCACCTGATGTGGTGTGAGCAATTATCACAGAACTGAAATGCACAAGTACAGATGTGAACAAAGAAATCAGTAACTTTAACACTACCCTTCTACCCAGCCTTCCCCTTCTATGGTCTGAAATCCTTGTGCCCAATAAGACTCAAAGATTGTAACTGAAATATCACCATGGCCCTTAAAAGTTATTTTCCCAGGGAAAGGCTTTAAAATTCTGAACTGGAATGAATGCATTGTCCCCAGTAAATTAGCCACTGACTCTTCCCTGCCCTATTTTTCCTCTCCGTGTCTCGTTTGATTATTCTAAGCAGACCCGTCTGTTTTTCTCTTTGGCAAGCAGACAAGGAATGAGGGATGGAAGTTATATTAAGAAAAAGGTAAATGTACTGCAGCGAATACTTGAAAGCCTTTCTGTGATAAAAGCACGGAACTTGGTCTGGGGCGGGTGTCACAGAGTCAAGCTTAAACGCTTTTCTCTTCCGGTGTGCATGAAGGGAGGGGCAACACATAACCTGGGAAGCTAGTTGGGCAATTATATGCCTGCCAGAGAGTTTTATGAGGCAGTATCAGAGGGGAGTCTGTGTCAAGCCACAAACTGCAGGGGGAACCAAGTGGGGTTTGTAGAGACAGGGATAAATACAGTTAGCAAAAAGGAAGGCATTAGTGTAATTAACACCTAACCTCTCCCTTCCCTACCTCTGAATGGGAGCAGGATGTCCCCTGGAGCTTAGCAGGTAGACAGGATCCTAGAGACAATGCCAGATAGAAGAGAGAACTTTCTAAGAGAAAAGCCAGGGACCAGTCAGTGACGGGTGACATGGTATATAACCCCTCAAATGATGTATTTCAGCCTTCCGCTGCGTCTGAAATGGCAGGTGGCAAAGCTCTGACCCCAAAAGAAAACAATTTGTACTGTCTGTACCCGTGGGGGAATTCATGGACGGTTACTTTTTCTTCATGCTTGGTGGGCACCAGTAGAGGTCACTGAGAATAGGCACGGGAAAGAAAAAATTTGTGTCTGCTAGGCAGCTCAGCCAGAGGAGCCTTGCATACTACAGCTGTGGGTTCTAACTCAGCCCCTGCTGCTAATTTCCTATGAGACCTTGGAATCTCCAGTTTCCTTCTTGCAGACACAGTCCTGAACGTAATCTGGAAGGAAGTGGGCATGTCATTCCAGAATCCCACTCCACCAGCTCATCAACATGTGGTTAACGCAGAGTTAAAATGTTTCTAACTATAATTAAATTAGAAAAATTTAAATAGTACGTGTAGGTGTACTGGCTGGTTTTGTGTGTCAACTTGACACAAGCTGGGGTTATCACAGAGAAAGAAGCCTCAGTTGAAATGCCTCCATGAGATCCAGCTGTAAAGCATTTTCTCAACTAGTGACCAAGGGGTTGAGGGGGGCAGACCAGCCCATCATGGGTGGTGCCATCCCTGGGCTGGTAGACCTGGGTTCTATAAGAAAGCAGGCTGAGCAAGTCAAGGGAAGCAAGCCAGTAAGTGACATCACTCCATGGCCTCTGCATCAGCTCCTGCTTTCTGACTGGCTTGAGTTCCCTCCAGTCCTGACTTCCTTTGGTGATGAACAGCAATGTGTAAGTGTAAGCTGAATAAAACCTTTCCTCCCCAACTTGCTTCTTGGTCATGATGTTTTGTGCAGAACTAGAAACCCTGACTAAGACTGTGGGTAAATGTACATTTTACTTCAACCCTGAAAGAGTGGCATATTTTTCCAAAATAATAAACATCAAATGAGGTACAATGTTTTTGAGTGAAGAAATACAAAACAGTATGCACATGCCAGATTTTATCTTATTATTACTAGATTAAGAAAAGGTGTTCTATTGTGGTGTGGTTCTGGTACTTGACAAGGGGTAGCACAGTATGACTTCCAACTCTCATACAGCCAAGGCTGGCCCTGACCTCTTGATGGTCCTACTTCCCTCTACCTCCCAAGTGCTAGAATTGTAAGTATTCACTAACATGCCTGTGTTAAATAAATAACTCTCACTTATTTTTTTTTTTTTTTGTAAGCAGTGTGTGGATGGATGCCAAAGTAGTCTGGGGACCATTAGCAGGAGTTGGTCATCTTCTACCATGAGGGTTCTGGGAATCCAACCTAGGTCATCCTGAGAACCATCTCATGGGTCCTTGAGAACAAAATGATACACATTACTCCTTCTTTCCTGCTATGGCTTTTTTTTTTTCATACTTATTCAGTGCCCTCCATGCCTGACATTCACTGGGTACTCAAAATGCTAAGTGAATTAACAGTAATCAGACACACACCCCTGAAAAAAATAAATAAATAAAACAGCAAGCATGGTATGTTTCCCCTTGCAGAAGATACCCAGAGCAGCATATTCACAGCAACAATATGGAATCCCTACTACCTGAAGACAGGGACAAGGATGGGGAATTAGTTGCTGATAAACATCTAGTTTCTCTTTCAGGTGATTAAAAATGTTGGGAAGACATTGTGCGATGGATACCTAACATTGAGAATGTACACTTTAAATGGACCTCATTTATACTGTTTAAATTAACACAAACAGCAACAGTCAAAACCGAGGATTGAAAATAATCTTTCTTCCTCCTGCCAAACTGGGGACCTGCATCTCTGGGGTGACAAGGGGAGGGGATCTCTTGATGTTCTGCTCCCTTCAGGAAGTGTCCCCGACATTCTTTATCATTTTACTTTCTGACACTAAGAGCCTACTCAATTCAGGCTACTTCCAGAACAGTGAGTATTATCGAATTTTCATTAGCTTGGATGTTCACTAGCAATCTCTTCCCACAGCTGAGTACATATTCTTCCCACGTGAAGCCTGAGAGATGAATTGTCTTAGCCCTGAGATGTATTTTCATGTCGAAGCTCAGACAAGTGTGACAGGCTCGTACTCTCAACTCCTCTCCTGAATGATCTAGCATCGCTGATCTTCCCCACCTTCCCTCACCTTCAGGGCTACTCTTTCCCAAAGACAAGTTCTTATTGATAGAGGGCCATCCTCACGAGCAGGAGCAAGGGAAGAGAGAGGTGACCTGACTGGATAAGCAACAACCTCAAGGAAGCTGAATTCTGCTTCTTCTTCTCACTGGATCGCAAGACTGGTTCATCCTCCCAACAGCTCTCTGCCTGAAAGGACAGATTCAACACCCTAAGAACCTCACTGTGATTTGTCAGAAGAATTCCTGAGGGGGCTCACTAGGAGAAAGGTTTAAGCAGGGCAACAGTATTTAGGTACTTCAGGTATTAAGTCACTTTGGTTGGCGTCCAAGACTAACCCAATGTACACAATGCTCTAAATCTTTAGTGTTAGAGTCGAGTAGTTGAACTTAGGGCATAGTATTGGCCCACATGCTTCTTGTAATACTTTTAAGAATTCCCAGAGACTAAACCACCAACCAAAGAGTACACATGAAGGGGAGACCCAGGGCTCCAGCTGCATATGTAGCAGAGGATGGCATGGTCTGGCATCAGTAAGAGGAGAGAGGCCCTTGGTACTGTGAAGGCACATTTTCCCAGTGTAGGGGGATGCTAGGGCAGCGAGATGGGAGTGGGTGGGTAGGAGGGGAAACACCCCCAGAGAAGCAGGGGGGGGAAGGTGGAGGGAGGATAGGATAACAGGGAAGTTCCGGAGGGGGAACCAGAAAAGGGGATAACATTTAAAACGTAAATACATAAAATATCCAATTAAACAAAAATTTTTAAAAGAATGTAATTTAGGGGGCTGGCGAGATGGCTCAGTGGCTAAGAGCAGCATACTTTACAGAGGTCCAGGGTCTGGTTCCCAGCACCCGTGGTGGCTCACAACCACCTGTAATGCATACATTCAGATACATACATTAAATAAATACATCTCTTCAAAGAACATAATTTAGATATGGATATATGTCAAACTTGCAAAACACCTGAAATTTCATCTTCACTTGCTTTAGGTTATTTTGTTCTTCAAACGCATGCCTTACTGACAGGTAGCGCTCTCAGCCTTACCTCTAGGGACATTTGGGGGGGTGGAATTCAGACAGTTGTTTTCTGTGACAGCCCACCTACAGTCTGTGGTGAGTCTGGCAACATCTTTGTCTAACCCATACTGCCAAAAACAATACCCGCCCAAAAAGCTGTCTGGACTGCAGCAACCCTTCCTCTCCACCAAGAGCTACAGCCATGAAATAACTACACTATGGACCCTGAAAAACTACTTGGGTCAGCACCATCATTTGAAGCTCCTAAACAACCATCCGCCTCCTGCCTCCTACTCGTTAGGATGCCCTCCATCCCTGTGGGAGAGAGTAACTCTTACCCACAAGTCTGCCCTGTTGTGTGGTCCATGCATGCGATGCTGTGAGAAGTATCTGACTCGGTCCCTTAAAAACTCCATCATCGCTGAGAAGATCAAGCTCGAGATTCTCAAATCAAGCTTGAGGGGGTGCTTGAAGATGATGGGGCGTAGATAAAATCAGAATTGACTAGACACCTCCACCGTGATACAAAGCCAGTCTACTGAGACCCTTCCAGAAAACTCAGAGCAGAGAGACCCACAAGTGCACAGGCTTTACAGAAACTGTCACTCACTTCACAGGCACTCGCTCCGAGGGCAGAGGGCAGAGGGCAGAGGGCACTGCCCCGTGTGTCACATCCCATATCATAGCTCTTATAGAAAAAAATAACGATTCTTCCCAAAAGTCATTCCTGAGTCTATGTGGCAAATGTGTCTTGTGTCAGTCTCACCGGAACTATTTTCCACCCCTTTCCTCCCTGACCCCAACACCAGCTTCACAATCCTTGCAAAATGATGATGTAATTAAAATCCTGCAGAGCCGGGGTCGCAGGAAGCTGATGTAGCATGCCCGTGTTTGTCTCTCCCCTTCACATTTCCAGACTTGCTATGAGTGTGTAGGAGTATTTCTTTCCATCTAACACCCAAAAATAAATAAATAAATAAATTTTTTTTTTAAAAAAGACAACTTAGCATTAGAAAGAAGGCTGCTTCCACCCCTGCCATATAATTAGGCCTGCAAACGGGTGTGTTCATTTTAGGTGAAGATAAATCTACTTTCAAACAGCCAGAGCACGATCTGAGAAGGGGCAATTTTTCGATGAATTAACAGCTCTCTACGTTCTCTTAATTGAGCAAGTATCTGTTGTGTTCTCCAAGGTGAGAGGTAGGCAAAGACCAATGAGAAAAATTTCAGTTCTCCCGTCCCGACCGTCACAACACACTGAGAACAGGAGCTGAAGCCGTGTGCTTACGCCCAGACGTGTATTGTTAAATGTGACATGCTCAATTTATCATTAGTTATGAAGTGAGAACGGATGAATACACATTCAATTTAGTTCAGCCGCTCTCTTCATTTATCACACGCCTTCTCCATCCATCATCCTCCTCCACCCTTTTGATTTGAACAAATAACACACTTTCATAAGTTTAATCTAATTAATCATAATTGTAAGGTAATGTTCCCTTAATGAACCATACATCTGATTTTATAAAGTTTGTTGCAATTTTAATAAAATGTGTTTCAGATAAAAATCTGCAAATGTTCTCTTTGAAGTCAGACTACCTCATTATTTCTCTTCCTCTATTCCCTATGGATATATCTATATACCACACACACACACACACACACACACACACACACACACACACACACACTTTTTTCTAGGTCTGATGAAGACACACCACCATGGAAAGCCATCAGAGCATGTGGCCTTAACAACACCTTCAGCAAATTGCAAAATGTCCGTGGTTTTATGAGGTAATGTAGAAAGTTAAGAAAATTAATAGAGGAATAACAGGACTGCAAAGGATTCCTCTTTACTGTTATTATTAATTTGAAGCCAGGCTTTGATGGTCAATGCATTGACAAAACTCAGTACAGCTTGCCCAGAATACATGAGGCCCTAGGTTCCATCCCTAGCACATATGAAGGTGGAGACAAGAGAATCAGGAGTTCAAGGTCATCCCCAGCTAAATAATAAATTCAAAGCCAGACTGGGCTACATGAGACTTGAAAGGAAAAAAAAAAAAACATGAAGATAACAGAACTGAGTAAAACCAAGCTGTCCCTTTTGTGCAGTTAAGTTATGGTACAGCACACAGAACCTCTCTTCCTAATGAAACTCAAAACTAGGAAACAGACGATGGACTAAACCTGTGTCAGTCTAAGTTGTTCCCTATATTTGTGCAGGAAGAATGCATTGTGAAAGCTTTGGTTAAGGTGACAAGAGTATCAGAGAGCCCCCACTCCCCGACCCAAAGCCAAAAGAACCATTCAGGCCCTTGACTTCAAATGACAGTGGAGGTTTGTTGCGGTAAATACTAAAAAATAAAAATGCTTATCTCTTTCTCGACCCTGATGTCTCACTCCTTAGGCCCGACCCTGATTCAGAGCTGTGCGCACCTCTGGCACCCAGTCTGAGCTGCCACCACGGCCCAAATTATCCGAGAAACTCCTTTTCCTGGCGGTTTTCTGCCTCTGTCCCGGGTGTTTCCCTTCCCCAAAATCCCATATAAATACAACTCTACAGTCCAATAGCTTTTCACTCAAGTTTATATATTCAACTCTCAATCCACAAACCCTCTACACAACAAGATTGCATCAAATAGACAAAGATACAAACTGCCCTTCTATATGAGATACTAGACCTATAAAATCCTTAACATTCTTAGCTATTTAATGCCAATCAATATCACCTGGGTCTAGCTGGTCCTTGGGAACCTCCATCTCACCTTAGACCTCTCTTCCCTCCACCTCCCTTGTACTGCCCAGTCACTGGCTTTCCTTTATTTTTACTAATTAAAATGGGAAGATTCAGATGAAGTCACCTCTTGAGTATGTGACTAGGCAGCCCTTCTTGGGAGTGGAATTAACATTAAAATACAAACAGCTTCAGGACAATCTACAGAGGTTGGACATCTGGCTCATGATGCAGGCGGTGGGACAGGGGATGGAAGCAAGTCTTCTGGCTGCCGTTCTAGTCTTTCCCACCCTCTTTCAGTGCGGTCCATACCACAGCCACCTCCTAGGCCTGTTAGCTATTTGATCCACTGCCTTCCATTAGGAAGAAAAATAGAAATTCCGTAGAGCCTGTGTTAATACCACAGAGCTATTGTATAGCACTTTATAAGTCGCATGTCACACTGCCACTATCAAAGTCTGGACAGCCCCTCAAGCGCTATGGTAAAAACTAGGCAGGCTGCAGTGCGCATGCAGTCCAGCGCAGCTCTCAGCTCTCCTGCATGCTCCCTGCAGCCTTTGAGTGACTGCTGCTCTTTCCCTCTCTCCCCTGGGCCCAGGGACCACTTCCCCTTTACAATCTCATTAGTGCCACTAGGACCATTCACCCTAGCTCTCTCCTTGTGTTCCTGACATTCTCAGGCCAGGGGTTTTCTTAAATACCCTTTATCCATAGTGACCACAGGACAAGACACTGGCCAAACTGAGGAATCAATTAACATAAATATACAGAATAGGACCTATTTGTCATTGCCTCGCATTATGGTTTAAGGGCTGAAACCATCCAATAGTCCTGACATCCACCTTAGCAAAATGCTTCTTTGGCCTAATACTGATTACAAATTTTATTCATTATCCACTGTGGAGCAGACTAGAGATCAATGAGTAAGAAATGACCACATCGTCACTAGCAAAAACATGGCCCGGGTTAATTCTTTTCTAAATGGAAAACCAAATAAATCTGCTAATACTACTCTTCTCCCACACTGACCAGTGAGAACCTCCAGTCTTTGGGTGGAGCGTGGTGAAGGTTTGAAAATCCTTTGACAAAAAAATTCCACTGCCAGCAATTTGTTCTCAGTTAATAATCAATGCATCTCAGCTGGAAAGTTTGAGCCATTCTGAGAACAAGGCATTATTGGCTAATAAAAATGATATTGTCGTAATAATACTACTGGACCCAAAGACATATTCATAGTATATTTTTTTTAAGCCAGGCTAGAAAACAGTACAGCAGCATAGTCTCATTGTGAAGTTTGTATGACTATATTGCCTTTGTGACGAAGTTGTAGGGGCTAGAGAGATGGCTCAGTGGTTAGGAGTGAGAACCACTCTTGCAACTGACAGGAGTTCAGTTCCCAGCATTCACAGGCAGATCAGGACCACCTGTAACCCTGGCTCCAGGTGTTTTAATACATCTGGCCTCTCAGGACACCTGCTCTCACATGTGCATACACATACTCACATATATATATATGCACATAGACAAACACACACACTTTTAAATTATAAAAACAAATGTTTAGAAAATAGCACATATCAAGATGTTAATGCTGTGTGCAATGATTGTGGGAAGTATAATTCATTTATTATGTAAGTTGTAATTACATTTGAATCTCTATGTAAGACTTGGTCTCTACTATTTATTGTTGTTCCTGGGGTTTCCCTGTGTACCCAGAGAAGGATGACAACTCAGTAGATACCTCCTGAGTGTTCGAAACTGGGGTGGTGATAGTGGTTGTTATATCCAATTATATCTGCAATTCCTATATCGACTGGTTGTACCTTCGCGATGAGAAAAGCAGCGATATATGCATTTCCCCTCATTACCTCATCAAGAAGTCTTGGCTTGGGGATGTTCTCCTAAGAAACAGTCAGAACCAGTGCCTTAAAGAGCCTGGTGAAAAGTTCATCCATCTGGGAAGCCAGTGGAAATTAGATAAGAAACTTACATAATGCAAATCAGATATCGGCACTGCTAAGCATGCAAGCAGGTGTCTCTCTTCCAATCAATAGCTAATTGAACAGTTGCTGCTCACCAGGCATTCTAACGTTCCTTGGGATGCAGGGAGCCACATACAGGGAGAACCACAGGAAAAAAAGAGCCTCTGCCCCAAGGAAATTACACATTTTCTTTGACAGAATGGAGCCCATACACACTTGATCCTGTCTACAATACAATGAAACATGCTTTAGTCCCTGTGAGCTAAGAGCAGTTTTCAGCAAGCGGAAGAGCGAAGAAAAGCGCAGTTATCGTGGGGGAGGTCAGAGGAGGCTTCAACAACCAGTAGTACCTTAGAAGATCTGTAGCTGAGCTTTGATAGATGGGAGGAGAGGGAGGTCTTTTCTACATTTAACCTTGAATTAAAATAAAACTAATTCCCAATAGGCTGGCATTTAATCACTGCCAAATCAAAAGGCCAAGCAGACTTGCTAAACACTCGGGGACAGATTTTTTTTCCCCTAAGCCAGAGGGCATGTAGCAGCAACAACAAATTACAAACTTTGCCCCGGAGTCCAATGTTCGCTCAGCCTCCCCTGCCCAGCCTGCCGTGGAGCTGCGACAGGTTCTGGGTATTCGATTTGTTTTCTCCAAAGTGTATTCTGTCGCTGTCACCTGACTTGCATACTCCAGTGGTCATTTCCTTGTTGTCTGTTTCTACCACCCAGAAAGCTGAAAGGGAAAAAAAGAAAAAAGCAAGCCACGGCTTTTGTCTATTTTTCTTATCTGTATCCTCCTGACCCGTGACAGTTTCTGGTCTTCGATAAACACTTACTTTGTAGTCATTTAATAGGTTGTGCCCTACTGTGATATGGGCTTCTGCACTGGAGAAAACTCACTGCCACCCTAACAGTCTCACTAGGCACGTGGCACCCCGTGAGCACGTGGATTTGGATCAACAAATTCAGAATACTTCAATGAAGGGAGTATTCAGAGGTTCCCACATTCATTACCCTGGAAAAGATTTTAGGAGACTGGGGTCAAACCCTTCAGAAATGCCATCAGCTTCACCATATTTCCTCTGTCATGTGTTCACTTAAATATTAACTTATCCTTGTCCTATCTGGAGTCTCAGTCTATATGATAAAGAAAATGTTCTTGTCCCAGGTTCGTAGGAGGACATCCCCACACCTTAGCAATTTCCCTCTAGTTGGAAGTGTCCCCGTGGTTCACGCTGTGTCTGTATCTCATATCTAAGTTTGTGCTAGGATGGGGCTTGATTACAGGCCAGAAAGGCCAACTATGTGACCAGAGAGTTAAAGCTTTGGGGATTCCATGCCATCCATCCTCAGCAAGGAAGAGACAGTTCGAGATTCCAGCTGACAGTTGAATTACCAGTACAGGCTCTGACACGCATACTATTTTGAGATCATTTGCTTAGCAGATGCAAAACCCTGTGCCCAATCTCCAGCATCAGGAGATAGGGGTGTTCAATAGAAATGTTGGATACTGAAGCTTGAGTGAGCTTCCTGGTTGGTGAAACCATTAAGATGCTGGAAGAGGGAGCTTACCTTTCTTTCTTGGCGTGTAATGAATTTGGAAGGCTGTCTATTCCAAACTGTCTAGACTCCACCTATCTATGGTTTTTTATAATGAAACTGTCATTGTAAGTGGGTTATTCTGCACCCTTCTCATGCTAAATGGCCAACTCTAGACAAGCTATAGGAACTCCTGAGTTTGTAGTACATTACTCAGAAGTATGTGTAGCCTGGGGACCTTCTAATCTGTCTCGAGCATTTGAAGCGAGAGCCATCCTGATGGGTCTGAACCTTTAACCTGTGACATTCACACAAACTCTGGGTGGTCAGCACAGAACATCATTACAGTGTTCAAGTATGGGGCAGTTACTCATCTGTAAAGTGTCACCTAAAATGATATTAAGAATTTAGTTAAATAATATATCACCCTGTATAACTATTAAATCAAAACCCCCAAATCAACACTCTAGCCAGAAATGATGGACATACATTGTTGCGGGTTCTGCGGCTAGGAAAGCTGTTTGGCTTGACATGAATCTCCTGAGGTACTATAGAAGTAAAACCCCAGATCTCTGGGTTCAAGGACAGCCTGGTCAACAGAGTGAGTACTGAGACAGCCCAGGCTACATAGAGAACCCTGTCAAAAGGAAAAGAGGAAGGGGGGAAGAGAAATAAAGAAAAAGAAAGGAAGGAAGGAAGGAAAAGAAAGAAAAAGGAAGGAAGAAGAAAAAGAGAGAGGAAGATGGAGAGGGAGGGAAATGAAGGAAGGAAGAAAGAGAAAGAAAGAATGAATGAACGAATGAGCGAAAGAAATAAGACTCTCTCTGAAGTGTGTGCCCACTGTCAGATATGGATTTCTAAGGTAACATAGCCTAAGAAGCTATTGGATCTGAGTCTATTAAACAAAACACTTGGTCCATGTCATATCCATTCACACAGCCTTTTCTGCTCCTATTCAAAATGTATAGCATGTGTTAGAAGCCGGTAGATAAGACTGAGACTGTGATCCTATGAGACATTCTCAGAAGAAAGCTGGAAAAATTTAAGACAGAAGCAACTAAGTGAGTCCTTAAGTATCTGTCTCCTTTGCTAAGATAATTTGATAGAATTTTCAAGAAAAACTGGAAGTTGGATTAACAAGGTTAAACAATGAACATTTTTATACTAAGATGCTAAATACAATAACAAGCCAAATGTGCTTAATATGATACATCATTATTTCATTTCATGTAGAGTACGTTATTTTGGCTTTCTACAATACTCCAGGGCTTTTAAGTTTGATGTTGTTGTCCAAAAATGCTACCAATTTTCCCAGGGTCACAGAGCTATCAAGGGCCACCTGCAAACAGCAATTTGATTGTGGACAAAAACAGCACTCCTTGACTTAGTGCTTCTGGGGCCCAAAATCACTCAGCGTTTCCTGTGTTTCATTCACCTCCTCTTCCCTGATCTTTATGAGGTCATATGCTATTCCACTGAAAATTCTGGGAAATAAAAATGCCATGGAGATCTTCACCATCACACAGCTAAGACGTGACAGAATTGATTCGAGCCAAAAGACACCTGGGAACCCACCCCTTGCCCCAGCAGCAAAATGCACACCAGGATTCTCACCTTGCTGGGTTAGCATGATTCTGAAGTGCTGAATTCCATGACTGAGAGAGACAGAATGTACGAACTAGGAGTTCAATATGCTCTAAAAGAGCCAGACCTTAATATTTTTATTATCTTTAATTTAGGTTTTTTTTTTTAAACAGTCCAGTCATTATTCCCCTCCTGGTCTGCCCTCTGACAGTCCCTCATCCTATTCCTCCTCCCTCTCTCCCTCTGCCCCCATCTCCAAGAGGATGTCCCCACCCCACCAGGCCTCCACACTCCCTGGGGCCTCAAGTGTCTCAAGGTTTATTTAGGTGGTTCTTCTCTCACTGAGGCCTGACCAGGCAGTCTTCTGCTATACATGTGCTGGGGGGCCTCCTATTAGCTGGTGTGTGCTGCCTGGTTGGTGGCTCAGTGTCTGAGAGATCTCAGGGATCCAGATTAGTTGAGACTGCTGGTCTTCCTACAGGGTCACCCTCCTCCTCAGCTTCTTCCAGCCTTTTCCTAATTCAACCACAGGAGACCCCAACTTCAACCCTTCGGTTGGGTATACGTATCTGGGTCAATCTTGGTCAGCTGCTTGTTGGGTGTCTCAGAAGACAGCCAAGCTAGGCTCCTGTCTGTAGAAACACCACAGCTTCAGGAATAGTGTCACAGGTCTTAATTCTTGATCAGACTTTTTGCCTGACCCGAACAAATGAGGCTCTGAGGATCTGCTATGGTTTGGATGTAAAATGCCCACCACCGGTTCATGTGTTCGAACACTGAGCACCCTGTTGATAACACTGTTAAGGGGCTGTCTTTAGGACATTGAGTCTAGTTAGAGGAAGTGGATTGCTGTGGGAGGCCTTGGTAGCTGCAATCAGACCTGCTTCCTGTCTCTGCCCCATCCTTTTGCTTCCTGCTTCACAAATACACGAGGAGTCACAGGCACTTGCTCCCAACACTGTAAATGCCTTTTACTCTGCCATACCATTCTGTCACGATACATGGTACCTTCAAACCATGAGTCAAAATAAACCCTTCCTCCCAGAGCGTATGCCATGTATCTAGTCACAGGGGAAAAGAAGCTAATAAGATTCTAAGATCTGTTTATTAAAATGTCAGCAAATCACTAAATTAGAATGTAGTAAAATCTTGGACACACTTGGTCTTTTAGGACTTAGGGATCATATGATCTAATGCAAACCCGCAAACAATTACTGACCTAACTTAGTCCTGGTCCTATCAACCAAGGGCATCAGATCATCTTAATTATATAATCTCCTTTCTAAGGCAAATTCTCAGAATAAAATACCATAGGCTTCCACTGTATCTTAAAGTGAAAGAACTATTTTAAAGAGTCAAAACTCACTTTCAAGTATGACAACTACACGTATGAAATATAGAAAACATCCAGTATGTGTCTTAGTTAGGGTTACCATTGTTGTGAGCAGACACCATGACCAAGACAACTCATAAAAACAACATCTAATTAGGGCTGGCTTACAGGTTCAAAGGTTCAGTCCATTATCATCAAGGCATGAACATGGCAGCATCCAGGCAGACATGGTGCAGGAGGAGCTGAGAGCTCTACATCTTCATCTGAAGGCTGCTAGCAGAAGACTGGCTCCCAGGCAGCTAGGATGAGGGTCTTAAAGCCCACACCCACAGTGACACACCTCATCCAACAAGGCCACACCTCCTGACAGTGCCACTCCCTAGGCCAAGCATTACAAACCATTACAGCGTGCATGGAATCCAATTGATAGTGAATGGTACAGACAAAAAGACTCATCCCTTATCACTTTTGTTGCCATTTCTCCATTTATGGAAAATGACTAAGTTTCTCTTCTGGCTAGATTAAAGCTTTTAAATTACTTGATATTGGGAGACATACCATCTAGATGAGCTCAAATTCATGAATGTCAGTGCATAGTTACCATTAACATATGAAGTTGCCCTAGCAGCTGAGGAAAATATATTGTCTGTACTCTTGGTCCTCGTATTTCTCAGCAAGTGGTCACGTTATGAAAAGTATGAGTTTTATACATTATCAAATCTAAATAGTCAAGTGAGTCAAAGTATTTAGTTCCCTACATAGTGATGACCATCCATGACTCAGCTTCAGTGTTTTATCCCGATGAAAACCTTCCCTTAGTGACTCCAATGTTGAGCCAAGCAATGAATGTCTTTCGCCTGGAGTATGTTTATTTATTTATACCTATAATGTATATCTTTATCTGTTCATCAAAGGATAGAAAGCCTCAGTTTAGTGAATGGAGCTCATTCTCATAGTGACAAATTATATTCAATTTTTTAAAGGAAAAGACTAGCATGAAACTAACCAGTTCAAAACATTTTCATTATAATCAATTCAAAATTCCTCCAGAAGGCGGCCTATCAAATAACCTTTTATCTGCCTAAGTAAACCATACTTCAAGGTAATCAAACCAGGCTATTTCCCTTCCTGATGCCCTAGGCTTAGGGCCAGTCTGAACCCCAGTGAAGCAGTTCCACAAACTAAAAGACAATGTACCATTAGCCCACTCTGAACTGACTCATGGGGAATTGCACAAGATGTTGAAAGATGAGCAGATGGATTGAAAGATGCATGGTTAGATTTTAAAGGTGGATGAACAGAAGAGCGGATAGAGAGAGCCGAACAGTAACAGGTGCCGTGGACCAACCTCCACTCGGACAGGGTTGGTCTCTGAGAGCAGCAAAACTAATGACTTGAAGTCAAATCGTGGGTTACAAGCTGAAGGCCTATGTTCTACTCAATACAACTTTCCAGACTGCTCTCTCTCTCTCTCTCTCTCTCTCTCTCTCTCTCTCTCTCTCTCTCTCTCTGTGTGTGTGTGGGGGGGGGTTGTGTGTGTGTCTGTCTGTCTGTCTGTCTGTCTCTCTCTCTCTCTCTCTCTCTCTCTCTCTCTCACACACACACACACACACACACACACACATCAGTTTTCTCTGCAGATCCTTAGATCACTCATCTCTTGCAGATCAAAAGTCCAGTCATTCGTTTTACATATCAGCTCAGTCATTACATAGGCTCCATTTTGATTATCCCATGAATCAGCATCCCTTGACCCCAGCCCCTTTATTCTTAGAGACAGCAAACACAGGCACAGACAATAAGATAGCTGGGTGGGACCCCACCCTGAAATACCATTCATACCATGCTCAGGCCTGGATCTAAACTCCCTCTTGTCCCAGGCTGACCTTGAACTCAGGAATCTGCCTACCCCTATATCTGTCTGTCTTTGTATCTTTCTGACAAGTTGGCTCTCACAGTGCAGGTGCCTCTGCTCTTTTAGATCTGTGAAAAACTCCTTATACAATTCATATCGCACTCTTATATTTTACATAGTTGAGAAATTATATATTTTCAAACGTATGTTCTTAGAGTCCTTTCCCACAGCTTTGAGGGCTATCCTGAAGGTCTCAACTTTTACATTTTGCTGAGACATTAGCCACACCCTCACCTCCCAGATCCTGTTGCCTCTGATTATCATAAAGTCATTAACCTTGGCAGAGAGGTCATTCCACTGAGAGGGAGCATGAAAATATGTACATTATTATACAAACAAGCCTTATGCCCACAGCAACCATCTAGACTTATGGAGGCCCTGCTGTCTCCTTTCCATGTCATTCCATCCCTCACATGGTCATGCTGGACTTAGCAAACAGGTTCGTGTGAGGAAGAAAATTAAGAGCAGAAAGATAAAATTCCTGTGTGTTAATGTCCACAAGTGCACTACAGATTGTCTCTGTTCAGCACAAGCCCTTCCTTTAAAAATTATAACTATTGTCTTCCTCTTAGGAAGGGTATTGTATCAGTTTCATAAAAACAATAAGTAGAAATATCTATTTTCTGGGTGACAGTATCTATTTTAAAGCGTATCTGCTTTGGCAAAGTTTGGTTCTGCTGAGCACACTCTGCTACAGAGAAACCGACCAAATCTTGATGATTACTAAATAAGAACATAATTAATTATTTCTTCAACTGAATAGTCCTGAATTCTACCACAAATCAATCAGTTCTTCTAGCCTAAGAAGCTGTGACTCTATTTTAGCTCAATGAAAACAAAATCAATGAAGGCCAATTACAGCCCATCTCGTTAGAGTATGCAAATAGTATGCCATAGAAACCTGCTGAGGAGGCCAGGAGTGGACCGTGGGCTGCTACTGGCCCCTAGCTGCCCAGACTCACAGCATGGCCATGCCTGGGATCTTCCAGCAGAGACCGAGGTAGCCTGGCTGGCTTTCTTCATCCCTTCTTTGGAAGCTCCCAGGAAGAAAACATCAAACTAGATGATCTAGGTTCTGGTGTAAGTCTAAGAGCCAGTATCTGATACTCCGTCCTATTGATCTTTAGTCTAGCATAATATCTCAAAGTTCTTTTTTTCTTATCATTCATAAGCCTGCAGCCTGATTATGTGGTGCCTGGAAATTTCTAAATAAGGATAATGCATATGTCACAAAAGGCCAAGCATGCCTCAGGGACAGACACAGGGTTGATATGCAATGAACATTAAAGGAATACAAAGTAAGGCTAAGCTACCCACACCCTGGGAGTGCCTGGTATCCACTGTGGCCTGGCCATAAGACTGAAATTCTTACCCCTGGACCCTTTTCAGGGTTAAGGGTTAAGGAATAACTTTGCAGAAGGGCCCTATTGGAATGCAAAGGCATCAGATGGCAAGAAATAGGTTTCTTAACAACCAGTTCCCAAACACCAGGAATTTACAACCCATATCTCCACCCCGCATTCCTGCCGTCCCCCCCCCCCCATCCTGTCAGAGCACTGCCGCATGGTAATATTAATTTACTTACACCTTTGAGTCTGAAATACTCTGAGGTTGACGACTCTCGGCTACCTCATGAATGTCAACTGAAGGTGGGACACCCCTCGAAAGCACCCTGCCGGACCTAGCTCCTGGTTATTTTAGGAGTGCACCTTTTTGTGTGATGCACCATGATTTCAGAGCATATAAATAGTAGGGAAATGTGAACCTTTACATTCTGTGAAACGAAGTAATATTTTCCCCTGTAAATCAACTCACATATTTTACTTAATAAATTTTTTTTTTTTAAAGAAAACTTAAAACACTGCCCTGGAAACCAGAATCCTTGGCATAAATAACAGAAATGTATAAAGGAGGATGAAGGAATAAATTTAAATTCTAGCTAAAATAATTAATCGTGGTCTATATTTTTATTTATGCCCCCTTTGTGTTTATATTATACTTAATATAGCTACCACGCCCAGCTCCCTTCCAATTTTCTTAATATCAGTCTTTAGCAACTCCATCCTATTCCTGTCTAGGAAACAGGAAGGACAATTAGCCAGAGTCATTTCATACTAATCTTTCTTACACGCGTAGTATCTCCTTCCTAAAACAAAACAGCCCACAACCCACTTCTTTTAACTGAGGCACGGCTATGTAGACAAAGAATGTGCAAAGACGAAGTCACGTGGCTCACTGCAGAAGCTGCTGCTCCTGGTTGAGGTGGTAAGACTGGAAAAATGTCTCTCCTCAGTTTTCTTTGGGTTACTGGGTATTGTTGCTGTATCGTTTGTCATGGTGGTTTCCTGCAACTTAGTCCTCAATTCCAAAACAGCAAACAAAACCGGGTAACTCCATTTTAAATAACAGTTGATCCCTGCCAAGTGTCAGAGCGTGGGGGGTCTGCCCTTGTTACTACTTCCCTCCCTCCCGTTCCCTTTTATAAACAACAGCATTGCATATTGCTGACTCATATTCAGTTGTGGTCCACTGCGCCTACTTCGATTCTTTTAGGACCTTGGATGAGAACCATCAGGGCCCCACTGACTCAACCACCCGCTCCTGTGTTCTTTTTGCGGGTTTATTCTTCTCGAGTATGTGTCACGTGTCCCCGCAGCCTCGGTCACCTGATCGTGCAGAAAGGACTTGAGATATTTAAACTTTCCAATGTAGTTTTTACTCCATTGACTCTGGCAAGTATTTACATGGCTATATCTTTTTTTTTATTTTCTTTTTGTATCCTTGGTTAAAAAACTTAGGGTGAGGTGTGCTAGGATTCAAACTAAGGTCTGTTTTTTACACATGCTAATCACTGACCTATAACCCAGGTGTAAATGTGTCTTTTATATATACTTTAGAGTTAGAGTTTTAAAACTCTGATTACTTGAAAAACCCCATTAACAATTCTTTTAGACCATTATGTATAATGCAACTAGTAACAAAATTGGATTTTTAGCAACTTTTTTCTTCTGTATTTGTTCCATGTACCTTTTCTGTAATGATGTTTTCACTGAAATTTTACCCAGTGCTTGAATGTATGCACCCCATTTACTTTTTAGTTACTACTCTAAAACATTAAATCCGGTGTTTAAAACAAAAAAAAAAAAGGCAGTAGGTGCCCTCTGACCTTTCAATGTCACTGGCGAGCCGCCTCCTTTCCTACCTAATTAAAGGAGGACACTTGGACTCTTCTTGCTCCTGATAAAGAAAAAAAACAAACAAACAAACAAAAGCCCTTCTGTTTCACTTTTGGAAGTTGCCTGCCATTTCAGTGATTCTGACTTTCCCTCCCTCATCCTCCACAAATGTTTGCCCTTGAACTTCCAGCTGCCCCTGGACTCTTCTATTTCTGAAGCTGTGTCCAACTCGATGTTTTGTCCCACCTCCCAGACTCTATAGATGTGTGGGTGGACTTGTTCCTCCCTTTGTCCTTGACAAAGATCTGCTAATGCTCTTTGAGAATGCTCATGATTCGATAACTAGGTGACAGGGAACAAAGAAAGAGACTAGAGATGGTGATAGAAAGCTCGCCGGTAAAGCATGACCCCTAAAGTGTGCTGTTTTGTGGGTGCTGATGTGTTGAGGGAGGTTTATGATCCTAACAAATGTACCACTTTGTGGGAGTTACTGATTTCAAGGGAGGCTATACATTTGGGTGCAGGGATACATAAGAGATCTCAGTGGTGGAGGGTTTCCCCTTTGCACGTAGGCCCTTTGTTTGATTCTCAACTTTACAGGGTAGAGCATTTCTTTTCAATTTTGCTAAGGATTTATGAGGAAACAGGCCTGACTTTTCACATTTAATCACCGTTAACTTGATTTTTTTAAGATTTATTTATTTCATGTATGTGGGTATACTGTTACTGTCTTCAGACAGCAAAAAAGGGCATCAGGTCCCATCACAGGTGGTTGTGAGCCACCATGTGGTTGCTGGGAATTGAACTCAGGACCTCTGGAAGTGCAGTCAAACGGAACCGTCTCTCCAGCTCTACTTGATTTTTTTTTTTTTTTTTTTTTTTTTTTTTGTCTCATTCTCCTTCATGTAAATATCATAATGATTCCCTCTTGTCCCTCTCTGGAGAAAATAGGACATCTTACTGTGAACCTAAAACTACTCTACAAAACAGTATCTGTTGCAAAATGGACAAAAGGAAGGAAGGAAAAAAGAAGAGGGAGGAAGGGAAGGATGAACGTTCATCTTTCTGCTCTGTAACTAAAACTTGGGGTTTGCCACCTGAGTCCCCTCCCCCCTGAAACTTGCACAGCACAGTAGGAATGAAAAATCGATTGCTGTATTCTTTGTCGTTTAGCTTTCTTTTGAGAATTTACATAATTTTTACTCCTCCCATGGCCCTCGTCATCCTCTCTCATATTGTTGACAATCTTATTTATTCTTGTTTTACACACACACAAACATACATGCACATACGCATGAACATGCACAAGCACATACATGCACATATGTCATGATGTTCCCCCAGTACCACAGACATAGAAAGTGAATAAGAAACATTTGTGAACACTTTTTTTAAAACAATAAAGGCTACTCGGGATTGCCAAGGAGAAAGTATTGTTTATTTTTAGTGATGGGGAAAAAATTACTGGCTCTCTCATCTGGAAGAAGTGTATTTTTAATAGTGTGTGTGTGTGTGTGTGTGTGTGTGTGTGTGTGTGAAGCCAGAAGCTGATATTGAATGTCTTCTTCAGTTTCTGCCTCGCCTATTGAGGAGGGTATCTTGCTGAACTGAGCTGGCTGACTGGGCTATTCCAGGTAGCCAGATTCCCAGATTCCCTGTCTGTTCCTCCTGAATGCTAGAACACCAAGTGGGCCACCGTACCCTGCTGACATTTATGTGGGTTCTTGGGAATCCAGCCCCCATCTATGTGTCTAAGCTAGAGTCACTATTGCTATGATGAAATACCATGGCGAAAAACAATTTGGGGAGGAAAGGGTTTACTTGCCTTATGCTTCCACACCCATAGTCCATCCCTGAGGGAACTCACACAGGGCAGGAACCTGGAAGCAAGAGCTGATGCAGAAGCCATGGAGGGATGCTGCTTCCTGACTTGCTCACCATGGCTTGCTCAGCCTGCTTTCTCAGGACCACTAGCTCAGGGATGGCACCACCCACAATAGGATGGGTCCTCCCCTCATCAATTACTAATTAAGAAAATTTCCTACAGGTTTGCCTACATCCCAATCTTTCAGAGGCATTTTCATGGGGGTGGTCTTTTCTTTCAGAGACTCTAGCCTGTGTCAACATAAAATGAGCCAACAAAATCAACCCCTCGTCAACTTGACACAAAATATATTTTAAGACATAACCTATATTTTCGTTTTGGTTCATCCCCAAGGTCTCAGATTAATAGATATCACAAATACAAAACATACTACAGATGTAAAAATCCTACAGTCTTTACCAATTCAAGCACTTCAGAAGTTAAGTCTCAAGTCAGAGAGGTGGCTCAGCAGTTAAAAGCATGAAGAACCAGGTTCAATTCCCAGCACCCACATGGCAGCTCATAGATGTTTGTAGCTCCAATTTCAGGGGACCTGGCACCTTCAGACAAGCACACAGGTAAAACACCAATGCATATAAAATAAAAATAAATAAATCTAAAATTAAAAAGTTAAGCCTGGGTAAAATCCAAAGTTTCTTTTATGTATGCGTGTATGTTTGTATTTATTTATTATTCACTTTACATCCCACTCACTGCGCCCCTCCCAATTACCTTTCCCCATCCCACCTCATCTTCTCCCCTGAGCCACACAGTGGATGGAGCTGGGGGACTATTGTGGAAGAACAGGAGGAAGGTTTGCAGACCAAAAGGGGATAGGAACTCTACAGGAAGACCAACAGAGTCAACTAACCTGGACCCTTGGGGCTCTCAGAGACTGAACCACCAATGAAAAAGTCCCTTTTAAAAAGTCAAAGTCTTATGAGGCATGGTAGCTCACACCTTTAATTCCAGCACTCAAGAGGCAGAGGCAGGAACATCCTTGTGAGTCTGAGGCCAGTGTAGTCTATTGGGTGAGTTTCAGGCCACACAAGGCTACATAGTGAGACTGTGTCTCAAATAAATAAATAAAAATAAATAAATAAATAAATAAATAAATAAATAAATATCTCTCAACTGGGGGCTCCTATAAAATCATAAGTAAGTTAAATATTTCCTTTCTTCAAGAGGGAAGACCCAGAACTCACAGTCCAAACAAAGCAAAACAATGCCCAACGGATCGGATTCACACCCAATCTTTTTGGCTCTCCCGAAAGGCTTGGGTCACTTCTCAGGCTCTGCCCTCCGCAGCACACACAGCTTGTCTTCCAGGCTCCAGCAGGCTCCACTCCACTGAGGCTGCTGTTCCTGGTGGACATCTCATGGTATTGGCATCTCCAAACTGCTGGTGCCATGTGCTGCAGACTGGGCCAAACTTTCCCTACACCCTCTCCTGAGCTCTCTTCATGGTACCAACCTTCAACTTTTCTCCATGACCCCTTCAGTCCCAGGGCTTCAGCTGTCACTGAGGTACACCTTCACCAATGGCCTTCCATGGCTTCTCATAGTACCAAGCCTCAGCTGTTCTCTATGACCCCTTCATGCCTTCAAAACCAGTACCACCTGGGTGACTTTTTTTTTTAAGAATTATTTATTTATTATATATAAGTACACTGTAACTCTTCAGAAACACCAGAAGAGGGCAGAGGGCTTTGGATATAAATGGTTGTGAACCACCATGTGGTTACTGGGAATTGAACTCAGGACCTCTGGAAGAGCAGTCAGCACTCTTAACCACTGAGCCATCTCTCCAGCCCCACCTGGGTGACTCTTACACATTAACAAGTGTGCTGTCAGCATGAGGTACAACCTTGGCTGCCTCTGAAACACAGTTGGCAAGTGCTGACCCTGAG
Organism: Micromys minutus; assembly: GCF_963924665.1. Classification (NCBI taxonomy): domain Eukaryota; kingdom Metazoa; phylum Chordata; class Mammalia; order Rodentia; family Muridae; genus Micromys; species Micromys minutus. The sequence continues at coordinate 29,572,126 of NC_137980.1, forward strand.
GAAACACTTCTCAGAAGATTTCATCCCATTGATGCTGGTTTCTTCTTAATCACAGCTGATCAATTGGCCCTAGCAGACCAACATCCATTGTCCCAGAAAAACAAAGTAGTTCAGATTTTGCTTTAGTAGTTCAGGTTTCTTTTTAATCACATCTGAGTCTGCAGTCCAACTAACCATGACCACAGATTCCTCAGATATGTGGTCCTGTAGTGTCTTTGCTTCCCTCTGAAGCATCACAAGTCAGGCCTCTGCACTGTGCTCAACATTCTTATCTTCCAAGCTGCCACAGAACAGCTCAGACCTCTCAACCCTCAGTGGCATTTCTAGCCCAAAGTTGTTCCAAAAACAACATGATCAGATCTGTCACAACAATGCTGCACTATCCTGGTACCAGTTTCTGTCTGAGTTTTGGTTGCTCTTCCTATGATAATGGACCATGGCTAAAAGCAATTGGGGGAGGCAGGGTTACATTTGCCTTATGCTTCCATATCCATAGTCCATCCTGAAGAAAGTCAGGGCAGGAACTCAAACAGGGCAGAAACCTGGAGGCAGGAGCTGAAGCAGAGACCATGGAGGGATGCTGCTTACTGGCTTTCTCCCCATGGCTTGTTCAGCTTGTTTTCCTATACCAGTCCAGGGACGGTACCACCCACAATGGACTGGACCCTTCTTTATCAATTACAAATTAAGGAAATTCACTACAGGCTTGCCTACAACCCAGTCTTATAAAGGCATTTTTTCCAAATGGGGTTCCCTCCTCTCAGATGACTCCAGCCTGTGTCATGGTAACATAAAATAAACCATCACACTATGATCAGCTTGCAAGTGCTTTATTCACAGAGTACCTCCAGCCCCGACAACAACAACAATAATAATGAATCTCAAATAAATAATATTAATTGAGACAGGAGCTTACTATGTAACTCAGGCTAGCTTTAAACTTATATCTTCCTGACTAAACCTCATGAGTGCTGGGATTACAGGCCTGCACTTCTAAGTCCAATTGAATGAGTCACTTAAAAAATAATTGGGATGTTTGCTTATGAATTCAAGTTCGGGGTATCATAGACAATTATTTCAATCTTTAGAGGTTTATTCCAGACAACGTCTGGCCTTAGATGAGGTTTGCATTCTGCTTCCTAGAAGACAAACTACAGACACCAGGGAAGGACGACTCCCAGGAGCTTTGCCATCTGGTGGGGTTTTTTTAACTTTGTATTGAATTTATTATTTATTTATTTATTTATTTATTTATTTATTTATTTATTTACACATGTGTTCATTTGTCATGTGAGCGTGTGCTCCATAGCATGTGTGTGGCAGCCAGAGGACGATTCACAGGAATCACTTCTCTCCTCTGGGTAGATGCCAAGGGTAGAACTCAGATCACCAGCCTTGTCCACAAGTGCCACTACCAGTCCCTGTCCCTGACCCTGGACTTCTCTCCAGATTTTACCACACTCCTCTCCTGCTCTTCAGGATTCTACTACTTAACCCAGAATGGCTTCCAACAGCATTCCATTCCCGGTAAGCTCCCTGGGAAGACTGATGAACTTCGTAAAACTCCAAACAATTCCAGTCCTGTAATAGAAATTCATCTCAGGTATTTTGTTGTGCTGGTGAAGAAGCATATGGGTAAGAGTTCTCTAGAGGAACAGAATAAATACATAATGCACACATAAACAATACACAGGCATGCACGCACACACACACATATGGATTTATTAGAGGGGCTTACATGCTAACCTCCACTAGTCCAATAATGACCACTCACCAACAGAAGATGTTGTTCGGTCCATGAGGCTGGACATCTCAGCTCATCTTCACTATGAGCCAGAATCCCAAAGAAGTAGCCTCTGTTGCCAGTGAAGACACGGACTTGCCAGAGAAAGCAAGCAGGCAAAGAGCAAAGAGCAAGCTTCCTTCTCCGGAGTCCTTTTTATAGACTGCTTTCAGAAGGCGTGGCCCAGACTTAATCTTCCCACCACAAAAAAAGATCCAGATTAAAAGTTGGTCTTCCCACTTGACATTATTTAATTAAGAAAAACATCCCTCACAGGTTGCTTGGATACAGATGTAGTCAAGTTGACAACCAAGTCTAGCCTTTGCCCAGGGAGCATTGTTTGTTTGCCTGCTTATTTCAGACAGATCTCACTATGTAGCCCAGGCTAACCGCAAACACATGAAAATCCCCCTGTCTCTGCCTCCATGTTGGGATAACAGGCCAGCACCTCTGTGACCAGATTTTCTACTCTTCCTTCTACGGATACAAATAAAAACAAAGGAAACCGAACACATGTCCTGCTTTCCCCAGTTAAACTTCTGTGTTAACAAGAGTCCATGGACCCTTCTCAGCTTCTGCTCCAACCTGTCTGCCCAGCCATCCTGCACTGCTGAAAGGGGACCAAGAAAAGCCACATATCCCTGACTCCTTTGCAAAGACATTTGGTAAGATTTAAATTCTAGACTATGTTGCTGTGCAGAAGGGAGAGAGGCATCTGTCTGGTGTAGATTCAGTAAGCAGATCACGGCCCAAGCTGGAGCCAGCATCCCGATCCCAGATCTTAGCCCCAGATGGATGTCTCTGAGGTGCCATTAGAGAAAATGGTTTCTAATGACCCTGTGACTAACAGTGCATCCTGGAACCTGCTGGTTCTCCAAAGTCCTGCCTATACCAAGGTGACCTTGGGCTGAATTTTTGGAAGCCACTACACAGCTGGAGTCTGTGGCTCTGATCCTTACATACAACCCTCTGCTTCCTTACTCTTTGTTATCAAAGGCTGAGGTGGTTTTCGATACATGCAACCCAGGAGTTAACTGCCAAAACCTAGTGCCCTCTGCCTTGACACAGACAGAGTCTTATCTAAACAAGACCTGTGTCTCAAGGATTCTTATTTTATGCTACTTTAATGACTCCTTAAAAAGAACATAAAATCCCTTTTATGTCTGTCCTCTCCCCTCCATTTTTAGCCAGCCTCCATTTCCTGGGTCACGGTGAGCTCCTTGAAGTAGACCTGTTAATGCAAGGGCAATAAAAAACAAGACGTGCCTCGAAAATATTGGAAGAGGTCTGGGTGGGGCTGGGTGGAAGTAGGAAATTCCATTATCTTACTTTAATACAAAGTATTTTGTTTAAGGATCTCTGTCCACCCCCTACCCTGGTGCCAAACGTCAGAATCTTTCCATCTATCTTTTATGAAGACAGACATGAGGTAACAGGGCAGTGCCTTCCTAAATTGTCTGAGAGAATGGATTACTTAGCTCATCTCCTTTGGTTTCGATTTGTTGGTTTTTTTGCAGTGTCTCACCATATAGACCAAGCTGGCCCTAAATCCATAATTCCTCCTGCCCCAGCTTCTCAGGTATTAGGATTATAGGTGTGTGCTACCTTTCCCTGGTCCTTCCTGTGCAAGCCACGTATAATCTTCCAGCCTGTAGGGCAAAATGATCAATTGTACCAATAATGATGCCCCTGTTTGTTGAGAGCAATGGTGTACAATAGTTCAGTGGCTGCTTAAACCTCACATCACTCTGATACATTGTTTCTTTTTTAAAAGAAGCACCGGCTTGAAACATAAAAAGGAAACAACACGGATGAGAACAGAATAAAGATACAGAGTAATTGTTTTATCTCCAAATTACTCAGCCTTCCAGTTCATCCTTCTATTCCTCATTCATCTCTTAGCACAGAGAGACCACGCCCCTCAAAGGTCTAGCCCTTTTGGAGGGAGAGTAGAGACTGTGTATTGCTTTGACACAGTTTTGCAGAGGATGGCCCACCATGCCCTCATGAGAATACTCTAAGAACCCCCTACGACCAGTTCTCAAGGTGGAGACCCCATCTCTCTTCAAGAGCGCGTTGCCTCTCCATGATCGCCTTCCTGTCTGTGTCTGCGCTGTGAAACCTCACTGAGTGGGCTGTTTAGATTCACTGTGCCTCGGTTTCCTCTTCTCTCGAATGAGTAACCTGACCTACGGATCAAAGATAAAGGAGGGGTGGATGAGTGCTGATTTGCAGTTAGCACTCAGTGCATCTTATTTGGGTTGCTATGGTTACGAGTGTTACTCCACATCTCATTTAAAGCATATGAGGGACCCGTTTCCTGCTCTTCCAGAGGACAGGAGTTCAGATCCCAGCGCCCACTTAGGGTGGCTCCCACGTGCCTGTAACTAACTCCAGGGGATCTGATCCCCTCTTCTACCTTCCACAGACACCTGCGTTTGTGTGGCATCCATTCACTCAGAGCTGCACAAACTCATAAACAAAAATAATAAATCGCTGGAAAGATGGTTCAGTGATTAAGAGCATTGACTGCTCTTCCATAGGTTCCAAGTTCAAATCCCAGCAACCACATCCATCACCAGCTCACAACCATCTGTAACGGGATTGGATGCCCTCTTCTGGTGTGTCTGAAGACAACTACAGTGTATATTATATGTAATAGATAAATCTTTAAAAATATATACAAATAATAAATCTTAGGAGGAAAGCACACAGGTTACTGTTTCCAAGAGTAAGAAGAATTTTAAGGTCTAGCCTTCCCACCCTAAAAACAATGTCACCAGGGTGGCAACACCAAACCTGTCATCTTGGCTGCTTGGGGGTTAGTAGCCTGAGGATCCCAGGTTGACATTGCTTACCAACCCAACTGGATTCTAAAATCTAACTTAAAGATCTGGGGTTGCCAGCACTGAAGCCTTCCATGTGCAAGCTCTGGTCCCAGCACCTCCCCGGAAAGGTCACACATTCATTTTAGTCTGGCTTCGTTTCAGCTTCAAGCCTGTCCCTGATTCACAAAGCATTGTGCTTTTGCTGTTTTTTTTTTTTTTTTTTTTTTTTTTTTTTGCTTTGATGGTCCACACTAACTTGTAGCTCCCATCCCCAAGTCAGAAGTCCTTTGGTGCATTGCATTGTCTCTCAAAAACTAAGTCCCTCTGAAACAGATTGGGACCCACCACCCACATCCTAATTTGAGGACTGAAGGATTTATTCCTGCAGCCTGAAGATGCCACACTCCCACAGTGCTCAGCTCTGAGCCCATTGGAGCTGCCCCTGTGGCTGACAGCATCCATTTGACCAAAGCCTTCCCCTCCTCTCAGGGTAACCTGGAATTCATGGAGTGTAAGAATGTCAGGTCTAGTCTGTGAGCTTCAACTGGAGACAATGCCATGGCAACATGCTGGCTGCAAAGTTCCACCACAGTGTAACATCTTCCCAGTCTCTCTCCAGCAATTGCTGAAACCCAAAGCATACTCAGAGACACTCCCCCCGCCCTCCACCCCGCCGCTGCCCTGCTAAGCTGAGACTCCCAGGTACCATGGATTGCTGGTGTCTCTCCAGAATATAAGAGTTAGGAAATTCAGTTCCTAATGCAACAGTGCTGGGGGCAGAACCTACGACTGGAGATTGGAATGAGTTAGTGTCACAATTTTGAGTAGATTAGACACCATGAAGGCATCCTGATTAAGGATGAATCTGATACCTTCTCTCCAGGATACACATTTCCTGACTCTTCCCAATACTTCTCAGTCTCGGCCTTCTCAGCCTGCAGAACTGTGCAGTGAATAAATGCGTATTCTCTGCAAATTACCCTGCCTCTGAAATTCCGTTTCAGAAGTAGAAATGGGAAGATGCCACAGCATCCATTGTGTAGATATAAGCTTCAAACCTGGAGCTGAGACTGAGGGGGGGGCATCCAGAGAGTGCGGGGATCCATCCCATAGAATGCCATCAAGCCCGGGCAATATTGTGGATGCCAAGAAGTGCATGCTGGCAGGGGTCTGACATAGCTGTCTCCTGATCGATCGGCTCTGCCAGAGCCTGAGAAACATAGAGTCAGATGCTTTCAACAAACTTCTGGACTGGAGGAGCTGAGGGTGTTTGCAACCCCACGGGGGGGGGGGGGGGGGAGACAAAGGTGTCAACCAACCAGACCCCCTGGAGCTCCCAAGGACTGGACCACCAACCGGGGAGTGCACATGGCGGTGGGAGGGGGGACCATGGTTCCAGCAGCATGTGTAGCAGAGGATGGCCTTGTCAGACATAGGCAGGAAGAGGGGTCATTGGCCCTGTGGGCGCTCTGTACCCTAGTGTGGGGGAACGCTGGGAGATGGGAGGAAGTGGGTGGGTGGGGGAGCACTCTCATGGAGGCAGGGGTGGGGATGGGATGGGAGATTCCAGGGGGGAAAACATGAAAGGATAACATTTGAAGTGTTAAGTAGAGAAAATATCAAAAAAAAAAAAAAACCAGAATTTTTTTTAAAAGTTTCAAACTTGCTATATGTCTGTCTTCAAAGCCACTCCAGAGTTCCTCTCCCCTAACCCCATCCCAATTCAGCAGCATGGTCCTAGTTGAGTCCTGTCAGGAGAACACCTCCATCCACTCCACCTTTACCTTCTCCTCTTGTTTGGTCTAATCTATCAATAGCTTTGTGTTTGCAGACGTTCAGATCCTAGGTTGTTCTGTCATCAGCTTCTTAGGCCTTCGTTTGGGATTGTTCTCATAAGCCTGGCTCCTGCCTAGCATAGTTGGATCCTTTCCCATGAGGCCTCTCGGTACCTTATGCCAGCTTCTCTATAGCACAGCTGCAGACGTGCCCACGTGCTCACGCAGCTCGGCCAGTCTACTTGATTTACCTGTACGTTTTAGTGTCATTTTCTGGTAGGAAGAGAACATAAATGCTTGCCTTTGGAGCTGAGAAATGTCTAATTCTGACAAGTATGGATACTTTCTAGGGCCTGGAGAGATGGCTCAGTGGTTAGGAGCACAGGCTGGCTGCTCCTCCACAGGACATGAGTTTGATTCCCAGCATACATAGCAGCTGATAAATATCTCTAGTCCCAGGAGATACAGCTTCTTCTGGGACCTCTGAAGGTCCCAGACATACATGCAAAATACTGATACACATAAAATAACAAAATAAAATTATAAATTAAAAATGATAATTTCTAAAACATTGGACAACTCTTAGTTCTCTTTAAAGCCAAAAAAAGGGGCCAGTGAGATGGTCCAACAGGCAAAGGCACTTGCCAGGCAAACCCAACATGAGAGTGTCTAGACTCCATAGCAGATGTGTCTCGGTAAATATTAAAAAGAATCTGCAGCTACCGGTCCCAAGAGTTCTCACTCCACGGATCCCCGGGAGCTGCTCCAATGGAAAGTCTTGGGCTATTGAGGCAGATCTGTTCACCCCAGCTGCTTCTCTACCACTCAATCCACTAGCTGCCTCTCCCAGCTGTCTCCCTGCCCCCCCCCCCCCGAGAACTTAGCTCACATTCCCCACAGCCTGGTATAATTATGACTCAATAATCAGTAATTTATCAATCAGATTTATATGTTAAATTCTCAACCCACAACACATCCACACAATAAGCTTACAACCATTTGACAAAGATGTAAACCACCCACCCAGATAAAACAAACTGACCCATAGAAACCCTTAGAAATAATCATATCTACCTATTGCCAATTAAGAACACCTGGGTCTAGAACCTTCTCCTTCAGCTCCATCTTGATTCTCTCTGCTTCTTCTCTCCCATCTTACCAAAACTTTGTCCCCGCCCCACTCTCTACCATCCAATCACGTATTGCCTTGACCTAACTAGTGCCAGCCCTCACCTGCATATAGACCTCAACCTACATAGAAGCATAGAACAGACTCCCAAAAGTTGTCCTCTGACATCTACACAAATGCACACATCATGTACACACACACACACACACACACACAAACATGCATGCACAATAATAAATTAAAAAGTCAAAATAGTTTTAGTCCACCCACGAGGGTAAACTTAATCCATCTGCTCTTTGGACTATGTACAATTCATAGCTTCTCAATGAGGAAGACATGACAGATCTGCTCTGTGACCCAAACAAGCACTTCAGCTGTCTCTCTTCTTCCTTGAGCAGCAGTGCCTGCTTCATCATGCCCAGAGCTCTTGAGGAAAATCAGTCTCCATTTCTAGTCACTTTCCTGGTGCAGGAAATCCAGTGGGGCTAAGCTGGGGGGAAGAACAAAGCAGCCTGTGGTATGGCGCGTGGACATGTTTAGCTCTACCCTTGCTGGTCACTCTTCTGTGCTATGCTAACAGCCACATGGTTTTTGTCCCAGGTAACATGAGCAAGGCCCTTGCTTCCCAGCCATGAGAATACATATACAATATATATATATATATATGTGTGTGTGTGTGTGTGTGTGTGTGTGTGTGTGTGCATGTGTTTGTGTGTATGTGTGTATGCACATGTGTATATGTGTGTATGTGTGTGCATGTGATTATGTGTATGTGTGTATGCACATGTGTATATGTGTGTATGTGTGTGCAGAGTGCATTGTGTGTGTGCATGAGTGTATATGTATGTGTGCATGTGTACATTCTTGAGTGTGTTGGTATATTGTGTATATTGTGTGTGTACACATAAATATATGTATATGCACTAAATGGTGAAGACAAACTCTATCTCAAAGGGAACTTGATCCTTCTCCCAGAAGCATATTACTTCTGAAAGGGCCTGAGACCCTCCATTGTTAATATGGATCAAATTTTAAGCCTAAGAGTTATCAAATAGATGTGCTGTGCTTTATCTGTGCATCTACTAGAAAACAGTTTTTATAGTCCATGTCTAAGGGTAGTTTGAGTTAGGAGAGAAAAAACATATAAACACAGAAAAGAACCATACACGTTAATCAATCCCAGCAACTAAACAAAACTGTTGCATAGTGATAGTGTCCATGGTTACTACGGGGTGAGCACTTTGTACCAGGCCTCGCACAAAATTGCTCACATCCCCTCGTTTAATTCTGATGATAAGAGGACAGTGAAGGAATTAAGTCATGGTTTATAGCTAAATTTAAACAGGGTCTCCCACACAACTTCACCAGGAAGCAATAGGAAAGGATCCTAGCCAAGAGGCTGACTCATTTCACACCCGCTCTCTAGCCATTGGTGCCTTCCACACCTTCATGACACAAGCCAAGAGAGCTACTCTGTGGGCGGCTATTCCTTCCATTTCAGTGGCCATATCCAGGGGCCTTCTGGTTGATGCCTGAGCACCTGTGGAGTGTCATAACAGCTTGACTTCTCTACAGATGGGATGCTCATTCCGTCACATCCAAAGTCCCATGGACCTGGTCTTGTCAGAAGTTATAAGTATGATCCCAGCCACCTGTCCAGCCATTGTAGGAAGGTTGCTGTGTAGGAATCTCCAACTCATTTTCATCTTCCAAGTGCTCAGTTAAGCCCAAGACTTACCTGGGAGGCAGGGCACAAACTCTTTCCTTATATAATTGTATCTTTTGAGACACAAGAAACACATGTGTATTGACCTCCATGTATCCATAAGGTCGCAGCTGATGGTGGTCCCATAAGATTACCTCACCTGCTGACATCATAGCTATTTAGTCTGTGAAAAATCAGTCTGGAATATTCCTCCAGTGGTGAGACCCTGGCGGCACAGTCCTCGGAGTGTCTCCCTTTGCTACACAGCGCATGTCTGTACTTGAATGGAATTGCGGGACTTTGAGTATTCTACTTTGAGTTGAGAAAGCGTGTGTAAGCCCGTCTCACCTCCATTCTGAAAGTGGCTGTCTTTGATTTCACTGCCAACCTTGCAAGTGCCTCGTTGGTTCCCCATGTGCACCTGCCACCCTGCAGCTGTCTTGTCACTCCCTTCCTGTTCTGGGCCTGCGTGCCCCAGGGCACGTAGTCCTATAACCCCTACCACCAGCAGCATAGATGTAGTCAGGTAGCTTAATGGCCAACTTATCAGTTTAAGTTCCTCTCTCCCTATAAGGACATGTCCACCTAGCACCTGGAAATCCTCTTCTTGCAATGAAGCATTCCCAGTACCTCAGCCCCAGCCAATGATGAACACTCACCCCGAAAACCCCTACCACTTCCCAAGGTTTATACAGATCTGTTACTCCTGAATAAAGAGAGCTATAACACTAAAAAACATCTTAGGGAGGGCTTCTTCCTCCCCCTGGCACTCAGGACAACTGAGTTTCTACAGACCCATCCCCAAAGACAAGCTTTGTTCCTTTCATTCTGTCCTGGTAAGCAACAGTGGCTGAATACCACAAAGGCAGGAGACCCAGGCCTGCACCCAATATTGTCCTGCACACACTGTGTACACACAAATATAGATAGGTAGATACATACATACATATATACATACATACATACATACATACATAAAATAGATAGCTACATACATACATACATACATAAATACATACATAATAGCTAGATAGGTAGATAGAGAGATAATAGAGAGGAAGATGATAGATAGATAGATATAGATGGACAGATGATATGTAGATAGATAGATAGATAGATAGATAGATAGATAGATAGATAGATAGATAGATAGGAAGAAATGTTAGGCCCACATTCAGCATGGTGGTTCATTCCTGTAATCCTAGAATTTTGGGAGCTAAAACAAAAGGATTACCATGAACTCAAGGCCACCCTGGAGTACCCAGTCATTTCCAGAGCTACCTAGATACAATATGTCATCTTGTCCCAAAGAAGAAACAGAAAAGAATTGGTCTAAGGGTATTTCCTCTGTCTTCATCTCATTGTGACTACTGAATGACACTAGGGAGAAGCAGGCTGAGGGAGGCAGGGAAGAAGTCAGACCCTCTACCTGCATCACAGCAGACAACCAGAGGACAGGAACCAAACCAAACCTGTGTGATTTTAACAGCACACTGTGCACGTGTTTTTTTTTTTTTTTTTTTTTTTTTTTTTTTTTTTTTTTTTTTTTAATCAATTTTTCTTAAGAGCCGAAGGGTTAAGGAAAGGTCAGAGGCGCAGTGGGAGAGCCCAAAACCGGGCATTATTTTTGAAGAGCCATTGTGGCTTAGTGATCGGTTCAGGACATCACAGTCATTCAGAATGATGTCTTACATGTACTGGCTCGTCTGCAAAATGAATTTACCTTTTCATTATTATTTACTGAGTGAGCCAGTATTTCATTTGTATGGATTTTATCCAGCAGCTTGGGGGAGCAGGACACAGAAAATCTAATAAAACAATGAAGCGGCCGTGGAATATCCGAAGTCTGTATCCAGCCTCTGGAGGTCACATCTCTGCTCTTTTATGATGTCCGCTTGAGAAGATGAGAAGGGATGTTTTTTATGGAGATGGGCTGTTTCTTAGTCTTGTCAAGAGTAACTTTGACCCAACAAGTGTGGAGGTGCGCTTATCCAAAGGACAGTAGCAAGGTAGTGAGTGACAAAATCCATGCTCACAGGGTGGGTGGCCTCACTGTTGTCATCTGAGTAACAATATGGAGTCCTGCCTGCCTGCGAAGGCCTCTCAGCTTTACTTACTCGGGAGGGCTGTCGAGAGGACAATACCATTGGGTTAGACGAGGTGTATCGTAACTGGAGAAAACTGGACCCTAGAAAGGAAGTTCATTAGAAGCTCCCCCACTTTCTCAAAAAGCCCATTACTAAGCCCCCAACACTCTCGTTTCTCGTGACCCCCTGGTAGTCAGGACTTTCCGGGTTACACGCGAAATGGATAGTATCTTTGCATTGTTCTAGGATACAGTTTGTTTTTTAAAACCTTTCCAAAGTAAACTCTCATTTGCAATGAGTTTAAAATCTATGTGCCCAAGAACTGTGGCCCCTGGAGTGGCCTGTGATTTTACTGTACATTCTTTCTATGAACAAATATGGGTCATCATGGTCATGACAAGGATCCTTCCTCCTAATCACCGAAAATACTGTCATCTCTGTGTTCTTAAACTCTGTAGCACAGGAAAGAGAGCTCTCATACTCAGAAGAGTCGGGGACCGCCTGCCTCGTAGGAGAGGAACGGAGGGAGGACACAGAACCCAGAACTCAACCTAGCACAGGAACCCAGAATTTGTCTTTCCATAGACACTCTCTAGTTTTGGGTTCTAGACAGGTCGTTTGTCCCCTCTGTGTGGTATGGTCAAACACCATTCCTTACAGCACCCAAATCCATGCAGGAACTTTCCCTCTAAGCAGCAAGACAGCTGAAACCAGCCCGTTCAACAGCACAAGCTGCTCTAACCCCACGGGCTCAGCTGAGGAGAGTCCACAGCCTGCCAGCCACTGTACACAGAGTGTACCAGCAGAGGCCAAAACTGCGCCATCCTCACTGGGGTGGGGGGGCTGGACTTGCTCTCCTTGCCAGCTGTAGTGAGACGCCAAGCATGTTTTACCTGCTAACAGTGTGTCCCGTTTTGAGTACTTACAATAAAACTTAAATCCTCGCTCGAGCCAAAAGCCAAAACTCATGCAAGAATCAGAGGTAAAACTCTCAGTGACTCTGAAAACAGCAGCATCTGGATTGGCAGGCGCAGCACCCGACATCTTAAAGATACCAATCGGAAATCCAGCATCTTAAAGGTAATGTTCGGAAATTCGATACAAACAGGCGACTTGAGCCACAGCCCTGCAGACCATCTCAGGAGATGACAATAGCATCATCTGTTCTGTGACATAGCATTAAAGACAGTAATAAAATAAAATGCTATCTGGTTGTGGCTGATTAGGACTTTTCATAATGCTTACGCATATATTAACAGAGATATTTTGAATAATGAACAAGTCTTAACATTTATTGTTTTTGGTAAATCTGTTTACTTTTGGAAAGAAGTTAGGGTGGAGGAGAGAGAGATGCATGGAAATTCAATATGAGCCAAAGTGAACCCATTTTAAGCAAATGACTCCGTGATGCTATACAATACAGTGCTCCCTTGAAGGCCCCTGGCATCCTCAGCAGTGACCATCCATAATTCAGTGACCATTGCGTTATCTAAATCCAGTGGTCGGTCCCGGTCATTGATCCCCCCGTCACCCCATCTGTGTCCTCCTGTCTGCCCAGACTGTAAGTTGCAAACTGTTACAGAACCAAAATTGCATCCCCACTGGAGACGGGTAAAGCCCCCAAATGTCTAGTCAGATGGTCCCATCCATCAGGGCCAGAAAGACACAAAGCCAATCAAGAGTGGAGACTCTCGGCGTATGTAAATGCTGACCTTCTCCCAAGCAACACGCTCCGTCTAGCTCCCACACATGTCTAATCACTAGGGAGTTGTCTGGCTACACGAATTTTTCACATTTGTCAGCTAAATCAGCGCTCCAAATGCACAATGCAGCACTTAGAAACATTATGTGAATTTATTAAATTCTCTGGAGGACTTTGGGTCCATAAAGCAGTAAATTGATTACAGGGAACCGAGGCCGTAATGTTTTCATCAGCAACAAAAGCAGCCATGCTCCCATATTGCCCGTGGCACGTGAAGAGAAACAGCGCTTCCCTCAAGCCGGCAGCTGAGACTCCTGGAGACAGGAGAGGCTCTGTCTTTTAATCTGTCCCTTTCAGAGTTGCAGCTTGCAGGGACAACCCACCATGAATAAGAAAATACGTGAGAAACACAAACAGCCTCTCCTCCGTGTGGGGATCTGCCCGTGAAGCCTCCACAGTTAGCATGTCTCCGGGTGCTCCTCCACTTTACCGTGAGATAGCCCCTTCACTTTGCTCCTAGATGATACCAGGCTGATATTGACGGTATAATTTCAGTATCGAACATTCCAGATACGGTGTGGCGGCCATGGACTGTCTAACGATTCCCCACTTTAAAAAAAAAAAAAAAAAAAGAGGGGGACTGGAGAAATGGCTCAGCGGTGAAGAGCACTGACTGCTCTTCCTGAAGTTCTGAGTTCAAATCCATGTGGTTATGTGATGGCTCACAACTATCTATAATGAGATCTGATGCCCTCTTCTGGTGTGTCTGAAGACAACTATGGTGTACTTACATATAATAAATAAATAAATGTTAAAAAAAGAAAGAAAGAAAGAGGCAACAGGAAAAAGGACAGCAAAACATTGTGTAGGGTGTGCGGCATGCAAGAAGTGATCGCAGATTTTCTTTCTGTATGTTCTGTCACCAGCTTCAACAATTTCAGAGCAAGGAACTCTGGCTTCCGGTCTCACTGAGGAAGACAAGACTTAGCACAGGTCCATTAGCATGTCTTCCTCTGATGTACCAGGAAGCTGTGTTTCCAAAGCACACTGTTCCCCAGCCTCACCTGACGATATTGCTGTTCCTTCCTTCTCAAGCATCTGACTCCTCAGAAGGTAACCAGGCATCCTCCTTTGCCTGGCAAGCATCCTCAAGCCTTTCTGGGGAAAGAGAACAGAGTGAGTTCCTCGGGGGTGACATTTCCAACTCTTCACTTCTCTTGAGCCTGCCTCATGGCATGACTGTCAAATTCGGGCATGATAAATGGTGTCTTTTAAGCCAAGCCTAGATGTGTGTATGTGTTTTGCATGCTTATGTACATGTTTGTGTGTGTATGCTTTGTGCATGCAGGAGTGTGTGTGTGAGAGAGAGAGAGACAGAGACAGAGACAGAGACAGAGAGACAGAGAGGTAAAGACTAGAGGTCTACATGGAATGTATTTCTCAGACACTCTCAGTTTATTTTCTAAGACAGAGCCTCCCACTCACTGTACCTGGAGTTCAGATCTGATGACACTGACTAGCCAAGAAGCTTCAAGGCTGCACCTTAGTCCTTCAGGAGCCTCCTCCCCACCCCCAGCCCACAGGAGTGTAACATGTGAATAGGCCACACCTAGCTTTCTACATCTATGTTGGCAATCCTAATCCAGGCCCCTGTGATTATACAGGAGTACTTTACAGTCTACGTCCTCTTCCCAAAGGCTCCCAAAATTAGGTTTTGATAAACCTCTACAATGACGGAAGCTGCATGTTGCAGGGTGAGAACACACAATGTGTCGGCTGAACAAAATCCCTGCACCAGGGAGGACGTGCAGAGAGGTCGGAGGGCATACTGACTCCTCACCTTGAACTACACCCCTCAGACTGAGTCTCCTGGCTGTGACTGAAAAAAGGCAGGGTCTCCCTGAAGAAAAACGAGCGTCTTAAAGGTTAACATGGGATAAACATGGATTTCCAGTACTTGACTCCGCTGTGCATAGAATAACTGTTTGTTAGATTCAACTGACGTATTAAGCGACTCATCCAGACTGAGAGGCAGTTCAGTTGGTCAGTTGCCCACCTGGTACACACAAAGCCCTGTGTCCAACCCTCAACCCCACATTAAGCGGTCGTGGTAACATACACATGCAGTCCCCAAGCTTGGGGAAAGGAGGCAGGAGGATTATAAACTCAAAGTCATCCTCATCCATGAAGAGAGTTCAACATCAAAGCCAACCTAGGTTACATGAGACTCCCCCTCAGATTGGGGGGGCGGGACAAAAAGGAAAGACAAGAAAAAGAGATGAGCTAAGTGTCAAGTTACAAATCGATTATCATCTACGTTTCAATGTGGCAATTTAGCAATTTTCGGGCATCCTCGTTTATCTTAAAGCTACTTGTTCAAGCAGCTCTTGACTTTTTAGCAAATGCACCCACTTCCATTATATCTTTTTCTTTGCACGCCTGTGTCCTTTCAGAGCCAACTTTAAACACCCAGGCTGCACTGGGCAGACAAGCTCGGTCGAATTAGCTGCCTCCTTTGTGTTTCTTTTCCAGTACATTGTCAACTGAAATGGTGACTGTATTTCCATCTGTCTTTTGTGGGACATTCGTTGGTCTTTTTCCTTCCTTTTTGCTTATCAGATGCTAAAACGCCTATCGAAGTTGGTCTAATATTTTGACACTAACGTTATGAACGCTTTCTAAACTCAAAAAGCTTCTGCTGCCACCTACTGGCAAGATTGTTGAATTACACCGTCATGTTCTCGGCTTGAAACTTCATGAGCCGCTCTGAATTCTCTCCGGCTGGAAGTTCCCCAGGTAGGTAAGCAAACAGAACAAATTGGGGAGACCTCAGATATAATTAATCCCCTGTTGTGGTATAGGGAACTGTTAGCAAGGCTTTGCTCGGTCGAGGCACGTGATCTGCCACTAGCCACATCTCTGTCCTTACACTGACTTTTTTCTGAATTTTACCTTGGAAAAAACTACTGCCCACTCACAATATTCATTTAAAAAGAGGGAACATAAGATCTGCACCTTTTTCCTTAGACCACAAAGCTGTAAAAAGCAACAGTTTCCTTCAAGCCTGACATTGGTTCCAGATGGGGCTTCCTCAAGCGTTTCACGCCTGTGTTAAATGTCTCGGAAATATTGTTCCATGTTCGGCAAATGTATTTTCCTTACCAAAGACTCAAACCAGATTTCATAGTAATTATGAAACTAAGGGGTTTTTCTACTCTGAATATTTACTTGTTCCTGATAAGAACACTTATTCAACATATATTAACTGGCCGGCTAGTTTACTCTCGCATACTGAACCATCTGCATCTTGCCTTGCCCACAGAGTTTATAGCTTAGGAAAAAGAATACAAAAGCCAAACAAGAAAGTACATTTTATAGTGGAAAAACAGAGCCATTGAACTGCAGAGCCGAGGCGCCTAACATAGATCAGAGTCATTTGGGAACAACCAGAGAGGTGTGAGGACAACCTCAACGACCAGAAGCCTGAATGAATTCTTCTAATAATAAATAATAAACACTCATGGTTCTCACAGTGGAGATCTGTATTTCCCTAGCTGCCGACTTTCCCTTAACAACCTCAGCTAGGCTGGCATGACAAGCGAGCTCCCTAATGCTGTAGTAACGCAGTCACGCTTGGCTCTGTACGTGGGTAGTGGAGACTCCAACTCAGATCTTTACGGTGGCGAAGGAAGCAGCTTTGCCCACCATCTCCTCCAGACCCAGCACCACTGTTAATACTCCACAAACATCATTCAGTCGGTGAGGCACAGGGATTGGCGAATAAGTGACACACACATACATGCATGTACGCGCGCGTGTGCGCGCACACACACATTGCCAGCAATAAATGACTCTGAGGCGTATTCTGATTGGGCTTTTAGAATGTCCCCCAAGGTATGTAACAGAACTTCATGATTTGAAAAAGTTTAATAAATGGTATCCATCTTTCCCACAAATTGTCCTAAATCACAAGTAGCAGTGACCCGGGTGAGCCTGTGAAAAAGCAGGGCCTGTCAATTATATTTATGGGGGAAATGCCAGCTTCTGGAAGACAGGCTTCCTCGGGGAAGAAAGTGGTGCCTGAGCAACACTGCCTCAGTGACTCCTATGTGTGAGTGCTATTCTCCCTGAAAGGAAAAAGGGGCATTAAAGGTCCAGATAGAAGAGCGCCACCTGCTGGTAGGATCAGACCACAGCAGCAGGAAACAGCGCCCCACCACCACCCCCCACCCCTGTCAACCCTCCTCTCGGCGTGCTGTGTTTTCCTAGGTCCGTAACCCCCCAACACCACACTCGATATAATATGTTGTTCTTAAAATTTTAATTTCTGTGTTCTCAATACTCAACCCCAGGTGACACTGGTCCCCAGTGAAGACCACAGTAATCAATACTATGAACAATAACTGTTAAATCGATATTCTGTTTGTCATTAATAGATTTTTAACCACATAATTTCAGCCTATAAAATAGGAAAGGCGTTTTGTTCTGATTTTTATTGTAAATATTTATTGAATCCTTGCTCTTTGATAAACGTTTACATATTTATTTAATGCCCACAAAGGTCTGTATTCTCCCTGATTATTCAAACAGCAGCCTCTAAAGGTCAGGGAGTTTGACAGAGATCACTCCACTAATAAAAGTGACATCAGAACTAGGCCTAATCAATCGAAACTGGAAACGCATACTGGGTCGATGCAATACCAATTCCTCCTTCCCAATCACTGACCTGAATGTGTGTTTTAAAGATAACTCACTTGGTTTGCTTTAAATTGTTTTAAAATTGCCAACATGACAATGCTCTTCAAAACCAGCACCGAATAATGCAAATTGATTTAAATATTCTCCTTTGTGATAAACTGGCCTTCGGGCACACCAACCATACTCTGCCTGGCACAAAAGACCAAGGCAAACGATGATGATGATAAGGATACTGAAAAAAAAAAGCCCCATATTTTTGGACAAGCCGTTGCTAAGTATCTTCTGATCTGAAATCAATCCCAATCATTCCCCTGAGTCTGGAGGTTCCATTTATCCCTGTTTTCTCTGTCAGTGAGCTTTGCTACATCACTGGCCTCAGAGTTCAAAGCTCCAGCTATGAAATACATACACTTCTCCGTAAATGCTCCAAGCAGAGCATGTGTGTGGTCTGTGGTGCAACCCCAGCACCTTAACACTTTGCACTACAGTACTCTGACTATATCTCACATCTTTAAGCACACAGAAGCTGAGGACACATTCCTTGACCCTAAAGCAATACTTGCCGAGTACTTGGGTCTCAAATTACTGATTCTTTGAAACAACAAGTCAGATGAGGGAACGTCTTGAAAGAGTTTGACCCAATAAAGCAAGACTCCTTCAGAAATCTTTTGGGGATTTTCAACGATATGTTGTTATATGAACTCAAAACACATTAATCCAAACAGACTGACTTTGTCAGGGTTTTTTCTTTTTTTAAGACTTTTTATTTATTTTCTGTGTGAGAGTGTTTTGCCTAATGTATAGACACACACCACACGCATGCCTGTTGTCTTCAGAGGAGAGAAGTATACATCTGGTGATCTGGACCGATGACAGATGGTTGGGAGCTGTCACGTGGGGGCTGAGGATCAAACCCCAGCCCCCTACAAGAGCAGCCAATGCTCTTTAACTGTGGAGCCATCTCTCCCACCCCAAGAGTGCTCCTTGGTGGACACAGATTTGGTGGCTAGGAATTGACGCTATATTGGAACCCAGGGAGGACACAGCATCTTAGAAAACCTGGACTCCCAGGAGTGAGGGTGAGCTTTCCTGTTGTCCTTAGGAACGCAACGGAAGTTAGGACCTTTCAAAATAGCGCATCTGACGAGAAGGCTAGGGCTGAGCCTTTGAGATGGAACAAAGTGGAGTATGTTCCTTTTTAAAGGCTTCACATTCTCCCAGCATTCTCCCTGTTTCCTCTGCCCCAGCCACTGGGTTCAAGTCAGCTGACTATGGATGGAGTTCTTCTCACCCAACTGCATGACTAGCCTGTGTCCCATTGAGACCAGAACCTGTAACCTTTTTCCCTGCGTAGCTGAGTCACAACGTGAAAACCTATTTGGTTGGAAGTTGTGGTTTGGGGCAACCATCTATTTTCCTGATGTGTGTATAAAGCCAGGTGGGGAATACTGAAGAGAGTTCAGGCTCTAATGGACCTTGAGTCTACCCTACATCTGCCTTCCAAGGATTTGGTTCCCACAGCAACTCTTTCATTCCCGTGGGATCTGTGGACTCCAGCTGACACAGGTTCCATTTCCAAATTTTAGACTTAATTCTGGCCACGATGCTAAACATAAAGTCCACAAGATGGCGCCCTCCTAAAGCATTCTTTCCATGGCTTCCCAACCAGACATTCAAACAGAGAGCCACAGCCACAAATCATATTAGGTTGAAAAGACCAGATGGTTCGGAATGCACTCCAGTAGCAACAGTTGTGCTGAATGGAGCACCCAGAATGGAGTGCTTAAGAACAGGCAGATGTGGTAAGTTGTGTGGTCATCTCTTTCAGGACAGCATTGGCCTGCAATGTGTTTAGATTTTATATAACAAAATTCTCTGCGGCAGCTAAGGTCACAGAGTCCTATTACCCACCCATCCACTAGCCTGATTAGCCTTCATGGCCAAAGAGCTTTATTGTCAGGTTGTTACTGGAATATTACAAGTCTCAATTCAGACTTAGTGCACTGGTGAGTTGGATAAATCTTCTGAAAGCTCACCTACAGTTTCCAGTTCCAGCTCACTGCACAAAAACACCAACTATCAGTTACTGTCTCTACATAAGGGTTTCTTGAAGATTTACTTATTTTATGAATATAAGTGCTCCATCTGAATGTACACCTGCATGCCAGAAGACTGTCTCAGATCCCAGATGGTTGTGAGCCACCATGTGGTTTCTGGGAATTGAACTCAGGACCCCTAGAAGAGCGGTCAGCGCTCTTAACCACTGAGCCATCTAGGCCAGCAGATATCTCTGAGTTCAAGTAGGCCAGCTTGATCTACAGAGTTAGGTCCAGCCAGTGCTGCACAGAAAAACCATGTCTCAAAAAATATAGATGAATGGATAGATAGATAGATAGATAGATAGATAGATAGATAGATAGATAGGGATATATATTCTTCTTGGCTTGTTGATCTCATGGGAGAAAATAAAATCACTGTCACAGTTTTTAAGCCAAATTAAATACTGGCCAAGACAATGGACACGGGCCAGGTCCATACCTCGGATTCCCAGAGAATGACTTTGAATTACATTAGTTTGGGTAAAACCCACAAGGCTACATACTTCCCACCTTTATTCAATCAGAGGCAAGTATTCGTTATGGCATACTTCCTGCCTATGTGTGACCAAGCACATCCTGTGCAGCTGGGCAACCAGCCTTATTTACATAAGAGAAAGCACCTGGGTTCTTGTAGTACATCAGCGACGGTCCCCAGGATTCTAGGGAGTTAACCGTCCCTGGGCAAGGGAGGGTTATGGGTTAGAGGTATTTTTGTTTTATAGATCTCTTAAGCACGGTGACTAAAACTTAAAACATGACTTTAGCCTTCTCAGACTTCCTTTGGTAATAAAATGCCATGCCGTTATGTTCTGACCACAGTCTATAATTGTCATTTTGGTCATTTTACATACACTTCTACTTAATCCTTTCCCTCCTTCTCTGTGGTTCTCTATGGGGGAGGAACTGTGTTTTGTATCAGCAAGTACTTAGTTCTAGTCTACCTAGTAACACCGCTACTAAACTTAAGCCAAAAGAATATCTTTATTTCATTGCTTTGGGTTGTTTGCTTTGATGTTCTGGTCTTCTTGAAACAGCTCTCACGACATGGTCCATGCCAGTTTCAGGCTCACAATTCTGCCCAGCATCTTAAGTACCAGCATTTTAGTTGCATGCCAGGTTTAGCACCCACTTTCTATTGAAAACTCTAGTCCCTTTGAGTTAGGAGGCCATTTTCCCCCAAGAAAGAATTGCCATCTAGTCTGGGGAGGTGTGTACACTGCCTTGGAAATGCCTCTGGGCTTTACATAGGCCATCTACAGAAGTCTAGTGATTCACAGAAGCACATGGGAAATCTCGCTGACATGTGTAGTTAAATGGCCTGTCTTTGGCACTGCCCAAAAGGGAGAGGAACAAACCTCCATTATACAAACAAGGTATTTTAACAATCAACTCAAAGTATATACTCATCAGACTCTTAATTAACTACATGTATGGCATAGCTACATTTTTTTTTTTACTCATAATCGGACAGCCCAGGGTGAGGCCAATGTAGAGAGAGGCATTTGGTTTGAATGCACAAGAGCAGGCTTGAGTCACCCATTCACTCTCAAGAGCAAAAGGAAGGTCCTCCAGCAAGTCCCACCCTCTGGCCACTCCTAGATGCATCAGAAAGACAATCAACCGGATGGAGATGTAACGCTTTGGGCTTAGCCCCATCGATACTCTCCACAATGATCTTGTCTCGTTTAACTGCTCTGTAGCTTCAGCACCCAGAAAAGGAAGAATTCCTTCTCCAGCTACTTACCCTGGGGTCACTGTGAAGACACTGTCATTGATTCATGACAGTTTAAACTTTGATGAACACGATGACCACAGCTTTATCTCCATTTCTGAAATAAGAAAATTGATAAAATGTTAAACAAATAAACAAAACGTAAGGTTGGTTGGTTGGTTGGTTGGATAGATGTTTGGTTGGTTGGTTGGTTGGTTGGTTGGTTGGTTGGTTGGTTGGATGGATGGTTGGTTGGTTGGTTGGTTGGTTGGTTGGTTGGTTGGTTGGATAGATGTTTGGTTGGTTGGTTGGTTGGTTGGTTGGTTGGTTGGTTGGTTGGTTGGTTGGTTGGTTGGATAGATGTTTGGTTGGTTGGTTGGTTGGTTGGTTGGTTGGTTGGTTGGATGGATGGTTGGTTGGTTGGTTGATTTGCTTCGCTCCAATAAATGTCATTCAGCTGTTCTCAGTCAGTGGGTAACCTCCCTTTATTTGATGAGTGAACACCAAGGCTCTTCTGGCTTGGGTCTCCTTCAAGCTCTTGGACCTTGCCTTCTGCTTCTGTCAGACAGGCTAAGACGGTGGAGAAACTACCTATGGCATTTCTTAACCTCCTCCTGTTGGAAACTTCCCAGGTGGCTTCCACTCTCTTCTTGTTGAAAACCAGTCAATGGCTCCATTCAGATAAAAAGGGACATTGAGAAATGTAGCAGTTGGCTGAGAAATGCTTCCCAGGTACAATGCAGTTCCAGCAGAGGAAGGAAACTGTGGTGAACTAGCTGAGCCCTGCTTGACTGAAGGTAAGCCACCCTTTCAGGGATCCTTCAAGGAGAGGTGAGCATCAGTCACCTACATCCAAGTAGTAGCCATTTTCCACAAGCTCAGTAGCTTAAAATAACACGCATTGTTTTTTATAGAGACTCCCAGGCAGGTATCTGGATGTGGTTTAGCTAGGTTACCTGGTGCAGAGTCAGAAGCTGCAGTCTGGATGTGGGCCCAGCTCCAGGTTACCTGGAGGTCCAATCAAGAGAGAAGTCATGTTCCTACCCACACAAATTTTGAGGCTCCTCGGGGTCCTTGCAGCTTCGGGCTCATGACAGCTTCCTTCCTCAACATCAGCACAAAAGGAAGGAAAGGACAGAGAAGCAATGGGAAAGACAGACGAAGAATCTAGGGCAGTGGTTCTCAAGGCTGCAACCCTTTAATACATACACTGTGGTGACCCAACCAGAACATTATTTTCACTGCTACTTTTTCACTGTGATTTTGCTACTGTTATGAATCAAATAGTACCTGTCTTGCTTTGTTTTGTTGGAGATAATGGTTTGTGATTTTTCCTAGGGGTCTTTGAGCCACACTCTGGAGTGACTCAGCTAGCAAGAATGTTACAGAATGTAATGTCTGTGAGGGCTGAAGTTGCAGGTGTCCGGACTTGGGTCTTCCTGTGTATACAGCAAGCATTCTAAACCACAGAGCTCTGCCTTCCAGCCCCACGGAAAATATTTTGATAGAATTCTGCTGTGTGTAGAGGCAACAAAGTTACAGCTGTAGCCAGAAAAGTGAGACAGGAGAATGTAGGATATGAGCGTCAATCCACTAGGAAGCGCTGTTGAGAGGGATGGTGATGATGAAGAAAGCAGATGGGGAAAGTCAGTGGTGAAACTGTAGAAGAAAAATAAGTGCAGTCACCACAGCATCCCCACTGAGGCTATGTGCTCCACATAATGAAGATAATGATTTACTTGCAGGCTTAGAGGTCCTGGTCTGCTAATTACGAGGACTTTTGCACCTAGAAAGATTGAGAGGCAGATGATACAGGCCCACTCTGTCTCAATGGCTTCTGTGAAGGCAGAGGCAGATGACCCTTTCTCTTCCAGGAAAGCACATGAATTTCTTGGCTTTGGTAGAAAGCCCATTACTGAGGACAAAGGAGAGAGAAGTCATCACTCTTGTTCGAACTTGGGGATCTCAAAAGCACCTTCTGTTGTGTTTTATAAAAAGAAGGCAGGATGTGCTTGACAGAGCCAGGTATGGTGTGGGGGAGGGGATTCTCAGTGGGCCCATGCTGAGGGATCAGCCATATAACAGGTATAGTGTGGAATAGAGTTTATTCAGGGCATGGGGAGGGGAGTTGAGAAGGGAGTAGACACCGGGAAAGATACTCACACACACACACACAGAAAGAGAGAGAGAGAGAGAGAGAGAGAGAGAGAGAGAGAGAGAGAGAGAGAGAAAGAGAGAGAGAGAGAGAACAAGGAGGGGCAAACAGCTCCTTTTATACCAGGCCTGGCCTACCTGGCTGTTGCCAGGTAACTGTTGGGCAGAGCATAGAAGGAATGCTAACATCTTACTGTGCATCTATGGCTCTGCCCTTACTTCTGCACAGTGCAGGAGCCACAGCCAACCCTTCACAAGAAAGAGCCAGGGCTCAAAACCCTCATTCAGCCTTTCAAGAGGAGAGAGAAAACATAAGATTGACAGTAGACAGCTTGAGGTTGCCAATGCTGGGACAGACCAGTCAGAGCTCTCAAGTAGGAAAATAGTTCTGTCTTGCCCAGAAAACATTTTTCCCCAAATGACCAAAAAATGCATGCATACATGAATGAGCATTTGTAAAGTTCTTGCTCAGAAAAATACACTATAGGACAGGTGATTAATCCAAAATGTATTTTGATCTGTTGCCACAAGATGCACTCCTAAAGTCTATCCTTAAACTGAAGATCAAAATCTGTACAGAAAGTATTTTAACATGTAAGAAGACAAACTAACTTTTGTCTCACTGCACAAGAGGGAACTCATGCCTGGCATTCCAAACCCAGTCAAAACTCCATGATATCCTAGATCCCAGGGGAGCCCCAACAGAAGCAAAATGCTTCCTCCTCCTCCTCCTCCTCCTCCTCCTCCTCCTCCTCCTCCTCCTCCTCCTCCTCCTCCTTCTTCTTCTCTCTCTCTCTCTCTCTCTCTCTCTCTCTCTCTCCCTTAATTATATATATATGAGAACACCATAGCTGTCTTTAGACACACCAGAAGAGGGCACTGGATCTTATTACTGATGGTTGTGAGCCACCAAGTGGTTGCTGGGAATTGACCTCAGGACCACTGGAAGAGTAGCCAGTGTTCTTAACTGCTGAGCCATCTCTCCAGCCCAGCAAACTGGCTTCTAAATATCTGTGTACACACTCACAGAAGAAGCCTTGCTTTATGATGGACGGAGGCAAATTCAGAGGCATTCCACTACACAGGGACCTGAGAGTAAGCTGATGGATCAGCCCTAGACAAGACATTTCCAACCTCTTAAGGCCAGAGATCACTGTATACAAGGGTACAGAGGAGATGTAAGAGCTGTAAGGTTAGCACCACACAGCCGTGGCAATCATAAACCCACACCACCTTGGTCACCGTCACTGGGCCTACCTAAGACTGTCCTGACCAACAGTCAGCTACAGATGGGACAGGGGCTGATGGGACCTTACTGCTTACTTCTGAACCATGAGCAACTGACAGATTCTGGAAGGGGAAGGCAACGTATCCAGTTTGTACCCAGCAGGTACACTGGATGGTTGCAAATCTATAAGAACAGGAATGTGGGAAAGAGATTTGTAGGGTGTAGAAAGGCCAGCAGCAGCAAGAGGGAGGTAGTGGGGGAGAAAGTGATCAAAATATATCATATCATTATATGATGTTGAAAGAATAAAAGTTATTAGTAATCTTTTTCTTTACAATCATCATTTAAAAGAAATTGCAGAGCCGATAACAACAGTAAAGGTGTAGGCATATAGCAATCCTTGCAACTTCTGGCCTGGCACTATTTCTCTCTTAGGGGAATAGAAAGTTTGCCTTAAGATCTTACTCATAGTCCATGAAACTGATGTAAGGAACTATTTGACAAGATCACGTCAACGGCTTCAGTTCCGGGAATCAAGTTCTTCCTGCTCTAAAACACATCTAAGAATAATCCACAGAGACACTTCAAAAAAAATCTATTCTCTCTCTCTCTCTCTGTCTCTCTCTCTGTCTCTCTCTCTCTCTCTCTCTCTCTCTCTCTCTCTCTCTCTCTCTCTCTAAATTCTAATTTGGGCATCACTTCAGTGAGCATTGTGCCTTTCTTAGCTGAGTGACTTTTGCTGCCGAGACACGTGACTGTAGCTCAGGGCGACCTCCGAGAGCGTTTAAAATAGCAAACCAGAACGAACAGAGAGGAGGAACCTGAGCCAGGCATGTGCTGGAGGAGTCGCGCTATAAATAGAAGAAAAAGAGAGAATGAGGGGGAAAGGTGAAAGGGACAGCCAAAATGCTTCTCTTTAATCCAGACCAACCCCCAGGGCACAGTGGAAAAATGGACTCTCCCCTTCCATCACTTTAGAATACTCATTTTATGTATTAATATGTCTGCGTTGTGAATGGACACATGCACACAGAGGCTGGAATGTGGGGGTGCTGGCTTCTTACGGGGGTGTTAGTATCAAACTCGCATCCTCATGACTGAGCAGCAAGCAGTTTTACCCACTGACCCGTCGCCCCAGACCCTTGTTTCTTACGTCATCGTTTAAGGCCGCCATGGCTCATTCCTCTTGGATCCTGGGTGGTTCTGTAAAGTTGAATTCCCCCCTGAAACATGCACCGCTAACATGCCCATGTCCCTATGACTCCCCCCCCCCACCCGGAAAGGAGAAAATATCGCCACAGAACCTCCGATTCCTGGGACAAAAAGTCCCTGTGAGTTTCGGTTCAAGCGAGTCATCTCTTTTAGGTTGTGAGAAGTGGCGTGTGCCATGGCAGGGCTAACCACTCTGCAGCTCTGACAGACGTGTTTGGTGCCGAATGTAAGGGGTTGAGCCAGCAATGGGAAATATTCAGGGCCTCGGGATGTTTACCGGTGTCTGTCATCTCTCTGAGAGAGGGGGTGGGGAAGGGAGACTCTGGAAAGCCTTGCTCCAATCCCTACGAGTGTCCAGATTGGCTCTCTGCCCTGCACTGAGCAGAGAATCTAAGCCAAACAGCTGCCAGAGCAACTGTGCACCACAGCAGTTCTCACTGTCCCACAATGCCCACACGGCGTCCTCTGCATCCGGGAGGAAACTTCCAGAAGCTCCGGGGCAAAACTGCCTGTCCCGGTCTGGTTTGACTCAGTTAATATTTAATCGAGTGCAAGTTTTAATTACTGTGCCTCAGAGATCTGTAAAACAGAAATGCCTCTCTCCTGTAAACCGTTCTTACCCAAGGACAGTTAACTTCCTAGAATGGTGGGGCTGTTGTTCGTGTTAGAGAACAAGCCAGGTCACTGTGTAAACGACATTGCTTCCTCCAACTGAACAGGATGCGCCTCATCACACATAGGCTGGTGGTACTTAGCGGGAAATATGTCAGAATGAGTGCTTGCCCCTGGAGGGGTGAAGGTGGGAAGTATGCAACCTTGAGGGGTTTGCCTTTCAAAACACCAGATTAATGTATTTCACAGCCGTGTCCTGGAATCCCAGGCATGGGCCTGACCCACATCCATTGTCCTGACTAGTGTTTCATAAAATGTGCTTCAAATTTGGCTCAAAAATCGTGGTAGTGGTCTTTTTCTCACCCAGTGGGATTAACCCTAGCTTAATAGTTTTGTATTTCCCACAAGTTACTCCAGGGAGATATTTAAATTCTTTATAAATGTTCAACAAAATCTGTAGTGGGTGTTTTGTGTTTTCAAAGATAAAACTGGGTCCCACAATAAAGCAAGGGCATCATACAAATTACACAGTCCCTGCTCTAAGGTTTGTTTTGTAGAGCTCTTGGGCTTTCTAAGGGAATCAAAGCAGGTACAGAGCAAGTGAAGGGCCACAGGGCATTTCAAGCCCTGTCTCCAGCCCATCGGAAGTATTATCTGAACCAGGTCTGTAGTTTGTCTCTAAAACCCCAGCAGTTGGAAAGGAGGCAGCTGCACCAGAAATTCAGTCTCTCTCTCGGGCATTCATTGAGCTAGGGGCCAGCCTAAGATGCAGAAGACTCTGTCCAAAAGGATGAGAGTGTGGGGCAGGTACCATGTTCTGGAGGTTTTTGGAGGAGTGTCTTTTGTAGAAAAGACCTCTACAGCAAAGGAAAAGGAAAAGTATGATCAGGAGACAAAAACTCAAGGAACGTTGGTACAAAAGTGGGACAGTTAATATCAGCAGGACCTAGAATCACCAGGAGACAGAGCTCTGGGTGTGTTGGTGAAGGAGTTTCTAGATGCGATTGGTTGAGATGGAATGGCCAGCCTTAATTCTAAGCACCATTTCATTTATCTGTCTGTGGTCCCATACCATGATGGTTGCTCTTATGTCACTTTGGCACAAAAATTAGTTGTCTGACAAGAGAGAACCTTGGTTGAGAAAATGCCTCCATAAGATCCAGCTGTAGGGCATTTTCTCTCAACTACAAATTGACGGTGAAGGCCCAGCCCATTGTGGGTGGCTCTATCCCTAGACAGGTGGTCCTGAGTTCTAAAGAAAGCAGGCTGAGCAAGCCAGTAAGCAGCGCCCTCCATGGTCTCTGCATCGGCTCCTGCCTCCAGGTTTGCACCCTTGCTGCTTTTGATGGTGAACTGTTCTACAGAACTGTGAGTGAGATACACCCTTCCTCCCATGTTGTCATGGAGTGTCACTGCAGCAGTAGTAGCCCTAAGACACAAAGTAAATAAAAAGGAGATAAACCAAACATAGGCCTTGATCACCCTCTGTTTCCGGGCTTCTTACACAATGTGACCAGCTGCCTCACATTCCCGAAACCAGGCCCTCTCAATAATGGATAATGGTATCTTCAAACTGAGAGCCAAAATAAGCCTTCTATCCCTTCCATTCCCTCTGTAGGGTATTTCTGTTTAATGCAGTGAGAAAAGTAACTGGTACCATATGTACAGCACTCAAGCATGTATGTATGTTCACATATCTCTGTTTTAGGACTATCCAATGCGAGTCACCCCACAGATCCGAGTCCTCCTCTGTCTGGACTAAGTGAGTGGGTGTATTTTAATATACTTGGCAACTCTGAGGGTTCCCTGGCTTTCAGTGCTGACGAATAAGGAGTATCAGACAATGTCATCAGGAGGAGTCTCTTTTACTCTCCCCTTTCAGCCATGTTGGCTTCTTTTCGAAAAAGTGCTGTCCTGGTGGAGGCAAAGATCAGTCTCAGGATCCCTGGGCTATCCCCCAGAGATACAGAAGAAACAAGAACCAAGTCTCCTGGTATTCCCATTGCTCCTTGGGAAAGAATCTGCTTGAGGCTCATAAGTTGTGTCTCCGCCCTTGGGCCAAAAGAAATCACCTAACCAGCCAGCCAGGGCTTGTGTGCCAACTTTTGTGGAAGGAAATTATATTACCCAATAGTGTGGCAAAACCACAAAAAGAATAAAAGGCAATATTCAATGACAGCATGACCAAAACAAGTTGGGACAGTGTGTCACAAAAACATTTCCAAAATGAAACCTGCAAGCATGACTTTAGAATGTGTAACAATTTTCCACGAAACTGGCTGGATCCTGGACAGAGACAATAGATTGAAAGCAAAAGTCAGGCATGCTTAAGCTTGCCTGGCATGCACAAGGCATGAGCTGGGTGTCTAGCACCACAGAAAGTAATCAGTCTTAACTTCAAGATGTTCATCCACCCATGTGTGACCTAAAGAAACATAGACGAAGGAAAATAAAGGTTGGAAAATGACGTACAAGGTAGCCTCTAAAATAAGAAAGAGAAACAGCAAGAGTTTTTGCTTTTCTTTTCTCCTATTCTTCTCCTTATTTGAACAGAATAGCCCTAAAGTCATAAACAACACAATTCTAAAGCCATAAATTAGCAGATCAAGAGGGACCTCCACCGGGGGGGGGGGGGGGGGGGGGGGGGGGGGGGGGACACACGACACGGACACGGACACAGGAAGGCTATGACAGACCAGCAGAGCCGGCAAAGCCTACGCAGAGAAGCACTTCCCAGGGCACCAAAGCTAAAGAGGCCCAACTGAGGACCTTGCACTGGGATGTAAGCACATCCTTGCTGAGAAGAACCAGTCCAGAGCAGGATTCAAGCTTGGGGCTGCATGGCAGGTTCCCCTAAGTTATGGTCTGCCTCTCCTGACCTGGACCCTCATAAACAAGGGTCTAGCACGAGCAGAGTAGAGGGAGAGAGATGCCTATGTGGGGGGTCTGAATGGCAAAGGTAATGAGATGGATCGCCAATGAGTAAATATTAAGGGTAGAAATCAGATCCTCCCAGAAAGAAGAGACACAGAAAGGTGAAAAACTAAAGTATACCCTGTGGTGTTGGAATGAAAATAGTTCTAGGAGAGAACTTGTGTTTTTAAAAGAGAGAGATAGAAAATAGGAAGGAGAAGAAAGGGAGAGAGCTGGTGATTAGGAGGTAGAGATAGATAGATAGATAGATAGATATGGATAGATAGGTAGGTAGAAGATAGGTAATAGATAGATAGATAGATAGAAATAGATGATAGATACATATACATAGACAAAAATACAGATGTAAGGTATGTGTGTGTACATACATACATATATACATAATACATATATACATACATACATACATTTTCCTAGCTCTGTCCACTGACAGAATTATGAGAACAGTAACACTCCCAAAAATAGTACATAAAATAGTACAAACTTTGGGTTCTAAGTACCATTTTTCAGTGAAAAAAATAAAATAAAAAACCCAAGTCTGTGAGGGAATAGTTAATGGATCAGTAGCAGAAAAAAAAAAAAAAAAAAAAAGATATAATAAGCTCAAAACAGCTCATGCCTAAATGAAGGGGCCTGGAATAATAGGTTATTTCAGAAGGACAGAGAAGCTAGGGGGTTCCAGGAGTTAAATCTGAGACAAACTTTACATCAAAATAAGCAAAGATGTGCTGAAGAGATGGCTCAGTGGTTAAGAGCACTGACTGCTCTTCCATAAGTCCTGAGTATAAATCCCAGCAACCACATGGTGTCTCACAACCATCTGTAATGAGATCTGATGTCCTCTTCTGGTGTGTCTGAAGACAGTGACAGTGTACTCACATACATAAAATAAATAAATAATTCTAAAAAATTAAATAAATAAGCAATCCTAATGATGAATACTAATGTATGGTATGAAACAATAATCAATGAACTGAAAGTTTGCAGAATGGATACTTAGTTTCAAATATCTCCCCCCAAATGACTATTAAAGGTAGAGAAAGCTTAGCAGACCCCACCTTCTGTAGACTAATATATGTCCCTCTGCGCCCACAACCCCAGACTAAGGGCCAAAACCCCCAGTACTTGAAGTGCTACTACTATATTTAGAGACAGTGACGTTAAGGGAACCAGAGGGGTAAGATGCAATCCTATAGGATTCTCATCCAATACGACTTGTAGGATTAAAGGAAAGGAGATGGAGACACAGACGAGACCAGAGGGAGGCCATGTTCAAACTCTTACCCTGGACTTCCAGCCTCCAGAACTACGAGAAATCAATTCCTGGCATCTTGTCATAATGGCAGCACCAGATAGCCAGTGCACCACATTAACCAAAGGCCAGACACAAACACCCTCATGCTGGGATGAATGGAAGTCTGGACCACATGAGAAGCAGCGTCAGAAAGAGTGTATATGCCAACCTGTTCCTCCTTCCGTTGTAATTCCTACACCAGCTGGGCGAGCACACTAGAAGTACTCAAGTTAGGAAAACAACACTAAGTGACTAGACTGTTGTTCTCAAAGTTATCACAGTCACGAATGCCAGTGAAGGACTAGGGAGGGAACGGTGACACACTTACCCATTTTTAAGCGAAACAATGGTCAAGCTTTCAGTCCATCCTGGTTGCACAGAGCCTTAGGACTAACAAACTGACCCAGGTATGCACTGCCTAAAGTCCTTGCAAATGTCTAATATGGCACCAAGTTATGCAGTAGGTAAAGCGACATTCTCTCAAGCATTTGGCACCACTGGTTAGTCAAATTTCTGCAGAAAGTTCTAGACAGAAATGGATTCCCAGAGTCATTTTTTTTTTTCTCATGTCCTGAAGGAGCAATTCCTGAAGCTACTTTAGTGACCATAGAAACTTCTGATTCAGGTCTGACAGAGCTCTATCTGTACCCACTGTTAGCAACAGACAGGTGCTCGGGATGTATGGATCCCATAATAATCAGACACAGACACAGCCAGCACCACAGGAGCCTTGCGACACAGGAGTACCCTCAGAGACTAGCATGCTCCCTGCTCATGGTCAGTGTCTGACTGACAGCATAAGGCAGTTTCCCTCAGCAGCTTCCTGTCACAGGTCCCTGCGTCCTATGTGTGGAAACATCCAGAATTCCCTGTGTTGATTCACATCTTCCTACATGCGGTGGTTTGCATGTACTTGGCCCAGGGAGTGGCTCTATTTAGAGGTGTGGCCTTGTTGGAGGAAGTATGTCAAGTGGTGTGGGCTTTAAGACCCTCATTTTGGCTGTCTGGAAGTCAGTATTCTGCTAGCATCTTTCAAATGAAGATGTAGAGCTCTCAGCTCCTCCTGAATCATGTCTGCCTGGATGCTGCCATGTTCCTGCCTTGATGATAATGGACTGAACCTCTGAACCTGTGAGCCAGCCCCACTTAAATGTTGTCCTTGTAAGAGTTGCTTTGGTCATGGTGTCTGTTCACAGCAGTAAAACCCTAACTAAGACACTATGCCTCACCTACCATGTAGAAGTTCTTCAGGTAGAGATGTAGCTAAGTTGGCACAGAGCTCGTCTCCCATGCAGGAGGCTCTGGGTTTGATTCCCAACAGGGCATAAAGCCAGATGTGGTGTTGCATAACTGTAATCCCAGTCCTTGGGAGGAAGCCCTGGGTCAACCTCAGCTACTCAATTCTGAGGCTATCTTGGATTATAGACTATAGGAGACCTTCTTTCTCAAAAATAACAATAATAATTTGCAAAAATGGCAAACAATAAAACCAGCACTGGTTCTAAAGGAGCACATTTGCTCTTAAAATAATGACCAAATTCAGATTAAAAGACAGGGAACATTTTTTTAAAAATTACAGCTATCTCTTCCTAGAACTTTTGTTTCTCTAAAGAACTCACCCCTCCTCCCAGGTGATAAAAGAAATTACATAAATACCTTTATAGACTAGCAAGTGGGGCCAAGCATCTTAATACAAGCCTCAAGACCCAGCACTCAGGAGGCAGAGGCAGGGGGATCTCTGTGAGCTAGCCTGGTCTATGTAGGGAGTTCCAGACCAGCCATGGCCATGCTGTGAGAATCTTGTTTCAAAACAAACACAGAAGCAGGAAACAAGAGACAAAAAGGGACTAGCAAATTAATCTGAACTGCCTCATTAAGAACAGAAGGGAACCAATTCCTACTCAGAAGCCCCTTCAAGATGGGATCTCCAAAAGACCGCATGGCTAAGCAGGAGGTGGAAACCACCCATCCCCCACTCACAGATGTAAACAAGGTAAGAGGTTTGTGTCAAACTTCAGTGCTTGGTGACAGCAAAAAAAAAATAATATTCCCCTAAGGATTTCCAACTACTCAGCAATTAAAGTTAATGATAGGCTTAGAGCATAACGTGAATTCATTTCAAAAAATATGAAGCAAAGGGGCAGAAGAGATGGCTCAGTAGTTAAAAACACTGACCACTCTTCCAGAGGTCCTAGGTTCAATTCCCAGCAACCACTTGGTGGCTCACAACCATCTGTACAAGCTTCCAGAAAAATATGTGTCTTCTCAGCAAAACACCCTCTCATGTGTCCGCTTCAGCAAAATATCTTCTCATAAAACGGTTTCCAGAAAAACATCACAATGATACAACTTCTTCCAAAGAAACCAGAAATGTCTGTTTCAGGTAAGCCTTATCCTGAGGACTGCATTTTGCTAATCTCTACCTCACAGGCTAGGAACAGAAAATAAAAAATCCAAAAATAGCTAATATGAAAATTCTAAACACACTCAAGG
Organism: Micromys minutus; assembly: GCF_963924665.1. Taxonomy (NCBI): domain Eukaryota; kingdom Metazoa; phylum Chordata; class Mammalia; order Rodentia; family Muridae; genus Micromys; species Micromys minutus. The sequence continues at coordinate 29,605,570 of NC_137980.1, forward strand.
GGGATACTTGGATCCCCCTGGGAAGAGAAAATAGAATTTGCATGGGTAGGGGATGGGAACAGGAGGGGTCATATGGGAGATGGTTCTGGGAGACATGACTAGAACTGGAAGGTACTTACTTGGGGCAGATGTGAAAACTTAATGCAAGAACCTATGAGGCTGGCCTTAAGGTCAGACTCCTACTAATGGAGGAATCAGAGCCTCAACCAGCCATCTTCTGTGACCAGGCAAGGCCTCCAGCCGTGGGACTAGGTCATCAACCCAGCCACATACACCTTCAACTGACAATCTGTCCGGCCTGCAAGATGTGCTGGGGTGATGGCAGCTCGGAGCTTGTGGGAGTGGCCAGCCAGTGACTGATCCAAACTGAGGCAAGCAGCAGGAGAAGGAGCCCACACCTGACACTGAGCGGCCTGGACTCAAAAGCTGGGCATCCAGACACCTGGACAGAACCAAAGAGGAGTGGCCATGAGAGGAAGGCAATAAAATGATTCCTAATGATATCCTGCTGTACTTGTAGATCGGTACCTGGACCAATCATTTCTTAGATACTTCATTCAGCCACTGAAAACAGCTGTGCTCACATGAAACCAACTTCTTCAATTTGCAGACGTCTACAGAATACCCTAAGTGCTTCCCAACACCCACACCCACACTAAAGAAACGACAGTCACCCGGAGTGTCTGACTAAGCCTGGAACAATCTGACCTCACAGGAACCTTCCAGAAGATGGCTCTCTGAACAGACTGTCAGTCGCACTGCTTCCTGACAGTCACTGCTCCACACAGGACTTCTCATACAAGCCCAGGGTGTGCCATGGTGTCTCAGGATCTCTGAGCATTCCTCAAACCCGCTGTGAGTGAACACAGCTAGGACAAAATGTTGGAATGAAAAGAAGGGGTAACCTCAAGACTCAGACATCAACTCTACAGGATGCTTAGGTGCAAGGTCCTATCTGATGGAAATTTTCTAGGGAGCCCCTGATACCTCATCAATTACTGAAGATACAGGAAAACTGGAATTGGCTCTGCCCCTTCCCCAACCTCTCTCTGCATGAGGGTAGCTGCCAGCCTCAAGTCACAGCAAACTTGGTCTCCGAGGGCTGGGGTTGCAAGCATGTGCCAACACTGTGAAGCTTTGAAATCAGTACAGCACAGCTGTAGTAGTTCTTCTTCTAAAGGGTCTCCTGTGGTCCAGGATTCAAACTTCGTAGCCAAAGATGACCCTGGACTTGTTTTTTATTATTTTCAATTATGTCTGCATAGGTACATGTGGGTGTGTGCACCTGAGTGCCAGGGCCATCCGGTCCCTCGGGGCAGATCCCACATGAACTTCCTGATATGCACTGTTGAGCCATCTCTTCGGCCCCTGACCTTAAATCTTGGATCTTCCAGTCTGTGTGCTTGGATTACATCACAGAACACAACGCTTATCAAGCGGATATATAACAATATTACAGCTGGGGATGTGGCTCAGCTGGGAGAGTCATGAATGCATAATATGCATGCTACCCTGGACTGGATCCCCAGCACTGCATATTATATATACATTTACATATACATATACATTCATGCTACCCTGGACTGGATCCCCAGCACTGCATATTGCATATTATATATGTATGTATATATTAGCAGTCATCATAATAGTGGTAATTAATAACAATAAAAATAAATAGGTATGGTGCAAGCCTGGAATCCCAGCACTAGGAGACTGGGACATAGAAGTATGATAAGTTCAAGGCCAGCCTTGGCTACATAGCAAGTTTGAGGTCATCCTGGACTACATGAGACCCTGTCTCAAAAAAAAAAAAAAATATATATATATATATATATATATATATATATATATATATTCATCAAAATAGGACCAGACATGATAGTGCCCACCTTTAGCTCCAACATTCAGGAGGCAGAAGCGAGCTGATCTAAATTCAGAGCCACCCTGGTTTGTACAGTGAATTCCAGGCCATCGAGGACTTAGACAGGCTCTGCCTCAAAATATTACCTGCATAATAGGTGAGGCCTGAGGGGCGTAGCCCAAATCTGAGCAGCTCTCAGCAAGGATGCCATCCTGCAAGAACTCAGAAGCGAATGCAGATCAAAGCCTACAGAGGTTCTGACAGAGGTGGCATCCCACTGACTGGCACAAATGCCGGCATTATTGTTCATATGCTCTACAAAACACACATTTTATCTGGGTCCAAACACAGAAACTTTTCTGAGAACCAAAGCACGGGATGCATTGTAATTCAAGCCTGACTGAATACTCAAAAGTAAAAACAAACAGGAACTCCTCTTTCTGAGGAAAAAAATAAAAAATAGAACAAACTAAACAAACAAAGAGTCACTTTAGCACAGTTGGACGTGGATCTCTGTCAGACTCGCCCTGATCCAGTTTTAGGAAAAGGCAAAACTGAGGGGACTTCTGGGGCAGAGGGAAAAGGGAAAGGACAGAAGGCGCTGGTCATAAGGGAAAACATGTTCGTGGAATCCTTGGGGATCTGACCCATCTCGAGGAATAGAAGCCAGGACTACCAGCCTAGGAGGTGGCACCACCCATGATGGACTGGGCCCTCCCTAATCAATTACCAATTAAGAAAATGTCCCACAGGCTTGCCTACAGTCCAACCTTAATGGAGGCATTTTCTCACGTGAGGCTCTCCCCTCTCTGATGACTTGAGCTGGTGTCCAGTCAATATAAAACACTGTCCATGGAACAAAAGCATTTGTTGGTTAGAGGAAGAAGAGGGAGAAGCAGAAAAAGAATAATGCAACACTCGTTTAAAAATATAAAATTTATTCATAGTCATACAACAGTTCACTTTCTACACAGGGTTACTCTCGAGCTAACAGCCTCAAGAGCTCACAGCAGTAATATATCACTATCAAACATAGCTCATGCTATTGGACTCGGAGAATGCTTGTTTCCCCTTTAAAATGTTAAGGCTCAGTTTCCAAAAGGTAGTTATACCATTTAGTTTTCTGCTGACAAAGATGGAGAGCTAGGGGCTAAACGGCTTACAGTGAGGTGGGGGGTAGGGCGGACAAGAGGCAAGCTCCACTTAGCTCATTCTTGCATGATGCAAGAGTTACAAAAACAAACAAAACAAACAACAGTGACAATCATAAGACAAAAGAAATCTTTAGCATACAAACAAGAAAAGCTAACTGTGGTGATTTTTCCACCACGGCTGGATGAAATGTGTTAGGGAACAAACACCGCTCCTCACAGTTCTTAAATGAATCTGACCAATCAGCACCATCCTCATGGTCCTTAAATGAATCTGACCAATCAGCCCTGCTCCTCACAGTTCTTAAAAGAATCTGACCAATCAGCAACTGGTCCTCCAGCACCTGAGGAAAAATAATCTCCATTCTATTATTCCTTTCAGATCAGGTGACCTTTCCCTACTAATAATCCCCATTTTCCTTTCTACCTGATAGCCGAATGTGACCATAGTGTGATTATGGTATGATGACCTCACCACTTACCATGGTATTGAAGTCAACACCTAGGCGTGGTAGCACATGCCTGTAATCCTAGCACTTGGGAAGTGGAGCCAGAATAGTCAGCTCTTGGCCAGTATTGGCTACATAAGTGAGTTTGAGGCTAGCCTGGGCTATATAAATAAGACCCTGTCTTTAAAATAATAATAAAGATTAAAGAAAGGGGAATCAAATTACAGAGTTTGGAGTTGTTATTGGGAATTATCTTATTAACAAGTTCCAGACATTCTGTAGAAGCACTTTTCCTGCATATGAAGACTTCATTCAATCACCAACAACACCGTCATTTTATAAAAGTTAGTTTCCACTCAAGAATCGACCTTACAATTCATTGACCCAACACAATAACGAAAATGTCAAAAAGGACACCTTAGATTCAGCCTCAGGCACGAAGACAGAAACAATCATCAAGTAGAAAATAATTAACAATAAACAAACAAGGAAAAAAACACAACAAACCAATATTATAAATATCCACTTCTGAGGGCCAGTTCTGGGAAGCCATGTTTATCCACAAGCTTCAATCCAGTGCCGAGTTGGGAGATCCGTTGCCCACGATCATTTTGCTGTAATTCTTCTGTTGTTCTTCCTTAAAAGTGTCCTTCACCTTTGCTCTCTTCAGCCCTCCATCCCTGTGAACAGAAAGGTACACATAGAAAGGTACACAAAGATACTCTTTGCCTGTGAAGAAAGAAGGCCACATGGTACCAAGACACTTAATAGAAGCAGACAGCAGATTCTGGTCTCTGCTCTACATATGACCAAGCATATGTCCCTTTGAGCAAAACACACGTACTCTCAGAACAATACACCTGCATGCCATTTCTCACCTGAAGAGGCAGAATTTTTCAGGCTCTGGGAATCAAACCCAGATCCTTGGGCATGCTAAGCAAGTGCTCTAGCTTTCAGCTATCTCCCTAGCTTCCATTCGGATTTTGTTTCTGTTTTCAGAACTCAGAGCTGCTGTGTTCAATGTCTAAACAGAAACAAGATTACTAAAGCCAATGTGTTTCCACAGACTCCCAACCCACCCCCACCCCTGCCCCCCGGGAAAACCAAACATTGGTTTTCATTGACTCCTGTCTGGCTTGTTGAAAAACCCCGTGAAATTTTATTCAAAACATATTTATACTTTTACACTCCAAAAGAGATTTAAGATAAAATGAACAACAAAATCCTAGCTGCTTGTGACCAGAAGCAAGTGTGGTGGAGCCCTGAGTCTTTGAGCTCTCTCCAGGGCTGTGAACTGTGGGGCTGTCTGGGTCACCAGAGTGGCGGCGGGCCTCCCTGCCCCCCTCCCTGCACGCCTTTCATTCTTTGGACACAGGAGGCAAACCAGAAGAGCTGGGAGGAGGCTGGGCTACCCGGGTTTGCTCCTCTCCCCTGTTAGAATGGACTACATCATTGGTTCTCAACCCATGGGTCGCGACCCCTCTGCCAACCCTCTGCCTCCAGATGTATTATGACTCATAACAGTAGCAAAAGTACAGTTGTGAAATAGCAGTGATATAATAATCGTATAGTTGTGGGTGATCACATGAGGAACTGTATTAAAGGGTCATAGCACAGGGAAGGTTGAGAACCACTGTGCTAGATCTTAACTCCTGGAGGGTGGGTGTGAGAACTTGCTTTCCTTCTACTGTGAATGTTGAACTTTAGCCCAGTTAGGCAAGTTCTGACAGTGCCGCATGAATGCCACGGGACAGAACTCGACCTTCACATTGACACCGCCTGGAGCCAGTTCGATGTTCAGGATCATAGTCAAGCAGAAAGCACAGCCTGCAACTTGAAAATGGACACAGGCCACCGATGCTCACAGGGATACGTTATGGGAAGTTTCTGCAAAATTATCAGCTGTGGCTGGGTCCTCAGAATTGTGCAGCCTTTTCTTTGTCCAAACGCGCTGCCTCTAACTATTCTTAGCATTTACATGAATTTTGAACATTGAGAAATAAAGGCCCAAACCAAACTGCTGTTGTTAACAGCACCTGTCCTAAGGCTCCCAGAATCACTTTTGGATGTTTCTTCTTCCCTAGCCACCAAGGGAAACAGCCCAGCTAGCCTCTCACCTCTAAGGCTTCAATATTCTATCAAATGCCCCACTTCAGTAAAAGCGAATCTTAGCTATTTTCCAAAGGTGTAGCTAACTAATAATAGCTTAATACGATCATATATCAAGAGCCAAGTGTGGTGGCACACCTTTAGTCTCAGCTCCCGGGATGCAGAAGCAAGCAGATCTGAATTTGAGGCCAGCCTGATCTACAGAATGAGTTCCAGGACAGTCAGGGCTACATGGAGAAACACTGTCTCAAAAAAAAAAAAAAAAAGTAATAATAATAATCAATTTCTCCCAAAATGTCACAGTAGTTCTCATTGACCTGCAAAGAAACCAGTCTAGATGAAGTCACTCATGTGCAGCAGCTAAAAAGTAAATACACCCAGAAAGGGAAAACCAGGCCAGGTAGTTCAAAGTAATCTTTATGAAACAGCATATGATCCAGGAAAAAGAGATAGAAAAATTCAAAACGTTTGTTTCATTTTTGTGAGACAAGTTCTTACTCTGTAGCCCAGGCTAGTCTAAAATTCACTATGCACCCTAGGTAGGCTTGGACCTCATAGGATTTCTCCTACCCCTGCCTCTCAATACTAGGATGAGAGGTGACATCATCGTTGACAGAGATGCTAAGTGAATCTGATGATGAGTCTAGCCTGAAGCTGACTCCCTCCACTGTCTCTCTCTGTGTGCTGTCCCTCCATCTGAACCCACAGAGGCAGCCACACGCTTTTCCTGCTAGCTTCAGAGCAACCGCATCACATGTCAGATAAGAGGAAGCATTGGAAAAAGGTTTTAAGAAGAAAGAGGAGGGCAGCTTCGCCCACGCATGGACCTGAAGAGTCGCTGAGACACCTTTAGCTTCAGGAAAGCCTGGAGTGTTGTGTGATGCTTCAGTATTACAGTTTAACAAGGAGTGTTGGCATGTCAGTGTTGCAGTTTAACACTTGCAGAATAGATTGCAGAATGTAAAATGTTCCTCTTAGCCTACAGCTTACAGCAAATCGGCTACTGCCAGTCAAGAATTCATACTCTCGGAGAATCACCCAGCATCTAACCTACAAACTTCCAGCTACTTTCGTCTCCCATCAATTTCCAAAGTTTAGCTAATTAGCATAACAACTTCTAAAAATGGCCTTTTTGCTCTAAAAGTTAGTGACTTGACAGGGGAAAAAAGCACATTGTTTGCCAGGAAAAGGCTGGGGTGGTATCGATTAACTGGCTTCAAGACAGGTGAATGGGAAAAATGAATGTCAGCAGTATGCCCTGCTGTCAGATGAAAGCATCCATAATTCATCCAGCTCATCTCTGAAGATGTAGTCCCCAAATAATCCTGAGCCCCAAGTAGAGGATGTTCTTGGTTACTAATGACGTGGAACCCAAATCTAAGGACATCATTGCAATTACCTCAACTGAGCTCAACATAGAAAATGTTTTTGAAACAAATATCCAAAAAGCTCACAGAGATTCCATTGAACAGAGTATTTGGTAACATCTCGATGATATCATATAACAACTGACCTCCAACCAGATGTTGTACAGTGAACCTCACTGCTCACTGTTTTGCTCCCAACATATCTATCCTCACTAATGAATAAGGTGAAGCCAAACTCCCAGTGGGACAATATTCGACAATGAGGACTTTAGGGTTGAAGAGGTCAAAGGGGTCACACCCTTGTGGTGAGGTTAGCACCCTTACAACAAGACACACTGGGGAGCTTGCTCTCTCCTCGATTGAACAAAGGAAAGGTCAGGTGAGCCACCGAAGAAAGCAGGTTCTGACACACAGGGAAAACACTCTCTGAGCACTGGCCACTCAGCATCCTAACCCTTCAAAACCGAGTTTGTGAGGATGCTGGTCTTTGGTGTTCACGCTACGATGGCCCACGCTGAGTAATACAAGACACCTACATTAATCTTCCTCAGACTAAAATTTTTAAATGTGGATATAGTTTACCCATCAATCTTACTTTGTTTCTAATACAGTTAAGAGAGAAACACAGCCAGCCCCAGCTCCAAGAACAAGCCCCCCTCTCCTCTCTTCTTCATTTTACCTAACACAGCCATCCAAAGCAAATGTTACCCTACAGTACCCAGTTTCCTTTATGGCTCACCACCATCCCATGGCTTGCAGGAGCAGATATATGTTTGAATGGCTTGTACAGCGTCCAATGTATGTGCCTGGAGAGATGGGTATGTCTTTTTTCCAACCCCTCCCCCGAAGAGAGCCATTTATGCACATTGGGTGGAGATGGAACTGCCATCTTGGGCCATAAAGCAGGAGCACATACTGAATTTGGTATAGGAATAAAGACTAAGCTTATGCCAGCCTGGACCCCCATACTTAAGTGCGAGAGCAAAGCTTCTACCTTATTTTAGTCTTTGGTACATTCTTTTTACTGCCTGTAGCTAACCAGTATGATTACATTAAATATGAATTTTTTTTTTTTAACCATAGAACACCAGTGCTTCTGAGAGGTCTCTTACCATGGAAGTTCGGTCAGTCCTCCTTGTACAGCAATAGCGGATTTAACCCTGTTCGCAAACTGAACCGCATCCTCTCCTTCCTGGTTAAATGAGAAAGTTATACATCTTGGGTATGAAGCTTTTAAACACCTTCAAGTATCTTGTTCATTTATCATTTCTTATTCACTTCACAATATTAAATACAATCCTAAGAAGCAGTCCATTCGCTAGGAAAGAAGAAAGGCATGATGGGAGGGACGGAGATAACCAAGGTTTTAGGCAAAGGCTTTCTTGCTTTCACTTGATTGAATTAATCAAAGACTGAACATGATCCAAGCAATACCTCTCTGGTCATGGGAGGCATGTACCACACGTCGCAGACAATGGCCCAGCTTGTCATTATTCGAAGCAAGTAGCTCACCAAGTTGTATTTACTACTGTTCCAGAAGGCATCGCCAAACTGGGGGTTATACTGAGAAAAAAGAAAAGGTGAGAATTCCAGGCATGAATTCCATGTTGGTCTCTCTTCCAAATCAGTGTTTTTCAGGAGGAGGTGAGACAGATGGGCTTCTCAGACCCAAAGAGAATTTACTTCACTTGATAGAATTTTTCACAAGAACTAAGCCAGTCCTACCAATGTCTTCTATTAGTGTCAACAGCTTTGCTGAATAGAGCTCTGAGGGCTACATGGAAAACTGTGTACATGTCCCCAAAATTCTGTGACTTCACACTTAACTAGAAAGTCAATGAAAGCGGAGATCAACCAGATTAGCTCACGCTGTTTCCTTAGTACTAATATAACCTCCCCTACAGAGCTGTGCTGTCTGTCCAACTACCAATCCGCTAACTTTCTATATCTATGCATCTGTCTACCATCTCTGTATCCAAGCCTCTACCCACCATCCATGCGTCCCTACATCATCCGTCACTTATCTATGCATATCTAGCATCTGTCTATCAACTGTCAATTATCTAGAGAGATTGAGCTCAAAACATACTGTACAAAGAGCCAAAGAAGCTAGATACACAAGTGTCTTCCTTCTTGCAATATTTGTAACAATAAAGTTAACACTCAAATGCTTCACCCCCTTAAAAATAAAACTTTTAGTTTCACCTTTATTGCCACTGGATAAATGGTTCCTCCGATTTCAAAGCTTCCCTTTTTAAACATCATGACTGAAGTATTGTTGATGCAGGTACCTGGCAGAGTGGTAAGGAAGTGAGTCACTTTTTTAAAAACAAATTTTAAAAGGTAATTGCTTTAAAGATTGCTACATTTTCTATGTGTGTGCATATATTTGGAGGTCACAGGACAATGTAAAAGAGCCATCATCTTCGTCTACCTTGTGGGCCCCAGAACTTAAATTAGGGCAAGTTTCCCCACCTACTAACCCAGGAATTGCTTATCTATAATTTGAAACATCAGCAAAGTTATACATACTTTACTGTCACTTTGCAAGTCAACCCTCACTTAAAGAAAAGTGAGCAATTTTGACTGCAAACTCTCATGTTGCCATTAAAGCTCAGCAACAACTCCATCACAGCAGTTAGTAATTTCAATACATTTCACAGATAACACCTAAAAAGTCATAGCTGGTGCTGTTTAATACATTTATGAAAAATTAATTTAAAAATCAAATAGGTTCTGTCACTCATCAAAAAGCGGGAAATGAAAAGACATCCCCTCCTATAAGATAGGGGAGACAGTTCTAGAATGTTCCTCAGAGGACTTGTTGCTGCCTGCTATAACTTGGTAGCAGTCTCTGTTCTTACCTTCAGGGAAGATTAGAATGGGTAACTTTTTCTTATCAGCAATGTGTTCTTTTAATCTGTAAGAAAAAGAAATAAAGATAAATGATTCTACCTTGAAGAACAGAGAAGTAAGAGTTCTTAGTAGAATAAAAAAGCCATAAGAAGAGAAATTAGAGATAAAAGATAAAGAGATAAAAAGCAACTGGAGAATGGAAACCATCAAGCTCTCGTTTTCTCTAACACTAAGTCAAGTGGTGACTTCACCCTACTTTGTTTGTATCACGGTCTCATTAGCTCCCGCTGGCCTTGAACTTAACATGTAACCAAGAATGAGCTCCAATTCCTGACTTCCAGTTCCAGCTTTCCAAATACAGAGACAACAGGTACTGTTGTAATTAGTACCAAACCCAAACCTTCTATCTACTCTCTGGACAGACATGTGCTGATAGTTCCTTGTATGAAAAGAAAAGAGAGGGAGAATTCTGAGCATACTAATTTGTCTGTATTATAGCTATTAAGTAAGAAAGTCCTAGAGCTGGAGAAATGGCTCAGCACTGACTGCTCTTCCAGAGGTCCTGATTCAACTCCCATCAACCACATGGTGGTTCACAACCATCTGTAATGGGATCTGATGCCCTCTTCTGGTGTGTCTGAAGACATCAAGAGTGTACCCACATACATGAAATGAATAAATAAATCTTTTTTTAAAAATGTCCTGAAATGAGTCAGGGTGAACTTCACACCATAATCCAGGTATGGTAATCCCAGTTCCCAGGAGGATGAGACAGGAGGATACCACAAGTCAAGGGCTACACAGAAAGAGAAAGGGTTTTCATGAGGGGACAGGGGCCATCCCTGCATGTCTAAAGCAGTGAGCAAAACCCCATCAGGAAAAGCTTTTCCTCAGCTTTGTCCTTGGTGGGTCCATCTCTGCAGAGCCCCGAACAGAGACTCCATCCCTTCCTTTCCATAAAGATCTCCTGTAGTTTGAATATGGTCTCTATAGCCATGTGTTCACAGGCCAGCTACCAACTATGGCACTGCTGAGGGTAACAGAGCCCTAAAAGAAAGGCTGTGTGCCAGCCCTGGTCTCTCCACTCTCTGTTCCCCTGTCCCAATAAAATAAATGGGTCTTCTCTGCCACAAACCTTTAGTTTATTGTGTAGCTGTGAGCACAAGAGCCAAGGGACCACACAGGGACTACACTAAAGCTATGAGCCAACTTAAACCCTTTCCCCCTGGTAAGCTGATGTCCCCATATGTCTTGTGATGACAACAGGAAGTTCTATCAGTGATTTCCACTCTGGTAAGTAGATTCCAGTGACAGTGGCCATCCAGCAACAAAAAGACAAAATATTTATTCAGCAAGTAAATGATCAGTATTTAACCCTCAAGGTGGTGATTTCAAACTTTAAAGTTGGGTGATTGTACCCTACTTTACTCATAGCAACACAGAACAGCTGAGCTTGCCAGTCTGGGTTCATCTCTGCAGAGCCCCAGAGATTCCATCCATGTAGCCATCTCTCCCACAGGCCACAGGATTCACATATCACTCCTTTAATAACTATAGTCAAATCCAGCTGCAGACAGAGCTTTAAAGCTTTGCATGATTTCATTTCCATTTTAATAACCACCACCTCCCCCATCCTTTTGGCAAAAAGACCCAAGTCAAACAACGTTTCTGTTATTCCAACAAAGGCCAAGGAACCTCTTCGTTTACCTCTTAGTCACCAGATGCCGGTCCTTTATTTCTGAGCGCTCAAACCAGACATGTGGACAAGCCTTAACCATGGCTCTCTGAATGATCCCCATCAATCCACCATGAACCTGCCCAACCTAGATGGATCAGGAGAAACAGAAAAACATAAAGGCCTGGCAACCAAAGAAAGCTAGGGGTCTTTCCAAGGGAAGAAAAGGGGGCAATACATTCCCGTTTTCCTCTTACAGCAAGAGCTGGCTGCCTTCTACTGATGGATAAGTCCTAAAGTTAATCAAAGGATAACAAAAACCAAACAAGAGTCAAAATGTACTCTTAAGCAGCACACTAGAAGTTCAACTGATTTTGCTCCGCGGGTTGTCCTGGAACTCTGAAGAGCAGAGATCTCTCAACTCCATCAAGATTGTAGAAATGAGTCAGAGCTACACTGAACTATGATTTTAAATGCACCCAAAGGACAAGAATTTAGCGGTGACAGTGCACCCTGATCCAAGGCTTTAGGATAGGCATTCTCACTCCTTGCTTGAAGTAAGGAAGACATTTAACAGCTCTCAAGATTATATATTCAGAGCTGGAGAGATGACTCAGTGGTTAAGTTAAGTTAAGACTCACTGACTGCTCTTCCAAAGGTCCTGAGTTCAATGCTCAGCAACCACATGGTGGCTCACAACCATCTGTAACAGGATGCCCTCTTCTGGTGTGTCTGAAGACAGCGACAGTGTACTCAGGTATATATAATAAAAATAAATCTTAAAAAAGGAAAGATTACATATTTAGTTATCCTTCATTTTAATCATTTTTTTTCTTCTAAGAATTCTCCCTGAAAATACAACATCAATAAAAGGAAAATACATTCTCAAAAAAATTATGATCTCTAATATTGTTTATTATTGAAAAATATTGAAAACTGCCTAAGTGTCTAGATGGGTTAAAACAAATGGATAAACAATAGTGTTGATGATAGTAGTAGTAGTGTGTGTGTGTGTGTGTGTGTGTGTTTGTGCGTATGTATGTGTATGCATGTGCACATGCATGTGTATGTCTGCACACGCATGTATACACATGCACATCTACAACAGAATAGTGTGCAGCTGACCAGAGGACAAATCCAACCCCTAGGACAAACAAGGAGTTTTGACTTCCGGAACAGAGTGTTAAACAACAAAGACAAAAGAACAGGTGAGCGTGTGGTCTTTTGGGCTAAATGAAAAGTAATACATTTGTGCTTTTTAGCCTTCCAAGAAGAAATAATTCTTCTTGAAAGCGTACGACCTTGGGAACCTGCAAAGGAAGAAACCAACAACAGTCTGAGGTCATCAGTTTCAAGTGTATTATAATCAATTCTTTGTTGGCCAGAGAACAGAAGAACTAGGGTGTGGTCTCAGTAACACAAATCTTAACAAATCAGTTGCTATGGTTTGAACATGTCCCCCAGAACTCATGCACTGGAAATTCGGTCCCCAGTACAGCAGTGTTGGAGAAAGGACCTAATGTGAAGGATCTGGGTGACAACAGCTTTGCTCAAATGAGCAAATTGAAGCCAGTGTAAAGGGCTCTTGCTGAAGACTCAGCAGTTAAGAGCACCAAAAGGATAGGTAACTGCTATCTAGTTACAGAAAATCCAGTGCCTTCTGTTGCTAGCTGTTGCTACTTTTTCCCACCCTTTACCCTTCCCCACTCCACCCCATTTCACCCTCTATCTCTAGGCAGGAGAGAAAGAAAGACAAAGGTGAGAGATTTGAACAAGATTACTAAGAAGTTGCAAACAATCTACCACCCACCTCGCCTCCCAGGGCCCTTGCATTTACAGACACACTGAAAATTCCCAGAATCCCAAACATCACACAATCACAAAAACTGTCTGCAGCTGGCAAAACCACGCTCTGCTAGAGCATGAGGCAAATCATAGTCAGCTGATGCAAAGCTGGTCCCTGAATCTGGGATTAAAACAAAAAACATTATTCTTAAAATATCTCTCTCTCTCTCTCTCTCTCTCTCTCTCTCTCTCTCTCTCTCTCTGTCTGTCTGTCTGTGTGTGTGTGTGTGTGTGTGTGTGTGTGTGTGTGTTTTAAAGAAACACAAATTCCAGAATTCTCACTATAGCCTTCTTCTGGCCTCCTAGGGAATTGCAAGCACATGCCACACAGACATGCATACAGTCAAGACATTCACACACAAAATGTTAATATCTTTACAAAGGCTCTTGGGAGCAGATCCTCCTCTTGTAATTCCAGTCCCTCTGATGTGTGAAGACATGACAGTCAGATCTTCACTAGAGCTCTTGACATTAGACTCTTCAGCCTGCAGGGAGCCAATAAATTCTGGTCCTCACAAATTACCTCATCTGTAGTTCCCAGCACAAGACAGATCTGCTGCCTAGGTGTCCACCTCCCTTCTGCAATGAAATCTCAGGCCTGACTTAACTGTGTCATAGAGAAAATCAAATGCAGTGGGTGGGAAATGCATGTCCATATGTATCAAAGGTTGATACAATGTGTCCTGGCTTGCCCTGGGGCTCTAAGGGCTGCCTTAGGTGGCTATTGCCAGGGATTCCTAAATAATAAAATTATATACATAATTGTGTTTTTATGACACATATGTATGTTGTTTTACAGTCTTTACTTTTTCAAAGTATATAACCGTCAATTGATTCCTAACCTATAATAGAACAAAAAACCAATTCCCATCTCTTTTCCTGAAGATGACAAAAAAAATCACTTGGGTTCAAAACAACTTGATTACACAAGTCAGTGATGGATTGAAGTGTGTGTGCCTGAAAGTTGTGTGTTCTGAAGACTTTATTTCACCTGATTATTTACTTTGATGGGGAAATGAGTATGTGTGTCAGGGTTTTACTGTGTAGCCTGACTGGCCTGGAACTTGCTATGTAGTCCGGGATGGCTTCAAACTTACAGCTATCCTCCTGCCTCTCTCTCCTGGGTGCCAGAATTATAGGACTATGCCACCATGCCCAGCTTGCACATTTTCTTAAGATGGTCTTGTTTTGGTTTTCTTTTCTGACAGTACTAGTGATTCCCTGGGTTCCGCGTGTGCCAGACACATCTTCTGCTGCTGGGCCACATCTGAAGCCATTGAACCTACAATGTTAGACATATCAAATATGTAGCAGTAAGTGGGAATATTTAAAAAGGCCTTGGCCACACAAATTGTGGTGGTTTGAACATGCTTGACCCAGGGAGTGGCGCTATTAGGAAGTGTGTCCTTGTTGGAAGAAGTGTGGTGCTGCGGGCTTGGGCTTTAAGACTCTTGTTCTAACTGCCTGGAAGCCAGTATTCTAGCAGCCTTCATTCAGATGAAGATGTAGTACTCTCAGCTCCTGCACCATGCCTGCCTGGATGCTGCCCTGCTCCCACCTTGATAATAATGGACTGAACCTCTGAACCTGTGAGCCAGCCTCAATTAGATACCGTCCTTATGAGAGTTGTCTTGGTCATGGTGTCTTGCTTGTCACAGCAGGAAAACCCTAACTAAGACACAACACGTGAATAATAAAAGCCAGGGGTCCCATTCACTCACTGCGCACACCCAAAAGCCTGCAAAGGCTCTCCCAGAAGAGAACCCCACACCTGCGAGACCAGGAGGAGAACCCGCATCTGGCCGTCCTGTTCCATGCACCACCCCAGGACTCATTTAACCAGTGAGCAGAGAGCAAGCTTGAGTTGGCATCTGAGCTTCCTTTGCCCAGCAGAGGAAATGTCAAAGCAAACTGTTAAAGCAACAGAAAACAAGATAGAGGGGAAGCAACGGAAAGTGGTTTCTCTTCGTGCCCAGAGAAGGGCACCTGGGGAATGTGGTTTTGCCGTGGGCTCTGTGGCTGTTGTTAAATTTTCTGCCCGTTCCTTTCTCTTCTTTGGAGGCTACAGACCAATCTGAGAACTGCTCTGTGGCACACCCTCTGGCATCCTTCCAGATCCTCGCTAAAGAAACTGGTTCTTTCTTAACTGCACTTATCTTTCTGAAGAGAAAACTAATTGGTGGCAGGAATCTCTGGAGGGGATGACTTTAATTTTTACAGCATAATTAAAGACTGGCTGGGTTGTTCAGAGCACAATGAAATCAACTTTACAACGTTCTGCCAAATGAGACCTGCGTTTCAGTAAGGTGTTCCTCCACCTCAGATATCGCAGTGATTTTCTTTGTGTTGTTTGCTCCTTGTGAAAATACACTGCCCAGGCTGCACAGCTATGTCTCAGCCGAGTTTCTTCTAGTAAGAGACAAACTTTCTAGTTTGCAATCAAGCCATCGTGCATATGTGGAACCAGTGAGCTGCTCTTACCATGGCATAGCATCCGTCCGTTGCCAAGATTAACACGTCGATGGGAGAGGTGTGATTGGCGACACAGATGCCTCCCTTCTGAGGTCTGTACTGCCTGCAGTGAAAACAATGGTAAGCACCATGCCTCGGGAAACACTCACTCGTTTACAGAAACAGCACTCACAGACTTGCCTTATTTAAGATGCATAGGCTCTATGTACCTAAAAATATCTTAACATTATCCCCAAGGTACATGGCTGGGTGAGGGACTATGACTTTCTTTCTATAACTCACGTTTTACTTATGAATTACTTTTGATTTATGTCGATGGCTCAGTGATATTATGTTGTTGAGACAGGATCTCTTGGAGCCCAGGATGGCCTCAAACAGGCCATGTAGCTGAGACTGGCCTTGAACACCTGACTCTTGCCTGGGCCTCCCAGGTGCCAGGATTACAGTGTCGGACACCATACACAACCAATTTTTTAAAAAATGTAAGGAGCTCTTTGTTGATAAATACCTGGACAAACCAAATGACAAAATGTTCCTCTCCTATAAAGGAGACAGAAAGACTCGGTCAGGCTGAAAAGAGCCTGCTCGAGAACTTTTACAATTATGGTGTTGCCGGGCAGGGTGGCTGGAGTCTGCAATCTCAGCACTTAGGAGGCCAAGGGAAGAGGATCACCACAAGCTGGAAGCTAGCCTGTGCTACTTAATGAGCTCCAAGACAGCCAGGGCTACGTATTACCTCCAAAAGAATAATAATAATGACAATGAATTAAGATAAAAATAATGCAAAGCAATCATAATCAATTTAATTTAGCAGATGACTTTGCCTAAGCTACTTGTATATTCCACTTGGGGCAAAAAGAACAGAATTGAGTATGTTATCTTAAGAACCAGGTAGAGAACTTTAGAAACAGGGAGACTAAGTGTGGACAAGTCTTCAGCCTCTGCTGAAGCAAACCCCAGGACTGCTGACAGCAGCATCTTCTAAAAAGACAGAACCACCCTTAGCAACCAGAGTTTCCTCTGCTCATCTCTCCAATAAGATAGCAGTGCCCACAGCCCAGGAATCGCCCACGAGGAAGCACACCCCATTCAACCTCGCTGTCTACAAACACTACTCGGCGTTAACATTTCTATTCCGTCTGAAAGCACTAGGCTTTGTTATGTCTGAGACTCCTGAAAAGGCACGGTGAGCACAGAATAAGCTCTCAGATCCGTGTGCTGCTTCCCCACCTCCTCCCAGCCCTTGTCGCCCCCTGTGGGATCTGTCTGAAGCAGGGCAGCCATGGACCAGACACCCACTTGTTGTGGTAATGGACGGTTCCAGACAGGGACCGAACACAGATCCTGCAGCAGGTCAGGTGCACCAGTTCACTCAGCCAGTTCTTGAGGCTGAAGGAGAAAGAAAAAGTGTTATTCTCTCTAAGAAACACAGGGAGAGCTTCGGTGTGCCCTTCAGGACAGTCCTGCGTTCTGCTACACTGAAGCGGTTTGATGCTTGCCAGCTCAGTAGATGCATTTGCTATGAAAGGCCCAAAGTACACCAAGGGAATTAGACAGAATTCTAGTAGAAACTAGCTTCTGCCCTACTGGACTATAAGAAAGTCCACACCAAAGGCAAATGAATTTTTCTTGGTCTCAGTCTTACAGGCTGTCAGTGACTGAGCTCTCTCACTCCCCCTGGGTCCCTCACTCCACTTTCTTTTATCCCTTCATTTCTCCTTTGAAAAAATACTTCCAATTTGAACCAAAGTATGACAAAAATTCAAATAAAGGCTACGAAGATGAAGTAAGAATTCTCATAAGTTGCTTTAGACCATAAAATTAATGAGAAGCCTACAAACACTAGCTTTATGGATACAGCTAGGGAAAGAAGACAGAAGAAGATGGTAGGAGACAGGTCACCTGCTGTCTGGAAGCTGGCCAACCAGCGTGGTTCCTATAATCAGCAAGCTGATTCCAATGAAAGCCAGGGTCACCCTGAAAGAGAAAAGAAATGTTACCACAAACATTCGCCACATAGTAGTACTAGAGCCTAAAAAGGTCACTCGTTGGCATGGAAACTGCAGAGCATTATGGTGCCCTGTGCAGCCAGGAAAGGGGTTGGTTAATCTACAACGATCTACAGGATCCCGTGGATTGTTCTCTGACACATTTTGATAGGAAGATGAAAAGATGGCAGGTTCTAATAATTCTTACATGGGGACACATGCTGGTAATCTCAGCACTCGGGAGGCAAAAAGGCAGGAGGGCGTTTGAGATCATTCTCGGCTGTAGAGCAAGTGCCAAGGCCATCCTGGGCTACGTGAGAGACTGTCTCAAGAAAAAAAAAATCAAATAAACAAAACAAATGAAAGCTTCTATATTTCCTTCCCGAATGTCAGTGGACAATCCTGTGCATCTTCAGGCTTTGGCAGCACTGGGTTAAGGTTCTAGCAATAGTATATATGGAGTCCTGAACTTCACTGTTTATCATGGCTGCAATAATTCCCAAAAGGCAGCCTAAGCCCCCCATCCCCGCCTCATTTCTCTCTCTCACGGGGGGGGGAGGGAGAGAGAGAGAGAGTTGTGAATGTACATCTTCATTGTGCAATGTTAAAGATGTAGACAGCTAACACTTTACAGCATGATGTGACGGTGTTTCTTAAGTGGCAGGAGGTGGGATCCATTCCATAATGCTCTTGAGAAGCCATTAAATGCAGGATGAAAAGGAAATCTAAACTGAATGCCCCATCGAAGCAGACAGGTGACTTACCTCAGAGGTAGCAGGAAGCAGTAACGCACTAGAACGCCCAGCACCCACACCATGGTGAGCTTCGGACTGATGTAATGGAAGTTGACGTTGGTTCTTGTGAGGAGGTTCCATGATACTAGCTCCTCGGAAGAGAACCTCTGGGTCACTTCATCCTCCACAATGGCTTCCAATCCCTTCTTGGAGAAATAAAACACATCAGAGAGCTCGAAGTCCCTTCCTCGAAGACCAGAGAGCCCTTTTTCCATGGGTGACTCATCTCTTTGGATAATACCTTAAAAGAAAGCATCGGGACATGAGAAAATGTCATAGGAGCAAAAAGCAATTGACCAAAGTGACAATGTTAACTTCACGGAATACAGAAAACAGGCTTAGTGAGTGACGTAGAGGTGTTAGAGCAGCAGTCACAGTGGGAAGAGATGAAGCCACAGCATCTCCTCAGACAGCCTCCACCCAGTGACTTCATAGAAATTACTTAGTGTGAGTCTGGGGTATGTGCTCGGTGATAGAATGCTAGCCTGGCATGTATAAAGCTCTGAGAATCAGTCAGATATGGCAGTTCGTGCCTTTTATACAGGCACTCAGGAAGCAGAGGCAGACAGATCTCTATCTATGGGTTTGAGGCTAGCCTGGTCTACGAAGTGAATTCCAGGCCAGCCAGAGCTACATGAGATCCTCTCTCAAAGCAAAACCACAAGCTGTTTCAGAAAAATAAGCTCAGCACAACTGGATTGATAGGAGCAACTGCATCAATAAATAGCCGCTTTAGTAAATAGATACTTTAAAAGATACTTTGTTAAATAGATACTTTGTGTCTGTGATAAAGTCTGGTGACTCTCACCACTCTAGTATCTCCCTTATGTAAAATGGAATGACTTGCAGCTGGTTTTAAAAGTGACTCTCCAGGAAAGGACTAAAGAGTTCTGCTGAAGACTAGTAATCCCACCCTTAGGACGTTTCCTAAGAGATGTAAGGAAGACATTCACTGCAGCACTCTACCCAGACAGTAATGTACGACGCCTGTTAGACTCTAGTATCAGTGAAGAAAAGACAAGAGCTTAAACATATCTAAAGCAATGAAATATATTTATGTAGGAAAAAACATCACAAGGAAGAAACCATGGTTCTCTTTGGGCAGTGGCATTAGATTTTCTTCTCTACTAAGACTATTTTCAATAAGGAAAATAATTGAAGTTTAAAAAGTCAAGAGTTTATCAGAAATGGGGACACTGAGATGTTTCTCTTTCTTTTTGATTTTCTGAAGGAATAACAGCAGGAGGCACTGGGGGAGTGTGCCGAGCCCTGGAAGTCCTTGGTGTATGCGTACTGCTGGCATGGCAGGGACGCCAATATCAGGGACGCCAGTGTCACAGACCTGTGGACACTGGTGAAGCCTTCCTGGACTGATGCTCAGAGGATGACAAAGCATTTCTCTGCCCAAGTGATGGTCAATGTGTGCAAATATTGGCAACCACTTCCTCTTCCCAGAGGACGGCAACCTGAGATTGACTAGAGACTCACTACCAAGATTAGCTAACTCCTTCTTGCGCTGCACAGACTAACCAATGCCCTGGGGTTCCCTGTTGTTGACTAGTAGCTTCCCTTCAGCCTCTTTTATATAATGAAAAGAAAACATTTTTACTTTCTTTATAGGGCTAATGCTTTGGAATCTAAGAGGAGGAGAGAAGGAAGGGAGGGAGAAGGGAGAGGGAGGCAAAATATGTATGTGGTTTTATATAATTGTTCTTATCTAATAACTTGATTATAACAATAAAGTTAATCAAAATAATTAGAACAATAAAGAAAGCTCCTGAATATGCATTGGGCTGTCTTTTTTTTTTTTTTTTTTTTTTTTTTTTTTTAGGTAGATCAAATCTTTCTTGCATTTAATTGGTGCCCATAGCTGATCCAATTGTCCCTACCAAGTCACCCTCTTGCTCCACAGCTCGGCAATACACTCAGGCAGAGCACTCTATCCAAGTAGTGGCCAATGCTTGGCAGTGCCACAGTTTCATTATTTAGCAATATATAGATTTCTTAAACATCTACCAAGGGAGGAAAGTACAAGCTATTCAGTAAATCTCTGAATGAAATACACCAGGGACAGAAGATATACCTCCTAGAATATCCTTTCTCAGAAAGGCCAAAAATGAGCTAACACAACTCTGGAGTTGATTGTGTAACTGAGCTAAAGGAGACGAGCCCTGCCAAGCTCTCCAGACCCACACACCTGATATGCGGTATTTTCTGCCAACTCTGATAAAATGTAACACAATTCTATAGGTAGTTTTAGTTAAGCATCATTTAAAAGTACATATGTGGAGAGTGGTAATGGCACAAAATCAACAAAGAATGGATTTCTAGAATATGCTAAGATGTGCAAAATAAAATCAGCAAGAAAATGAACTTCAAAGCTCAATGGGAGAAAAGACTGAGAACGTAGTAAGAATGTAGGTTTCGGCTCAGTGCTCTGAAAGATGTTCAGCTCCACTACACCAGAGTGGGGTCAATTCCACCACCATACCACAATACCAAGTGCTCTGAGAACAGGAACAGAAGGAATACGAGTCGTATAACTGTGTAACTGTGCTGGGAAACAATCCAGCATTGGGACGAAGAACCAAACATCCAGATTATGACTCAGGGATTCCACTCAGAAGACCTATTATAAAACACAAAATTCATAGAAAGGCTGTGTGGCTTTGCCACCCCATCCAGACTTACTAACCGCCTCCCTTCTGCCACATTTGCTTTGCTGTTCTAGCTCCGTGTGTAAAAATAACTCTTTCTGGCCCGCTTAGAATAAGTTGTACACACAGGTTCCTTATCTCCCAGCAGACATTTCTCCAGGACACGTCACCAGAACAAATGTGTCACTGTCAAAGAGCTTGGCACTAATGCAAGGCTGGTGCCTAATCTTCCTGGCTCAGATTTTCACAATGTCCCAAGAAGATGCTTTAAACCAACTTCTTTCTGATCCCAGATTCAACCTGAGCTCCAACAGTACATTAATATGTCAAATCTTTAGCAACCTTAAACACATAAGCCTCCTGCGTCTCTCTCGGGGTGCTGTTTCGTTTGTTGACCAGGATGTTGAACACATGCATAACACACCAGATATGGAAATATATAAAATCACAACAGGAAAATTAAGTCGTTTGTATTGTGAGACAGCAGCTGCCATCTAAGGTGTGACACCCATAGACCACACAATGTCTGCAGGTGAAGTCTATTGTTAAGTAGGTGCTAAAAGGGGCTATCACTCAAATCACATCTCTTCCTTCCTGACATACGGTTAACCACTGCAGGTCAAACCTACGCCTAAAAAAAAACCCTAACGTAATCAATTTACAGTGAAAAACTATGTGTCAGACATCAAATTAGAGGTTAGAAAAATGGAAATATTTCTTTGAGTACTAATAAGTATCCTAGAAGGAGACCAAAATTCACCACTCATATGTGCACATAAAATTAATTCTTACACTATCATTAAGCAAACCAGGAGTTGGTGGAGAGATGGCTCAGTACCTAAGTACAGCGGCTGCTCTACTAGAGAAGATCTAGGTTTCATTTCCAGCACCCACAGGCACCTTACAAGCATCTATATATAACTCCTTCCAGGGGATCTGACTCTGTTCTGGCCTCCAAAGGGACTAGGCACACCCATAATAAAGACATACACACAGGTGAAACTCTTATACACATAAAATAATAATAATAATACTTTTTAAAGAAAGTATTTTTAACCAATTAATCCTGACATTTCAGACCCCACACTCCATAGATTGATTCTATCTGTCACAGATTGATTCTAGGAAATTTTTCCTTTAATTTTACCACTCAGTTTCAGAAAATAAAGCCATGAATATTTCAACTTTGTCCTTATACCAAATGCTCAGGCTGAGCCAACAGAGACCATGCTTGGATAAAAAGAAAGCTAGAGCTAGCTCTGTGTCTAATGCAAGAGATTGATTGCACAAGCTGCCCGTGGCCTTCTGCCTTTAACAAGTCATGGCTACATAAATAACACCACCTGTGAAAGGCCTGTAGCAATGGAGGCAGAAGCTAAAAACCATCTTACCCATAATTAACTCTAAATTAGCTGAGTGAACTTTTGGAATAACTACCCAGATATAAATCACAGTAGTGCTCCGTCCTCTGATTATAAAGGGAACTTTCTGAGCAACTAATTAAGAAAATCGGGCCTACTGCTGCCCCAAAGAGGACTAGGTAATTAACACACAAGTAGACCCTTAACCTACCAACATCTCGAAGGTCAGAAGCCCATTATTCCAATCACTCTCTCACTGAAACCTTGGTTGATTAAGAAGTCAACTCGGGCTGGAGAGACGGCTCAGTGGTTAAGAGCACTAGTTGCTCTTGCAGAGGACCTGAGTTCAAATCCCAGCAACCACATGGTGGCTCACAACCATCTGTAATGGGATCTGATGCCCTCTTCTGATGTCTGATCCTTAGCATCACAGAAAAGTCCACAGAACAGACACCAATACCTAG
The DNA here is from genome assembly GCF_963924665.1 of Micromys minutus. Classification (NCBI taxonomy): domain Eukaryota; kingdom Metazoa; phylum Chordata; class Mammalia; order Rodentia; family Muridae; genus Micromys; species Micromys minutus. Next base: position 29,628,619 of record NC_137980.1, read on the forward strand.
TGGCTCTCGCTGTAGCTCCAGTCTTGGGAGAGCCGATGCTGCCTTCTTGCCTCCTTGGGTACCAGTGGTACGCCAACATGCAGGCATAGCATAAATACGCATAAGGTTAAAACTGTAGCAAGTAGAAGTGGAGGCTCCTTTCTGCAAGCCCAGCAACTCTGAGGTGGGTGGGGTTTAACTGCATTCTCGGCTGGCAAGGGAGGTAAGTAAGCAAACGTTACCCGAGACCCTGTCTCGAAAAAAAATTTTAAAGTAGGCAATCTCCTATTCTAACACTGTTTCTGTGAAAATATTTAAAAGTAAATCTGGTATTAGGGAGAGTGTCCCGTTTCTTAATCAAGATCAGTGTTTCTCAGCCTGGGAGTTGTGACTCCTTGGCTTCACCTAAGACCATTGGAAACACTGATATTTACATTACAATTCTTTTTTTTTTAACATTTATTTACTTATTTTATGTATATAGGTACACTGTTGCCCTTTTCAGACACACCAGAAGAGGGCATCAGATCCCATTACAGATGGTTGTGAGCCACCATGTGGTTGCTGGGAATTGAACTCGTGACCTGAAGAAGAGCAGTCAGTGCTCTTAACCGCTGAGCCATCTCTCCAGCCCTTAAGTTACAGTTCTTCACAGTAGCAAAATTAAAGTGACAAAGTAACAACAAAAATAATGTTATGGTTGGGTCACCACAGCATAAGGAGCTGTATTAAAGGGTCACAGCATTAGGAAGGCTGAGAACCACTGCTCTAGATGACAGAAAATTATCCTTGGAAATACAATAATATATTGTGCGTTTGTAATTTCAGACTCTTTCCTACATATGCTGTTCTTCTTTTTCACTCCAATTATGGAGCAAAGAGGAGTTTAACCACGCAAAAACCAACTACAAATCCCAAAGCCCTTTTCCTGGTATGACAGTGTCCCTCCCTACAAAAACCTAGCTTCCTTCTGACCCACAGATATGCTCGGCCTGATTTTAGACAGACTGAGAGAAAACCGTTACCCTGCACAGCTGTGTTTTAGAGTTGGGGAGGAAGATGAAATCCTGCTGGGATTAAAGAACAGAAAAGTACTTAATGCCAAGGGAGTGGCTGGACCGATATCTGGTGACTTATCCTTGATCTTATCATTCTCCTGGTTGTCAGTTGCCCTGGACATTGGTGTATGACTCACCGCACCAGCTACACAGGCAAGTAGCAGACCCCAGTCCACCTTGTCCCGCCCCTTTTCACAGTGATTCAGCAGTAACACGGCAAAGCTAGGCCCCAGACTCACCACACCCAAAGTGTCCCCTGGGCCACCAGTCAAGTCTCACCCTCAGGGCTTGGTTAGTTAGGCACCCGGCTCTGCTAGCCTCTCAGTGACGCTTGGAGTTTCTGGTAATCACTCTTTCCCAAATACTTTTCTTTTTTTAATCTGCTTGAATGTTGTGGATTTAGTTGAGTGTCATACTGCTGTGATTGTAGTTATTTGATTTGTCTGAGAGGGCATCTCATATCCCAGGCTGACCTTGAATGAATGTATTTATGTAGCTGAGGATGAGCCTCTTCCTGATCGTCCTGCCTCCAGCCTTGCCCCTGAGATCACAGACATGAGCCACCCTTGAGGCTTATACAGTGCTGGGAACTGGACCCAGTTTTCTGTGCACCTAGGCCATGATTGTGTAGGTGACTGTGAAACCAAAAGATGTCCAGACCCCTAAAGCCGAGGTCACAGTTGTAAGCTGTCTGATGTGGGTGCTGGGAACTGAACTCTGTCCTCTGACCAAGCAGTTAAGTACTCCCCAAACTGCTGAGTCATCATCTCTCCAGCCCAGGACGGGCTTATGTGTAAAAACAGAACTTAGTGTAAATTCTAAACTTTCCAGGCCCTTATATGCTTGATTTACAGTTAATTTGAGTTTTAAGAATAATTAACACACCAAGTATGGCGGGAGGCTGACACCTAAAAAGGAAGACTCCAGCCCTGTCTCAAATCAAAACACAAATACTTTCCCAAGAAAACCACAGTTAAAATGACATATGAAACAAATTCCCAAATTCTTGATGAGTGTTCTAGTGAGTCTGTGCTAACATCCCAGAGGATCATTGGCCCGTTCTAATAAAGCTGAACGGTTACTTGCTTATCCCACGGCTAAAAGATTTGCCAGGATTTCTGTACAGCAACACTCTCAGCAGCTCTGTTCCTAACGGTTAAAAACCAAAAATAACCCAAATGACAATCAACAGATCCACAAATAAACTATCAGTGTTGTGTAAAGGAATATATCACAAAAGATGTTTTTTAAAAACTGCTTTATACAATAAAAGAAAGCCTGCAACTAGGCTTCAGGATGGGGAGCACCCCAGGGGCACGGGCTGGCTGGACAGAGAGCACACTGGGTAAGGGCTGGAAAGAGTGTTATAAAGGCACAACTTCCCACATTACCCAAATCTTAAATCTTAACCATGAGTGCCAGATCTTTGCGTAAGCTATAAGAGCCATTAACAACAGCCTGCTTCAGATTAAAAAAAAAAAAAAAAAAAAATCCTTACTATCTTCACTTCTAGGAAAGCTGATAGACATCTATTATTCTTGAAAGGAAAAATATACACAAGAGAATCTGCGGGCAGAGGGAAGAGTGGGAGAGAAAACAGCCTATTTATCTCCTGGCTGGGCTTCATTTCACTCTTTCCTAGAATGTTCCTAGCCTGTGCGCATTCCTTCCAGTAATTGAGTACTTGTCTGACAGGCAGGAAGGAGGCGAAAGGCTCTGTTTCCAACGGGAGGGAGATGTGGAAAATAAGAGAGAGGGCAGGAGGAAGAAAGGGAAGGAGGGCGGGATGGAGGGAGGGAGGAGGGGAGGTGAGGAGATGGAGGAGGGAAGTGAGAAGGTAGGAGGGGGGAGGAGGGAAGATGAGAGAAGGAAGGAGAGGAAGAAGGAAGGTGGGAGGGAGGAGGAGAGGAAGGAATATGGGAGAAGGGAAAGGGGAGGAGGGAGGAAGGAGGGGAGGAGAGAAAGAGGAGGAGGGAAAGAGGAGGAGGGAGGAGGAGGAAGGAGGACTCCCCCACTTCAGCTTTCACTGCAGTGCTCCCAAAGGTGTATCTGCAGTGCTACCTTCTTGCCCGAGGCTTCTCGCTGCTCATGTTCAAGTCCCTATACCTTCAGGAATGGCTCCAGCCCCACTGTGCCTCTACTTGCCCCACCATCTCCCCATTTAACCATGCTTCTATAACACTTTCAGAGTCGTGAGATCAGCACACCTGAAGAACTGGCGGCTGAGCCTATCCATCAATTCTGTCCATTCGGGAAACAACATAACCAGAATATCCAGCTTCAACTCCTTCCACACCCACATCCCGCTCCAGCCAAATTGTCAGCTCCGGAGCATCAACCATCCCCTGGGCTCCGCCTCTCCTGCCTCTGCTCAATTGCTCCTCCCTCATACCCTTTCCCTCAGGTCAGTAAGAGCTATCACACCAACAGAACACCACATCTGTGTTTGCTTTGAGATTAGACCCCCCCCCCCATTATGGAACATGATCTTAACCAATTACATAAGCAAAGAAAAAAAAGCAGGTAGGGAGGTAGAGGCAGGTGGGTCTCTATGACTCCAGGGTCAATATAGTCTACAAAGGGAATTATAAGACAACCAGCATTATACAGTGAGTCTGAAAAAAAAAATGTCAGGATGGATCAGTGGTTATGACTGTTCTTCCAGAGGTCCAGAGTTCAATTCCCAGCAACCCCATGGTGGCTCACAACCCTCTGTAATGGGATCTGATGTCCTCTTCTAGTGTGTCTGAAGGCAGCAACAGTGTACTTACATACATAAAGTAAATAAATCCTTTTTTTTTAAAGTCCTATCAATTGAAATATGACTCCAAAATTTCAAAACTCAAATTGATTGATTAAAGGAGGTAACAGGTGTGTGTTTGTTGCATAGAAAGCTGGACAATCTATGATTTGAAAGCCTACTGGCAGCACATGGAGATCCTGTGGGCTGGGTCAACGTAAGCAAGATTACAAGTACACACTGATTTAGATACATGGGCTCAAGCACACAAGCTGATGTGAGTCAGCAGAAATGAGGAAGTTAACTCAGTCAAGCAGATCTGTGCCATCGTCACTGGAGAGGCAGGAAGAGGAAGGGATGAAACACTGATGGTGTCACATTCTGTCGGGGGACGGATGTTGTGATCTGTGCTGTGTCTGTTGAGACTCAGAGTCCCATGTAGATAGGGCTGGCTTTGAACTCACAGAGATCTGCCTGCTTCTGCTGTCCAATTACTGGGATGAAAGGCGTGCACCACCATAATTCATAACTTGAATTACTTTTTGTAGTCAAGCAAGTACCGAGAATGTGTCTCCTTTACTCCGACTCAACCTCTTATCTCTCAGTACCTCTCTCTCTTCCCACAACTTTTTCATCTGAGAGAAAACTGAAACTGTACCTCAGTGGTACTAGTGTGCAGCCTATGCAAGGGCCTAAGTTTAGCATGCTCCTCCAAACCCAAGAGAGCATCATGGGCTGTAAGGGGGGGTACCATCATCACTATGGTTTGAAAAATAATGTCATTTGCTACTGTAACCAAAGTAAGTTAACTTTTTATAAAGGCCAAAGTCCCGTTCTTCTATGATGTCATCACCACACGGTATGGTGTTCAACAGACTGAAATATGAAAGGGCCAGAGTGTGTCACTGTTACCCCTCACGCACCCCAGCATCCTGCTGTTGAAGGTGTTCCCCAGGTGAAGGGAGCAGGTTCAAGCTGCAGGTAGCAGGAGCTCAGGAGCAATCAGCTCATCCCACAGGCTGTGCGCCCTACTCTCTCCTCTTGATATTGTTCATCCACATCTCAAGGAATGCGGGAGGGGGGCTTTTGAAAATGGAATAGTCTAGGCAGTCAATATTCCCCGTTAGCTAATCTAAGTTCTGGACCAAACTTTGAGAGAGACATGCTGGGGAACCGTGCATCTGACCTAGGAAAGCGAGTGACCCTTTCTCCCACTACTTTGATATTACCACACAAACAAATGGGAAGGACCCTGCCTGAGGTTCACCCCTCACCAGGCCATCCACACATCACTGGCTTCTTCCCACCGTAACATGTGTTCTTTCCCCTTTACGGCCTTGGGATACGGTCTTTTGAACCAGAAGCTCCCCGTTTCTGATAGGTTCACTAGCTAGTGATCTCAGAATCTGCCTGTCTCTCTTCTCTCCCAGTGGCAGACTGGAGAAGTCACTCACTCACAGCTTTAACCCACCATGCCACAGGCGCCTCCAGACACCCATCTACATAATTTTATTCTATTTGCCCTTCTTTCTGTAAACTAACACATACTCATGGACAATTATTTCCCTAGTTTAAAATCTCCTCACCTTAATCCCAATTCATTTCTATAAGGCAAGTTCAACATCTATTTGTCTGTCCAAGATGATGTCATCTCATGAAGTACTCAAGAAGTGTCTTTCTCAATTAATTGTGTGTATACATCTCTGAAATTCAATAACACATTGCCTGGCTCTCATTAATACTTAGGTAGTGGTCACCACCCCACACTGAAGCTGAGTTATGTAAACACACACACACCCAACAGCGCCACAGTGCAGGTAAGATTACTAGGTATGTGGAAACAGACATGTGGCAGCCGTGTTTCTCGGTGAGGGATGGCTCAAGCAACCTATTATTGAAAGTCTGAACCTACAAGCTCTGGAGGTTAGAACAGCCTTCATCAGCATCTTTCTAGGTTCTAGCTTTGCCTTGTTTTTCACCAGTAGCTATTTTTCTTCCTCTGACATTTTGTAGCAAGCTTTTCTTTATCATGTAACCAAGCATCAGTGCCAGAGTATCCGTAAACTCACTGGGGGTTGGGAGGTACTCCTGGTCAAGAGCCTAGAATGCCTGAGTGCTTAGCTAGCATTCCAGCTGAGTCAGCTCAATCACCTGGCTAAGTCACACCTAGGCGGGCTCCTCTTAAACCATGCGAAAGGGATGAGGTAATTTTCCCTTTAATGAGATCCTGTCTTTTCCTTCCCTGAAATCCCACCATTACAGACCACACAGCCACAAACTGTTTCTGAGTTCCGACTCAGAAAGGGACAACTTTTCCTTTTTTCTCCTTCCTTCTTCCTTCCATCTTTCTTCCAGATACTGGCCTGAACCCAAGTATGTTTTTTTCTCTGATGTACACTGCTGTTGGCCATCAGACAAGAGTGCTGCTAAGCATCTCACAAGTAGGAGACTGCTCCCCACAACAAAAGATTACCCAGTCTCCCAGTCTTAAACATCTATAGTGTGGAAGTTCACAAGCCCCTAAGTAATACACTTACATCAACAACGGCTTTGTTTCTCTGGTTTAAATTCTAGACAGCAATGAGGCTATAGAAAGGTGTGTTTGGCAGGAGGCAAACCCCTGAGACAGGTACCTAGTTTCCATTGCTATGAGACTGCCTATGCCATTTATCAGATCTCTTATTCCAAAAGGGCCAGGAGTTGGTGTCTCAGTGGGGAAAGACATGTGTGAGGCTAGGGACTGAACCCAGGACTGCATGCACACTGGGCAAGTATTCTACCCCATGAGCCACATCCCAAGCCAGCTTCACATACCTTTACAGGAAAAATTAAATTTGTACCTTACTGTCTTGAAGTATTTATCATTTCCATACATATATTCATCATACTCAGTGATAAATTTTATCGTGTGTGTGTGTGTGTGTGTGTGTGTGTGTGTGTGTGTGTGTGTTTATGTTGCTGGGCATAGTAGCAACACCCTTAATCCCAGGCTGATCTATATTGTGAGTTCCAAGACAACCAGGGCAACACAGGAAAAAAAAAAAAAAAAAAAAAAAAAACACGGTTTCTCACATGCTAAGCAAGCACTCTACCACTGATTAATGGTTGATACAGGAGGGCCCAGTCCACCATGAATGGCACTGTCTCTGGGCAAGTAGTCCTGGGTTTTATAGAGGAGCAAGCAGGTAGTAATCATCCTAACCATGTGGAGTTCATTGCTCCCGTTCCTGCCTCTAGATTGAGAAAGGAGGAATAGAATATGAGTGCTCTTAACCTCTGAGCCATCTCTCCTGTCTCCTAAGTTTTTGTTTGTTTGTTGAGACAAGGTCTCCTATAGTCCTGTGCAGAGGAATTTTAATCCAGCAACATGGCTGCTCTGGCAAGGAATCATATCTAAAGACCTGAGTCTGTGTGACCCAACTGGAAGGACACACCTTTTATTCCTCTGGCTGGAACATAGACATGCCCTGAGTATACACCTTTAATCTCAAACATTGAGGGTAAAGTTAGTTTGTAGAAGGAAGCAGCCATTTTGGAAGTGACGTCTAATTGAGGGGCAAGAGAAAATCTTGATAGAATGAGTCAGACATAGGGTACACCATCTCTCAGCTGAAAGACAGGAAAGCGGCAACTTAAGAGCAGCTGGAGAGATGGCTCAGTGGTTAAGAGCACTGACTGCTCTTCCAGAGGTCTTGAGTTCAATTCCCAGCAACCACATGGTGGCTCACAACCATCTGTAATGGGATCCGTTGCCCTCTTCTGGAGTGTCTGAAGATAAAATATATGAGCCAGAGGCAGGGTCTCACTATGGATCCCTTGCTGACTTGAAACTCACTTTGTAGCCCAGGCTGGCCTGAGACTCAGAGATCCTCCTGACTCTGACCCCCAAGTGCTGAGATTAAATGCCCTGTGGGATGTAGAACTCTCAGCTCCTCCCGCACCATGCCTGCCTGGACACTGCCATGCTCTCACCTTGATGATGATGGACTGAACCTCTGAACCTGTAAGCCAGCCCCACTTAAATGTTGTCCTTTATAAGAGTTGCCTTGGTCATGGTGTCTGTTCACAGCAGTAAAACCCTAACTAAGACACTATAGAACGACTGAATAGCTTTCCCCCAAATAAAACAAACGAAACTCATTCACATTTCTGTTGCCCATGTATTATTCCACATTCCCTGTGAACTTAATAGACTATTAGTATAACATAACCAATGTTTATAGTCTACCAATATGGTTTCATCACATACCTCCTAGAAAGAATCCAGATGGAAAAATCAGAAGGAAACATTAGGGAACCTGCAAACTGTCTGGAGCAGCTCTGCACCGTATTAGATTCACCTGAGCGCTCTGGTCTTGCTGAGGGCTTAGGTGAGCAGAGGCTGTGTGGGTCTAAAGTGCAAACAGAACTGTAGCAGTGAGCTGAACTGAGCTTAGGCTAGGTAAACCCAAATTTTCCCGCCAGAGGGAGCCTTGGAGGTCACATGCATTTCTCTCAGGTGTGGGTGTCACAGTGCTGAGGAAGGCCAGAAGCAGGTTCAGGGGCAGGGCCATATGACTGTCCCAGCTCAGCACAGCACTTGTGTGACTCACCCTCAGATCACTGCCCTTCCCTCATGCCAGCTGACTCTGGGTTGGTAACCATTCTAGTACTCTGGTGTCATAATACACTTAGTATAATTCACCTGCTGCCACTAAAAACCTCACAAGAATTTACACTTAATGCAAAAAAAAAAAAAAAAAAAAAAAAAAAAGACCAATTCAAGCCTAACAGTGGACTGTCATCAATCAAGTCCCCAGAGTGAAGCCAGCCGTGAGGTGGCACACACCTTTAACCCCAGCACTCAGATGGCAGAGGCAAGTGGATCTGAGGCCAGCCTGGTCTGCATAGAGTGCCAAGCCATCCAGATAGAGTGCCAAGCCGTCCAGGATATACAGAGAGACCCTATCTTTATATTTAAAAGTAATAATAATAATGTTCCCCACGTCTTAAAAGTCTTCACTTTTCATAACAAGTTAAAATGAAAGGTCCTAACATCTCAGGAAATCCCAGAGGTCCTGGGCCAAAGTGACAGAAAGGAACACAGGAGCTGTTGGTATCCCTCCTGCCTCGCCCTTCCTCCTCCTCGGTGTGTCTGTGGAATGCTTGCGATCCCCAAAGGAATAAGAGGGAGGGAGTAGTTATATTCCCAGCAACCGAAGCGGAACGGAGGTCCCTACTCACAAGCATATCTGAGACCAATCAAGGCCGCTATCTTCTACAGCCAACAAGAGAATGAATGTGGCTAAAGACAGAAAAAAAAAATTACTTCTCCATGAAGACAGTATTTTCCTAGGTTCACTTGCAGACGAAATGTAATACAAAAGGCCAGTGCAGAGGCCTGATGTGTTATGAAGTATGTGCTTCATTAAGTAAAAAAGCAGAAGGAACCCGTGAATGTGCAGAGCATCGTTATCATCCCTGCTGGCCGATCAGCACCTCTGTGTCACTCAGAGGCATATCAACTGTCATGCCGCCCGGCGCCCCAGGCCTCTGTGACCCTTGCCTGAGCTGGCTGGCTACCCATTGCCTTGCACTTCTGTTGGCTTCCGGACAGAGACATGATGCTCTGCAGACGGAAGATTGCGCCAGCCAAGTATACGAGAGCTCAGAGTGTTTCGTCACCTTCTACTCTCTGTCTAGGATTGTGACACTATTTCCCCCAATGACTCCAAACACAGGAGGGATCAACAGGGCCACATACCCCATGAGTGCAGGGTCAGAAGTGGGACCAAGGTCCACAGCATGTGGCCGTGGATTAACACGGATTAATGCACAGAAGGAGGCTCTTACATTGCCTGTGGCTTATTCACCTTTCTAAACACCTGTCACAGTGGCCTAATGGATGACATCTCCAGATACCACATTTTAATGAACTTAGGATCCCATGACGAGTTTAGATATCGATGTTCGATACCTTTGAAAGTTTATTCTGATTCCCCAGGCTAAAGCCATTCTGATTTAAATATGGCAAATTTCATAGGTGTTAGCCTTACTCTAAATTATGACACGTTTTTCTCCCACTCTTTCCTTTGGTGGTCTTATGTAGCCCAGGCTGGCCTCAAACTCTAGTCAAGGATTACCTTGAACATCGGTTCCTTCTGCCTCTCTCATTCTGAGTGCTTGGGATCACAATGTATACACTTCCTCTAGTGTGGTGCTGGGAATCATGGGTGCCAGGCAAGCCCTCTACCAAGTAAGATCCGCAGCTCCCAACAGCAGACAGTTCCTCATGCACAACCTTTCAGACAACAAATTTCTTCTTACAAAGTACCCAGCCACTTGACCAGTTTTAATACTAAATCAGAGGGGCAAGATTTTTCTACATTTTTTATTATATTAAGAAAAAACTGTAACTGGAAACAAAAGTAAGTCATTCAAAATGTGCGATGGCTTAGGCTCCTTTGAGAAGTAGGTGTAGCATCTGGAACCACTGCCTGGGCCAACTCTAAGCCATCTATTGGAGAAGAATTTTAATCCAGAAACATGGCTGTTCTGGTGAGGAATCCACCATATCCGAAGACCTTCTTACGTCTGTGTGATCAAGCTGGAGTGACCCAGCTTTAGTCTCTTGGGCTGGAAAAAGACACACCTTTAGTGCACACATTTAATCCTGAATCAGGGCGACATCTAATTGAGGCGCAAAATGACAAATCAGAGAAAGATTTGACAGAATGTTAGAAATAGGATATGCCCAACCCTGTGGAGAACAAACAGAAATGAGGCAACTTAAGAGAGGAGGAGGAGAAGGAGACTGTACTGATTTACCAGTACAATTATACAGAAACTGAAGACAGAACAAGCCAGAGAGTGCAAAGGAGCCAGAAGATTAGGACAGACCGAGATAGCTTGAGGCCAAGCAGAGCAGTTCAATGAGAAGCCGAGAGAGGGTAGATTGACTCCAACAGCTTGGAGAGGAGTTTAAGCCTGTTAGCTGGCGTTCAGAAAGACCACAAATGCTAAACTTACTCAGCAGTAAACCTCAGAGATGACAACCACATCTGGTGAACAAAGCTACTTTTACAGTCTATAATGTTGGAATTGAAGGATATAGTTGTACCATGAAGACAAAGAGGACAAGGGACCCCACAGGCCTTCCATACCACTTGCTCCAGTCTCCTGCGTATGCAGAACTGACCCAGCACCAGCTAGGCACAAGTCAGAAGCCATGAGTAGGTAGTAAACACCTCCAACAGGGGGAAGAGGGAGGGAGGGAGGAAAGAAGGAAGGAGAAGGAAGGGAAAAGGGAAGGAGGGAGGGAGCAAAGCAAGGAAGGAAGGAGGAAGGAGACACTTCCGTTGTGCTTAGGCAGGCTTACTAAGTGGAAGAGGGTGTGTGCTGTACCTGACAGGATTGTCTTTATACTTCTGGGCCTTGTAACCTTAGAGGTGAGCTAAAGTGCATCATCACACACGAGCAGCACACTGGAGGGGAACACAAAACTCTGCACCTTAGAGACAGCCATCCCAGCCCTTGGGATCCCATCCAATGCCAAGAGTTAAAGACAGCAGGCTGGATCAAATACTCTGTCCTCGGAGAGGACAGGGGGCAGGTAAACACTGAAAAGTTCAGCCTTTTGATTAATCTAGTGATCCATTTCTTCCTTGTTGCTTGCTCACTGCTATAAAATTTGAATCCAGTGTCTGAATTCTCACTCCAACTAAAATGGTTTCTTCAGAGACATAAACAAGCAAGGCCTGGTTTTGAACCCACTTCTACTAGGAGCTAAAGAAGTGTCCTGTGTTACATGGGCAAAGGAAGATTGTAGTCAAGTACCTCAGAACAGCATTTACTAAAACTCAATCTCTCTCTCCCTTCCTCCCTCCCTTTCTCTCTCTTCTTTCTTCCCTCCCTCTAATTGTTTAAACACAGTTCGAGCTAGCCTTGGATCAGCTATGTAGCCAAGGTTGCCATCAAACATGCCATCCTCCCCCTCAGCCTCCAGAGTTCTGAGATTACAAGCACCCCGCTGTTGGGATTCTGTAAACCCCACCTCTCAGTTACCTAGCAACGGCCAGGTATACCCCACCCCTCAATTACCCAGCAGTGGCCAGGTATGCTCCGCCCCAGTGACCTGACATTATAAAAAGAGCTGCTTGACCCCTCCTCTCTCTCTTGGCCTCTCCTGCCCTTGTGCTCTCGCAGCCTTGCTCTCCCCTTTCCCTTCCCCCCTCTGTCCCACGTGCTCATGGCCGGCCTCTACTCCTCTACTTCTCTCTCTCTCTCTCAGCCTCTACCACCCTCTTAACTCTCCCATGACTTGAATAAACTCTATTCCGTACTATACCATTGTGTGACTGGTCCCTCAGGGAAGGGATTCCCAACATGGACCCCCCAGAGGCATCCCCCTTGCCCCCAGGCCTCGCCACACCTCCATGGGCCATATGCCCCCCACTCTCTTCATCCTTCCCCTAACATTGGTGCCGTGACTCGGATCGTTATCCTTTCACAACATTGGTGCCCCGTCATCTTTTCCTTACACCCGCCATGCCCAGCTAACATTACTTTATTAAGAGGCTTTTCCAGACCTTTGTCACCATACAATAGTCCCTTCCAGAGGAAGGGACAGTATATAACTCCAGAGGAAGGGACAGTATAATGCCTCCAGATGTTTTTTCCCTGGAGAATCTGCTTATTGTTATTGGGAAATTGGGGTGCAGCAGATTTAACTTAGGGTTTCACATACTTGAAGTCTATATTCTACCAGTGAGATACAATCCTTTCAAGAAAAGAGTCGTGGGTTTTTTTGTGACCAGGTTTCTCTCTATAGCCCTGGCTGTCCTGGACTTCTCTCTGTAGACCAGGCTGGCCTCAAACTCTGAGATCCACCTGCCTTCCTCCTAAACCCTGGGATCAAAGGCATGCACCTCCACTCAGCTTACTTCCTTATTATTTTTCCTAATATTTTTCATTATGTGTCAATATGTGGTATGTGCACATGAGCGGGCCAGAGGTTTCAGCTCTCCCTTGAGCTACAGTTACAGGCTGTGAGCCACCCAGCATGAGTGCTGGGAACCACATTCGGATCATCTACTTGGTCTGAACCACTGAGCCATCTCTCCAGCCTGTACTCCTGTTTCTTAGCACCTCAGCATTACCAATTAGCATTCAGCAGTAAACCGTATCGGAAAGAACATACTTTGAGAACCTCTGGTTAGAACGCCAACTTCTAACTCCCAGGACTCGGATTAGCCTCCACTGTGGCTTAGGTGGAAAAGTCTCAGCACTTGGAAGGCAGAGGCAGGCCAGTCTGAGTTCAAGACCAACCTGTTCTACAGAGAGAGTTCTAGGAAAGCCAGGGCTACACAGAGAAACCCTGTCTCGGAAAAAACCATAATAGTAGTAGTAGTAGTAGTAGTAGTAGTAGTAGTAGTAGTAGTAGTAGTAGTAGTAACTGGTATTTTCAAGGTAACAAAAATTCTAATGTAAATATTAGAAAGCTCAAACAATAATAATATATGTATAAACCATCAAGATTCTAAGTGTGAATAATTAAGATGGTCATGTAATCTACAGTAACTGGAAAATGTAACAGAAACGATAATCCCCCCCCCAAAAAAAAACAACATACACAAAACCAAATAAACCAAATAAGTAGTTAGTTCATGAGCACTGCAGGAGGCGAACCGCGCAGTGAATATATGTAAATGAACTGGAGTTCATTTACATATAAATGAACAGGAGTCCTTTAACAAAGTACACATTGCCAGTCTGTACCCTTTTTCATTCTCGACTTCTTTAAAGCTGTGAACATCCTCTTGAAATGCAGTCTTTGGAAATAAACTAATACGTGAAAGAACACACAGGAGCTAACACGTACTGCCCAACCCTCTTAATAATAACCCTATCTGAACCCAGGCAGCTACTGTATTGTGAACAAAATTATGAATAACCAGAGGCATACGGAAGACATCACTGATTGTATATGCCACCTGACTTGGGTGGCTCTAAACAATCCAGTGTATGGACAAGGAAGGGAAGACTTACCCACAGAAGCTGAGTTTTTAAGAACTGACTCCTTAGGGGCTCCTTTCTCAATTCGTAATGTGGCCCACTGTTCAAAACAAGAAGCATTCATTAAAACTCTTTCACAGACACATGTAAACACTGAAACATACAAGACAGCCATGAACTTAAACACCAAGGCTGGGCGCTGTCTGAATTAGGGAGAGACGGACCCCAGGCAATCTCTGATCTACACTACTGCTGGTGGAAAACTAAGTTTCACATTTTAAGTTTCAATTACTGTGCTTAATCTATAAAACAAAAACATCTCTAACCTATAAACCCCACTTACTTAGGGACAGAGGATCCGGTAAATAGCTGGGAGCTATTGTCATGTAAAATACTGAGCCAGGTGTTTTCACTTCCATAAACAAGCTTGGTTGCCCCAACTGCACAGGATGTGCTTGGTCACACGTAGGCTACAGGTCACATGCTCAAAGTTTGTGGTAGTCTTATTCTTGCCCAGTGGGATTAACACTGGTCATTTGGATGCTGTCCCTGATGATGCCCTAGTAAATACATTAGTTACTCTTCAAGACAGCTGTGAAGCATGTCTCAGGAAAGAACAGCAGATTATGGCTCCAACAATGTCTGGGCTGGGAAGAGCCAACCAAACAGAAACCAACCAAACCAAACCAGAAAAGGGGGAGGGCTGGGGTATCTATAGACGCCTTAAATGCTGTATTGAAATCAGAGGTGGTGGCACTCGCCTTTAGTCTCAGCTCTTGGAGGCAGAGACAAGATATCTTGTGAGTTGTAGGCCAGCCTGATCAAAGAATAAGTTCCAGGGCAATAATGATGATGATGATGATGATGATGATGATGATGATAATAATAATAATAATAGCAGCAACAATAATAAGATAAAGAAAAATCCACTTGCATCCTTTACTGTGTGATGTCAAATGGCAAATAATATTCAAAATGCATAAGAAATGTATGAAGAGGGTGGGCTGTAGCTCAAGGGGTACAGTGCTTGCCTTGCACGCCTGAAGTCCTGGGTTCAACTCCCAGCACTGCAGAAAAGTCAGTAAGGTTCACACACGCAAAGCCATCTTACTTTCAGCAAGAGTTCAGTGTGTACACTCCAGAATTCAATGCTGAGAAAGGAGAATTTATATTTGGAGGTAAGATCGTTTAAAAACGAAGCTCTTAGAGTCGTAATTTTCTCCGATAAGTTGTCTTCTAAGAAGAAATCTGGACACTCAAACACCAAAGAATAGTACTGGGGATGGTTCAGTGGGGTAAACTATGCTGTGTGTGGCAAAATTTGATTTCAAATCCCAAGAGCACACAGAAATTATCAGGGTTGTATGAAGACTGTGAAGACACAGTGAGAATTGGAACCAATCTCATGGACTCCCTGACCTGAGACTTCCAGACTCCGGAACTCTGGAAAAGTCTCTATTGTTTAGCCTGCTGTGATATTTTGTCCTACACCGTGACATTCCTCGAATAGAAACTCACCTCCCTCAAACAGCAAGACCGACCACAAAGAGCACTTGGAAATGCATGAGAGTTCCCCACTTGAGTGCCCAGGGTCTAGCCCACAAAGACTGCTCAAAATAAGCAAATTTCAAGCTTGAAGCTTCAGTGCCAACAGCAATCTGTAGTAAACACCTGCTCAGGACTCTGTGGACACCTGCTCAGGACTCTGTGGACACCTGCTCAGGAGTCTGTAGACACCTGCTTGGGACTCTGTGGACACCTGCTCAGGACTCTGTGGACACCTGCTCAGGACTCTGTGGACACCTGCTCAGGACTCTGTAGACACCTGCTCCGGACTCTGTGTAGACACCTGCTTAGGAGTCTGTGGACACCTGCTCAGGACTCTGTGGACACCTGCTCAGGACTCTGTGGACACCTGCTTAGGACTCTGTGGACACCTGCTCAGGAGTCTGTAGACACCTGCTTGGGACTCTGTAGACACCTGCTCCGGACTCTGTGTAGACACCTGCTTGGGACTCTGTAGTAGACACCTGCTCGAAACTCTGTAGACACCTTCTGTGGACTCTGTGTAGACACCTGCTCAAGACTCTGTGTAGATACCTGTCCGGACTCTGTAGACACCTGCTCGGGACTCTGGGTGGACACCTGCTTTCCAGTGCTTATTCAGCACTGAGGGCATAGCAACCACCTGGTATCAGGGAGAATTTGTCTTCCTATTTCCAGCTAAGACTTTAAGCTCTGGGAGCATCTGCTTCATCATCTCTCTAAGGTGACAGTAAAGATTAGAGAGCCAGACAAGGCCTGTGACACAGGTCTGTAAGTCCAGCTGCTTGGAAGGCTACAGCAGGAAGGTCACAATTCAAGGTCTAGCTACACTAACTGTAATCACTAACTGTAGCGATCCAAAGGCCAGCCTACGTAATTCACTGAGACAGTCAGTATCTCAAAATACAAAGTAAGCTGAGGACTGGGGGATAGCTCAACAGTAGAGACTTGCCTAGCTTGTCAAGCCCAGTGTGGGGATGTGGGACATGTAGGGGGACATTAAAGGAGAAGATACGAAGCAATTCTGATAGATCACTACTTCCTCCACACAGCTCAGACTTGGCTTAGGTACCAAGAAGGAACAGTTTCCTAAGCATCAATGCATCTCCCAACGGGCTGCTACTTTTCTTTGTCCACACAGCTTCTCAGTGGGAGAACCCCAGTAGGGAAACTGTAAGACTTTCTGGGGACTCTAAGTCTCCTCAGGATAATCTCCAAATTCTTCTGCCTCAAGACCCTGCAGAAAGAGGACCCTGACGTGCAGAATCGGCTTTAACAACCGTTGCTACCACACCCACACCTGCCATCAAGCCCCAAGGAAAGCAACAAGCACAGACCTGCCGACTTTCTCCACTGACTTCCCAAAGCCTGAAAGGGGAAAACCGCTAAAGTTTGTTCCAAACCACATTTAAAGAAGCAAAGATCTTGGGTTTTCCAGGTTACATAGATGAGGTAACCTTACATGAGTACCATTTTTATATTATTTTCACCCCATCATTTCCCATGTCCCCCAAAACTCCCTCTCAAATTCATAACCTCTTCCTTTTGTAATTATTAATGACACATATTTAAATATTAGTGCATGTGTGTGTTTTCCTGCCTCCAGCTCCCAAGTGCTGAGATTACAGACACATGTCAAGTTGCCCAGTTTATATGGTGCTCAGCAGAATTAAACCCAAAGTCATGGAGAACACTGGCCCAACTGGGCTACATCCCCAGCCCTCAAGTCTGATTTTATATTACAAGGTTTCCACCCTAGACAATTATTACTTCTAAATTTTATGCCATAAAGATGCAAGGACTGACTAAAGACAGTGAAGTCGATATGGAGGGTGAATAAAATCAGCTAAAACTTCAAATGGCAAGGATTATCTGCAGTCAAATGAGCACTCCTTGGTAGAGCTTATCATTTTGAGAAACTTAAAATCCTGGCTCCAGATTCAAACGGAAAACCCGACTCTACACCTGACAGCTGCATGCTACTAACTCTGAATCGATAAGAATAATGACAGGCCCCTGTGGAATTAAGATAGATGGAAAGCCAGCTTTGCTTTTACAGTCATTGTTCATCATAAACACTGGTTCTCCTTCCATCAGAGAGTTCCACAAACTTGGGAACAGCCTCCTGGGAATTATGGGCATGCCTCTGTCCAAAGGTGGAAAACCTTTGGTGGACAGAAGAGTGAAGAGATGAGAATCTGTATGCAATGGGCAAGAGGAATCCTGAGTGCGTGCTCGTCTGTTGAGGTGAAAAAGTTAAATCTTAGTCTCAAGTGAACAAACAATACAGTGCCTGTCATGCTGTTCCAAACTCTAAAACTCAGCACCAGCTGTGTATCAAAGGTGCCTTCACTTTTCTCTCCTAATTCAAGCCTCAGAATGATCTGCTAGGATAAACCCCAATCTACATGCACAGAACCCAAGGCTGTGATAAAGTGACCAGCCGGGGACCACAGAACCAGAAATACCATCTTATTCCTCAAAGGGAGGGAGGGCTGGAGTTACTCCTTGCAGTACCCACCTTATCAAAAATAATTTGCATCTCACAAAACTTTTCCTTTCAGGGTTGGTAAAAGGACCCAGGGCTGAGCCTCCACTGTGCCCACAGCCTCCCACCTTCTTCCTGTAGATATATATTCTCTTTCTGTTCCTTGTTGCTCTCTGATCATAAACCTCAGGCCAGGGAAAGCAATCCCTTCCTCCTCTCACCCAAACCTTACAATTAACTAGGAGGGTTTAACCTATGCTCCTGTTGGATAAACATGAAAACCACACACACACACACACACACACACACACACACACATACACACACACACACACAAGCTAGAGGTACTAACTACTCTTTGGCATTAGGTACCTAATACCTAACAGATTCTTACCTACCCCTTAGAAATTACTGGTTGAAAGACCCCTTCAACTTATTCTATCCCAAATACTCTAAGCATTGTTCTTCAAATAGTATGTCATACCAGACACATGTAGACATGTATTCATATTTAGGGACACCTAGCAACACATCTAGGGACACCTAGCAACAATGAAGGCAGCATGCAGTAGGTGCTCAGAAAATACTGTGCAAGCACCTGTGCAAACACACACACAATAATTAAATGTAAGAATTTCTCAAATTAGAAATGCTTTCTTTAAAGTGGGAAGCAAGCAAGAATACTCAGTGCTCCTGTCACTGTCTCAATGCCACACTGCAAGATTCTGCCCCACGGTAGAGAGGTAGAGAGAGGGCAGGAGAGAGAGGAGAGTACAAACGGCAGGGTAAAGCTGCCATTGGTCACAGAAAATACAACATCTGCTAGAATATCTGAGGACATCTACACTTGTGTGTGTGTGTGTGTGTGTGTGTGTCGGTCAGAGGACAGCGAGTCATGGTAAGCCATGTCATCCCCTTCCCAGCACACACCACTGCCCCACATGTGAGTTCCAGGGATCAAACTCAGGTCACCAGACTTGGTGACTGACAACTGCCATTTCACCAGCCTTCTGATTTCTTTCCCCACTTTGAGATTGGCTCTTACTCTGTAGCTCAACCTGGTCTTATAACAGCCCTGTGTTGGCCTTTTGGGTGCTGAGATTATAAGTCACTCTGTCAGACAAAAGGAAATATCTTTTTAAAGATTTATTTATTTATTCATTCATATGAGTACACTGTCTTCAACACACCAGAAGAAAGCATCCAATCCCTACATATGGTTGTGAGCCACCATGTGGGTGCTGGGAATGGAACCCAGGTCCTCTGGAAGAGCAGTCAATGTCCTTTGCCACTGAGCCATCTCTCCGGCCCCAATGATAACAATTTTTCTGAGCCATAAGGATGGCTCACAAGACTTTTTTTTTTTTTAAGACAAGTTCTAAGGCTATAGCCTATGCCTTCCTCAAGCTCAAAGCAATCCTTCTGTCTCAGCTTCCCTGGTATGCTAGGATTCTACCTGTGGTGGTTTCAGTGAGCCACCTCACAATCTAACAAACACCACAGTGAGCTATTCAACAGGCATCCAAACCCAATTCAACCTCTAGAATTTGAATATGGTCCGTCATTTTAAAAGTTGCCTATTAGCAATACAATTTTTTTTAAGTAAACATACAATGGACAGTGGTGTGTGTGTGTGTGTGTGTGTGTGTGTGTGTTTGGTCTGTGGTGTGATTGTCATGGCAGGGTATGGTATGAGTGTACCATGTGTGTTACTTGGGTTTAAACTCATGCACATGTGGAGAGAAACAGATCTTCTCTGAAGTTTCTTTCCTCTCTGCATGGAAAACTCTTGAGGCCCTGACAAACAAGCTCAAAAGTCAGAACCTGGACTGGCAATCATCAAATCAAACACAGTAATTTGACAGCTGAGAACAACTGGGTGTGGACGCCCTCCTCTGGAGATTAAAGAGAGGCGGTAAGGAGCACGTGGAAGCCCCCATATGCCTGTGACTCCCCTTATCTGGTTCTCCAAAGGACGCTGCTGCCCAGGAGACCAGCTCGGTCCTTCAGGAGGGAGGGCTGAAGGGGATCATCTGCTGCATGTGGAGTTAGCATTCTGAAGAATGTCCAACTTAGGGAGGGAACTAAAATCCACAGCAGTGTGACCGCGCTGCGTAACGGAACAACCACAGAAAGAACTTTAAATCCTTGAGGGCTAGCTAGCAAGCTGGTTGGTACACACCACTCGGTGCTTGGGAGCCTGATGAAGCAAGAAGAGGCCATATCGGAAGAGAGTGGGGCAGACTGAAGATGAATCTAACAGTTTCAAGGAGTCAGCAAAGAACAGTGTCCAGCAGAGACCCAGAGGAAGGCATTAGCAAGCAGCAGAGGTGGAGACACTCCTGGGCTAAGAAGGAAGGGACAGAGCCAAGTCCTATGGGAGGACAGGAAGTACAGGCCAAAAACGTGCAGCTCAGAGAAGCTGAAGAAACCATACTATTTATTTAATCATAAAGACCCAGAGCGCCCACCATAGGTGAGCGCCCTTCTATGGCCTCAATGCACTGATGTGTTTTCACTCCTAAAAACAGCTGTGTGGAAAGCTAAGTCTGATGGCCCCAGTCTGTAACATCAACACTTGGGAGGTGGATTGTCAAGAACTTCAAACAGGGCTCCAAGAGTGAGATCCTACTCCAAAAACCAAACCAAAATCTATATGCAAATAAGTGTA
The DNA here is from genome assembly GCF_963924665.1 of Micromys minutus. NCBI lineage: Eukaryota > Metazoa > Chordata > Mammalia > Rodentia > Muridae > Micromys > Micromys minutus. The sequence continues at coordinate 29,649,093 of NC_137980.1, forward strand.
GTTACTCCTATTTTGAGGACGAATACAATAAGGGGCAGGGGTCAGATGACCTTGCTAGATCAGATGCCCAGAAACAGGGGTGAGATTTAGGTACCAAATCCATGCAAACCTGTGCAGCCCACAGGGCCTCTGCATCAAGGCCACTGATCGACATGCTTAATTCAAGCAAACCTTTGAACTCTGATTCTCACATCACTTGCCTCCCAGCCTGGAGAGGCCTTCTAAATTTTACTAAAAGCCTGTATAAGCCTACGCTGAAATTGTCCTTCCTGCCCCTGTCACTCAGTTGGATCTAACACCTTTGTCCATGACCAAACCCAGGATCAAGCTGAAGCCAAATAAGAAACCTTTGGGATGGTATTCCAGCTCACCTGATTAGATTAAAAATAACAATAATAATAATCCCGTGACCCCAATAAAATAAAATCAGATTCTTTTCTGCCACCCAGCCATTGGCTTCTTATCTTGGGCACCAAGTGGAACAGGATGCCACTGTAGTCACGAAAGGACCTCTGAAACCTGGGGCTGTAAAAACTCAGTGAAGTGACAGCCCAGCCCGCGAGGCATAGTGGGTAATAAATCTGCTGATACAGCAAACTCCTTCGTGGAGTTTAATCTAGTAAGTAAAAAATAGTAGTGAAGGGATTCTTGTGAGGTGGACTGCTGTGCTTGGCTGGGGTCAGCCTGGCTCTGCCTGCAAAGAAGCTGTCTTTCTTGCTACAGCAGACCAGAAACTGAAATATTCTCTCGGGTCCCCGTCCCATCGCCATCCCCACCCCCTACCTCTGACCCCTTGCCCAAATTGCTTTCACAAGTTCTAAGCTCAACCCCTGCCGCTCCAAACTCCCTATGTCCTCAGAGCAGCCGGGGCTCCACACCCTTCCCTGAACTCACCTCCAAGGTTTTCACCAGGATCTTCATGTAGATCTCTGAGATACCCAGAGATAATCCGAAGGCCGAGGGCAAAAGGATGAGGCCGCCCACCAGCGTCAGCCAGGTGGACAGGAGCTTCGCCGCCAGGTCTGCGCCCTCCATGTCTCAGCACGCCCTCTGGGAGAGGTCCCAGGAAAGCCGAGCGCGGTAGGTGTCCCAGGCAGTCCAGCCGCAGCTCGGAAAACACAGCGTCCACCTCGGAGCCGGGCTCCGCGGAGTCTGCGCCTTCTGCCTCGCTCCCTTCAGCTCTGCGGAGCGAAGAGGAAAGAGGAGGCGAGAACTCTCAGAACTACTGCGATCTTTCTGCTTTTTCCCCTTGGGTCCCCGTTGTCCCCGCAAGCTCACACTCTACCCAGGCCAAGCTGTAGCCAAGGCAGCGAGCTCAGACCTGAGTGTCTCCGGCGAGAAGACCCAGCTGGGTGACCTAGGGGACACCCTAGTGCAGTCAGAGAGCACGGAGGCAGCCAGGAACGCGCCCCACCCCGGGCCTGATTTCCTCCGGGTAGCGATTGCGACAACCCCGCGGTGACTCACCGAGGCCCTGGGGCAGCGAGGATCCCTGCACCTAGGCGTGGGCTGCGGGCTATGCGGGTAGCGCCGGGCTCCCTTTTTCTACACTCTGCCCTTGCCCCACCCCCCTCGCCACCCAACAGGGAGCTCCCTGGCATGACCGTGTCCCGGGGGCGCCGCCGCCTAGCGTGCCGCCGCCCTCTGCCCCGCCCCCACCCCACCCCCCGCACTCCCAGCAAAGGTTCTTTGGGTAGCAGACTTTCCATCTTCACCCACAGAACGGACCGCTGACGTCTCCAAGACGCTGCGGAAGATCTGGTGTGAGAGTCCAACACGACCTCCTGGGAAGGGCTTTCGGGAGGAGGAAACTACAGAGCGAGGGCGAGCAGTCACGCACCGCCGCTCGCGGGTCCCCCTCACCTCCTTAGCCTGCTGCAGTCAGGGAAAGAGAAAGCTCGCCCGCTCTCTCGCCACAAGTCTCCTTAACGCCACCACCTAACTGGCACAGCATAGACCCAGAAAACTGAAGCGGTGGTGTCGCAGAAGACTGGAATTCCAGCACTTACATCGGGAATCTGAGACTAAAGAAACCAGAGGAGTTGGGTCTGGGCTGTTTTGAGTTCCAACAGTCAGCCTAGGGCTACATAGGTAGATCCTTTAGAGACCTTTTCTTTCAAAGGGCGGGCGGACGGGCGAGTGGGCGTGGGGGAGGGGAGGACGGGACACCCTAGAGGCTGTTTGTCACTCCCCTCCCCGGAGGAGATTCCAGTCTAAGCTTCTCTTGTATACGCCTACACCGAGAGCACAGACTGCAGAAAATGCCGCGCGGATGCTAACCTTAACCCATCTGGCATGAGTTTCTCAGGGTCCAGGTCCCACGCCGCTGTGGTGCTAGTCCTTTCTAGAACAAAGAAGGAAAAAAAAGCCTGTACGTGTATTCCACTGCAGGTCAACCAGTTTCAAGAATAAGCGAGATGAAGGATATCAAGAGCAGCCGTAAGCAAACCGACCGAAGAGGAGCCAAGCCATCAATCACTGAATTGGCTCTAAATTCTTAGAAGGACCAAACTCTTTTACAGTTGACAGTCGGGAGCTGGTTTTGGAACTGATAAATGTGGGAGGACCAGCAAAATGAACTGAAAGTATTTACAGCAAAAATTGCAGAGAAAGCTGCACCACCCCCGCCCCCACGTGAAGTGGAGGAAGAAGCCGGTCTTCAAAGACTAAGTTTGTTCGCGCTCCTGCCAGCTACAGACACGCTTCCCACTAAGAAGGGGGGCGGGGGGAGCATTATGAAGTTGTGAAGGAAATGGTGTCAGGAGCTTGCTCCTAATGCAGCTTCAGGGGCCAGTGAGATGGCTCATCAACAAAGGTGCCTGATGCCAATCAATCATGAACGGCCAATCTTTGGAGAAAACAAATTTATCTCTTTACCCCATGTACTCGGTGGCATGCCTCCCCCACACACACACATAAAATAAATAAAACATAATAAAAATTGTTTTTTTTGAAGAGCATCTACCAGGCATGATGTGGAAAACCTGTAATCTCAGCACTTAAGAAATAGAGACAAGAGGATCAGAAGTTCAAGACCTGCATGGACGTTTTATTAAGACCCCCCCCCATTCAAAATAACACAAAAATTAACATCTATATATGTGCAGAAAGAAACTGGAAGCTGGACAACATATCTATATGTAATGTGTGGCTTACATAGTTAGGCCACAAGGTAGGGTTTATTACCTCATTTAATGTTGCTCAGGTCAAACATTTAACCTCCTTTATTTCCTCCAGCTAAAGTGGCAGAGGACTGCAGAGTGACTGCTTCCTTATCCACCCTGCAGACGAAACATTCAGGCAGCCCGTTCCCGCTTAGCCACACTCTGGTGCCCATCACACACACACACACACACACACATACCACACATACACACATATACACATACATACACACACACCACACACATATATACACACACACCACACACATATACACACACATACACACATACTACATACACACACCACACATATACATATACACACACACATGTATACACACCACACACATATACACACATAAACACACAAATACACACACACTCACATACACACACACCACATATATATGTATATATATATATGTATATGTGTATGTATGTATGTATATACATACATACACATACACACACACACACACCACACACACACCCCAGGAAGGTTTGTTGTCCATAACCAAATGTGTGAACTACTTTGATTTGAGGTTTGGGGTTTTGTTTAGAAATGTCTTTTAAATCAGAAAAGCAAGAGGGCAGTGTCCCACCTGACACAGCAGTGTCAACAAAGCCTCCTAAAAGACACAGGTTCACCTTGGCAACCTTAGGAAAGCAGAGGCTGGGGCCTACCTCTCCTTGTCTCCCTTTATTCTCAGAAGCTCCTTCCCAGCCTGCACTGAGGAGTCCCTGTGTTAACTGATCACCCCTGTAGCTTTTGCCTTTATGGAGGCAGAAATCTGAGGTTGAGGGGTCTGTAATACACACGGTCAGACGAGAGCTCGGGGAGAATCCTCTTTAAGCTTCTGACAGTCTGAGAGTTCTGTGGTCTCTGGGGCTCTAGTCCCTGCCCCTGTTCACATGACTTTCTCCCTGGGCATCTTTTTTGGCATTTGAATGAACTCAAGAAACAGACAGAAATCTGTCCGGTGTGGTTCTGTTACTTACGTCTCTTATTCTGGGACAGACCGTGAGACCTCACACGGGGTGGAAGATGATCGTGGACTCAGTTCTGCACTGTGGCTTTAGATAAAGGAGTTCCAGAGAGACTTTTCCTACCCATGCAGTGCTAGAGGTCAGATGTTCAGTTGAAGGACAAGATCTCCACCTTGGGATTTTTGGTTTGGGATTTTGTTTTGTTTTTCCCCTAAGCCCAATGACAGACAATGATCCAGGGAAAGGTCCTCCACACTGTGTTTGAGTTTCAGTCTCAGTGGTCACCATTTTGGGCTTCTGTAGAGGGATAGGAGGAATTGTGTTCCATTGAGAGAGATGTGGTCAGATGTAGCAGATAAGGAAACAAGTCTATATATATATCAAGTCCCTGCTGAGAAAGAGGAGAGAGGGAGAGAAGGAGGGAGATAGCCCGAGAGCACACATGTGGGTTCAAATGTAATGACATACCAGCGTTTTAGCTCTTTGGTTGGTTGGTACAAGGCCTTATGAATGCTAAACCAATGCTCTATCATAAGCTGTAGCCCTGAGATTAGAGAAGAAAGTCACTTATTACCTCTGTCTCTCTCTGTCTCTCTGTGTGTCTGTCTGTCTCTCTCTCCATCTCTCTCTCTCTGTGTCTGTCTGTCTCTGTCTCTCTCTCTCTGTCTCTCTCTCTCTCTCTCTCAAGTTGTCTTTTTTTTTTTTTTTTTTTTTTTTTTTTTTGTTTGTTTGTTTTGAGGTTTGTTAGTCTTTTTGTTTTGCTTTTAGACAGGGGCTGTCTATAGCCCTGGCTGTCCTGGAACTTGTTGTATAGATTAGGCTGACCTTGAACTCACAGAGATCCACTCACTTCCAGAGCGTTGGGAGTAAAGGTATGTACCATCACAGTTACTAAGTTGGTTTTGGGTTGTTTTTTTTTTTTAAGATTTATTTAATGTATGTGAGTACACCGTCACTATCTTCAGACACATCAGATCCCATTACAGATGGTTGTGAGCCACTGTATGGTTGATGGGAATTGAACTAAGGACCTCTGGAAGAACAGCCATTGCTATGAACCATTGAGCCATCTCTCCTGTCTCCTAAGTTTTTGTTTGTTTGTTGAGACAAGGTCTCCTGTAGCCCAGTGCAGAGGGATTTTAATCCAGCAACATGGCTGCTCTGGCAAGGAATCATATCTAAAGACCTGAGTCTGTGTGATCCAACTGGAAGGACACACCTTTTATCCCTCTGCTGGAACATAGACATGCCCTGAGTACACACCTATAATCCCAAACATTGAGGGTAAGGTTAGTTTGTAGAAGGAAGCAGCCATTTTGGAAGTGACGTCTAATTGAGGAGCAAGAGAAAATCTTGATAGAATGAGTCAGACATAGGGGACACCATCTCTCAGCTGAAAGACAGGAAAGCGGCAACTTAAGAGCAGCAAAGAGTGAGTCGTGGAGGACTATCCAGCTGAGTTTGTGCAGTCTGTGAAATCAGTTCATTCAATTCACAGAATTCAGAGGCAGTTTTTCCAGGCAGAGCAATTCAGTGAGAAGCCAATTTGAATCAGTCAGCTGGAGAAGAGTTTTGAGGCAGAACAGCTGGGTTGAACCAGCCAGCCAGAGTTCAGAAAGAACTAGAAAAAGTGAGCTTACTCAGCAGTGAGCCTCCAAGATGACAATTACATCTAGCAAATAAAAGCGCCCCTACTAAGTACACACAGCTAGACTTGAACTCCTAATCCTAGTTCCAAAATAGGATTATAGACCTGGGCCGGAGCACCCAGTTCAGTTCCACAAGGCATACTAATTTGGAGAGACAGCATCTTGAATTCTCCACTTTCCACGGTCTGTATTAACTTGAACACATTAAAAACAAACATTTCTTATATGTTCCCTCCAACCCCCAAACCCTGATTCCCCTTCAGATGGACTCATTCTGTACCAGAATGCAGAGCTTTCTCTGTGGCCATATACAGGTCTCTCCCTCAGATCTCTCATGTCACGTGTCAAGGAGCCAGTACAGATCATGTGAGTTGCTGAACATGACTACAGCATTGGAGCATTCTAGAACTGGAGAAAACAACAACCGTGTGTTTAAGGGCTCATTAGATCCATCGCAAATGACCTGAGCTTAGAAGCCATCGTCTCCTTACGCTCCTAACTTCACAACTGGACAAAGTGACATGTGGCGTATCCAGGTATTAGCATTGATCCAGAAACAGTATCAGCATTCCCTGAAAGTCTGACTATTTACCTCTCCTTCAATGCATGGTCACTTCATAGGTCTCTTTTGGGAAGACTGGAGAAATACATTAGTAAACACAACAAAAACAAAAACAGCTAGATTGCCAGGAACTGAGTATTCAGGAAAGCTATAGTGAATTGGAATTATTGGGGATATTCAGACTTAAGAGATTTACCAGCTCTAACCATTATATCATTGGTAAATGTTGTGGTAAATATTATAAAAGAGATGAACTAACCCGCACTATAGCCAGCGTCATCGAGCCATATGTCATTGTTGAGGTTTATTCATCTCAGTGGCGGCTGGTTCCAGCGGCAGCCACCCTCTTGGCTGTCTCTCTGCCAGTCAGGAACTCTGCTCACATTCCCTGCAGCCCGGTAAAATCTGGATTCTAGAGGCCCCAGCAGTGGCGGGTCCCCCGCAGCTCTGCCCTATCGAGGCTCTCTGCCTACCGCAGCCCGACCAAATCTAAGCTCCAGAAACTTGTAACTTAGCAGTGGCTTTATCTCAGTAATAGGTCTCAGTAAATTTACACTCCACAAAATGTTCACACGATAACCTCTGATCCAATTGATATGATATAATTTGCTCACCTAGACAAGACAAATCGTCCTATACTACTCCATCCCTTATAAGATGATCATAGCTACCTGTGGCTACTCAGACCCACGCAGAGATGGGTCATCTTCTTCCTCCACCATGCCTCCTCCTCCCCCTCTCCTAGCTTCTCCCCGCTTTCCAAAACTCTGTCCCTGCCTTACTTTTTACTGTCCAATCACAGGCCTCGTGCCTGCCCTCCTTTACTTTCAACCACAAGTAAAAGTCACTCTGAAGAGATTTTATTGAAACGAAGAACAATTTTTTTGGAAACTGGAGTGAAGACCATCAATATTAGTAAGATACATGATGGAAAAAACTTAAGGAAGGATTTATTTTTGGTTCAGTTTGGTGATTTACTGTTCTTTCTCATTTTGACTCATAAACACATATCACATTCACACACACACATACCACACATATATTCCACACACAAGCACACAGGCACACACACATATACATACATACACACAAATAATACACATACTCAATACACACATATACATACACCACACATGAACAGATAAACACACACATATACAGACACACATACACCACACACATACAGATACACAAACATATACACACATGCCACACAAACACACATACACGCATGTACATACATACATGTACATACACACATGTAAACACACATATGTGCACACATGGGCACACAGGTACATGTACACATGTACACATGCACATGCATGTACACACATGCACACATATACACGCATATGCACACATGTACATACATGCACATACACGTGTACATATACACGCGTTCATGTTTGTACATACATGTATATGCACAAACAATACATGTGCATGCACATGCATACATGCCAACACATACATATATGCACATACACATGTGTACAAATGCACATGTCCACACACGTGTATATACACACATGCACACACATGTACACATATACACACATGTGCATACACACAAATACACACACATGCACACACACATGTACATACATACACATACACACATACATTTGGCCATATTCCCTCAATCATCCCCTCACACTTACCTCCCAATCCCTTTCCCAACAAGTCCTCCCTACTGCTCTTATGCCTTTCCTTTTGTAATGTGCCCCAATACTTTTAATAAGTTGTGATTTCATGAAGATGGGTAGGGTGTTACTTGTTTGAGAAATTCTCAATGACTACACCATTAAGAAATATGTCCTGCACTCTCATTCTATTGTGGTTTGAATGAGAACGTTGGTCATGAGCTCATTGTGGTGGTTTGTATATGCTTGGGCCTGGGAATGGCACTATTAGGGGGTGTGTCCTTGTTGGAGTAGGTGTGTCACTGTCGGTGTGGGCTTTAAGACCCTCATCCTAACTGCCTGGAAGCCAGTCTTGTCCTAGCAGCCTTCAGATGAAGATGTAGAACTCTCAGCTCCTCCTGTACCATGTCTGCCTGGACACTGCTATCTTTCTGCTTTGATGATAATGGACTGAATCTCTGAACCTGTGAGCCAGCCCCAATTCAATGTTGTCCTTATAAGAGTTGCCTTGTTCATGGTGTCTGTTCACATCAGTAAACCCTGAGACACTCATGTAGCTGAACATTTGGACCTCAGTTAGTGGTGATGTCCCTCCCTTCCCCCCCCCCTTCCTTCCCTCAATGCTTGTGACTCAAGATGTGAGCTCTGAGCTTCCTAAGCCTGACCCTTGCTGCCACACTGTCTCAGCCCTTTTGGGCTATAACCCATAAGCCCAAATTATTTTCTTCCTCCATATGTTGCTTCTGTCATGGTGTTTTAACATTGCAATATAAAAGTAACCAATAGAGCTGGAGAGATGGCTCAGTGATTAAGAGCACTGACTACACTTCCAGAGGTCCTGAGTTCAATTCCCAGCAACCACATGGTGGCTCTCCTTTTAACTTTTAGCAAAAGGTTGTTGTTAGGGATTATGCTAGCTTGGTAAAATGGTTGTAGATTCTCCTCCATGACTTCCTAGCTAGGTTTCTAGTGCCAGGCGTTATATCTGTCTTTTTAAACAGGTCTTAAGTCCACTTAGAGATCAGTTGGTTACCATTAGGTGTATGGGCCACTGCTGCACCCATAGAGTTATCAGGACACTCCAGTGTTGATGAGATTCTAGGTGGCATAGCTGGGTAGGACTGCTGGTTGCCTCCCTCTTTGGAAGCTTGCACAGTACCTTCTGGTACTATAGAATCTAGACTTTGTGGAGGAAACATTCAGGTCAGCAATGAAAAGCCTGGGTTTTAATGGAACCACCAAGATGGAGCTTCCAGGACCTTGGGATGTCTGCTCGGAAAACCAAAAGCATGGTGTGGAACTGGCCCCAGAGAAAGGTCACACATGTTGCAGGCAGTAGAGCTGAGGAGGCAATGAGATCTAGTGTGTCTGAAGACAGCTACAGTATACTGTGTGTCTGAGGACAGAGCTACAGTATACTTGTGTGTCTGAGGACAGCTACAGTATACTCGTGTGTCTGAGGACAGCTACAGTATACTCAAATATATTAAATAAATAAATTCTCATGGACAACAGAGCTGGAATTGCCTCTCAGCCATTGCTTTCACACACTGTCCTCCACAGCCCAGTAAAATCATGACTCAGCAATCAAAAACTTATCAAACAGATTTACATGTTAAATTCTCAATCCACAATACATCCAAACAATAAATTCACTGCCAATTAATAAAGATATAAACTTCCCACCTAGACAAGATAAAAATCAATCTAGATCACCTTGATCTGAACCACTCTCCTCTGCTACCTCCATCCTGAATCTCCTCTCTCTCCTCCTCATCTGCCTTACCAAAACTTTGACCCCTCCCCACTCTCTACTGTCCAATCATGTATTGCCTTGACATCAACCTACAAACACTGATTGTCAACTTGGCAGGATCTAGAATCACACAGGAGACAAATCTCTGGGTCTGCTTATGAAGGACCATCAAGACAAGGTTAATTGAGATGGAAAACCTCACACTACTGGAGCCAAGAATGACTTTGAACTTCTGATCCTCTAGCCTCCACCTTTTGAGTGTTGGGATTCCAAAAGTACACTGACATTTGGAGTTTATGTGTTGCTGGGGATCCAACCCAGGGCACTGTGCATGCTAGGATAGCATCCTACTCGGTAAACTACATCTCCACCCCTCATACTGCTATTCTTAATAGAACTTTGGTTTACTTATGTTTGTTTGTTTGTTTGTTTTTTGAGACAGGCTTTCTCTGTGTAGACCTGGTGGTCCTGGAACTTGCTCTATAGATCAAGCTAGGCTCGAACTCAGACCCCATGGGCTCTGCCTCCTATATACTGAAATTTAAGGCCTGCACCACCAGACTCAGCTCTTTATTTACCTTTAAACCCATCAGATCTGTCCTCTCCAGAAGGCTTACACCATTTGGTTGGGATTTACCATAAACTTAGAGGAGATTACTGAATTTACCTTTGGCTCCCTGAGTAAATTAGGTGACTATAACTGCCTCCCAAGATCCCACAGAAGACACAGACACGCACTCAGAAGACCCTAGGTCCTTTGTGAGTTTTCTGCTTTAAATCAGTGCAGTAACCTACACACATTACACATTATGAAAAACCTCATTTTAATTGTTGTGATGGTTAATTCCCCTTGTCTGCTTGAGCTGATTAAGAAATGCCCAGGGCAGTGACTAGACACATCTTTGGATATATCTGTGCGGTCTTTCCCAGAGATCATTAGCAGATGGGGAAAGAGCCACACTGGAAGTCAGTGGCACAGTCCCATAGCCCACGATCCTGGGCTGAATAGAAAGGATCTGAGCACCTGCAGTCCATCTCTCTGCTTCCTGACACATGATGTCACAGACCAAACTGCTACATGCTCCTGCGGCCAGAAAGCCATCTGCTCCCATGCCTTCTCCACGATGAAGGACCAAATCAAGTCAAAACTAAAATAAACTTCTCATCCCTGTCCCATAAGCTGCTTTATGTCAAATCACCGCTGTGAGACAAACACCAAATACAGGCATCTACTTCCTTGTTTGCACTTACAGCTTAGGTGATGCCATGCAAGCTCACTAGCCTTTAAACTCAGCGTGTACAACATCATCCCTGAACTCCAAGGCTTCCCAGGTTTGAGCAGCTCAGGAGGGGGAGGAGGAGAGGGAGGCGGATGGGAGATGGGGATGTAGTTCTGCAAGTCCCTACCACTAAACCTGGGGACCTGAATTCAATGCCCAGGATCCACGTAGCAGAGGGACAGACCGACTACTGCAAGTTGTGCCCTTGCCTCCACAAGTTCTGTGACACACATGCTCTCCCACACCTAAAAAACAAAAGTTTAACCCAGAAAGAATAAACCCATCCTGTGAGAATACCGGTGGGGTTCTTACACAGTGGTGATTCACTCACAAAAACGTGTTGGCTGAGCCCAGGAGCACGTGAGGCTGCTCACTGTTGAGTTTCAGTCATGACATTTTCATGATAACATGCTTTGAAAAAAGGATTGGGGGGGGGCATTTTCCTTGTGATTCTTCTACCTGGAAACTACTGTGACCCAGGCTACCCCAAGGTTCTCAAGGGTAAACCCACATGAATGTGTAAATATCTTACAGAGATTTGAAACAACTGCCCGGCTGTGAGTTTCCTGGTTGGGCGGCTTCCTCTGATGTAATCCCTGGAGAGAATGAGATGCCACGTGAAGCTGAGTGCTGAGCCCCACACAATGTGATGGCATCTTTTTGTAGCTGGGGTGGTCCTTACCCAGCTTGTTCATTTTCACACTGAGATGTTTTTGTATTTCCTTCATAGGAAACTAAATTGGGAACTAGACACCAGGAACCTTGTACAGTACTGTGTGTATTTTTCTAGTATCCAGACATTTTCAAAATTGTCCTTCACTGTGTCAAAAGGACAGGATGTTGAGGATTCTCTCAGTGAGCCAGAAGAAGCCTGGAGCGGGATAGGTGGTGTGTGGCTAAGGATGAGCACATCACCAAGTCAGCACCCAAGTCTTCCTGATTGCATCCGACTCTGCTCCTCTTTAACAAGACTGATGATCATAACGGGCGGTTTCTCTTCATTTTGGTCCCATTCTCGTCAACCCTAGGAAAACATGCTTGCTGGGTCTTACCTCTCATCAGCAACACATTTACCAGTTTTGGTCTAGGGCGTGGTTTTGAGATTGTCTTAATTTTAAGTTATCTGAGTCAACCTTTTACTCAGGATCCTCCTGCTTCGGCCTCCCACATGCTGGGATGGCCCGTCCTGTGCTCCAATCCTGCTTTACCAGGTTATTTTGTTTGTGTGGTTGGTTGGCTTTGTCCTGATGGACTTCATTGGTAGAAATGGCTCATCAGGAGGAATTCATTCATCCTCTCGGAACAGGATAAGTAATCGAGGGAACTGATGGAAAGTCTGTGTTTATAACCGCACCATGCCACAGGCCGAGGCAGGGGGCTACTATAATTTCTAGATCAGTAATATGTCCACAGGACTATGGAATGTGTCCCAGGCCAGCCTGGAATGTGACTTAAGATGCTGTCTCTGGGGAAATTGTAACAGAGAGCTGAAGAGAAAATGATAAATAAGGAAATAAATAAATATGGTTTTGGTTCTCAAATGGATTTGTTTCTAAATTCTGATCGTCAAGGGATATCTTACTTCCCACTCTGATTAATGATTTTATTAGGTATAGATAAAGAGAAAGTGTATTTGTTCAGAAAGCAAGTATAAAGAACACACTGAAAGATAGATATGTAAGGTTCGTGATCTGCTGAAGAATGATACCCCAGACTCAAATAGTATGTAAACACAAAGAGTGTTTTATTCTGCAGAAGTCCAGTGTGCTGGGGTCTCCCATTACCAAGACAGAGAGACAACCAAGTGAGCTCACAGGCCTGACTTAAAGCACATTAGGGAATTCTGGGTAGGTGACTTCTATCTTGCTCTATCTCTAGAGACATTCCATCACTAGGTTGTGGGGGCTGGAAACTGTTGCTGGGGAAGTCTGGAAACTGTTACTGAGGAGGTCTGAAAACTGTTGCTGGGGAGGTCTGGAAACTGTTGCTGAGGAAGTTTGACAATTGATGCTAACCCATTGTCCTTCCCTCGGGCCAGGAGGCAGGACAGCTTCTGATAACAGGACAATTTCTGACAGCTACCTGAAGCCTAGGGTCTTTTCCAGTAACTGACTTGCCTGTGTTCTCCTAGACTTGCAAAGTTCTTAGGCCTAGTCTCCTAAAGTGCCAATTTGAAGCCTGTCATGGAGTCAGCCTAGCCTTCCCAGATAGACAGACAGACAGGCAGGCAGGCAGACAGACAGACAGACAGATCTTGTGGGTTAAAAAGAAAATGAGAGGACAAGGGGCTGGGGAGATGGTTCAGTGATTAATGAACCTCATGCTCTTTCAGAGCATCATATTTTAGTTCTTAGTACCCGAGATGAGGGATCGTGTCATCTCAGAACTATCTGTAACTCCAGCTCTGGGGATACTGGTAATATTTCTGGACCCCCCAAGCATCTATATTCACATGTGTACAGATTCTCACACACAAATGCATAATTAAAAGAAATAACTTATTAAAAGGAAAACCATGAAATAATTTAGTACATGGTAAAGAAATTAATAAATGCAGAATAATTTAACACAGGACCACTTTTGCTTCATGCAATCACTGGCTGCCCTGGCACATTTCAGATTCTCTTCTTAGGGTTGTATGTGGAACATCAACCACGCTGCACAGCTTGGTTTGTACTGAGCACAGTTCCTCTGCTTCACTGTCTTCTTACTGAAGGTGAAGACTCCAGGTCCTTCCTGTGGGTCTGAGGAAGAAGCTCTGTCCCCATGCAACCAATTCTTGATAAACAACTCTGATCTGCACAAGGTCAAATCTCCTTCATTGTACCACACACTCTGGGTAAACAAAAGTCTGGAAATGCAGCTTAACTCAGAAGCAAATGGGTCTCAGGGGTTGGTTAGTAATAAATCAACTATATAGAATTCTGTGCTGATTAAAACCAATATAAATCTAGTGTGGTAGCATACACCTTTAATCCCAGCATTCTGGAGGTAAAAAGCAAGATCTCTGTGAGTTTGAGGCCAGCCTAGTCTACACAATGAGTTTCAGGAAAGCCAGCTATGTAGAGAGACCTTGTCTCAAAACAACAACATAAGACTTCTAAGTTTCCCATGGTTGTTTTCTTTTGTTTTCTACCCAAAGCAAAGGGTAAGCGCTTGCTTTATGTTTTGTTTAGCTTGGGGGGGGGGGCAACTCACAGTTATCTTGAAAGGAGATTTAAAAAGAATAGTTCCTCTTCATTCAGCTAGCCCTTGTTCCAAGTTTTGTTCAAGTATGTGCCACTCCCTGTACCCCACTGCTTGATTGGGGGTACGATAATCCACACAACACCCAAATTGACAAAGCCAACAGGAGAGGGCCAAAGAGTGGGTGACTGCCAAGCAAGAGGACAGACATACAGACGAATGTCACCGATGACATCAGGGGACTTGGCTAACACTGTTAGCAGACTGCAGGACCTGGGGTATCTGCAGTGTCTTAGCCAAAACACAGGGAAGCTGAAGTTGAGTGCTTAAGTGGTCCGTTCTCGGCACCCACATCAGCTGACTCAGCCACCTGTAACTCCCACTGAAAAATGATCCAGCACCCTCTTTCGGATTGCACAGCACCTACACCTACATGCCATACCACACAGACACAAATTTTTTAATTGATTGATTGATTGATTGATTACTTTTACACCCTGACTGAAGTTTCCCCTCCATTCTCTTCTCCCAACACCCTCTTCTTCCCCTTTCCTTGTTCAGTCTTCTGTTTCTCCTGAAAAGGGGAGGCCTCCCATGAATATTAGCCAGCCATGGCTTAGCAAGTTGTAATAAGACTAGGGACATCCTCTCCTATTAAGGCTGAACAAGGCAACCCAGTAGGAGGAAAGAGTCCCAAAGGCAGGTGACAGAGTCAGCCCCTGCTCAGACTGTTAGGAGTCCCACAATTAAAAACCAAGCTACACAATTGTAACATATACAGACACATAATTTGAAATGTATATCTTTAAAATAAAATAAAAATGTATATCTTTAAAATAAAAGGGATAATGGAGGCTGAGTGTGTAATTCTCAGACTAAACTCAAAAGGCCAGGCACATAGAATCCGGCGTCTAAGAAGAGTTGTATATCTCAGAGATCACTAGCTCCATGCATTTCACCTTGTCTGGTTTTGTTCTGTCTCTCAGATCAATTGTATGGTACCCACATACATTCAGGGAGGATCATTATGCCATGATCAAAGCGATTCACAAAAGAAAGAGTTTATTTGGGCTCACAGTTTCAGAGTGGGGGGAGAGTCCGTGAGTATCAAAGCAGGGCGCATGGCAACAGGCAAGCATGGGGCTGGAGCAGCTGCTGAGAGCTCACATCTTGAGACACAAGCGTGAGGCGGAGAGGACACTGACAATGCTTTGGTCTTTTGAAACTTCAAAGCCTGACCTCAGTGACACACATCCTCCAACCAGGCCACACCTCTGATCCCTCCCTGACAGCTGACAGTTCCACCTGTTAGGGATCGAGTATTCCAACAGGGGAGGCAGTGGGAGCCATTCTCCTTCCAGCCACCACCCCAAGTTTCCAGGTATTCTCTAGTGCAGTCAAGTCGGCACCTATGATTAACTGCAATAGCGGTGATAAAAACCGGGAGCTGCAAACTGAGCTTCCCTAAGCTCAGCGAGCCGCCCTGTACCCAGCTTACTTAGCAGTTCCAGAGCTCCTGGCTCTGTGGGTGCACGGAGAGCTTAAGTGAAGCGCTGGGACTTGGAGTCAGATAAGGGGGAGGATTTGGATCACAGGAAGGCATCTAGGCTCACTTGTTTCCTAAATAGATTATGGAAAGGCCCTGGTCGGATGTGTAGTCCAAGGACTGTGGGGAGCCTGATCCAAAGTAAGCATGCATCTGGCAAGTCGATCAACTTCCATGGGCAGCAGCCGCTTCCTTCGGAGTCTTTGCTGTGGTACTCATTTGCTCAGAAAGGACGGAGCACACAGTATTCTCTCTCATCGCCCTGCTCCCTAGCCAGCCAACTTTTGGGTCACACAAAACCCTGCCTGACACATCTCTGTGAAGAGTAATTTACCTTAATCAAAGCAATACGCAGAGAGCGTGGGGGATAGCTTAGTCAGTCAAGTCCTTACTGCTCAAGCAGAGGATGTGGATTTCATCACCAGCCCTCACCTAAAGAGCGGGCTATGAGGGTGTCTGTAATCCCTGTGGCCCATAGACAGGAGGATCCCAGGTTTGATTGACAGCTAGCCTAGCTAATCTGTAATCCCTGTGGCCCATAGACAGGAGGATCCCAGGTTTGATTGACAGCTAGCCTAGCTAATCTGTAATCCCTGTGGCCCATAGACAGGAGGATCCCAGGTTTGATTGACAGCTAGCCTAGCTAATCTGTAATCCCTGTGGCCCATAGACAGGAGGATCCCAAAGTTGATTGACAGCTAGCCTAGCCAAATCAGAAAGCCTCAGGTTTCAGTGGGAGATGCTCTCAAAAACCACATACTACAGTTAGCTCAGAACACATCAGACACCAAATCCTCAGCACAAAAGAGATTTGTTACCCCCACGGGGCTGGTGCCTCTGGATCAGACAAAGGCAGACAGTAAATAGCAGGAGGTTTTTTGTTTGTTTGTTTGTTTTTTTTGTTTTTTGTTTTTCAGGAGTAGGTTTTGTTTGTTTGTTTGAAGGAGAAAGGGTAAAGTCTGTGCTGGGGTGAGTCCTGATTGGACAGGTTAGCTGTGTAACCAAATAATGAATTTTGATTGCTGGGCCTTGATGTTTATTCTCGGGAGTGAGTCAGTGGCCAGATGAAGGAACAGACCTTGGGCCTAGTTTTAGGAATGTAACCTAATGTGTAGCATGGGAGAGGGAAGGGAGTGGGCAGACCTGTCAGCAATGCTTGGGCCTACTAGAGAGAGCCCTTCAGTATCCTTTTAAGCAAACCTAGGCCCGCATAATAAGGCAGCATACATACCCTTTCATGTACACCAGTAGGGTATGCAAGAGGGCACTGAGTTCTCTGATGGTGGAAAACGTTTGAGAGAAGAGCCAGACTCTTACGAATTGAGCCTCTTCCAACATTAGCTTTTCTGACAAACCCCACAGCTGCTCAGTGGGAAGTTATTTCACTTAGCACTCAGAAGTATGAGGCAGGAGGATTACCTTGAGTCCAAGGCCAGCATGGGTTACAGAGTTCAAGACAGTCTGACTATAGAGTGAGATCTCTCTACCCCAATCCCAGACCACCTCCCCTTAAAAAATAAAAATAAAAACAAGGTTGATACCATGGCTGAGCAGGTAAAAATGCTGTGTAACACACTCGTGCGTGTGTGAACACACACACACACACACACACAGAGGCTGCTGCTACCCGGATAACAATGATGCTAAGGCTGTAGTTGACGGGTATTGACTTTTATCACACTTGAGACCCTGGGGTTTCAGCATTGAAGCAAAATAACATGAAACAAAAGCAGGAATCAGAGAGCCGGCTCAGTGGTTAAAAGTACTTGCTACTGGACCACATGGAAGGGACAGGGAGTGAGGGATGAGGAGCGGGGGTTGGGGGAATTCCTGATTTCCAGAAACGCCAGATCCATGGCTTCTGGTGCCCTCTTCTGGACTCTGAGGGTGTATATATCACACGTGCACAGAACTACATTCAGAGACACAATATACACTGATAATTGAAAAAAAATTAAAAACAATATTTTAACAGCAAAACCAAGCTCAACTTAAAAAAAGTCTTTCTTTTCTGTATGTAGACTAGAACTCACGTGTTTCTATGTTAGAAATATTAATGACATACAATTATTAGAAAAGTTTTACAATCGAGTTTAACCCAACAAATTTAACATTCTCTCTGCATTCACATTTTTGTTTGTTTGTTTCAGAGCTGAGAACCGAACCCAGAGCTTTCGCTTGCTAGGCAAGTGCTCTACCACTGAGCTAAATCCCCAACCCCATGTTCACATGTTTTTATTTGCTTATGTATTTGTTCAAAGGAAAAATGTTAAGGAGATAAAAATCAACTCATAAAAATTTAAATAAACCCCTTTATTCTAATTTATAAGTAATATTCTACTTCAGTCTAAACATGATTTACAAAGGAAGAAAATATGTTAAATTCTCTTTATTAATTCATTAAATATTAATTTGTGTAAAAATTTACATAAAGAAACATTTAGTGATTATATATTATATTATGTTATATATATTTGTGTGTGTGCATGTGTGTGTGTGTGTGTGTGTGTGTGCATGTGTGTATGAGAGACAAGGTTTTGCTTTTTGCCCCAAGAATTCATTATTCTCCTTCCTCCACTTCTTGAGAGCTGGGATTACAAACATGAACCATCATGTCTGGCTGCTCTTTATAGATCTTTGAACAACAACTAGAAACTTAGTTACAGCTCACTATGTGACTATTCTACTATTATTCAGGAGAAAAATGAAAAAAATGGGCTTTAAAGAGTATAGCTTAGATCTGGAGAGATGACTCAGTGGTTAGAAGTACCTGTTCTTATAGAGGGTCCTGCTCATTTCCCAGACACACCTGCCCACTCACAACTATCCACAACTCCAATTACAGGGATCTAATGCCTTCTTCTGGCTTCTACAGGTGCCAGGCACACTCACAGTGCATACACATGTATAAACAAATATTTATATACATAAAATAATATAGATAAGCCTAACGTGTTTTAAATGTAGCTTAACAAAGATTTAAAATTTGACTTAAGCCTTTGTTACATTAAAAAAAACTTCATATTTTCACTGTCACAGAGAGTTTTCTGTAAAAAATAACAATGTGAATAAGCAGTTAGAAAAACCTAAGGTTGTCAGGGTTAAACCTTTTTATTTTTTAACACTGAACATTTGGATCAAGTGAAGAAAAGACAGTTCAAATCCTTATCAAATCTAATGTATGCATCAAACTGTCAGGCTAAAACATGTGCAGCTGAGTATGTCAGGCTTTTTATGCCAGTGGGCTTTATGTAATCTGTTTCTCCTCTATATTAAAAACTATAAATCAACTTGATATACAAAAGAAAAAAGCACATACCTCAGCAAAGTTCAGCAAGTACTGTAACATGGGACACAGGTAATACAAAGTTACAAGGGAACACTCACCCCAATTGGAAATCAGAGTTTCTCAGAAGCAAAGGTGAGGTGAACTGTATTGCACAGACTGTCTAGTACTACTTCCCAGCCACCAGAGGCTGTACACTGTTAGCACACTGCAGACATTCAATCCGTGTGATAAGCAAATGTATGTATGTATGTATGTATGTATGTATGTATGTATGTATGGATGGATGGATGGATGGATGCATGGATAGATGGATGCATGGATGGATGGATGCACGGATGCATGGATGGATGGATGCATGGATGGATGGATGCATGGATGGATGGATGCATGGATGGATGGATGGATGGATGCATGGATGCACGGATGCATGGATGGATCCATGCATGCATGCATGCATGCATGGATGCATGGATGGATGGATGGACAGATGGATGGATGGATGGATGGATGGATGGATGAATGGACTAACAGACAGATGGATGGATGGATGCATGGATGGACAAATAGATGGACGGACACATGGACAATCTAGACCAACAGGTGCCCCTCTTCACCAGACACCAATGATATGACACACTTCCTTAGCAGCTTCTGTGCTTAGGCACTCGACAGTTGTTACTTCCCACCTCTCTTCATGACCAAAGACTTAGAAACATTTCCTCAAACCACTGAGCCAGTGAGTCAAACCTATTACATGTCTGTGTCTTGCTAGAAGCATTTGGCAATCTTGGCCAATTGTGGAATTAAAACAAACTTACTTACACAGATGGAATACATGGCTTCTCCAGGTAAAGGTAAAAGTAATGTCTGCTCTCATTGCTGCAGAGGTACCAACAATTTTGTGGACCACTAAGTCTACAGGAAAGCTAATTTGAAGTCTGGGTCCAAAGTTCTACAGCAGTAGAGGCCCACACCCCACGGACAAAACCAGTGTCTGGAAAGGTGTGCTAGCTGCTTTTATGTCTACTTGACACAAGCTGGAGTCATCTGAGAGGAGGGAACCCAATTGAGAAATGGCCTCCATAAGACTGGGTTGCAGACAGACAAGCCTGTAGGGTATTTTTTTAATTACTGATTTATGAGGCTTCGCTCAGTGAACTGTGATCCAGGATATATGAGCCAAGCAAACCCTTTCCTCTCCAAATTGCTTTCAGCCATGGTGTTTCATCACAGCAATAATAACCGTAAGATAGAGGTTACAAGTTTATGTGCACACCATTGTGCTTACCAGTGAGTCCGTTGGTCTTGGCACATACTAGCCTACCTTGCAAAGAGGACTTGTCTTGATGCAGTTGGGCACAAAAACCAGCTCAGTGGTAGCTTGCTGCAAGATACAGTTACTCCAGGTGGGATTCACAATACTATTCTCACTACAAGAAATTATTTACATTTGTTTCTCTTTAAATCTTGTGCCTGTGTGTGCAGGTATGTACAAGTGTGGGCATGTGTGACCACAGCACACATGGGGGAATCAGAGGACAACCTTCGGTTTTGGTCCTTACTGTCAAGCTCCTGTTCACCACTCGGTATGTCAGGCTAGCTGGCTTGTGAACTTCTGGGGAATCTCCTGTCTCTGATCCGGTAATGCCATAGGAGCATTAGAATTGCTGGTGTGCACTACAGGCCCAGCTTAGGATGGTTCTGGGGATTCAACTCAGTTCCTTACATTTGCATAGTGAGTGCTTTACTAATTAAGTCATGTCCTCAGCCCTTTATAAATCTGTATGTGTGTAAGAGAGAGAGAGAGGGAGAGAGACCCAGGTGGTATGTAGATGTGTGTGATGTATATCTATGCACACGTGTGTATAATGTATATGTGTATGTAAAATTTGTACACTGGATGCTCTTCCAGAGGACCTGGGTTCAACTCCAAGGACCCAAGGGGTAGCTCATGACCAACTATAATTCGAATTCTAGGGGATCTGACACCCTCTTCTGATACCTGCACCAGGCAGGCATGCCCATGGCACACAGACAACATTCTCAAATACATAAAATTGTTTTATAATATCAGAAAAGAATCTTGAGGACAACTTACTTATAATTTAAGTGAAAACAAACAAACAAAAAACAGGACAGGCAGGTTATAAATATTGGAAAAGAGAAAGCAAAGAGCAGGAGAAAGAACAAAGCTACCAGCATTGGAGGCTGACAAGCACCCGGTGAGGAGAGAGGACTTCTGGGAAAAATAGAAGTCGACAGACACAAGAGCCTCGGGGAAGCATTCCTGGGAAAACTAAGAAAAATGTACACTTTTCTGAGAAACTTAAGAAGATGGACAAGACTTGTGGTAAATATCATGACAGTGGCTTCAAGGGGCTGTCCTGACAAAGGGGCTTCTGGAAATCAAAGTATGTTATCTCAGTAGAGAGGTTGGGAGACAAAACACATACTTGTCTGTTCTCCCCCAATGGGGAACCCACAACAGACCAAAGTACAGAAAACACAAAGTCCAACTTGGTGAACCGTGAGTTTTATTGGGGTCACTTATAGGAGCAGAAACAACTCAAAGACAGCTGCATCGAAGTACAGTGGGTTTCTGGAGAGCTGACCTGCTCCAAGAGTCTTCTTGGCAGCTTGGCTCTGCTCTTTGAGAGGAATTCTCAGCTTTTACTGCTTACCCTAGCAGGGAGGGGCCTAGTCACTCTGATGGATTTGGGGAACTTCCTGAAGCTATTTTGAGTTGTTTAACCTTCCTGCTTAGGGAGATTCCCTGAATACTGTAATAAATATTACCTGAGAGTTTCTACCCCACCTTAGGTCATTTAGTCCTTAGACAAAAAACACAAAACCTTTATTATTTATTTATTTATAATAAACCTCATTTATATACAAAACCTTTATTTATTTATAATAAGCCTTAGAGCAGTAGAGCTGAGAAGGTATCACCCCTCTATGCTATTTTGTCTACTTCCCTCTCAATAACCCCAAGACATCACTTGCCATGTGTATTAGTCAGGGTTCTCTAGAGTCACAGAACTTATGGTAGTCTCTATAGACTAAGGTATTTGTTGGTGACTTAACAGTCTATAGTCCAGCTCCCCAACAATGGTCAGCAGCAGCTGTGAATGGAAGTCCAAAGATCTAGCAGTTGCTCAGTCCCACAAGGCAAGCAAGTGAATAAGAGAGTCTTCCTTCTTCCGGTGTCCTTAAGTATGCCTCCAACAGAAGGTGTGTCCCAGATTAAAGATGTGTACCACCAAGCTAGATCTGGGACCTGCTTTGTCCTAGATCTAGAACTCAGATCCCTTGAACTCAGAGATCTCGTTGCCTTACTGTCCTGGGATTCAGAGCTACTATGCCTCAAGATCTCCATGCCAAGATCCAGGTCAGAAACGTGTATCTCCCAGTCTCAAGATCACAGGTGAGCCTTCCAATTCTGGATTGTAGTTCATTCCGGATCTAGTCCAGTTGACAACCAGGAACAGCCACTACACCATGTTCCACCTCTTACTACAATTGGCCAGCCCTCATGGTCATGTTCTCATGATTCACCTAGCCTCTCTTCACCTCTCTCCTTTCCTCGTGGTTTCTACTTCTCTTCTGCCCAGCTATAAGCTGTAGGCATCTTTATTCAACTAATAGTTTTAAATTAAGTGTCAAAGTCACACAGCATCACTTAGTGTACTGAGGCTCTCCTCATCCCTGGCCTTGGGGACCAGTTTTTAGCATTACAATCCATAGCAACAGTTCAACTTCAAACCAAAATTTGAATTCAAACTGCAGGATGGATTGTTTCAATTTCTGAGAAAACTGTTACACAACACAAGGGATAATTATTCCTCCTGTTGCCTTTTGGACAGCTTAGAATGCTAGCTCTTTACCCAGGGCTAGAGATAAACAAAGCTAGACATCTCCGCTTGCACAAATGGCATGTGAACTTTCAAGGAATGGTAAAACTGATGCTTGCATTTCTAGTGTTGCCAGGGAAACGGCTCTCTGTGTGTGTCCAGAGCTTCAGTAGTCTATGGATACTTAGCAAGGTTTTAGAACATATACTTACTGTAGGTCATGGTACAGGTTCTGCTGAGTACCTCTGTTACTTTATAATGCTGAGCAAGATGTACCATGGATAATGACAACCATGAGTAGCTTCACAGTTTACAGTGTTTGTTTCTGTTCTCCTAGGTGTTCTCACCCACCAGGTACAGTAGTCAGAAACAGCCGGTGCCTATTTGAAGGCAGCCTGCCTCACTCCCTAGTTAAAGGCTGGAGTGAAGGACAGAATTTGACTGAATCTACAACTGTTTGTTCTGTCAGGTCCATCGTCTGGAGAGAGCTTCATCATAGACCGTCAAACTCCAGAGGACAGACAGTCAGTCCAGGCTGCAGCATTTGAAACCCAACAGCCCACTTCCCAGCCACCCCGGAGAAGTCAGCCTGCTTCTCCACTGAGTGGGCAAGCCTGTTTGTGAACTGCTTTCTGTGGCTTTCAAAGATGGAGCTGCCAGGAGTCAGGAAAGAGTCTGCCTTTCTCTTAGTCATGTCCCTGGTTCTTTCCCCCAGAGAGTTACTTATATTGTCATTACAGTGATAAAGCAAGACTTACCCAAGCTTACTCATAAAATGATGGTAATACCATGTATATTCTCCTAGAAAGCAGTTGTTTCTAATGTTGGGGCTGAAATTCAGTGGTTAAGACCACTGGCTTTTCTCTCAGAAGACCCGGGCTTAACTCCTTCCCCCACCCCCATTGGATATATTTTATCTACATTTCAAATGTTATACCCCCTCCAAGATTCCCCTCCAGATCCCCTATCTCATCACCCCTCCCCCTGCCTCCATGAAGGTATTCATCCACCCACCCATCCTTTTCCATCTCCCTGCCCAGACATTCCCCTACACTGCAGCATCAAGCCTTGGCAAGACAGGGGCTTCTCCCACTGATGCCCAACAAGGCCATCCTCTGCTACATGTACAGCTGGAGCCATGGGTCCATCCATGTCTGCTCTTTGGATAGTGATTTAATCCCTGGGAGCTCTGGTTGGTTGGTATTGTTCTTATGGGGTTGCAAACCCCTTCAGCTCCTTCAATTCTTTCTCTAACTTCTCCATTAAGGACCCCATTCTCAGTTCTATGGTTGGCTGAGAGCATCTGCCTCTGTATTTGTCATGTTCTGGCAGAGCCTCTCAGGAGACAGCTATGTCAGCTTCCTGTCAGCATGCACTTCTAGCCCATATTCAGCCACCAAACCCAGGCTTAACTCCTAACACCCACGTGGCAGCTCACAACTATCTGTTTGTAAACAAAACCCAAGGGATCTGATGCCCTCTTCTGGCCTCCAAGAGCACTATACCAGAGTTTGGTGTACAGACATAATGTCAGTAAAACAGTCATACATATAAAATAAAAACTAATAATAAAATAAAACATAGGACTCCCATTATCATTATACTAAAAATGCTTCGGTGCTTGGCCTCATCTCCAGCAATTATGATTCATTTTATCTGCAGGACCTGGGAACAATTTGGCTTTTTTAATTAATAATTTTTTGAGATAGTGTTTTAGTAGTTTTAATCATTATCTGAGAAGGGAGGGATTACCCAGATTATCCTGTGCACACGTTCATGTGGAACTGTCTTGGTTGTTAGCTCACATAAGAGGGCACAATCCTCTGACACTATTCCTTTAATCCTAGAATAAGCCTGCTAGCAAGCAAGCCAAAGAGCTGGGCCTTCCAGTTCCTGCCCTGACGTCCTTCACTGATGGACTACACCTTGTAAACTTGTATGAATGCTTTCCTTTCCTAAATTGCTTTTGGCTAGAGTGTTTTTCTGGTTTGGTTTGGTTTGGTTTTCCAGACAAGATTTCTCTGTGTAGCTCCAGCTGTCCTAGAATGTGCCACCGTGCCCAGAAGTCAGAGTGGCTTTGTTGTTGTTGTTTTGTTTGCTTTTTATCACAGCAACAGGGATAAAACAAAAACCAATGCTCCTTTGCTTTGTATTGACCAACCTCGGTTTTGAAGTCTTGGGCTTCCCCGAGTCTCTTGCATGAGCCTCTTCAGTAGCAACGACTGCCTAAGCACAAACTTATACTTCTTAAGTCAGTTTATTTTTATGTGGATATGTGTTTTGCCTGCATGCATGTCTGTGCCTGCTGCCCATGGAGAGCAGAAGAGGACATTGGACCCTCTGATTCACTGGAGTTATAGATGGCAGCGAATGAGCCCCACTCTGTGTCCTCCAGAAGGCATGTGCTCTTAACCACTAGTGTAACCAGTCCACTCAAAAGCAGCTTTATAAAGGTAACAAGAGATGTTGGAGAGCTAGGAACAGAAATTATAAGGAAACATGTAAATGTATGCTCAATTGTACCAAATGTCTGGAGGGAAAACCATATGTCATAAAGACCCCTCTTGCAACCAGAGTGGCCTGTGAATGATGTACACACAAGGTTGCTGGCGGTGGGAAGTCCGGCCCTAAAGTTGTGTTAGCTAGTGGAAACTAGCCAGCCTTCAAAGCAAAGCAGACAGACACAAAGCAAATGCTGAAATGTCAAGCTTTGGTCCTGTAGTTGCCCTGGAGATGAGTCAATGTTTTTTACCTCTAGTGCTTGTCTCATTCCAGCTGCCAGCCTTGTGTGAGTCAGAGAAAGCCTCAAGGATGAAATTTTGTGGACAAGAAAAATACTTCCCCGGAAATCAGTTTCTGAGTAAGTTGTTTCGAAGCCCGACGAGAATGATGGCTATTACCCAGGTGCTTGGACGACCGCATTCGACTGCTCAGGTTTGTCTGCTGGACTGGCTGGTTTTGTGTCAACGTGACACAAGCTGGAGTTATCACAGAGAAAGGAGCCTCAGTTGAGGAAATGCCTCCATGAGATCCAGCTGTAAAGCATTTTCTGAACTAGTGATCAAGGGGGAGGGCCCAGCCCATTGTGGGTGGTGCCATCCCTGGGCTAGTAGACCTGGGTTCTATAAGAAAGCAGGCTGAGCAAGCCAGGGGAAGCAAGTCAGTAAGTAACATCCCTCCATGGCCTCTTCATCAGCTCCTGCTTCTTGACCTGCTTGAGTTCCAGTCCTGACTTCCTTTGGTGATGAACAGCAATGTGGAAAGTGTGAGCTGAATAAACCCTTTCCTCCCCAACTTGCTTCTTGGTCATGATGTTTTATGCAGGAATAGAAAACCTGACTAAGACATCTTATCTTCCTGCTTACGGCTTAACCAATAAACTTGCTAATTTTGCTTTACTCTTATTCATGCAGAGATTCTTTTCTGTCAGACACTGGGGACCTGGGTGAACCAGAAGAGTATCACCCCCAACCCCAGGCCAACATGCTGAGTTACATTCTTGTTTCCTGTGTCCGGAATGGCCTTGATAATAGTTCAGCAGGTGAAGTTGCATGGCATTTCCTGATTTCATGAAGCAGATGAAGAAACACTCATGAAAAGGCAGGGTCACCTCCGAAACTTACACACACACACACACACACACACACACACACACGCACGCACATGCACACATATACAGGCAAACTGAAGGCACAGGGAATATCTGCCCCCTCCCAAATCACCCAAAATTTGAAGAAGACACCATAGAATTAAAACCCTTCTTAGAGCATGTGTGACAGATATGGATGAACCATACAACTGTACGGACAGTGGCCCTTAAAGAGAGGAAATAAATGACCCAAAGTGTTTTGATGGACACAAAGAAGGTGTTCTGCTTCGCTTCATTAACTGCTCAGCGATTTAAAGAGCATTGACTGGTCTCTAAGGCAACTAGACACAGGATGGAAGCTTGACATTTCCAGTTTTGCCTTGTGTCTGTCTGCTTTATTTTGAAGACTGAATATGTTTTCACTAGCTAACAACTTTAGAGCCAAACTTTCTACCAGTGGCAACCTTGTATATAATCATTCACACAGGCCCCAATGGCTACAAGCAGGGTCTGGATGAAATACAGTTTCCCCAGACACTTTGTAGAACTGAGCTCAAAGCAATGAACTCTTATTTTGTTTCTGCACAAGGGTTAATAATACAATAATAAAATAATAATAATATATATAATAATATAATATATAATATATTATAATAATAATAATATAATAATACAATAATACAATATTAGATTCCTTGTTAAAAGTCACAGGGCACCAATGTTGTTAAAAGATGGTGTCCCAGGTTTCGGGACCAATGTTATGAAAAGTATGAAGAGAATGGGGGGGATATGGCCCATGGAGGTGCAGCGAGGCCTGGGGACAAGGGAGATGCCTCTGGGGGCCCATGTTGGGAATCCCTTCTCCCTGAGGGACCAGACACAGGACAGAATAGTACAGAATAGTTTATTCAAGTCATGGGAGAGTTAAGAGGGTGGTAGAGGCAGAGAGAGAGAGAGAGAGAGAGAGAGAGAGAGAGAGAAGTAGAGGAGTAGAGGCTGAGTATGTGGAGAGAGGGGGGGAATGGGAGGGGAAGAGGAGGGGTAAGGGTGGGGAGCAAGAGCAAGAGAACAAGAGAGAGAGGAGGGGGCAAGCAGCCCCTTTTATAGTGTCAGGTCACTGGGGCAGACCATACCTGGCTATTGCCAGGTAACTGAGGGGTGGGGTTTACAGAATCCTAACAAGATTCCCTCGCCATGCAACCCACAAATGAATACTCAGTCCTTGACTTTCAGTTCTTCGAGGGCTAAAGTTATGTTTTATGTTTTAACTACTGGAGCTGGAGAGGTGGCTCAGTGGTTAAGAGCGCTGACTGCTCTTCCAGAGGTCCTAAGTTCAAATCCTAGCAACCACATGGTGGCTCACAACCATCTGTAATGAAATCTGATGCCCTCTTTTGGTGTGTCTGAAGACAGCAACAGTGTACTCACATAAATTAAAAAAGAAAAAAAAGTTTTAACTAGCATGCTTAAGAGATCTATGAAACAAAAATACAGGACAGGCAACTTCCTGAAATGCTGGGGGCTGTTGTCCAAGTAAGATAACAAGCCAGGTGTTTTCACTTCCGTGAACAAGGCTGGTTGCTCCAACTGCACAGGATGTGCTTGGTCACAGGGAGGCAGAAGTATGACAGGATGTGTGCTTGCTCCTGATTGGATGAAGGCAGAACTATGTAGTCCTGTGCTGTTTGCCAATATAAGCCCCCGTGTAACGCAATTTGCATCACATGTATGGACCTGGCCAGCATCCATCATCCTGACCAGTATTTAGTAAAGACTGCTTTACATTTTGTACAGAATTTTTGGTGCTGGTCTTATTTTCACCCAGCTGGAATAACATTTCCTCTCACTGCTTCATATAACATTGTAGTGTTACAACATGGTGATGTATTTTTCAGACGCTAATAGGGTCTAGTGAGGGTGTTACCCCAGAACACTGCTGTGATGGTCTCAATGGTATGCCC
The DNA here is from genome assembly GCF_963924665.1 of Micromys minutus. NCBI lineage: Eukaryota > Metazoa > Chordata > Mammalia > Rodentia > Muridae > Micromys > Micromys minutus. The sequence continues at coordinate 29,677,559 of NC_137980.1, forward strand.
ACACAGTCCAGATATCTAAATATTTAGTTTTCAGTTGGTGGCACTGCTTGTTACCAGTTTGGGTAGGTTCAGGAGGTCTTGCTGAAGAAGGAAGTAGGTCACTGGGGGCAGGCTTTGAGAATTAAAAGACTTGTACCAATTTTACTTTGCTTTCTCTGCATCTTGCTTGAGGTTTGGGATGTCCTCAGCTTGCTATTCCAGTCACCATGCTTGCCTGGTGCCTACCATGCTCCCTTCTGTGATGGTGATGGGCTCCTATCCCTCCGGACGTGTAAGCCCAAATAAACCGTCCCTTCCGTAAGGTTCCTTCGTCATGGTAGCTTATCACAGCAACAGAAAAGCAACCAATACTCAGGAGAAATGTCATCACACTGAAGGTCATCTGCTCCATACTTAAAAGCTAATATTCAGGGAATGAGAGTTGGGAGGAAATCAAGTTTATTCAAGAGTTAGTAATCTGAGAAGCTGAGGGAAACCATCTCTCCCCTTAAACTTCCATGTTAGGAAACTCAGGTATGTGAAAATCCCTTCACAAGGAGGGAAAGGAGGTGCAGAGGTCAAAGGGCAGGAAATGTAGGACATGCTGGGTGGCACCTCTGTCACCTAGGACTCTGCCTTTATTCTTCTGCTACAACCAGGCTTGAAGTCCTGTGGCTAGCTCATGTAACTCTATAGATAAACATACTCCTTGTCTGAAAAGTAAGTGTCACAGCAATAAATATAGTACAATTATATATATGATACATACCACAGACTTGTATACCTATTAAATACATACTTGATGTAGGTGCAGCTCTCCTGTAAGAAGTTCACACCCGTGTTTATTATTTTCCTGAGCATCCGTTAACCCCTATGCTTAAAATCTATGTTTAAGATGTCTTTAAGCAAACTCTTCCTCTGTTTCATACTGTTATTCTGAAATTTCCTAGGGGGAGAGAGAACTCCACAAGCTTTTAGTGGCCATAGAGTGGAGCTGTGCCTTCTTCCTTGTTGCCACTGACAAGCTAATCCTGGCTATTGCACAACAAACTCCAGACAAGCAATTCTAACTCAGTTCAGGAACACGCCATTTTGACAGCTTTCATTTATTTAAAAACCATCTTTTTTTTATAATTGTGTATGTGCACACGTGTGAAATACACCTTCCCACTTACTTTACTTATATAAAACGATCCAGCACAATATGATCATGCTTCTCATTAAACTATCACAATGTTAAAAACCTATGTAGTCTTTAAACTAGACTCAGTTCATAATTTTCTATTTTCAAGCAAACAAACCAAAGAACCAAATGCATACAGAATGCAACACAGCTGGAATACTCTAGAGAAGATAATCCCCAACCACCACTAGTTTGTTGGACTTCTATAATTCCAATAGATGAAGGGCGGTGGAATACAGTTAGAAAACCTAAATGAGGCATATCCGTGGTATTAAAATATTGCTACGCGATTCTTATTTTTACAACTTTTAGCAGCTTTAAACTAATCATAAACAGTTTTCCATGCATGCGGCAGGAGGAGTCTCAGCCAAGTTGATGAAAGAACCCCCCAAAAAAGAAAAGAAAAAAGAGAAAAAAGGAAGGAAGGAAAGAAGAAGAAAGGGAAGAGGGGAGAGGGGAAAAGAGAGAGGGAAGAAAAAGAAATAAAGGAAGCGACCTCCTTGGGTTAGAGGGCGCCCGCACTCCCTCCAACACGCGCCTCTCGGTGCGCAGGCGCAAATCCCACCCCCTTAGGCCCCGCCCTCACCCTCCAGCCTCCCGTCATGCGCCGCGAAAGTGGCTGTGGCGGCAGCGGTTTAGGCAGCGTTATGGAGGGCGAGAGCACCTTGGGGGTATTGTCTGGCTTCGTGCTCGGTGCGCTCACCTTCCAGCATCTCAACACAGACTCAGACACGGTGAGCCGGGCGCGGCTGCCGACCCTGCCCGCAATCCCGCTCGCCCCGCGGGTTCGCGGACCAGGGCGCCCTCCCAGCCTCTCATCCGGGCCCTTTTTTATCCGCTCACGCTTGGGCGTGAAGGAAAGTTCCCCGGGGCCTCCGGCTCGGCGTGGAAAGTCGGGCAGCTTTCCTGCCTCACTACCCAACCCTTTGCGAGGGATCCCGGCTCCGTTTCCTACCCGCAGCGCACGTGCACCGCTAGAACCGGGAGGACGGGCACGGGCGATCTAGACGCCGCTGCCAGCCGCAGGGGGTTGGCCAGTTCTAGGGCTAACCTGGCACGAAACTGTAAGATCCGGCTACTTCTGTGCTACTTTCTGTTACAAGCGCATTTTGTCCAGGAGCAGATGTGTAGATGCATTTTTAAGTCTTTGCTTACTTTCGAAGCCAGTGAGTGGAAATGAGAACAAATTTTAAGCCCTTTTTTTTTTTTTTTTTAATTAGGAGATTAAAAAAATTTAACCGTAAAACTTTGAGGTCTGACAGTAGCATCTTGTAATAAGTTCTTAGCATAATGAAAAACTAGAAACATCTAAAACGACTTTGGAACTGCACTATTATAGTGGGGAGAGTAATGTACTGAACAGTGCAGTAACGTATGTGAATCGCTTTAAGTGTCAGATTTGTGTCGCCTAAAGTTGCTTCTCAGCAGAGCCCTAATGATAGGAGTACAGTAATTTGATGTACATTACATCAAAATACCAAGAAGAAACAAATGACATCTTCGAATGTGCATTGTGGTTATTGGGCAGTGCAGAATAATGGGCTGGTCCTGAAATTAGCATGGCTCTACAGGAGGATATACAAATTGAAGTACTTAATATTAAAAAACACATATGTATCTGTGGGACTTACTTTAGATGTTTAGTGTGAACATAAGTAAACTGCTCTAAATCTGTAGTTCATAGGAATAGCCCTTGTAAATTGTATCTTGGTGTTAGACCCTAGTTTATATATATATATATATATATATATATATATATATATATATATATATATATATATATATATATATATATTTGCAGATTGGTTTATTTTTATGTGTATGTACGTCTGTTACCTACTGAACATCTGTGGATCACACATGGGCAGTGCCCATGTAGGCCAGAAGAGGGCATCACATCTGGAACTTAATGGGAGATGCAGTGGGCGATGGACACTGAGTCCTGTTCTTTGGCCAAGAGCAGCCACTGTTCTTAATGACTGGATCATCCCTCCAGCACAGCTAAATATTTCTAGAGTTGGTTTCTGAATAATTGTACTGAGAATTGACTGATACTTTTCCTAGTTTTTAACATTGAGAGTATCAGAATCAAGAACATTTGCTATTACAGATTTTTACCCATTTGATTCTGTTAAGACTGGGACATTCCTTTATGTTTTTTGTTTGTTTGGTTATTTTGATGAAATGGAGGCAGGACATTTTAAACTACTTTTAATAAATAGAAGACTTTACTTGATCTATAAATGCACCTAAAGGAATAACTGAGTCACTGAAATGGAAAAAAAAACCCTGTATTTTAAAAGAAAACAGGCACACAGTAGAGGGAAGCAGATGCTGTAACTGAATTACCAATCTTTATTTTTTTCATATTTTTTAGACAGATTTAAATCTGGAAACATTGATCACTTTGGCATTCCATAGCTAAGAAACCTCCAGTGGTGCCCAGAAGCATGTAAAATCCAGACTTTGGCTGCCCGTTTGGAATATCTTGTGGGCTTTCCTCTCTCTATATAACTATCCACAGGAGCCTTGTGCTTCAACTCAAACTGCTCTGCTGGCTCCTAACAGACGTTACGCTTTGATGCTTGTGACTGCGGGGTGTGTCACCCTCTGCCTTCCCAAACCGACCCAGCTCTTTAAAGTCAGTTCCACTGTCTCCCTCACAGCCTTACCCATGTGCCCCGGCCTGTGACACACTTGCATATTGTGAGCTGCTGAGGAGGCAGAACACGGGTCCTATCCAGTGTCTCATATACTGCTGCTGTTGTTCTCTCTCATAGGAAGGTTTTCTCCTCGGTGAGATGAAAGGCGAAGCCAAGAACAGCATCACTGATTCACAGATGGACAGCGTGAAAGTCGTTTATACGATTGGTGAGTCACTTAGTGCTGTGTGGTTGTGGTTTACATGCTGAGTGCAAACAGCATAACCGTTGGCACTTTGACATTTTAGTTGTGGGGAATACACACGTGTTTAGACTGTGTATGTGTTAAAATATATCTTAATCTTTTTTTTAAAGCACAATAATAACAATACTAATAAAAGAAAAAAAGAAAAAAAATCCCAAAACCCAAAAGTGTGGGTGCAGTGGTACACATTTGAAATCTCCACACTTAGAAGGTGGAGGCAGGAGGATCAGAAGTTCAGCTCTGCATGTTCACCCTTGTCTAGGGATTGTAACACATGTAGTTCTAGGTGGGACTCTAGGTCGGACTTTGAGCCCTGTATCTCTGGGGAGTCGATTGGTTTCTGAGTAAGTGGTCTGTCTAGGGGTGTGTCTGAAGAGGAGTGAGTATGCACAGTGAAGCTCCTAGCATGAGGTAACATGTTCCTCATTGTGGGTGGGCAAGCGATGATTACACTCATAAATTAGAAATCCTTTTTCTCCTAGACATTCAGAAATATATTCCATGCTACCGGCTTTTTAGGTGAGTAACAGTATTAATAAAAACAAGTAAAGATTCCGTTATGAAAATTGTTTGCAAGTTAAATAATTTTAAAAACTAATGGTGTCTTAATAACCAGACATGGTAACTTAGTGTCTGATTACATGGAAGGTTTATTTTTTTGGTTTTTTTTTCCGCCCAATACCCAAGGTACACTAGTCCACGTCAACTGCATCTGTATTTCTTCATTATTGTATTTAGCTGGTTTGCACTGCCTCTGAAAAAGCAGTTTTCTTTGAGAATTGCTTTTTCATCTCTCACACAGTTGTCTGGTTGCATATTATAAACTTGTGACTGACATGTACTCTAATGTCACTAACAGTTACCAAGCAAACAGATACAACCATAGGATGGTGTCATTTTAAAGACTGTTTTATGATTTATATGAGCCACACAAGAAAAATCATCACTGTCATACATGTCTAAGGTGGTATGAGTTACAAGGGCATACGTGGTAAGAAGGATCTTTGGGGGAAGAGGGTATGACAAAACAGCTTGCTGTGTTCTTAAACTGACGGAGCAGGAAGAGTCCGTGTTCTAGCCCTTTGGTAGACACTGGACATACAGATCTACTCACCAAATGAGGAGTTCTTAGTGGAACCTCTTACAAAGGACTTGTTGAAGGCCTTCTGGACCAGCAAAGGATTAAGAGATAATAAAAAGTAAACCTGTATTTCTGGACAACTACATTAAGAGTCAGGCTAATTTAGTAGTGTCTGAGCTGCAGAAACTACCTGACCCACTAATGTCTGGACCTTGTCAGTTCTGACAGGAAAGAGGACATGAGGAGATATATCTGGAAATACCTCTCATTCATAAACTTACTAGACACCTCATCTTCAGTTAGAACCAGAACAGATAAGCTGAATTTCACGATTTAGTGGAAACCACAGAATGACTTAGTGTAGTGATTCTCATCCTATGGGTAGCAACCCCTGGGGAGGGGTTGAATGATCCTTTTATAGGGTTCATCTAAGACCATTGGAAAGCATAAGTATTTAAATTATGATTCATAACAGTGGCAAAATTACAGCTATGAAATAGCATTGAGGATAATTGTATGGTTGTAGATCACAACAACATGAAGAACTATATTAAAGGGTCGCAGGATTAGGAAGGTAGGACTTAATGGTAGGACAGAACTAGAAGAAATGAGATATTTTTATTGGTTTGTGTTGGGTGGGGGTTGGGAATGCAACTTGGGCATGTATGCTGAGCAAGTTCCTGCCAAGTGGCAGTCCAACCTGGAGGATTTCTAACAACCTGTCATGATGACGTGTCCCCCTTATAAATAACATAGGTGAGTATATTTAAAATGAAGTCTTCTGATGATATCTCTTGAAGTCCAAGTTAGATATGTATTAATGCAGTTTTATTTGACAGCCCTACAAGGGTTGTGAAAATAGAACCCTCTGAGCTGTTTTTATATAGCCCTTCATCTAAAAATGTCATGGGGAGGAAGAGGAAGAATATTGGTAGAAACCAGCGATGGGCAGAGAAGCCTGAACTCTTCCAGCTGTCAGTTACAGATGGGTTGTTCCACTCTGCACTAACTATATTGCTTCTCAGACTTTTCAGTCAAATGCACTGATTTGCCATTTCAGTGAGACGCATGGTCAAGCAATAAGGTAGCAGCTGATGAAAGAAAGCAACATCACCAGCTAATCACTGGTTTTTCTGTGCGTGTACACCTGATTACACCAGTGCACACACGTGGACTATACCCACACAGGGAAAGGACTATTACTAGAGTCTGTCACAGGAAGAGAAAAAAAAGCTAGAAATAAATGTCTTAGAATCATTTAGAGTTATTCTTTCTATATCTGAGACAGTCCACTTACAAAAAGCACTGGACTATATCAGATTTATCCTCCCTTTCCCAGTCTCCCCAGATACCCTGAACTTTTGGAATTGCAGTGAATCATCCTGTTCTTCATTTTCATTATATATTCTGTCATAGGTTATCAGGAAGTGAACTTGAGAACTGGCTCTATGAATGGTCTGATTCCTGTATTAATAAGTTTTTTGTTCTGTTTTAGTTTTAAAATGTGATAGACAAACTCATACCTGGAAGTTTTTCTTTTTTGTTGTTGCTTATGAACATAATGTTTCTACTATTTAAGTGTTAATTTTTAAATTTTCCTATTATTGGAGTTTATATGATAAGCAAGTTTCTATGATAAGTTTATATGATAAATAGATAATGCATTTTGCTTGGGTAGTATGGGTTAGGAGTAACTAAAATTTAAAATACTAATAAAATTATTCAAATTTCTTTCTTATTTGAAAACTAATTTTTATTTTTATAGCTTCTATAATTCTTCAGGTGAAGTAAATGAACATGCACTGAAGAAAATTCTATCAAATGTCAAAAAGGTATTACCCTTTCTTTGTTAGTAGTATTTGCACTATTTTGTGATCTTAAAAACTGTACTTTTATAGAACCCTTAAGTCGTATTAATGGCATTCATTAGAGCATGTAAGAAAAGACTTACTTTCCAGAAATTGAAGCAGTTTCTCTCAAAGCAAAACTACTCATTAAAAGTATCCATCTTGGGGCTAGAGAGGATGCTCAGTGGTTAAGAGCATTGGCTGCTCTTCCAGAGGACTTGGCTTGGGTTCCCAGCACCCATGTGGCAGTTCACAAACAGATATACATCCAGTCCTAGGGGATACAATGCTTTTTTCTGTCCTCTGTGGATACATGCATGCACATAGTACACAAACATACAAACAGACAAAGCATACATAGAAAATAAAACAAAAAATATTGTACTATTCCTTTGACTACTATGATTTACATTGACTTCTCTGGCTTATTGATTAACCACAGCTTTTCTCAGTCAGATTTATTCTAGAAGTTAGTCTGTTTCTGTTATTTTCACATGGCTGAATTTTATTACTATTGTAATCTATTGTCTCATACTGCTGAATTTAAGTAGCTGGGACTTCAGGTGTATGTCACAGAGCCTGGCTTTGCAGTTATTATTTTATATAAATGCAGTTTCCTATGCAGCAGTTACATTTAAACCCTCCATATGATTTGTATTCAGATAAAAGTTACTGAACATTCAGAATCCCACCCCTAATCTAAGCTTCTTTTGAGGTATGCATTTTGTCTTTAAAATTTTATGTGTCTGAGAATAAAAGTAAATTTCAGGAAAAGTTTCAGTCGCTTGGGATTCAGTCACTTGGGATGGGAACGCACATCTGATTTTAGAATGGAAGTAGATTTAGATAGTGGGTGTATGTGGGAAGCCAAGACAGAAGTATTTCAAGTCTGATGCCTGCCTAGGCAACCCAGTGAGATCCTGACACCTGCGAGCAAAAAAAAAAAAAAAAAAAAGGGAAAGGCCTGTGGGCGTGGCTCTGGTGCTCACCTGCCTTGCATAAAGACTCTGGGTCCAGTTTTCTAGCTCTAAAGCACAAGGCCTGACACCTGAGCTCAATCTGTGAAGACCATCTGGTGGAGGGAGAGAACTGAGTCCTGTTTGCTGTGCTCTGAGCTCCCTATTGGTAAAGCACTGATACACAACTGCATACATGCATAAATACACATGCATAAATACACACATACACATGTAAAAGTATCTTTAAAAAATGGTTGGACTTAAAAAAATTATATTTGGAACCAACAAGATGGCTTAATGGGAAAATGTGCTGGCTTTGAAGCCAGATGGCCTGAGTTTAATCCCTTGGACTAACAGGATGGATAGAGGGAGAGAAATGACTCTCACAAGGTGTCCTCTGACCACCACACCTCATTTCCACATGCACAGTGCACGCAACATTGCACACAGAGTAAATGTAATTTACTCTTAATTTGTAATGAGAATGATTTTTCAGTTTAAGAGTTTATTAATGTTAATCATGAATTTGTTGAATGCCACATAAGTATTTTACCGACTGAGCCACACCCCCAGTTCATACTGATTTAACAACAGCCACACTTGCTGCCTGGCAACCCCTAGAAATACCAATGCTATTATTTCACATAGTGGGGAGTCACTCCCTGAAAACATATTCATATCTATGTAGATACTTGATTCATTAAATGTTAAACTGTTTACATTGATTTTTAAGATAAACTTGAAAGGTTTTTGTAATTAAGTATATTTTTGATTTATTATAACCCACGCTTTACAAACAGTCAGAAAAGCCCTGTTAAGACAGTTGCTTTTGCCAAGCTTAGTGGTGATTCCTTTAATCCCAACACTTGGGAAGCAGAAGCAGTGGGTTTCTTGAGATTGAGGCCAGACTGGTCTACAGAGCAAGTTCCAGGACAGCCAGAACTACACAGGAAGACCCTGGAAAACTTTTGTTTAGTTTTTTTGTGTCCCCAAGCTACAACACAGTGTTCTGGAGCCACTGGGTCACTGGGTACACTGCAGCTACTGCCTCAAGAGCATTAATTTTTCCTGTATTCTCTTCAGACTGTGGTGGGTTGGTATAAATTCCGTCGTCACTCGGATCAGATAATGACATTTAGAGAACAGTTGCTCCACAGAAACTTACAGACGCACCTTTCAAGCCCAGAACTTGTTTTTCTGTTGCTAACACCAAGTATAACAACAGAAAGCTGCTCCACTCACTGCCTGGAACACGCCTTATATAAACCTCAAAGGGGGTGAGTATCGGTTGGCCCTGGCTATTTTACGTAGAATTTGTATAGTGCTTTGCAGCTCTAAGTGTCTTCGTACAGTGTTGCACTGGGTGTCATAATGATGGGAATGTAAATCTAAGTGTTAACAGTGGATGAGAAAGCAAAGGCTAAGTAAGGAAATGGAGCCCGGGGAGAGTGGTGACTTGGATTCTTGTGTTCTGGAACCCTAAGTGTTACTATATTCACGTGAGTATGGGCTGGTGTAGATACAAATTCATCAAAGTGTTGATAGCTTACTGTGGTAAGTCCAGGCAAGTTCCCTTGGCTATAATTATATTCTCCGTGAATATGAATTAAGTTAAAAGAGTACTACCAATTAAAGTTAGTTATATTGCTTATGGAAGATAAATCTCAATATAATACCTTAAGTTGAAATATTACTTACTTCAAACACATAGGACTAGATAGAACCAGAGACACTTCATTCAGATTTTGGAATATTTGCATATACTGAAATATCTTGGGATTGGGAAAGGCTCAAATCTAAACCAAAGTTTATGTATAACCTATAAATATAACCTAGTTAATTTTTTTAAACAATATTACCCTTTTTTTTTTTTTAAGACAGTGTAGCCTAGCCTGGCTTTGAACTTGAGGTCTTACCAGCTGACTCTAGTGCTAGGATTACAGATAATGGATTGTCACACAAAGCTTGGAACATATGCTGGTACTGATCAGGCACATGAAGATCAGATGGGACATTTACCTTTGTTTTTACTGTGTTTCCTTGAGACATCATCACTACATAAACTGAGCTGGATAAGGAATCGAGAGATTGGCCTGTCTGGCTTTGAACTGACAATCATCCTGTGTTCACCTTTCAAGAGATTTTTTTTTTTTTTTTGTATGTGTACCGGTGTCCAGAAGTTTTCACGTTTTAAGTTGTGAGTGGTGGTGTACACTTACAATCCCAGGAAATAGAAGCAGGAGGATTTCTAGTTTGAGGTCAGTTTAGGTCACATAATAAGACCCTGTCTCAAATTCCAAGGTTTTAGACCGGGGATACTGAACTTGTTCTGCCCTTTGGTGGGCCGAGGACACAGTGCAGGGTTCACACTGGCAAGCAAGAGTTCCTCTGCTGAGTTTCATTTCCAGCAAAGTTCCTTTTCCCCCTCCTTAAGGGTTTCAGGGAAGTATGGTGGTGAATTCCTGGAATCCTTGTGCTTGAGCTAGCGCAGGAGTTGTGAGTTCAAGGTTATGCTCAATTGTGTGGAGCTTGAAATTAGGTCAGACTCCAAAAAAAAAAAAGACCGGTGACCTTGCTCAGCAGCTGGACTGATAAAAAGCTTTGTCCCACAAGCCTAAAGACCTGAGTTCCTTCACTGGAAGAAAAGAACCAACTTGTGACATTGTCTGCTGGCACTAAAACATTGTAAACATACACACAGTGTAATAAAGGGGCTGAAAAGCTCAAGATTTTACCTGTGTTGCTTGTCATGGTCCTTGAGTTCACATTCTCCTCAGCTCCTGGGGTAGCTTTACTTCCTTACTTTACATGTATATGGCAGGAGAAATAGCCATTAAACTATCTTCACACAACTCTTTTACGCTATGTACCTCTTAATTTTGATTTTTGAGATAGGATCTCTGCAGCTCTGGCTGTCCTGGAACTTTTTGTGTAGACCAGGTTAGCCTCAAACTTCACCTGTGTCTGCCTTCTGAGTCACATCCTTTAAAAGCTAGCTGCTTCAGGAGCTAGAGATGGGTGAGCAGTTATAAGAGGATTGGCTCCCTTACAGAGGACTCCCAGCACCCATCTGATAGCTCCCAAACCATCTGAAACTCCAGTTTCAGGGAGATGTGACACTCTGGCCTTCAGACATACATGCAGGCCAAACAGCCTTATGCATAAAGCAATAAAAATAAAAAATAAAAAAAAAAAACAAAGAATTAACTGCTTTACTTTGACTCAACTGGGAAAATTCTATCTTGCTTAATTAGGTGGGGGAGTATTTTGGTGCTGTTAGGAAAGTGTCCTTTTATTTTAAATTCTATTTTAAATGTTTTTTTTTTTCATCAGGCTTTTTCATAGGGTACCTTTGGTGGTTACCAATCTGGGAATGTCTGATCAGCTGGGTTATAAAACAGAGTCTGTTTCCTGTACATCCACTGTCTTTAGCAGAGCTGTGAGGACACACAGGTAAGACTTACTCACGGATGATAAGGGCTAAACAAATCCTCAAGTAACTAGAATATTTTCACCTCCATTTTTCCTTTTAGACTTGACCGCTTGAAGTTCTGTATATTTACCAAAGGAAGTTATCATTTTCTTACAGTTCTCAATTTTTTAATGAAGATGGATCATTAAAGGAAGTACATAAGATAAATGAAATGTATGCTGCTATACAAGAAGAATTAAAGGTAAGTTAACAGAAAGCACTTCAGAGCTCGCATCAGTAGGTTGCTATGAATTCTTTCACGGAAACATTGACATTTGCGGGGCTGCAGAGATGGCTCAGCAGTGAAGAGCACTGGCTCCTCTTCCAGAAGTCCCAGACTCAATTCCCAGCACCCACATGGCAGTTCACTACTGTCTGTAATTCCAGTTCCAGGGGATCTGACATCCTCACAGACAGAAAGACAGGTAAAATACCAATACACACAAATAAATAGATAAATCTTAAATTAAAAAAACAGGAAAATTGGCATTTGTTGGGTATATACTGTATTCCTCTGACTGTCATGATAGAGATGGTGACTGTAGATAGCTGTACAAGCTTAATTTCGTTCTCATTATTCAGGGCTATAATTTCTTTCTTCTTTTTTTGAAAAATGGTCTCATTGGAGCTCTGGCTGTCCTGAAACATGCCATGTAGGCCAGGCTGACCTCGGGAGTCATAGAGATCCTCCTTTCCCTGCCCCCAAATGCTGGGATTAGAGGCATTGCCAGCCTCACAGTCTTTCTGTAAGATGAAGGGGGAAGCAGATATTTAGAAGCACAGCGAGCCCTACAGCATATGGTTTGTCTCACTGTTTACTGTAGTCACTGTAAAGAAGATGAATCCTAACTGCAACAGTTATTGGGCCAGTTGGGACTGAGGACTGGGGTGGAATCTGACTGAGAGATGGAGAGTTGTATCCATCTGAGAAAGCTAACCTGAGCATAACCTTGACTCATGATCCTGCTCTCAACAAGTACGGGGATTACAGAAATGCACCACTTTGCCTGACACCCTTTTTCTCTTTAATTTCTTATTTAATTTCTCCTCCTTCCTTCCTTCCTTCCTTTCATCACTTGTGATTGTATATGAGTTCTCTGTCTGCATGTGCACCTGCATGCCAGAAGAGGGCATCAGATCCCATTACAGATGGTTGTGAGCCACCATGTGGTTGCTGGGAGTTAAACTCAGGACCTCTGGAAGAGCAGTCAGTGCTCTTAACCACTGAGCCATCTCTCCAGCCCCTGAGACGCTTTCTTAAGGAAAGGGGAAAAAAGTTAAATCGAACAAAGTGCCCCAAAGTTGTTCCACAGGCATGTACTGATGTCCTCACTGCTCAGTCGCTGCTAGGAACAGCCCCAGGGAGCTGCACTGTGGATGGAGCTGGGGAATGTAGCTCAGTTGATGCAACATACTTGCCTAGTGTTTACAGGGCTCTGATCCCAAGCACAGATAGTGTACACCTGTGTTTGCAGCACTGGGAGGTGAAGGCAGGAAGATCAGAAGCTCAAGGTCATCCTTGGCTGCATAGTAAGTTGGAGGCCTGCCTGCGATACACAAGTTTTTTTCTGATAAGTTGAAAACTCATGAGTCCAAACTGGGAATATCAGTCAGTATCCTTAGTTGGATATCTAAAAAGTCTGTGTTCATGGCAACCATACTTATCAGTATGAAAAAAAGTTAATAAATTTCTGTATACAATAACATTACAGACAATTTTTAAACAATTTACTTATGTTGATGTGTGTGTGTTTGTCTTCATGTCTGTGTACAATGTGTGTCTAGTGCTCTCCGAGGCCAGAAGAGGTATTTGTTCCATGGATCTAGAGCACACAGTTGTGATACGAGCTGCTGTGTGGGTGCTGAAGCTGACTCAGCCTGAAAGCTGCTGAGCCAGCTCTAGCCCCACAGAGGGTTTTCTTTAATGAGTAGGTAACACAGACTGAGAATGCCACGAAGTGACTGCTCAGAGTTCAACCTTCACTGTTTTTCCAAGTGGACATGTACACTGAATTATGTCTGAGTGGTTCTGGGCAAATACCCTAAAAAGTATCCACTACAACTGGTATACTTAAATTCTGACCTATAGTTTGAGATTAATGATGTTTAATTTAGACATCATTGTCCTATATAAACCTTTATTAGGTATATTCCCAAGATGGAATTACTCATTCTTTTAAAACAGACATACAGCATCAGTTTACTTTAGAAATGTAGCTTTTCTTATAGGAATTAAGTCTTTCATGATTCCCTTAAAACATGGTTGCCTTGTCTTATTTATTGAACTTTTTGGGTTTTGTTTTGTTTCTTGGTGTTATGATACAGGCTCTCCTGTAACCCAGGTTGGCCTTGATCTCCCCTCTTGTTAATGATAACCTTTAACCGCTAATCCTGCCTCTGGGGATGTACATGTTGGGACTTGAACCTAGGCCTCATACATGCTAGGTATGTGCTGTATCACTGACCTCTATCCTCAGCCCAATGTATATATTTTATTTTAAAATGAATTTATCTTATTTCTATAATCAACAAAATAAGGTTTACATGAAAGATCAATGGTATTTTACATTCTGTACCACTGAGAATTTTATATTGTGAGCCTAGATTCCTATTAGTACAAAACTTAGAATTTTAAAAATCTGTGCCCTTATTTTGTAGAGTATATGCCAAAAAGTTGAACAAAGTGAACGAGAAGTAGAGAAACTATTGATGGATGTAAACCGATTAAAAGAAGTTAGGAGAAAACAGCAAGCACAGGCTGAAGGAGCAGGTAAGCAACAGACACAGACTGTCCTTACTCTGCTCTGGCTCCGTGGAAAGCCGGCTGTGCTCTTAGGTCTTCCCAGAACAAGGCACCATAGTTACTGTGCTGTGCGTGATAAAAGGTGTATGCTGACCTTATAGAACAGTATGGCACATAATAGAGGTTTGGTGTTATGTCATTCTTACTCTGAATCATCTCTGTTGGAATTGTTTTTACTTTATGTTGACACAGCTAACTATAAGATTGTGAAGCAGACACATACTAAGTAAGCTCTTCTTTATTTTCTTTAGGAGAAAAGAATGTCCAAAAAAATCCCCAGGAGAACATTCTTCTTTGTCAAGCTTTACGAACATTTTTTCCAGAGTCTGAAGTTCTTCACTCTTGCGTTATTTCTTTGAAAAATAGACATCTTTCTCACAGTGGGTGTAACATTAACCACCATCTGGATGTAGTGGATAAGCTGACCTTAATGGTGGAGTATGTTTACAGCCCTGAGGCTAGTCCAGCACCTGCTGCCCAGCTCAGTAAACATAGAGCTCTAGACACACAAGACCAAGGGCCTGTGAAGAAACCACGGCTGCTACAGACAGAAAGCAGACCTGTGACAGCATCTCACAGCACTCACCTAGACAAAGCTTCTTCAAGCAGCCTAGATATAGACACAGAGATGGGGAGCCCAGAAGATGATGCTGACTACCCTCGCTCTCCCACATTTTGATTTTTAGATGATTTTTTTTTTTTTACTAGACTGAGATTTAAGGCACTTGTTTTATTTTTACTCTTTGCCTCCTGGAGTAATACATAGAAAAGTTCATGTTTTTACTCCAGTTATTTGTAATACATGGATATTTTTACTATTCAACTGCTTATGATATATAGGTAAGTTAATATTTTATAAAGTATCTTAATTCCTATTTATATCATGTTATAAATGCTATGTAAATGTGTACATATAATATGTATATGTATAGTTATAATTACATATATAAACTTATAGTGTGGGAATTGTGAATGGTAGGCAACTTCTCTACCACTAGCTACAGTCCAAATATGTTTGTTTATTTGGGTTTTTTGTTTGTTTGGCTTGGATGCTTGTTGCAGGGTTTTTTTTTTTTTTTTTTTTTTTTTGAGATGGGGAGCTTTGGGACAGGGTCTCTGTGTAGCTCTGACTGTTCTAATGTCATAAATATCCACCTGCCTCTGCCGCCTGTGCCGAGATTAAAGGTGTGAGCCACCACGCCCAGCCAGCTAAGATGATTTTATTTAAAAGTCACAAACCTTTCATCTCTCTCCCCACTTGAATTATTGAGGGAAAGACATAAATAGATGCACTGTTTTCAACTGGAGCATTCTTCAAGTTGGGAAAAGAGAAACCAGCCTTATTCACAACATGGAAGAAGCACAGATGTTGGCTCAGTTGGCCTGGGCATCTGCTATCAAGACTGATAACCTGAGTTGGATTTGAGACTCCCACAGTAAGGAAAGAACCGACTTCCACATGCTTTTCTGACTTCCACACATATATTGACCATGGCATATACATGAAATCCCCATAAATAAATATAGTAAAAAAATTTAAGGTTTGTAAAATCTTACTTGAAAGTTTTTAAGATTCTTACCTAAGAGAGAGCCCAACAGTTAAGAGTGCTTGAAGCACTTCCAAAGGACTGGAGTTTGGTTCCCAGCACTCAAATTAAGCAGCTAATGACCACCTGTAATTCCAGCTCTAGGGGATCCATTGCTCTCTTGTGCCCTCCAAGAACATGCATGCATATGCACTCACATGTATACATGTGCACATTCACATATATATACATGCACCACACACTTATGTGCACACACATAAAACATAAATGAACACCTCTCACTTAAAGAGGCAACAGTTACATTAAGGTGGACTTACTGGCACACATCTATATATTGTTCCTACTCTATGAGTTCAGGCTAAATGACTACATGGGCTCGGAATCTCAGAAACTGTCCTTGGAGATGTCTTTGTCTCTTCACCTGTTTTATGAAGTGTACACATAGTATCTTCATGTTCAGTCAGTGCATGTTAACACTGAGTGCATACTCCACCCTTGGTCTTCCACTTGTTGCTTCCTAAGAAACTACACAAGACACAGATGGCAGTGACACTTTGATCTGGATATTGATATGCACTGATTATATGGCTCTGAAGCCCACCCAGGGGGTGATCTGTATAAATTGCTGGGGTGTTTCACCGGTGATGTAAGTAAGCTGGTACTGTGCAGGGCAGGAAAAGGAGAGCCCCAGTTGTCCACTGATCCTACTGGCTTCACAGGCGAATGAAAGATTGTATATGTGTAAGGAACACTCTGCTTAAGGATAGGCTGGTCCAGGGGTACACAGTGTGTCTTGCTGGGAATGGCCCAGTATCAATCCCAGTGTACATCTCTGCAAAGAGAACCCTCACAATCAGGTCCAATAAACATTTACTAGTTATCATCTGACACATGCCAAGTACACACAGTTTTGTTCTGCTTAAACTTGGGCATAGTGGTGTGCACATGGAGTCCTAGCTCTGATGATGCAGAGATGAGAGGCTGCCTGGGGCTTGTTAATCAGTTGATCTAGCCTAAGTGAACTTTACATTCGGTGGAGACACATTGAAGAAGAACCTGATACCAACCTCTGGCCTCCATAAACCCCTGTGCACATGCGCACAAACAAACAAAACACAAAGTGACTCCAAGCAAATTTTAATGCCATAGCCATTCACGTGGTATTCAAACAAATACTTTGCCTGTCTACAACCATTCCCCTAAAACCATCCCATCATAAGGACAGAATCTGGGCTGGGTTGGAATTCTAATAGAAGCCCTCTCCTTCCAAAATCTGTACTATAAGTAAGTTGTGACAACCATGAAGAACCACTATCACCAAAGTGTACAATGTCATATTACCATCAGAAGCACTGTGTCTAGAGAACACTCACTGGTGAGGAGAGGACAGATTCCTCCTAATCCACTGAAAGACATTTCTACTCAAATTAGTTGGAGTCTGTGCTGTCATAACCACTTACAGGTTTATTGACAAGAACATTATAAAGTTTATTCTCGGTATCTGATGTTACAAACTTTAGGGTCTTTGAGATATGCAGGATCCTTGTATGTAACTGGCATAAACCCTGTAAAGAGATAATTAACGTTCTTGACAAATATAATGAGCAAAATCTTAAATTGGTTCAACTCAGTTATGCAGGTAGACTTACCCATTTTCTGAGCTCTCTTAATGGCTTTAGTTATTTCCCTCTGTTTCTTTCCACAAAGACCTGGGAATATAGAAGAGGTGCTTTTACATGCCAGAGAATGTTATTACCACAACAGGTTTCTAAGTTAAAGGTGCCAATTTTTTTCTGTGAAGAGCCAGAAAAGTAAATCTTTTGTGGGTCCTTTGGTCTCTTTGTTACTGTAACTGAGTGTCGAGTGAACAAATGTGTCAAAACAAAACAAACAAATAACAGGGCTGGAGGGATGGCTCAGTGGTTAAGAGCACTGACTGCTCTTCCAGAGGTCCAGAGTTCAATTCCCAGCAACTACATGGTGGCTTACAACCATCTGTAATGGGATCTGATGCCCTCTTCTGGTGTGTCTGAAGACAGCTACAGTGTACTCGCATACATAATATAAATAAATAAATCTTAAAAATGACAGCTTGGATATAGCTATCAGTTGCTGGCACTAAGTTTTAGTCAAGGGATGATAATTTAAGGATGGAGTTAGTTTTATTATTTTCAATTGAGTGCAGATGCTTACAGAAGCCAGAGGTGCTGGGAACTGAGGATATTCTAATCCTCAGTAAGAACAGTATGCATTTTAAACCACTGGGCCACCTGTCAAGAGTCAAGACATAGTTTTCGTGTTTTCTTTAAGCCTAGATTTCTGTATGTTATCACCCTGTAGTTATTGTAAGTAAAGGCAATGACTCCTTGCACTGAAGGTCGCTCTCCCTAAGGACCTGGTTTAATAGTGACTTGGCATGAATTGAGAACTTGCCAGTCTCCTGAAATAACAAGCAATCAATTTGATTCTTATCTACACTTAATTTTTTTTCCTCGTTTTTGAGATGGGGTTTTTCTGTGTAGCCCTAGTTGTCCTGGGTTCGATTTATAGACTAGGCTGGCCTCAGACTCACAGAGATCCACCTGGCTCTGTCTCCAGAGTGCTGAGATTAAAGATGTGCACTACCACACACAGCTTACAATTAAATTTCTATGATTAAAAAATGTACCTGTTATGTGCCTTCCGTAAATGCATCCGGTAAATGGAGAAATAAACTGGGACAAAAGCTGTTTGGAGGTTATATTTAGAGGGGAAAATAGTATTAGTATATTTGTTATTCAGCCCTAAATGTATAAAGATATTTTTTTATAAACAACCTTCAAGTTACATAAACATATAATATATTTCAGAGGAAGTTAATAATGTGAAATAAAATACCTTATAGCAGCAAGGCATCTTTTAAAAAGTTAACATCTAGTGTATCAAAAACTACACAAGATCAAGAATCATGAATCAGTGTTGTGGCTACTGACTCCCTAAACTACAAGCATCTAAAGTACTGCTGCTTACAGCCAGTCAATGAAACATTCCCTGTCATTGCAGGCTATCAGACACAGAGTACAGCACTGCTCTTACTTTTATAGAACACTTTAATAACACTTTCTAAGTACTAGGCACTGTTTGGGTCTTCCCAGGATTACTGCGGCACTGTAGTTTTTATAATTTGTTGCGTTTTCTCCTTCAAGAGTGGCTATCATTTTACAGTACCATGAAAGCTCTTAACTATAGTATCCTATCATTTACTTCCCTTAAATTTGTTACTTGTTTTGTCTTGTTTTGAGACAAGGTTTCTCTGTAGCCCTGGCTGTCCTGGAACTCACTCTGTAGACCAGGCTGGCCTGGAACTCAGAGATCCGCCTGCCTCTGCCTCCCTAGTGCTGGGACTGAAGGTGTGCACTGCCATCGCCCAGCTAAACTTGCTATTTCTAATTTGCTGAAAGCTTAAGGAGAAATAGTATTTAAAGCAATAGCATATGATAGTGAACTGCAAAGGTCAACTTCCCAAAAGAGTGTTTCCCAAAACACACATCTGTCAGTGTGCAGTGAGCTTCTGTGCAGAAACAGAAACGGGAGAACTACTGACCCAAAGAACTAAGGGGAGTAGGGGCTCCAGATTGAACACAGCTAACACAACAAGTTATAACGAGAGCGGATATCTTGAAGTTGCTGAATCCAACCTACATAAAACCTGCTGACAGTGCCAATCCTCTGAGCAAATGAACAGAGCAGACTCCTGGTCAAGTGTCACAGAGGTAAACCCAATGCTCACCTGCACATTCTTGTAATCTACACGTTTCTCACACAAGACACACTTCTTAAGAGGCTCCTTATAGGGGTTTTCCATTGGGATTGGCTAGAATAAAAAGGACAGTCTGGTGATGAAAATGTGTTAAGACTCAGAAAAGTTAAAGCTACAGCTACATTATACATTTTCTTATACGGGCACTTTATTTTTTGTCAATCTGGCTGAATGGAGATTGCCACATTAAATATACTGCCTTGGAGCAGAAAAGAACATCCAAGATAAGCATATAGATATAAGAATTCTTGCTCAAATGCTGTATATAATCAAATGCATCTTAGTTTATTTAAAATTAATTCAATTAAAATTTTACTTCAAGACAATAGCTTGGTATAAACATAATTTTATCTTTCATTTTCTTTTAGATTAATTTATTAAAAGTATACATGGGCTAAGTTATTCATCCATTCATCATTTCACTTTATAAATAGACAATGTTCAATGGTTTACTGCAATAAAAGGTTTGTTGCTACCTTACAGAGTGCTGTGTAAGTCTGTGTGGGCCCTTGCGCATTTTCTCACCTTGCTATTTCTGACACAATGCCTCCCTTTAACTATAAAAAGTTATTGTGACATTTAAAGTTTTGGTGAGCATACAAACAGGATTCACTGTGTGAGATTATATGTATGTGTGTTCGTGTGTGCATGTGCATGCCTGTGTGTAATTACGCTTTGTTCTCACTTACCCTCTACTGCTCTCAATCACCCTGCCTCTCTCCTCTTACTAGTTCACTTCTTCATCCCCACTAATATCCCTTTCTGCTCTTAGGACTAACACAGCATACATATATATTCCATGAACCTCTTTGTCCTCCCCTGCCCTTTCAAACTCTCATCACAATCCCTTTTCTGTGTTCCAGTTCCTGTTTTTCATTTGTTTTGTTTTTATGTGTATCTAGAAATAAGTTCTCACTATGTAACTCCAGCTGTCCTACAACTCGATACGTAGCACATGGTAATCTCAAACTCCCCATCCTTCTTCAGGCCTTCCAAATGCTGAAATTACAGGTTGTGCCACCACACCGTGGCACAGGGTCTTAATTTAGAAATGGCTTTGAGATCTATAGTTTTACTTAATTGTGATAAAGGAGTATGCCTGTGTACATTTTTCTGTGGGAAAGAAACAAAATTTTCATTAGTCACACAATCTAAAAAAGAACTGTAAATATAAAGTGTGATGTATGAATTAGATGACTAAGGTAGATTCACATACTTAGACAACTCCCCTGGCATTTAACAGTTCCTTTAAGGTTTCTTTGTTTCCTTGCTGTTTTGTTTTTTACACCTGATTTTAGCCAAAAAGTGATAGTTTTTGTTGTTGCGGCTTCCAACTCCCAAGCTCCTCTGCCTCAGTTTCCTAAGTGCTGTGACGGTGTGTATACCACTGTATCTAGCTTTCCTTGAATATAGGCTGTACTCCTTCTCAGTCACAGCTAAGTTCTATAATTAGGCACCCACATCCATGTTCACAATTTAAACTCATAAAAACTAGCTAAATGTTTTATTGTAAAACGTGAATTTGTATCTTTTATCAAGGTAGCCTGCAAGTCTGACAAATGAGATGAAGATAGTGCCTTCCAAATTTCCATTACCCACAATTTTCCTATCCGCCAAAGCTACTTTTAGACATTCTCAAAACATGTATCCTTATATTTAATATGTAGGAAGAAAAATATATTACAGACTGATTCTAGGAATTAATTCTCTTCAAAATCCATGAGACTATAATCAATAAAAGGTGACCATTATTTTGTCCTATAATAGAATTCCAAACACTTAAAATATAAAAAAAGTGGGGCTGGAGAGATGGCTCAGTGGTTAAGAGCACTGACTGCTCTTCTAGAGATCCTGAGTTCAATTCCCAGCAACCACATGGTGGCTCACAACCATCTGTAATGGGATCCAAAACCCTCTTCAAGTGTCTGAAGACAGCTACGATGTACTTACATACATAAAATAAGTCTTTAATACACATACATATATATATTGTTTTATATGTTAGGCTGAATTTAGAAATGAATTAGTAGTACTATAAGGGGGGGGTGATTTGGGGCTGGACGGGCGTCAGTGGTTAAAAGTACTCCCTAATCTTCCTGAGTACAGGGTTTGGATACCAGCACTCACATCCAGGGGTTTACAACCACCTCTTAATTCCAGCTCCAGGAGAATCCAGTGCCCTCTTCTGGCTTCCACAGCACCCCTCCCCCATGTACATACAAATAATAAAATAATGTCTTCTTTAAAAAATAAAAAGGAATCTTACCAGGTCCTCATTGCTGGTTACCTGTTCATACTGTGAAAAACATCGTCTCCACAGCACAGAAACTAAAGAGAAAATAGGGACGACACAATTGTTTTAATTCGTTGAATATCTAACCAAGACTTAAAGTTTTAAAGAGGCTAGATGAATCAAGAGGCACAATATGAAACATTCTTTCCACTGAATGATTAGTTAACATCCTGTTAGATTTGGGAAACAATAGAACTCAAAATGAGAGATTCCAAAGGCTTTGGATAAGGATAATTTTTTCCCTCTCTTATAAACCCTTTCCCCTTTCTACAGTTCCGGGTTGTAATGCAAATATGTATACAAAATGGTACTGTCATTCTAAAGGGAAAATAAAGATTCAAGTCGCCGACAAAGAAACACAGAAACAAACAAAAAGTTGACGACACCTTGTAGACAGCAATCTAGATAGCATAACTGTTTCCTGAGAGGCTTCATCCAGCAGCGGAAGGAAACATGCAGAGATCCACAGCCAACAGGCGGTGCCGAGCAAGTCTTGTGGAAGAGTCGGGTGATACGTTTGAGAGAGCCAGAGGGGTCAAGACCACCACAAAAAGATCCGAGGAACCAAATAATCTGGGCCTATGGGGGCTCACAGAGACTGAACCACCAACCAAGGAGCATACAGGGGCTGGACCTGGGCCCCCTACACATTTGTAGCATTATGCACACCTTGGTTTCCGTGTGTGTCCCCTAACAATTGGAGCAGGACCTGTCTCTCACTCTGTTGCCTGCCATTGGATCCCCTTCCTCTATCTGCACTGCCTGGTGGAGCCTCAGCGGGAGAGAATGTACCACAGTTCTGGGGCAAGGCTGAGGTAGTATCCAAGGCGGGCATTCCCTTCTCTGAGGAGAATGTAGGAAGTGTAATGGGAGAGAAGAAGTTTATGAGGATAGGACTGGGAGGAGGTGGCTGCGATCTGTATGTAAAGGGAATAAATAATGGGGAATAATAGTTGACTACATCTGAAAGTCCTCTTCAGCTCTAGGAAACCAGTCTAGGGCGACTCGAACTTCCCGCCTATCTCAAACCCAGTCGTATAGAAATAGTCATTTTGTTAACAGCGAAGGCCCCCCACCAGCAATCAGAACCGGACTGCGGCTGCAATGCTATGTCGGACATTTTACCCGCGTGAGTTCCGCGATCCGTGAAGCAGCCAGCCGCTGTTGTCAAGTTCTTCCTCCCTATACCACAGCACAGAGCAACCAGAGCTGCCATGATTCACCGCCCTTTCTCTTCCTTTCCTTTTCCCTAAGCGTCCCGACAGGTCCCTTCCGGTACTCTTCCCCTGCTGGCCCGCGATTCTACACAAAGGTTCCGGTGCGAGCTTGGTCCGGTTTTCAAAGCCCAATACCCTTGTGTTCCCGCGCTCCGGGCCGGAAGTCACGTGACACAGGGATGCGCAGCAGAGAGATGGAGAGCTGACGCTCGGCCACTTACGGCTCCAGAACCTCGGCAGCAGCTCCGATCTGCACCGAAGGCGGCTGTCGCAGGGACTCTGGGCCGTTGTCATGGAGGAAGGTTGTCCCCGCATCCGCCGCCGGGTGTCTGTCCGCAAAAGAAACCGCGGCAGCCCAGAGAGCCTCGGTACTTCTACGACCCCAGCCGAGCTCCAGCCCGCCGAGGATACCGAGGACGAAGCTGCGGCCGGGAGCCGCCGGCGGAAAACCGGGAGCCCGGAGCCCGCCCAGGTACAGCCCTGCTGAGTCCCCGCATGCCCGCAGATTCACCCGAGTTATCACTGGGGCTGCGGTGACAAGCGCGTCCCCCGCCCATGGCAGGGCTGCGCTGGTGAAATCGCCTTCTTCCCAGGTGCTCATCATTGACCGGTTAGATTAGTAGCCTTCGTTCGCTCTTCTCACCATTGTGATCCTTGTTCTCCAGCACTTGGGAGACACTGCCTTAAACCTTCTAGATAGATGTGAAACCTACATGCTCCCTCCATTCCCTGTCATAACAAGTATTCGCGGGGCAATTAGCTGGCTTGACACACAGCAAGCCCTCCAAATAATGGCTCGTTTCTACTTTACTAATGAAAAAATTTTATTGATGATCCATTAAGTGCTAGTTACATTATTAAACTAGCCGTATTATGTAGATTTCACAACAGTTAACTGAGTCCTGGGGAGTTAAGAGACTGAAGTTCTGACTCAATAAATAATTATTCCCTCCCAGTTTACATCTTTTCTGTTCAGTAAGCCACCCTATGTGATTGTGCACATAACTGTCTCAATTCCAAATTCAGAACAGAATTTCCTTCTAAGTTTCTTAGTGGTACAATCATGAATTTGTAACAGGCCGGCTTCTATGTTCATGCCTGGGCACGAATTACTGTAGTTACTAGAAGCATCTATTGAACTGACAGTCTTGTAGATGGTTACTGTTCTTTCGTTTCTTGATGCTTTAGCACAGGTTTAAGAATTAAAATGGCAAAGACCAGAGGTTTAGGCAATGGAGCCTCAGGAAGGCCCTGGGCTCACACCGAAGCACCAAAATAAAGAATTTAGAATTCCAATATTACCCCTGGGCTTAGCTGGGGATGTAGCTGAGTTGGCAGAATGCTTACTTAGAATGCCCAACACCTGGGTTTGATCCCAGCACCTCATAAAACCAGGTATGGTGATGCATTCAGGAGACAGAAGCAGAAGGATTAAGAATGTGTAGCCTCTGTTGAGATCCTGTCCTAACTCAAAAACAAAAATGTTTTCAGCATCCTGATATCCCATACTAATTCAGCAGCACTATTTAGGAAAATTGGAACAACTCTCTGGACTTCTTTTATTTGGTAATGATAATATGTATTCAGAGGACAATTTGCATATAGTGATATATTTGGGATAGCCCTTTGCTGGAACACTTTTTTATTGAATAGTTTATATAAAGGGGATAACAGTTCAGTTGTTCCCCTCTCCCATCACCCCTCCCACTACTTCTATGAGGAGGCTTCCCCTCCCTCCTACCCATTCCCACCTCAGTGCCCTGGCTTTCCCCTACACTGGGGCATCGAGCCTTCACAGGACCAAGGGCTTCTCCTCCCATTGATACCAGACAATGCTATCCTCTACTACATGAGCTGCTGGAGTCATAGGTCTTTCCATGTGTGATCCTTGGTTGGTGGTTTAGTCCCTGAGAGCTCTGAAGGAGGGAGATCAAGTTGGCTGATATTGGAACTTTTTTAAAAATGAGGAAGGGCTTCATTTATGTGTCACTGTTTCCTTTTCAGGAAAATGACAGTGAAGAGGACATGTTTGGTGACTATAACAGCTTTACAGAAAATTCCTTCTTAGCTCAAGTTGATGACCTGGAACAGAAATATATGCAACTACCTGAATGTGGGAACTGCGAGACAGACGCTGGCACCAAAGATCTTTGTTCAGAAGGCATCCAAAACAACCTCAGTGTTGCAACTGTGAGTGACTTTACTGACTCTGAAACTCGTGAGCCCACAAAGAAGCAGAGTGATCTAGCCGTCCCCGTTGAGCCAGAACCTGGAAGTGATGGTTCATTTGATGTGCCTTCTTCTCAAATTTTATACTTTGAAAGTATGCAGAACTCTTCTAAAGATTTGGGTGATCAGTCTACTAAGGAAAGAGCTGGGAACTCCCATAAGTCATCAAATGAAGAATTGGTCTATAGCCACATAGAGCAACCCCAGCAAAATACTGACTTCTCTACCGTCAGAGCATCTGCAGAGACGAACAGGAGAAGAAGTCTTAAAGACCACCTGAAAAGGGCCATGGCTGGGAATGCCAGGGCCCAAAGCCCAGCCGTTCCCCGGAGTAAACAGCTCCGAGAGACACTCCTGTCTGAGGAGATCCGCATTGCTAAGAAAGCCATCGAGTCACCGTCAGATGATCTCGGTCCTTTTTATTCACTGCCCAGCAAAGTGAGAGACCTCTACGTTCAGTTGAAGGGAATCAGAAAACTATACGGTAATGCTTTCTATAAAACAGAAACCAATTTTGTAATACAAATAGTAGTGTAATATTAATCTAATCGGTGGAAGCAGGTGATTCCCTGGTTCTGTTTCTCATCTCGAATAACCAGAATATCACTTGCCTTAGCCCTGCTTCCTTATCACTGGCTTCTTTGCTTCCTTGTGTATTATGGTCCTTCTCAAGCCAGGTGTCTTTGTCTCACTGAGTAGTCTTCGATCTCACCTCTGCCCTCACTTAGTTATGGAGACAAGGAATCTGAGCCCTGACCTGCTTCCTAAGCAGCTTCATGTTCTATATGCATCAAACAACTGAGTTCTCATCCCTTCACACTCTGCTTCTGACTTTCTCCTCTCATTAGCTCTTATTGTCTCTTTGGCACTTAGTGGTTGAAATTCCTTTGAATGCTCAGAATCTTAAGTGAAATAAGTCAGTAATAGTTAAACACATTTAAAGGCGGCGAAGATTCAAGTGCAAAAAAGACTGCAGAAGGGGGTCAGAGAGTTGGCTTAGTAGTTAATATCACTGGCTTAACTTCCAAAGGAACCAGGTTCAATTCCCAGCACCCACATGGCAGCTCACACCTACCTGTAACTCCATTCCCAGGAGATCTGACACCATCACATACACATACAAACAAGAATGCCAGTGCACATAAAATAAAATCATTTTTTAAAAAGACTGCAGTAATGATAATAATAATGTGTTTTTCAAAAGACCTGCATCCTTCCATATATTCCAGGGAGATCGTGGTAAACAAGGAGACAGCAGCTGCCATACTAGGAGATCAGCCATCACTGAAAGCGTCCTTGGGAGAACTTTTGAACTATTGGAAGATATGGATTGTCAGAAGACAGTTAGGTTAGAGAAGTAGAATGATAGGAAAATAAAGGCTACCTTCAGACAGTAAGAATCTGAGACATTCTAGATGGCTCAACGTCTAACATACCTGTTCCCTTAGGACTATCTGGTTCCCAGCACCCACATAGTATCGTACAGCCTTCTGTAATTCCAGCTCCGGGAGATCTGAGGTCCTCTTCAGACCTCTTTGGGACTAGACATGCACTTGCACACATAAACATGGAACCCAAGACATTCTGCATCGTGAGGCACGTGGCTTGTGAGCGAGCAGAGTGCTGGTTGTTGTGCACAACCCTGTGGTCCTCGCCCTCAGGGTGTAGATGTCAGAAGATCAGGACTTGAAGGTCATTCTCAGATACATAGTAAGTCAAAGGCCAGCCTGGGCTACATGAGACCTTGTCTCAACAATACCAAACGAGCCTCAGTCTGCTACCAAAGTGATCCCTTGAGGGTAGGATTTAGGGATTTTGTTTGCTTTGGGGTCTGCAGGTATTTTGTGTATTCAACATTGAACCCATGGCGTGATAGGAACTCTGCCACTGAACTACATTCCCAGGATCTCAGAGCACAGACTTGCCCCAAACTAATGATCTTACGGGTCTGTGTCCCAAATACTGAGATCACAAGCATGGACCACCATGTTGAGCTAGAACAGGAATAGAACTCAACGTTTACATAACCAGCACTGTACTTAGTACATTATGCTTTATAGAGTCTGCAACTGTCAGTTTTTGTCAGCCTATTTGGCTCTGGCCTTGTTACTTAAACAGTGTCATATCTATTTAAGGGGGGGGGAACCATTGTTTTGTATTGTAGATTTTTGCCAAATACATGGTAATTTAATTATAATGACTGTCAGTTATATTCAGTGTCTAAGTAAAAGCCACAGCTTTGCATATGTGAGGGTAAGTACCTGTGTGTGCACGTCTGTAGCCGAGTCTCAGTATAAACACCTGCAGCTTCCTAACTGGTGGCTGATACCAATCTGAAATACTTAGTTTACATTTTAAATATTTTGGCTTACTTATGGTCTAAAAATCAAATCTAAGGCCTTGCACATTAAGCACACACTTTACTACTGAGCTGAACTTCTCAGCTTAATATTTTTTTTAAAGATTTATTTTATTTACATGAGTACACTGTAGCTTTTTCAGAGACACCAGAAGAGGGCATTGGATCCCACTAATGCCTATATTGTATGTGGAAGAGTCTCACTGTAGCCCTGGCTTGCCTGGGATTCAATACCTGCCCCAACCCCTGTCTCCCTACGCTAGGATTAAAGGTCTGTACCCATTCCCAGCCTCACTTTTTAAAGATTTATTTATTTATTTTATGTGTGAGTCCACTGTAGCTGTCCTCAGACACACCAGAAGAGGGCATCAGATCCCATTACAGATGGTTGTGAGCCACCATGTGGTTACTGGGAATTGAACTCAGGACCTCTGAAGAGCAGTCAGTGTTCTAACTACTGAGCCATTTCATCAGTCCCCCAAGCTGGCCTTGAAACTACAAGGATCTACCTACTTTTTTATCTTAAATATATCCTAGCCTCAATTTTTAAAACAATATATTCAAGCCTTTTAAGTTAAGTCTGGGATGAATTCTCTTAAACTAGTTTAAGTGTATAAATTGCTCAGATCTAGACTCAGTCTTTAACTTTTTATTTGTTTATTTTACATGCTTGTTATGCGTATGTGGGGTGCACATGTGAGTCAGGACAATGTGTGGGATTTAGTTCTCTATCCATTGTGTGGGTCCTTGGGATCAAGGCTTGACAACAAACTGTGGGTTGATGTTAAGGTGGTACATGATTGGACAGTGGAGAGGTAGGCGGGGGGGGGGGGGGGGGGGAGGCTAGGAATACTGAAGAGGAGGAGAGGGAGAGATTCGGGATGAACAAAGATGGAGGCAGATGTGTATGTTTCTATCGGTGCATCTCTTCATAAATAAGGTTGTTGTGAATGTTTTATAAGGGATGGAATTGTACAAGATCATTTGACTTATCTAGGTTGGCAAATTATATTATCTATTGGATCAGAGTAGTTTGGTGTGTTCTTTGATGTGACTACATCAAAGGATGTAGAGGCGGAGTGCATAAGCCGCCACAGAGTTGGGAAGTGTGTGTCTAAGGCTTGGCAACAACATGCCAAGGGGAAGTGAGTGAAAACAACACACCGGGACGGTCATATCCACCCAGGACAGAAGCAGCAGGGGCGGTAGAGTTCATAGAGGCAGCCTAAGGCCGCCGGGTTAGAGATCCCAGCAGTGCCAGATGACCCCGTGTGGGCACCAGTAAAGCTCGGGATAAAAGGTTAAGCCATCATATTAATATTTACTGCAACAACAAATGACCTGTACACTGGTCCTTCTCACTGGCCTTAGGTTCCCATTTTTAAGCATAAATTACATAAGCGCAGTAGCTTTTTTTTTTTTTTTGTCTCAAGTTTATTTGTAAAAACAGCATAGAATACTGGTCATCTGCAATAGCATGTAGATGGGTGTGTTACAGCAGTCCGTCTGTCTGCACACTGGCAGAAGCCTTTTTTATGGCGCCTTCACAGGGGCCTGGGCACCTTTGGGAGCCTGAGCTGAAGCTTTGGCCTCTGCCTTGATTTGAACCTTGGGCTTTGGTTGGCAGAGCCTATGACCCTTAGCCATGTAGCTTCGAATCCTCTTTCCAAGCTTGGGGTGAGCGATGAAAGCCAGACGGTTGAGTTTGCGGCTGGGGCCCTTTGGTATCTTGGGCTTGATGGCCTCAGGCTTCACAAGGGCCTTAATGGCCTCTGCGCGTGCACTCACTGCCCTTGCATTGCTGGCCTGTATCTTCTTCAGACCTTTCTTGTTGTGCTTCTTGGCAAAGCACATGTTCCTCAGGAACTTGGGGTCAACCCCCTTAAGAGATTCTTTGTGTCCGGGGTTTCTTGATGCCATTTCTGTGCCATTTGCGGGACTGTCGTGTATGGTGTGGTTCTTGGACTTGGCCATGTCTGCACAGTAACCCGTGGCTCCCCCAGTGCCTGGGATCAAAAAAAGGTCCGCAGTACAGCATGGGAAAATTGGGCAGTAGTTTTTTCAACTTGCCCCTCACATAGTACTCCTTAGTCGGTGAGATGATAAACTTTGCACGCCCTGTTTGTGCCTTCCTCTATGCGTCGATGGAGAATCCTAGAGGGAGCTCTGACTTCCCAAAAAGATCCTGGCAGCTGATGTTCTCACAAACTGCAGTGGTTTCTTCCCTCTGTAGTCGGCTCTGGGTTTTCTTTTTCTTTTAATTAATTTATTATATAAGTAAAACCATAGCTGTCTTCAGACACATCAGAAGAGGGGATCAGATAGATCTCATTCCGGATGGTTGTGAGCCACCATGTGGTTGCTTGGAATTGAACTTAGGACCTCTGGAAGAGCAGCCAGTGCTCTTAACTGCTGAGCCATCTCTCTCCAGCTTTTTTTTTTTTTTTTTTTTTTTTGGCTCTGGGTTTTCTGTGTGTGATTTTTTTTTTTTTTTTATTGTTTGTAGGTTTCTGTTTTTATGTATCCATTACTCGCCTGTTTCTCTAATGATAAAATACTACTACTCGGGCTAGAGAGATGGTTCAACAGTAAAGAACACTCAGTGATCTTCCAGGGTCCTGGGTCCAAGTCTCAGCACTGGGGTACGTATAAGTGGTGTGATGGCATATATGTATGTCTACATATACATACATGCAAGCTAAATAACACACAGAAACATCCTAGTGTTCACTGTTGATGCCCACTTCAAATTACTTCTGTTATTATCTTTTGATCCAAGGCTCCATGGAACCCAGTCTAGCTAAGTAGTTGGGGATGAACTTGAACTTCTGATGTCTGTCTCCACTACTCAGGTGCTAATATTACAGGCATGAGCCACCAGACCCCTCTTATTGGGTGCTAGAGATCAAATGCAGGTCTCCGTACATGCTGGGTGAACGCTCTACCCGCTGAAGTGCATCCTCAACCCTTCCTTTATTCTGCAGAGTGTCAGTTTTCCCAGTGTCTCCTGTGTTCTGTATTTCTCCCTGATTGGGGGCAGGAACCCTGATGTGCCAGTTAGTAACTGAAGTATTTTATGGTTTAAACCGTCCTTACTTAAAATGGCATTTGGACTAATCAGATCATTTGGATGCTTAGAAACCAGAGGACCATTGGAGACTTGAATTGTCCACAAGAGAGCAAACTGAAGACTTGCGGTTTGTGCAAGATCTTGCAGATTTCCTTTTCTTCTTCTCCCTATTTCTGCAGAGGCTCTTCAGTGGGTGAAGAAGGTAAACTGTTTGGTTTTGAAGAAGGAGGAAGGTTTTAGAATGAACACAGGTTCTCACAGTGTTCTTGGCCGCAGACAACTGTCTGCCCTGCTGGAGTCTGGTACCTGTAACTGTAACTATTGTAAGGGTGAGCCAGTTGTCCACCTGTTGACAGAGTCTGAGCTCAGACTTACTGGCTGTGCACTTTCAGGATTTTGGGCATTTACCATCTATAAGAATCACATTTATCCTCACAAGAAGGTTGCCACATGAGATACTGGATTTCCTCCCAGAAAAAAAATCTTGAGAGCATAGAAGGGGAAATAATCTCGCATTTTTCTTTAAATTCTACAGACTGGCAGCATACTTGCTTAACATTAAGTTCTGTGCAAGAAAGAAAAAATTTAATATATTCCTTGCCAACGAGTGGTGGAAAAACCCTTGTGGCTGAGATCTTAATGCTACAAGAACTGCTCTGCCGACAGAAAGATGTTTTAATGATCCTTCCATATGTGGCAATTGTCCAAGAAAAGGTGTGTGTGTTTAAGTAGTTGTAACTTTCTAATGTGACGTTTTAAGATCTAAAGACTAGTATAAATGTATTAGCTTTGAGCTGAGTCATGATTTTTTTTTTTTTTTTTTTTTTTTTTTAGGGTATACAAAGCTAACACCAAGTACTTACTTTCAAAAAGTAACTGCATATAGTTAAGTTACTTTGAACTGTATCTTGCATGTTACGTTAATACTTAGCCTGCTTTTTCAACCAGGATAAGTGAGTCAATCTGATGAGGTTTTTATATAAAAGGGATGAATAAATAAATAAATGATGAATAAAATCTGTTTCCATATTATAGTTTAAAAGTTAACATATATCAGAGTTGGAGAGGAGGTTTAGAGCCTTGGCTTTTCTTCCGGAAGCCTTAGGTTTAACTCTGAGCATCCACCTGGTGGCTCAAAACCATCTGTAACTCTAGTCAGAGGGTATCCATCGCCCTCTTGGGCTTCTGGCACTGCATGCACACAGTGCACAGGTATGTGTGCAGACAGGATACCCACCCACATATAACAATTCAAGAGTTACATGTACTTATTTGGTAAAGATCACAGCCTTATTTAAAAACCAGCAGTTCCTAGATAGACATTCCTAGACTGGAGCACAGATGAGACAATTGTAGACATTCCTAGACTGGAGCACAGATGAGACAACTGTAGACATTCCTAGACTGGAGCACAGATGGAGACTGTTGTAGACATTCCTAGACTGGAGCACAGATGAGACAATTGTAGACATTCCTAGACTGGACCACAGATGAGACTATTGTAGATTAAGGGAACCCCTCTGACTTTTACCTCGACCTTTTACTTGTGCTTTGTTTATTTAACTAATATTCTAGATTTCCAATTTGTCGACTTTCGGTATAGAACTTGGTTTCTTTGTTGAAGAATATGCTGGAAGCAAAGGAAGATTTCCTCCAATTAAAAGGAGGGAGAAGAAAACACTCTATATCGCCACGATTGAGAAAGGGCACAGCCTGGTGAACGCTTTGATCGAGACCGGAAGGATCAGCACTCTGGGTCTGGTTGTCGTCGATGAGGTTGGTTAGCATCATATTTCTGATACTAGCTCATTCCCCCAGCTATGGTTTGGATCCTCTTAGAACTAACTTAATGTACAGCGAGCACAGGGAGACATTACATGGTAGATAATCTTAAATTAGGTCTCTTGCAGATGTTTCTTGAAACGTGGATGTGTCTGTGGAGACATTTTATAATGGTACTCATCGAATCCGAGATGTATCAGGATGCTGCCCCAAATGTTACTAACCTAAAGTATTAGTGAAATAGGATGTATTTCACTAATTAGAGTTCTAATGCCCAGTGCATGTTCATTCTGCACAAAGCAGTCGTCTTACATGGACAGGAAGTGAAAGCAGACTCTTACTCCCCACCCCCGCTTTAACCCTAGTTGCACATGATTGGTGAAGGGAGCCGCGGTGCCATACTGGAGATGACCCTGGCAAAAGTCCTCTACATCAGCAGTGAGTATTGACTTGTCAGTTCTGTGTGTAAACGACGTAATTCTATCGCTAGTTGGTATTGCCTTGAACAAGACATTTAAGGTTCCTGCCTCAGCCTGTAAGCTCATAAGTTGTTACTGAAAGACTGTGGAGGGGTGAGGATTCCAAAGGTGCTTGCAGCGGGCCTGTTCCCAGACGGCTGCCATTGCATGCTACTCACACCATCAGCCTCCGTACCTGTGAGAGACCGGTGAGACAGCCCAGAGGCTTACAGGAGAACACACGCTGCTTCTCTGTGGTTCCACACAGCACTGGGTAAGGTCTGCTGCCACCATTGTCCTCGGCATCATCGCCATCTTCCCAGGGGAACAATCCGTATTTATTTATTTATTTATTTATTTATTTATTTTTAAGACAAGGTCTTGCTTGGAGCTTGCTTATAGACAAGGTGGCCTCAAAGTCACAGAGAGCCTGCCTCTGCCTTCTGAGTCCTGAGATTAAGGGCTTGCACCACTCCGACTGGCACACTGTATTTGAGTGGTCACTTTAAGGAACTATTTTGCAACATCCACTTGCCTTTAAATATGCATAAAATATTCTAAAAAATCTCTATTTATCGACATGGTGTTGCAGGACTCGCCTTACCTATGGAAAAACTCTAATGTCATTTAGTAACTGCTTTATGGGAGGGTGCTAGGAATTGAATCCAGTATATCAAATTTTCTGAGTACTAGAGTATTGAGCTGCACCTCTGGCCCAAAGTATTTTATATATTTATATTTCAAATGTTATCCCCGTCCCCCCGCCCCCTGCTTCTATGAAGATGGCCCTACCCCCACCTAAAGAATAGTTCCTAAAATTATGAAGGCAATTGCATTCATGCAGATGGGAGCACCATGCAGTCTTGTCTTTCCTTTCCAAGTTACTGAGCAGCCACTACCTCCTGGCACTGTTTGTGGTGCTAGAGGTGCCAGGGGCATAGCTGTGGTTCCTGTCAGCCTCCGGGAGGATGAAAGGACAGTGACAGGCCATTCTCCAGTTGCATCAAGAAAAGAAGCCTGCAGCCCCCGCCCAGCATGTAGTTCCCAGCTGCAGTCTTTCCAGAGTTGTTGGAAATGGGAACTCTCTAGGAGGCAGGCTCCTGTTCTGCGTACTAGGGCTCCGGCATTTTCTTTAGCTTAGCATGAGACTCCCAGGGAAGTTACTTTTCCTGAAGTTCATCATTTCAGTGGTCTGATGAGAAGGAGGAACTTAAGTGTCTTCTTAGAACATCTTCACACCTGCCAGGACAGTAACTTCTGTTATCTTACTGTGCTCTGGTCTGTATTTCCAGTTTACACTTCCCTTCACATCCATTTTTTGGTGTGAACTTCCCGTCACTGTTTACCAGCAGATAGCTGAACCAGGATCTTACAGTCCTTTTAAATTTCCTCATTTCAGTGCTGCCCAGACTGTCCTCCCAGCTCCAAGCGATCCTTCTACCTCAGCGTCCCACATACCTGGGTCTCATAGTCGTTGCTCTTTAACACTGTCTGCACCCATCAGTTCCTGTCTGGTTACCCCAAGAATCTGCTTGAGATTCTCCTCGGCACTGACTCTTCAATTGAACATCTCATTCTTCTGCCAGATTCTTTCTGACCCACATCTTTCTGATCTCTCACCTCTCCTCCTCCAAGCCCAACTTGTCCAGTGTAGATATAAAGATCTTTACAAAAAAACCCAGTTAGTTTTACCCTTCACTTCCTTTAACAGCCTCCTCATTTTCTGCACATACCCCAGTGTTTCTAGCACAGCCTTTCTTGGTTGGTCCAGTGCTTGCCTGTTCAGCTTCTGGTCTACCTTGTTCTACTGCAGGTCCTCAATGACCATCTCAAGATAGCGTCAAAGAAGAGACATGCTAGGAAGGCTGAGCTCTGGGCTTTAAATTTGTCTAGCTTTATTTTTTGTCCCATTGTGGTTCTTTCCGTTGTTTTGTTTTAAAGATTTATATATCTGTATATACAAGTGCTCTGTTTGCATGCAGACCTGATTGCCAGCAGGAGGCATCAGACCCCATTACAGATGGCTGTGAGCCACCATGTGGTTGCTGGGATTTAAACTCAGGACCTCTGGAAGAGCAGTCAGTGCTCTTAACCGCTGAGCCATTTCTTCAGCCCTTGTTTTCTGGTTTTTAAAAATTGTCCCATGTAGCTCAGGATGGCTTTGACCACCTGACCCTCCTTTCTGCCTCTCAGGAGCTGAGATTATGGTCTTGCACACCATGCCTGGTTTTTTCAAAATAGTTTTTGAAATTGACAATATAAGACTTTTTGTATGATACAAAAGTTTGAAACTAGCTGAATGTAGTAGTTTACACTTGTAATTCAGCACTCAGGAGGTTGAGGCAGGAGGATTGCTGTGAGCTTTAAACTAGTGGGGACTATACAGTGAATTCCAGGCCAGCCAACACTACATGGTCAGACATTTTTTTACGGTTTTGTTTTGAGGTGTTTGGGGCTCCTCTAGCCATGTGTCCTCTGCAGCTGTCAGATGCACAGGCACATTTCTGGAAATCAGAAATCCAGAATGGTCTAAAGCTTCTTGTGTGCTGGTACAACACTGCAGATGAAAACATTATTGCTGGGGCTGGAGAGATGCTCAGTGGTTAAGAGCACCCATTGCTCTTTCAGAGGTCCTGAGTTCAAATCCCACAGCCACATGATAGCTGACAACCATCTGTAATGAAATATGATGCCCTCTTCTGGTGTGTGTGAAGACAGCAACAGTGTACTCACATATATAAATAAATACATCTTAAAAAGAAAACAATATTGTCATCATTTGACAGGGCACAGTGAGAGCGCAGCTTAACATAGGTATATATGAAACAAAGAATTGTGTGGTCAGACTTACGCCACTTCAAGATCTTCTTTATGCATATGCAAATATTCCAAAATCTGATAAAAATCCTAAATTTGAAACATTTCTGATCTAAACATTTCAGATAAAGCTCATCTTCCTGTTCCCTGACTCCAGGCTACTCAGGAGGGCACCAAAGTATTGCTAATGTTTCTTTAGGGCATAAAGAAGATGTTTCCCTAATGTTCTTATTTGTTTTAGAAACAACTCAGATTATCGGCATGAGTGCAACGTTAAACAACGTAGAAGACCTACAGGCGTTCCTTAAAGCCGAGTATTAC
Organism: Micromys minutus; assembly: GCF_963924665.1. Lineage (NCBI taxonomy): Eukaryota > Metazoa > Chordata > Mammalia > Rodentia > Muridae > Micromys > Micromys minutus. The sequence goes on from NC_137980.1 coordinate 29,713,682, forward strand.
ACCAGTCAGTTCAGACCAGTATGTACCCAAGGTTTGCGCTGTATTGCTGATTATGTGTTCATCTTAGAAATCAGAGTGTGAACACGGTGTGTTGTAAAACTTAGTAGGAAAGGTGCTTGTCATAGTTATGTGATAATTCACTATGGAGAGTGTCAGCTGAGGCTGGGGACCTTAGCTTGAGTCACTCACATGTTACATTTGGAACAGTGACCAGAGAGTGAGCCCCAGTGAACGATACTGAATGGGCTCTCCCAGAACCTGTTTTATGTCTCACTTCTTAGTAACTGAAGTCAGCTCTTTAACTGGGCAAGATTTTCAAGAGATATGTTCGGACCTGCTATCAACATTGAGAAATTACCTTAGTGCCCACCTCAGGAACACATGTACTAAACCAGAGCAGTACAGACAGTTAGCACCGCTCCCATGCAAGGGGATATGAAAATTAATTAAATGTTCCACGTTTACAGTCTCACAAAGCCCCACCCCTAGGTGTAGAGCCCCCGCCAGACAGTTTTACTACAAGGGAATCAGTCTTAGTGGTCCCCAGCACCTACTGCTCTCGGTCCTGGAGTCAGTTTCCGTGCCCAAGTAAGTGACTCTCAAAGTTCTTATATACTCCAGTCTCATGGGACTCAGTGCGTTCTGGTTCCCTGTGACACTGCACACATGTAGTGCACGGGCAAAATGCAGGCAAAACATAAAATCAGAGAGGGAGAATCAGACTTCTCAGGGAAGAACACCCTGCTAGGTTATCCAGCCCCAAGTGTTCAGACCTAAAGCACTTATGCATACAAACAATGCTGAATGAACTCAGTAGGGTGTGTGTGTGTGTGTGTGTGTTTACACATCAATTTTTTAAAAAGCCATGAACTTGAGAAAGAACAGAGGTAGAGATGGGGTGGAAATGATGTAAATTTAATATTTGTGTATGGATTCTTTAATTTTTTTTTTTATTTATTTAAAGAAATTACCTGAGCCAGGCTTGATGGTACAAACATGGAATCGAAGCATTCAGGAGGCTAAGGAAGGGAAGCTTGAGTTTCAAGCCAGCCAGAGCTACATACTGAGCTCAGAGCTAGCCTGGGCTGCCTAGCAAGTCCCTGTCAAGGAAAGAGCTTGTAAGATGTTTTCAAGTGCCTGTGCTTTGGTAGGTACAGTTCTTTTAAAGATAAGCTAAGGTTTGACATAGACTTTTTTTCCCTTGGTTTTGAGACAAGGTCTCATATCCCAGACTGTTCTGGAGCTAGCTACCTACCCAAGGATGACCATGGACTAATCCTCCTGCCTCCCACCTCCCAAGTGCTGGGATTGTAGGTTCAACACTGTACTTCACTTGCATGAATTTTAATTTAAATCTAATAACAGCATTCCTAAAGTGCTTGGCAGAGTAAAAGTGTAACTCAGTTATGTGAAGAGAGTGCGTGATGTGTATGTCTGTCTGTCTGTCTGTCTGAAGTACGAGTGCCCATGGTGTGTGATGTGTATGTCTGTCTGTCTGAAGTACCAGTGTGGATGGTCTGTGTCTGGGTTCTTAAATAATAATCTTGAGGGTCACTAAATATTCTCTTGAAATTTATTGTTTACACTTGTACAAAATATAAAAAAGAAAATCAGGAAATATTTTCTGGCCTTAAATGAAGAATCTACTTTCTGTTGTTGTTGGGCTGTGGTGGTACATGCCTTTAATCCCAGGCAGAAGCCAGTGGGTCTCTGGGTTGGAGGCCAGCCTGGTCTACAGAGCAAATTCCAGGGTTACATAGACAGGCACCCTTATTGGGAAAGCAAACAGATGAAGAACCCTCAAGACTCTACTTTTACACACCACTGACCTCTGTGGCCGCTCATCCCTGCTGCTCATAACAAATCCAAAAGCATCTGGCTTCCTTTGGAATGTATACTGCTCAACTCAAAAGTAATTTTTCCGGGATGTTAATTCCTGTTTTTAAGCAAAGGAAAGGAGAGGCAAGGGAAGGAGGAAGCTGAGCATTTAAGCTGAAGTCTATCTGTGATATCCTAGAGATGCTGAGGTCTCTTGTGTGGCTGCCTGGCATTAAACGTTTTATAGAATTTTAGACTACATATTGTATATTAATTGACTATCTCCTTTTAATTCCAGGTGGAATTAAAAGAATTCCTGAAGGTAAATGACACCATATATGAGGTAGACAGCCAGGCTGCGGAAGGCATGACCTTTTCACGGCTCCTGAATTATAAGGTGCGATGGAAACCCCTCAATCCAGCTCCCACCTTTATGCCTGTGTGCTAGGGCACTGCAGCAGACTCAAGTGGGTCTAGTTGGTTTGTATTGGGAGAGGTTTGAGATGAGGAGGTGCCTGATCTGCCATGGACAGCAAGCTGCTGACTAAATACAGCGAATTTTGTTTGCAGTGCTAGGGATGGAGCCGGGGCCTAGATACAAGGCACACACCACCTGAGCTACACCCACACAAGGCACACATCACCTGAGCTACACCCACACAAGGTACATACCACCTGAGCTACACCCACACAAGGCACACACCACCTGAGCTACACCCACACAAGGCACACACCACCTGAGCTACACCCACACAAGGAACACACCACCTGAGCTACACCCACACAAGGCACACACCACCTGAGCTACACCCACACAAGGCACACACCACCTGAGCTACACCCACACAAGGCACACACCACCTGAGCTACACCCACACAAGGCACACACCACCTGAGCTACACCCACACAAGGCACACACCACCTGAGCTACACCCACACAAGGCACACACCACCTGAGCTACACCCACACAAGGCACACACCACCTGAGCTACACCCACACAAGGCACATACCACCTGAGCTACACCCACACAAGGCACACACCACCTGAGCTACACCCACACAAGGCACACACCACCTGAGCTACACCCACACAAGGCACACACCACCTGAGCTACACCCACATAAGGCACACACCACCTGAGCTATACCCACACAAGGCACACACCACCTGAGCTACACCCACACAAGGCACACACCACCTGAGCTATACCCACACAAGGCACATACCACCTGAGCTACACCCACACAAGGCACACACCACCTGAGCTACACCCACACAAGGCACACACCACCTAAGCTACACCCACACAAGGCACACACCACCTGAGCTATACCCACACAAGGCACACACCACCTGAGCTACACCCACACAAGGCACACATGACCTAAGCTACACCCACACAAGGTACACACCACCTGAGCTACATCCACACAAGGTACACACCACCTGAGCTACACCCACACAAGGCACACATGACCTAAGCTACACCCACACAAGGTACACACCACCTGAGCTACATCCACACAAGGCACACACCACCTGAGCTACACCCACACAAGGCACACACAACCGCTCACCTACACCTAGTCCAGTTTTAGCATCAGGTCATACTGGATTCTTTCCTCTGCCATATCTTTGTGAAATTGGGTATTTTACAGCTGCTGGATATAATAGTGTATAAAAACTAGTAGAACAGGACTGTGTGCCATCCCACTCTAAAGTTAGAAAGACAATACCACATTGTGCACACATCCTGTTAGGACCTTTTGTGTTAGTAAGTGAAGTGCTTGCTATTCAAATGGCTACTGAAATTTTGAGGAAGTGCATATTGGGTTGTTTGCACCTGACTAATGAACCGGCTCGTGAACCATGAAAATGTGGAGACAGCCTATAGATGTGTCATTCGTCTAACAAGAGCATAATGTATAGTCTGCAACTGACACCACTGTACAGAAGTGTCCAGTTTACTAATGGCTCACACTCTGCATGGAGGGTAGTTAACAGGAGAGCAATTTACCCAGCCTTAGGATCTCAGGTGTGCTCTAAATCCTATGCTGGTCTTCATTGCACGTCCTCCCGGCACTGTTCCAAACTGCCATAAGTCACGGCTGCTGCCTCACTGTGACAGTGTTAGGGAACGTGGGTCAGCGGTACAAGATGTGCCTTATGTGGTCCTGGACTGTTGGTAGCCACAGTCCTCTTCTCTCTGGCTTTTTGTTCTACTCGAATGGAGATGGGCATAAAGTGAAGTTATAAATACTAGAGCTGTTTTCACTTCCTTGATACTTTTTTTAAAGATTTATTTACTTTATTTATATGAGTACACTGTAGCTGTTTTTCAGATACCAGAAGGAGGCATCCAGATCTTATTACAGATGGTTGTGAGCCACCATGTGGTTGCTGGGAATTGAACTCAGGACCTCTGGAAGAGCAGTCAGTGCTTTAACTGCTGAGCCATCTCTCCAGCCCCACTTCCTTGATTCTAAAATCATTTAATCCTCTTTTTGGCCTAAATGTGCCCCCACACCAAATCTGTAAGTAGTAACCTAAGAAGAAAATTGACTATTTCTGAGTATAGTGCAGCTGCTGTCTCTTGTTTTAATAATGGATAATTGCAGCATTTAAAACTAGTGACGGTTTATGAGTCTTTCGAGTCACACTTTCCTGGTTGCAGTATGTGTGGCTCCTTGTTTTGCAGTACTCTGATGCCCTGAAGAAGATGGATCCCGACCGCTTGGTAGCACTGGTGACAGAAGTCATTCCTAACTACTCCTGCCTGGTTTTTTGTCCCAGTAAGAAGAACTGTGAAAATGTAGCAGAAATGTTGTGCAAGTTTTTAAGCAAGTATGTTAATCTTTTTTTTAATTGTTTCTATCTTTGTCATAAATTACAGACTGAATAATGAACTTTAGAGATGTCTTGGTTTGGGAGTTTGAGCTGTTTAGATGTGAGCTCTGCTGTGTTCATGCTGATAGTTCTGTTTTCTGCGCCTGTCTGTTGTGTGGAGGGTTTAATTTTTACACCCTGTTTGGCCCCTTACCTGGGGCTTTCATTAGTCGTAGACTACCAATGTGAATTTTCAATCTGGTCATTCTCCACCTTCCCTCCCAATCCTCCTGGTATAGACAGATCTAAATTAGAATTAAGTTTTCTGGCTAGTGGAATGATAAAAACGTTTAGGGAACTGTCAAGGAGTTGAATTTCAGTGACTGACAGTCTGCCTTTACAGTGACGGTTTTGATTATTTAAGAAACAAAACAGGCATGCGTGGTAGCTCACACCTTTAGTTCCTGCACTTGGACTGCAGAAGCAGAGGGGTCTCTGAGAGTGAGGGAGCCTTGTGTAGTGAGTTCAGGACAGCCAGGGCTACATGAGACACATTCAAACAAACCAACACAAAAGCCAAGTACACTGGGCTGGAGAGACGCTGGTATTGGTTGCAAGCACTTCCTGCTCTTCCAGAGAGTCTGATAAGTTTCTTCTGACACCCAGCCCCAAGGGGAGTCAACACCTCTGGCCTCCATGGACACCTGCACCCATGCACGCATGCACACACGCACGTACACACCGCTCATACATAAGCACATACACACAAATTTTAAAAACTAAGAGAAATAGGGAAGTTAATCATTTAAGCTTTCTTATAAAACCACTCACCTTTTTAGCATAATTTAAGATATTGTTGAAGTTTCTACAGCATTAATGTTTTGAAATTGTTTTTGCTGAATGGTATGATTTCATTTTCAGAGCAGAAAATATATGCTTTAAAATAAAACCATATCTCATAAAGATATATACTGTGGGAGAAATAATCTCGATATCTAGAGTAGGATCTAACCTGATATCATATGAAGTTTAGGGACAAGATTCAGGAAGTCCATGAAGCGCCTGAAATTGTTTCTAGAGTGTTGTGTTTATATGAATAGCTGAACTTTTCCTTAGTTTTATTTTTGAGAGGTATCCATAGGGTTCTGCAGTCCACAAAAAGGCATGGAGACTATTTCTAATGGTTGATGAAGTAAGAATTAAAGTTAAAAGAACATTGTATGGGGCTGTGGAGATGGCAGAGTCAGAGAACGAAAGCTTGGATCTCTAGCGTCTCTATGAAAGGTGGGTGTGATGGCACACACCTGTAATGTCGTGCACACACTGGTAATGCCATGCACACACCAGTAGTGCATTGATGCAGAGACACAAGAGGCCCTGCAGCTCACTGACCAACTCGTCTTGCTGGATAGTGAATCCCAGGTTTAGTGAGAGATGAGAAAACCACCTGATGTCAGCCTTTGGCCTCTGTGCAGACACGTGTACACCCAGTACGCAGATATAAATACATGCATATATATGCAAGATATGTACAAAGAATGTTTTGTGTACTTACAGTGATAAAAGTAATATATAACTAAAAAGGACATTAACATGAAGTACTAAAGAGAAATGGTAAGTACTTCCTATCTATAACTCGAGGGCTCATAATTCTTCCTTTTAACAATTTATATATTTTATGTGTATGGGTGCTTTGCATACATACATGCGCACACACAAGTACACACCCCATATGCATGCCTGATGCCTTCAGAGGTCTCAAGAAGGCTTTGGAGTTAGATGGTTGTGGGGTGCCATGTGGGTGCTGGTGACTGAACCCCCATCCTCTGGAAAAGCAATCTGTTCTCAACAGTTAAGAACATTACTCCAGGGCTGGAGACATGGCTCAGAAGTTGAGAGCACTGACTGCTCTTCCAGAGGTCCTGAGTTCAATTCCCGACAACCACATGGTGGCTCACAACCATCTGTAATGGGATCTGATGCCCTCTTCTGATGTGTCTGAAAACAGCTACAGTGTACTCATATAAATACAATAAATAAATCTTTAAAACCATTACTCCAGTCCCAGGCTGATGTGTCTAATGGATCTTTTTTTCCCCAGGGAGTATCTAAACCACAGAGAGAAAGAAAAATGCGAAGTGATTAAAAGCTTGAGGAATGTTGGCCAAGGTAAAGTGTGTCCTGTCCTGAAGCGCACTGTCCCTTTCGGTGTTGCCTATCACCACAGCGGTTTAACTAGTGATGAGCGGAAGCTTCTGGAAGAGGCCTACTCCACAGGTGTGCTCTGTCTCTTCACCTGCACGTCCACCCTGGCAGCAGGGGTCAATCTGCCTGCACGGAGGTAAGAGGTCATCAGGAGGAATAGAAGCTTTCCTCTGCTGAGTTAGTTTCCTTTTACGTTTTAATGAAAAAGCACGTGTCCTGGCTTAGATCGCTCCCTTTGGTGCCCTCTCTATTCTGTGTGTTTGGTTGTCCGTGTCTTCAACTTGTGGGACTGGATCCAGCTGGAAGCAGTCCTGCCTTAGCTTCTTTCTTAGAGCTGGAATTAGAGGCACAACTCCTGGGATGTCAGGATCTGATTCTACTTCTGGGGAGATTGACAAGACCTAAAGAGTTCATTTAATACAGCTTGAAATGTTCGTGAACTGATTTGTAAAGCTAGTCTGGGGTGGAGTCCAGTGTGTGTGTGTGTGAGAGAGAGGGGGGGTGGAGGGAGAGAGACAAGGTTTCTCTGTGTAGCCTGGAGAGAGAGAGAGAGAGAGAGAGAGAGAGAGAGAGAGAGAGAGAGAGAGAGAGAGGAGGTTTCTCTGTGTAGCCCTGGCTGTCCTGGAACTCATCCTGTAGACCAGGTTAACCTGGAACTTAAGAGATTCCCCTGCCTCTGCCTCCACCTCCCAAGTGCTGGGATTCAAGGCCTGCAACACTGCCACCTGGCGTGAAAGGAATAGCTTTGTCTTAGGGTTTCATTGCTGTTACAGACACCATAACTAAGGTAACTCACATAAGGACAACACTTAACTGGGGCTGACTTACAGCTTCAGAGGTTCAGTCCATTATCATCGTAGTGGGGAACATGGCAGTATGCAGACAGGCTGGAGGAGCTAAGAGTTCTACATCTAGATCTGAAGGCAGCCAGGAGAAGACTGTCTCCCATACTGGGCAGAGCTTGAGCTCTAGGAGACCTCAGAGCCCACCCCCACAATGATGGACTTCCTCCAACATGACCACACCCCCTAATAGTGCCACTCCCCAGGGCCGAGCATATCCGACCATTACAAACTCTTAGAGATCAGACCCTCGTCAGTCACCTTTTCAGATATTACCAAACCGTGGAAAACTATAATTGACTTCTCTATATCTCATGACTTGGGGAACAGAGGTTTCTAACAAAAAATTTGTTTTCACAAAATGCTAGTGAACACTAAACAGTGTTTTCCTGCTGGGTACACAGTCTTATGTCTCAGTGTCATCGTCATTAATTATGCCCCCCCACACACATAGTCATGTACATTTATGTATCCATTTACACACAGGGTTGCACAGTGTAGCCCTGGCTGGTCTGGAACTCACTATGTAGACCTGCCTTTACAACAGTTCTACCTGCCTCTCCCTCCGGCTGCTGGGATTAAAGCCTGCACCACCATTCCCAGCCTGGAGCCAGCTCCGTGTCTGTGTAGGCCTGTGATTCTCTATCTCCAAAAGCCCTTCTGAAATATTCATAGTGTTGGGTAGAGGAGCATGAATGTCACAGTGTGATCATGGAGGTGGGAGGTGAGCTCTGGGGTTCAGGAGTCTGTTGGTTTTCTCTGTCTACCTTGTGGGACGGAGGCTGTCGGCCTTGGCGGCCAGTATCTTTCCACTGAGCTGGCCCCTCCAGCAGCTCTTCCCTCTCCTTTGCCACCTTCATTTTCCTCGTGGTAATGCTGCTTATTATATAGATGGTGTGTCCCCTCCTCCTGTCCCCACATCATGGTCTCCCACACCTGGCACCTAAGTACTTCATATGCATTTATTTAGTCATCCCTCAAGATTGATGACCAATATTTTATGCAATTGAAATCTATAAAATAATGAACTTTCCTGGCACTCAGGAGGCAGAGGCAGGTAGATCTCTGAGTTCAAGGCCAACCTGGTCTGCAGAGTGAGTTCCGGGACAACCAGGACTATGCAGAGAAGCCACGTCTCAAATAAATAAATAAATAAAGGTTAGTTTGTTATATGTCACATCAAATGAATGAGTTTCAACACCAAATTGGAGCCCAGGCAGCCTAATCCTATAATCCCTGCAATCCCAGTTACTTGTCTGTTGTACTGATGGGTGTGACACTTGGTGACAGGACACTTGAGCTCCATGGTCCTCTGTCTTAGAGCTGTTGCTGGTCATTTCTGTATTCCACCTGTCCATCAGCTTTATTCTCTTCTCGTGTGGCGTAGGCTAGACTGGGGTAAAGACGTGTGGTTACAGCTATCAACTCTTTTTCTCCAATTTTACCTTCCATATAAAATCAAGGTTTACTGCACTGGAAGACAGTATAGTGCAGAGTGCCTGCCTAACACCTAGAAAGTCCTAGGTTCAAACCTCAGTATCACTACCCCCAAAATCCATTCTTTTAAAGACGCAGAAGTAGGAGGTTATCGAAGTGGGATGGGGTGAAAAGGACGTGGTGTGAATACAATGGAAACAGTACACGTGTGGGGTGTCCGGACAGAAAAGGCTAGCTTTTTACTGTTCTGTTAGTATGTTTATTCATTATATCTTTAGATTTTAAATGCATTTTACATTTCAAGAATTTCATTATGCTTCTTGTAGACACCTGCTTTAAAACAGATTCCCTCTGGAATTAGTTTTCCAAAGTCCTTCATTGTATTTGTTGTGTGCAGTCATTTTTCTGTGTGCCCTCTAACTCTTCCTACATTTCCTTTTCTTCAGGCTGTCCTAGTCTGTTGAGATTCACAGATAAAGACGTTGATAATGCAGAGCAAACTATAGACTCTTCGGTTCCCTTTGAAGAGGAAGCTGACCACAGACTTGTTTATGCCGAAGCAGTATTGAAATTGATGTTTTGTAGACTAAAGCCAGTTGAAATCTGCAGTGCCTTATAGCTAAAGAGAATTTCAGTTCATAAGTCAGGAGCGTATGGTGGTGGTGCAAGGCCAGATCTTTGAGTTTCGGGGTATAAAGTCAGCTGCAAGGGCTTGAGTTCAAGCCATGGCTCTGGCATTTCCTCGTTTGCTATTCAAGGTCAGCCACTGTTGAATGTCAGCTAAGAAAGGAAAATAAAGCCATTGCTAAGCATTTTATATATGTGTGTAAGAACCTAGGACATCAAAGAGCCATTATAAGTGCAGTTTTACTTAAAATTAACATGTTACACTTAATAAAACAGATAAATGGAATTGGGTTTAAAAAGTAGTTGTTGATGTAGAGGATCACTTTATTTTTACACCTTCCGTAGAGTGATCTTAAGAGCTCCCTACGTGGCTAACGAGTTCTTAAAGAGGAATCAGTATAAGCAGATGATCGGCAGGGCCGGCCGTGCTGGGATCGACACTGCCGGGGAGAGCATCCTTCTGCTGCAAGAAAAAGACAAGCAGCAGGTAACGCTCGGCTGGAGCACGCTCACATGACATCATCGCTTAAAAACTAATTACCAGTGTTCCTTAAATGATAGATCCTCCTGTCTGAGTGAGACTTGGGGGGAAGAGTATTCAAATACTCTTATTTCAGACAGTCTTGCTCCTTTGGGAGTTTGTGATTTGCTTTTGTTGTGACTTTAGGGGAGTTTGGGGCTTCCAGTGATCTTCCGAAGTGTGAGGTCTTCATGTGGAGCACTGTTTAGCTTTAGTAACAGTACAACGTAATACCGCTTTAACTTTTCTAGGTCCTGGAACTAATAAACGGCCCACTGGAAAACTGCTACAGCCATCTTGTTGAGGAGTTCAGCAAGGGGATCCAGAGTTTGTTTCTCTCCTTAATTGGTCTGAAGGTATTTTTTAAAGACCTTAAATATGATGAGTATTACCTGAGATAATAGAGATTTTTAAAAATTAGGGGAAATTATAAAATTATAACTTGTAATATAATATGAAAAGGAACAGACTGTGACATAAAAAAAAAATCTAAATTTGGGAACTGGAGAGATTGCTCAGCAAATAAGATTACACTGGCTGCTTTTCTTGAGACCTGGATTCAGTTCCCAGTACCACACGTCAGCTCACAACTGTCAGTAACTTTACTTCCAGGGGATCCAACTCCCTTACACAGATATACATGCAGGCAAAACACTAATGTACTTAAAATATAAATAAATTATGTTTTAAAAGACTCTGAATCTGGGTCTTTTCAATTCGTTAGTAGAGGGAATGTAAGGAAGATAATAATTGGTACCTACCTGAAGTTGCTTTGTAGGAGACAGTTCTGTGGAAGTCGAGAAACAGTGGATCCAGACACATGACAACCATCTCTTCTGCTCACATTAAAAGGGAGGTGTGTCTGTCCTTGTACAGTACAGTCCCGCCACCTCAGTGATGGGCAGCTGGAGCCCCAGCTCTGCAAACAGGAAGGGCAGCAGCCAATGTTACCACACGGCTCTGTAGGCTAGCTGTCGGGTGTGCATTACCATTTTCAACTTCTGATGAGTTTACTAACATGAAAATGGATTCTTGGGGGCTGGAGAGATGGCTCAGCGGTTAAGAGCACTGGCTGTTCTTTCAAAGGTCCTGAGTTTCATTCCCAGTAACCACATGGTGGCTCACAACCATCTATAAAGGAATCTGGTGCTCTATTCTGGTATGCAGGTGTACATGTAGAAAGAATATTCATACAATAAAAAGAATATAAATTTTAAAAAAAGAAAATGGACTCTCAGAGATCTGTGCAGCCTTTATCAAGTATGAGGAATAATGAGGAGGGTGGTAGCTCACACCTTCAATCCCAGCACTCGGGACACAGAGGCCGGCAAATCTCTGAGCTTGAGGCTACAGAGCAAGTTCCAGGACAGCCAGGGCAACACAGAGAAACCCTGTCTCAGCAAACAAACAAAAAGATATTGATATTTTAGAGTTACTCATTAATCCCCTTTAGACTTATTTTAAGTTAATTAAATCCTGTCCTTGTGCCCAAAGTACAGTTAGCCACACAGTAACAAAACTGTAGTAAAAGCTAGAGTTTGAATTTAGCTTTTTCTAACTGCAAAACCATTGTTCTTAGCTCATCAATTGGCTTGTCCTTGTTAGTGTGAACATGGAAGTAAAATGTGAGGCATAATTGAAACAGAGATGCCACAAGTTCTGGTACCTTGCAAACGGATGGTAATCCTTACAATGTTACCTGCTATACTACAACCAGGAAAGTCTAAAGAAGAAAGTAATTAAACGCACGGAGGTTGAAGGGGAGACACAGATTAGATACAGAAGAGATAAGCCACACTAGGTATTTAGAGTAGAACTCAAGAAAAAAAAAGCTTAATGGTAATAGTCAGCAGGCTAGACCCTGTACGGCTGGAGAAGGGCTGTGACATGGGTAACAGCAGGCTAGACCCTGTACGGCTGGAGAAGGATACTGAAGAGTTCAAGTTTAGATGGAAACAGTTGCCTCAAACCAGACAGTATTGGTTGGGGGTAGTAGCAGAGCATGTTTAACCATCAGAGATGTAACAGTCATAGAGACTTTGTAAGAACTCGGCTCTGACACCAACCAAGACTTGTGACTTGCACAGTGTGAGACCTGGGGCTAAGTGGACAGAGGTGAGCATCCCTAGAGACACAAGAGTGCAGGAAGACAAGGAAACTCCAGGGAGAGGATGTGACAGGGAGCTCCTGATTATTTTCACAGCCATGTTTCAGACACCCTGCCAAACACTTGATGTTTTATCTTCAATCCTTGAACTGAATATAATTTCTGTTTTACAGATAATGAATTGGAATCATAGAGCATTAGGCTGCTCTTGACTGTAGACCTGTACTGTATGCCTGAGTCCACACTTTCCTGTCCCCTGATGGTCTCCCTCCACCCATATCTTATCCAAGAAATGCTTCACACAGAAGAATCACAGAATGTAGATGAATAAGTCACTTCTTTCACTTAAGCTTTGTCAGTGGTTTCCTATTGTCATAATTAAACAGGTATGGTGGCATACATGTTTAATCCCTCTTGGGAGACAGAGGCAGCTGGATCTGTGAATTCAAGGCTAACCTGGTCTATAAAGCAAGTCTAGGACAGCCAGGGTTATGTTTTAAAAAAAAAAAAAAAAAAAAAAAAAAAACTTTTGAAAAACCAAAAAACAAACAAACAGCTCAAGCATGTTCCATGATGCCTTTGATACCAGCACTTGGAAGACAACAGTTTCCAAGCCAGCTAGGGCTACATAGTAAGACTCTTGTCTCTTAAAAAAATAAATAAGATAAATAAAAAGAAACTCAAAAGCTAGGTTATTAATGCACTTACCTGTGGTCCCAGCACCTGAGAAGTGGAGGCAGACAGAAGGAGTTGAAGGAAAGCTAGGCTACATGAAACCTGGTCTAAAAGAAACAAAACCCAGAAAGAAAAAAAAGATTCGTCCCAAATTTCTCACCCTGGTATGTGGATAATGTGGCTGCAGCCTGTCTCTCCAGTCTGGCCTCTCACACTTCATTCCAGAAATGCTGGCCTTTAGTTTTCATTTGTCTGATATGAGGTACAAGCACCCGTGCTTTAAGAGCCCTGAAGAGCCAGGGCTCACATTTCTATTTGCTGACCATTGAGTCCCAGCGCCTTACACTGTGCTTGACATTTGGTCAACAATCACTAAATACTTAACACACTTCACTTGACTTTGGACTTGTCCAAGGGTAGACAGAAACTGGCCCAGGTTTAAATCATGGCCAAGCGTTCTGGAGAGGAGTAGAAAGATGACTTGGAGGCAGGTGGACACGTCAGGCAGAGGCACTGCCTGCACCTCCTCTACCTGGCCCTGGCCACTTCATCTGTCAGGAAAGAAGCTGTGAGAACTGCAATAGGCACTTCCTATGACTGTTGAAACGCCATGACCAAGACAACTTTCAGAAGAAAGTTCGTTTGGGCTTTTGGTTCTAGAGGGTTAGGGTCCATCATGGTGGGCACAGGATGCAGCTGGTGGCTGACATGACCACTGGAGCCAGAGGCTGAGAGCTCACATCTCAAACTGCAAGTAGGAAGCAGAGGCTCAGAATGGGAATAGGGTGTGGCATTTAAACCATAAGGCCTACCCCCACTTACAGACAGCAATGCCCCACTCAGACCGGCACTACCAACTGAGACCAAATGCCTGAGACTATGGGGAACATCTCATTCAAATCTCCAGGGAGGTTGAAGTACTTTAATGATCCACAAACTGAACATCAGCTCAAGAATATCTTATTAGTGCAATTGAGCTTGAATATTAAGAATGATTGTTAATAAAAGGAAAGAGAGAAGCAATACAAAAATGAATGCTCCATATTTTTATTATTCCTTATATTGGTTTAATATAAAATGACTACTTAAATATTCCTTTTGAAGGATCATCAGAATTGTAAGAGAGAGCTATTGATCGGTGCTTTTTTAACATAACATGCTGATTTTGGTGAAATTGGCTAATAAAAGTGTGTTCTAAATCTGGGTGTTTTACATCTGAGTAAGTGCAGGGAATTAAGGTCCCTGCTGTCAGCTGTAAATACGAATGGGCGGGTGGGGAGAAGTGTAAGGATAGGGAAAGGTGGAGTTCAGACACAAGAGGGAGACTGATCGGTCGCTAGCTGACCCTTGTGCCAGATGCCACCTTGCCCAATGCTGGCACACCGGGTTTCCTCAGCTGTGTTGTCCATGTTTCTTTATGTGTAGTGCGGGTTTTGGAGCTGAAGCCTCCATGGGTGGGTAGAAGTAGTTGAAGAGAGGATTCCAAAGGGAGTCTGAGTGGAGGTGGGGGATTGCGCTGGAGAGGTTGATCAGAGTAAAACCAAACAGCATTTGGGGCAGGAGGGTGGCTCAGGGGTTAAGATGCAGCACTGTTCTTGCAAGGGACCCACTTTCAGTTCCCAGACCCCGTATCAGGTGATTCATAACCACCCACAACTCCAGCTCTGGGGATCCAGCACCTCTGCCGTCCATGAGCATCTGCACTGATACGTGTCCCTCACCACACACAGCCCTGCAACTAAAAATAATAAAATAGGAGCCAAGGTGGTGGTGCACATCTTCAGTCCCAGCACTCAGGAGGCAGAGGCAAGTAGATCTCTGAGTTCTAGGCCAGCCTGGTCTGCAGAGTTAGTTCCAGAACAGCCAGCACTGCACAGATAAGCCCTGTCTCAAAACAAAGCAAAATATAATAATAGAAATAATAAATTTTTTTTCAATTATACTGAAAATGTACATAAAAGGCATGAACATGATAGCTGTCTTTTCCTTTAGTTGTTTTTTCTGTTAATTCTGTAGATTTTGTGCTAGTTTTTTCTTCAAATAGCTTTAAGGCATGAACGTGAATCTTGTTCCTTGAACTAAGAAAAATGTCCCAGTGATGTCCTTAATTCTTTCAGATTGCAGCAAGTCTTGATGACATATATCAGTTTATGAATGGTACATTTTTTGGTGTTCAGCAAAAGATTTTATTGAAGGAAAAAAGTCTCTGGGAAATAACTGTTGGTGCACTTGAACATCTGACAGAGAAAGGGCTTCTACAGAAAGATGGCCATGGTGACTCTGAGGACTTGCAGTGCTGCTTCCGTATCACCAAACTGGGCCAAGCTTCTTTTAAGGGTAAGTTGAACTAAATTCAGTATTTTCTAAGGGGATGTATTGGAAACAATAGAAGTTCTTTTCCTTCTTTAAATTGGACTTGTGATTTCATATTAAAAGTCTTAATCTTATGAGCTGTTTCAGCTTTCAGAGGGTGGAAATACTTTGAATTGTAAGTAGTTGCACAAGTAGATAGAGGAAAGCCGCCTCCTTCCTTCCCTCCTTCCCTCCCTCCCTCAGCAACACACAGCTTAGCACCTGTCTGTGAGTTTTACTTCAATTCACAGTTCGTGCTATAAACAGACGTACATTTTTGTTTTAAACAAATAATTTCTGTTGTTCTGGAACTTGCTTTTTACTTAATCTATAGATTGTATCTGAACAGAGAATTAATTTCGCTTTTTTAAAAAGATTTATTTATTATATTTATGTGAGTACACTGTAGCTGTTTTCAGACACACCAGAAGAGGGCATCAGATCTCATTACACATGGTTGTGAGCTACTACTATGTGGTTGCTGGGAATTGAACTCAGGACCTCTGGAAGAACCATCAGTGCTCTTAACCTCTGAGCCATCTCTCCAGCCCCTAATTTTTTTTTTTTTTTAGGCCAGGGCTTTCTATGTAGCCTTGGTTATCCTGGAATAATTTTTTTCTTAATGAGTAATTTACCTATTGAAAAATATCTGCTCTTAAAAAAATTTAGGTTAGAGAAATGTCTCATTCAGTAAAGTCAGTCAGTAAAATCATAAAGACCAACCTGAGTTCAGATTCTCATCACCCACATAAAAGGCCAGGCATGGCCGAGCACAGTGGTGTGGGTCTGCAGTCCCAGCCGGAGGAAGGTGGAGGCAGCTGGGCCTTGAAGTTTGCTGGCCAACCCAACCTAGCCAAATAGTGAGTTCTTGGTTCAGCCCAAGAGTGAGGTAGGGAGTGACTGAAGACCTTTACTCCATCTCTAGCCTCCATCCTCCTGCACACACACACACACACACACACACACACACACCATCCTGAGTTCTTAGGACAGTGTTATCAGAAGTCCATACACATGTCTCATTAGACCCCTCAGGAACTCCCATTGTTCCCAGCTCAGGATCTACTCTTGCAGACACACCTGCCCACCACATATCAGATAATACATCACAGCCCTTCAGAAAGATCATATCATCTAATGTTGGGTATCTCTTTGGTGTTTCCACAAGGGCAGCATCCCTGGCAGGTGGCACCTGACTATATTTTTCTGCACAGGTATATGTGTACTTAGGTACATCATTCACTTTTTAATGGAATCATGCCCATTTATGAAATACCATGAGCCCACAGCATCATGTGTGTTGGACGGGCACAATGCCCCTGAGCTACATCCCCAGCTCTCATTTACTTTCGAGTCTGGGTTTCCAGAAGCTGACCAAGCTCGCTGGCCTCCCGTGGTTCAGGCAGACCTTGACTGTACAGTCCTGGCTCGACCTCTGAGTGAGACCATTTGTGGGCTCACACTAAAGTCCTGGCCCACATTCCTTTTATGCTGTACTCATCCATAAATATGGCTGGAACATAAATTATTTAACCATCTTTTTATTTATGAACATTTGCATTGCTTGTGATTTTTCTAATTATAAATAGCCACATGACTTATAAACAGTGTCTCAATTTATTTTGGGTACACGTTGAATTTTTTTTTTTAACCAGATTACCAAAAATAGAGTAGTTGTATCAGAATGGTCTAAGATGTGATGCATACTATGAAAATAACCTCCAGTACTATTTCAAAGAAGAGAATTTGGGGAATTACTGGTTTAATTTAGGACTGAAGTCTATGCAGGAGTAGGACACCTGGCATGCACGAGGCCTTCGCTGAGCTCAGCAAACAAGTAAAGCAAACACATCTCTGTTTATTCTCAGCCTTACAAAGTGTCCGTTTTTATTGCTTTGTAACACCACAGGTGTGAACACACCAATATTTTAATATCTTTGTTTCGTGTCCATTCACGTTATTTGTATAGAAATTGTTCCAATTAACAAAGCCCAGAATTCCACGGCATGTTTTGTCGTCTGTGACTCAGTTGTGTTTGCTTTGTTGTCTCTGAAAGCTGAGGAGAGGAAAACTCTGAGAGGCTAGATAAACGTGCTCATCAAACTAATCCAGACGGTCTGGGTCTCATGCAAGTCAGTCTGTCCCAGGGCTGGCTGTGTAGCTGTGGCTGGGACAGACAGACATGTACAGCACCCCTGGCTGAGAGTGTGCCCAAGCACGTCCTGAATTTGTGTTTTTGTATTTCTTTAGGAGCCATTGATTTGACCTACTGTGACACTCTGTATAGAGACTTGAAGAAAGGTCTGGAAGGACTTGTACTGGAAAGCCTTCTTCATCTGGTCTATCTGACCACGCCCTATGACCTCGCTGCTCAGTCTGAGCCCGACTGGATGGTGTACTTCAGGCAGGTGAGAGAACAGGACTTTTCACGTAGACTTGGGTGGACTTTTGTCACATGACCTGGTGAAACACTTGGAATTGGGCCTTTTGTCTTGAGTTTCTTTCTCTTCCTTATTTAGGCTACTATATATGAATCGTAAAAAGCCATGGCTTATTGTGGCATTCACACAAATGTGTATGTCTTTCAGGTTTTGAAAAATATTTGTGTGTGTGTGTTCAGGTCATGTGCATGCTTGTACATGCCTGTGGAGTCACTCCCTTAGAGCCATCCACCTTGGTTTTTGGGACAGATCTCCCACTGAGACATGGAGCCCATACTTGGTGTGGGCTAGCTGGCAGCTGAGCTCCAGGGATCCGACCTGACCTCGGTGTTGAGATTACAGTGCAGGACTCCAATGGCGCCTTTTTGCACGGTTCTGGGATGACCAGTGCCCGATTGCCTGTGCAGCAAGCTCTTTACTAACTTAGCCGTCTCCAGCCCACCAAGAGCGTGTATTTTACAGCCAGTCCCACAGGAGAGCTGGCCCTGTGTGAGAAAACCAGTTGGTAGAATAACATACTATGATGATTTTTTATGGCCAGCCTGGCTGAATGAATACACAGGTTACATTAGAAGGGTGTTTCTACCTTGAAACCTCAAGCCCCCAGTCTACAGCTTTTTAATTTCAGGAAATTAATTTCTGTAATGTCATTTTTAAGATGTTACATACGTATGTCAAGTCCTGTATGGCACAGTTACTTTTGGACCCTTCTTAAACACAGTCACGGTCCATAAAATGTACCCATGGCCTAGTCTTCATGCACAGGCGTGTGTGATCTAGTGGTGGAGCCGTGTCCGGGTGCAGCAAGGCAAGCTCATCAGCGTGGGCTCACACGGCCGTCAGCTGTGCCGTCTCCAGGCCCTGGAACTGTGGGACCACCATCCTGTGTAGCCCGGTGTTGACGGAACATTGTCCTGTTTGTGATGATCATTTTGTAATATTTATAAATGCTGTGGGGTTTCTCTTGTCCATTAAAATTATGGAGATGCACCCTCAGAATTAACACTGGTGTTGGCTGAAATGAGACGTCTAAAGCTACAGTTGTATTTTTTCATGTGTTTATTCATTCCTTCTCTATGTAGTTTAGTCAGCTCAGCCCAGCAGAGCAAAATGTAGCTGCTCTTCTTGGAATCTCTGAAAGCTTTATTGGGAAGAAAGCATCAGGACAAGCCATCAGAAAGGTGCCGTATCATTCTTTTATGTTCTTACTAATAGTCACTCAAGAAAATTAGTGTCCTTTTCTCATTTCCTTTACTGACTTGATCTTTTTGTTTCCCAGTGCTTGGGAGGTGGAGGTGGGTATATCTCTGTGAGTTCAAGGCCAGCCTGGTCTACACAGTGAGTTCCAGGCAAGACAGTACTACACATTGGCACTCTGTCTCTGAAAAGAGAAAAATAAAATAAAATCCTCCACACTAATCTGTTAAGTTTATATTATAAAATATTTTTATAATATCATATAACTGTGTATATAAGTTGAACACGAAATGGTTTTGTAATATATATTATGCATACAGATTTATATATGATGGGGGTGTGTGTGTGTGTGTGTGTGTGTGGTGCTGATGAGACCCGGTACTTGGCTGGGCCACCTGAGCATTCTGCCACTAAGCTTCCATCCCCTAAAGAAGCCAGTGTGCCTCCCAGAAACTCCATCTGAGCTGTCCTGCTTGAGCATGTGTGTGCACAGGAGCGTAATGAGTGTGTGTGTTCATTCACGGCGCTGACGCGGAGGTCCAAGAACAGCTTTGTGGAGTTTGATTTCTTTCTCTCCCCTTTCTTCCTTCCCCTCTCTCTCTCCCCCTCCCCACCCCACTCCGCTCTCTGCCTTTACACGGATCCAGCGTCAGGCTCCGGTGATCAGCCGTGCACACCTGAGCAAAGGTTTGACGTGCTTTAAACTCAGAGCCGTCTCAGCGGCCTTCATCTTCTTCATACAAAATCTTGGAATAGACATTAGGGCATCTGTCCTGCCATGTAACAATTCCATCTTTTTTCCTGGCTTTGGAATTACATTCTAAGCATTAACCTACATTAACTCAATATATAGTTAATGGTAAAAGCACATTAAAAATGCCAGAATTCAATATACTTTTTCAGCTTATGCTTCTAAAAGGACGGTCCATTATATACATGCTGAATCTGTAATTCAAAATCCACTGATACTTCTCCTTTATCCCAATATTCTTTTCATATGTTATTTATGTTTTCATTTTCAGACAGGGGCTTGCTCTGTAACTCAGGTCTCGATTTCCTACTTGGGCCTTGAAGTGCTGGGGTACAGGCACACCATCACGTCTGACTAATGATGCACTCTGGGACCACTCTCCCCTTTCAACTCCATCTGTGATGTTGTTTCTCGTGGTACCTTGACACGAGTGATGAGATTCTTTGCACAAGATCACTGGCACCACAGGCAAAAGCCGATACACAGAACAGAAACCACGGGGAGCTTCTTCCTGTCTGTCTCAGCTTTGGGAACTCTGTTTATCATGACCATGGGGAAACCATAGCATACTCCCTTGCTGTTTATAGTATAGACAAGCTTAGACCATTTAGTTTTGTGTGTTTGTCTAACATTCAAATGCAGCTCACGAACAGCACAGTTCCCGTGGCGGTCTCCCTAACTCCCAGCAGAGTATGGATCCAGACAGTGCTGTGTGGCAGTTCCAGTCCACACACCTCACAAGCCCATATCGGTTCAAACATTGAGAGTCTGGTCCTCAGTCTCTTATTTTAGGCACATGTAAGCATGGCACAATTTGGTAAAGCTTTTCCTGGTAGTAAGTAACTCAGTCCCATTCTCACAATATGGATGCATCAAAGGGCTTTGTAAAGCCCATGTGACATCTTCCATAAAAATAGGTTCAGGATTGACTGAGAAAACAAGCCCATGAGAAGTGCAAAGGTCCCCAGGCTGTAAAGCACATCGCTCCCAGCCTGGTGTAGAAGAGGTTCTCCATCTCTTCCCATGATGGAGCAGCTCTGAGTGTTACCATTCCTGGTCCCTTCTGCCTCTCTGTGAGCACAGGAGCCTCCATGCCTCCCGCCTTCCCTGTTCCCTCCATGTTCTCACTCTAACTCTGCTACAAACAAACACTACCAACTGGGCGGGTGACTGGACAGCTCAGGGAGAGAGCACACCCTTAGCATATGTGAGGCTTCACCTGATTCCTCAGCTCGAGACTACACTGGCTTCTTGGGTAAGCCGCAAAGCTGCAAGGAGAAGCCCGCCCTGTCCTCCCTAGTTGTGTGGCTCGGCCATGGCAGCTCCTTAGCTCACAAGTGAATCTCTGACCTGAGCCTCTCTTTTTATTGACTTCTGTGTCTCCTTGTCCTGTCCTCATTTATGAAGATTCCAGTCAGCAAGTTCAGGGCTCCTGGTAAATCCTGGCTGGCATCGTTTACGGGTCCTGAACTAACCACATTCATCCCAAGTCGCAGTTGTGAGCGCCAGATGCTGGGCTTGAGCATTGCTTTGCTCTCCTCCCCAGAACAGCGAGCGTCCTTACACTCGGAACACCTGACCTTGGGAGCCAGGGGCTTCTGTGTCCCTGTCACAGCTGCAGCCTCACCCACTTAAGGCCCCTTTTATGTCTTTCTAGAAGGTGGACAAGAACGTTGTCAACAGACTCTATCTGTCTTTTGTCCTTTACTCCTTGCTGAAAGAGACCAACGTTTGGAGTGTGTCTGAGAAATTTAACATGCCCCGAGGATACATACAGAGTCTGCTTATGGGAGCTGCCTCCTTCTCATCCTGTGTGTTACATTTCTGTGAGGTAATCAGTTAACCATTGTCTCCTCCCTGCTGAGTCACTGTGTTCTTCTGTCAAAGCACACAGATTTATTTAAAGCCTTTTTTCAGTTTCTGCCTTTTTACACAAGGACTATGTGGGAGCTCATGGAAATGATGCAGAAATCCCTAAGTCACAGCAGTGGGCCTGGCTGATGGTTCCTTTACAACCTGGCTTCTGTGTGATGACTCAGGGGTGGTGAGGACTTTGGTCAGTTACCCAAGTTCATCAGTGGCCACATGTCTGCTCAGTCCCACATCTTCTGGACAGCCACAGTGACATACACATTTACTTCTAGTGTCGGGCAGGTAGGGCTCCACATGGAGGTGTATGTGTATATAAGTGATGATAAATTAATATATATCTATATGGCAGCCTCCCAGGTGCTGGGATTAAAGGTGTGCTCACCACAGCTAGCTCACCAGGTTTTACCAGGTTTTAATTTTAATTTTCCTATTTCAAACCTCTGTAGGCTATGAATGTGAATAATTAATTGTACTATATGTGCTAATGATGGTGAATTTTTGCTCTTTAACTCTGGTATCTGTTCAGCAACTGTGTTAGTGGTGGTGACTTTTTAACCAGGATTAGTAGTGAAACTTAGTGAACCTTCTCCCACGTGGCGGGAGAACCCACAGAGCACAGCGCCGACTGTACGGCAGCTGTCCTGGAGTCTGTCACGCTGCTGTCAGTGCAGACGTGAGACAGGGTCTCTCATGGAGCCTGTCTGCACACCTGTGTACAAGCACACAGCGCCAGGGCCCCAGGCCTCACTCATCCGTAGATCTCTCAAGGACAGTTGACATGATAACCGCCAAGCCACACACCATGTCCTCGGGAGCTGCAATGTTTTGTTGAACATCATGTGGTATTTGATTCTGTCCTTATTTAATACTTTGTCTCTGGGTCACTCCCACAAGTAAAACCTGTTTATGGTCACTCGGCAAATGGAACTGTATAGACACTTCCTGAAATTTTTGTTAGAAATAACTTTTTTTCTTAATGTTAAGCTTTGTTTCCTCCTCCAAAACCTAGTTCATCAAGCGCCCAAGGTCCCCCATGCTTTGTGGCAATTGGGAGGATCACTCTTAACCCACGCAGCCCATCCAAGCCAGAAAAATACTTAGGAGTAACTTATATAGATAAATATGTCAATTACATAAAATACATAACTTACATCAGTGTATCTTTGTTTGCTCAGGAGCTGGAGGAATTTTGGGTTTACAAAGCCCTTTTGGTGGAACTCACCAAGAAACTGGCGTACTGCGTGAAGGCGGAGCTAATCCCTCTCATGGAAGTGACGGGGGTCTTAGAGGTCAGCCTCACCCTGCCTCCCTGACTGAGCTCATGTCTCCTAACAGAAAAATAAAGTTGTGCCATTTTCTGACAAGTTCCTGCATGACAGGCTCTAGAAAGAGACGCACCATTCCAGGTCCTGCGGAGGGACAGAGCCGATGGGGTCAGCACATGTAAACAAAGAAACTGTCCCCAGCGAGGGATGGTGACAGCCCTACAGGGTGGATGCAGTCAGTGACAGCATGTGTAAGAGCATCACCTTTGGCCAGTAGCAGAGAAGAGAATAGGCCGGACTTCTGGGAGAGAGGCAGGAAGATCCGCCACCCAGACTCAGGAAGGCAGATGTGTGAAACTGAGAAGTAACCAGACATTGATATAAGTTAAAAGCTAGTTAGGAGCAAGCCTAAGCTAAGGCCATAAGCACTGTTAGTTAAAATAAGCCTCTGTCACTCAGGAACAAGGAAGGTGTAGAAGAGCCCCATGCTTCAACATGGGCAGGCAGAGCATCCCTCCCTATCCCTGTTTTCCCTCAGACTTCTTCCTTCCTTTCTTCCCTCCTTCCTTCCTTCCTTTCTTTTTGGTTTCTCAAAACAGGGTTTCTCTTTATAGCCCTGGATGTCCTTGAATTCCAGACCAGGCTGACCTCCAAGTCAGAGATCCTCCTGCCTCAGCCTCTGAGTACTTAGATTAAAGGAGTGCCCCACCACTGCCCGGCTTCCCTCCAGCCTCTCTGTGCCTGGGCTGCTCGCAGACAGTAGAAAGTGCTGCCTCTTCTAGGGTCCTCCCCTCAGTCAGTCCTTCCAGACCCTTCCAGACCTTCCTAGACATGAGACTCAGCTGATCCCAGATCAGATCACCCACAAGTCTCCCAGGAAGCCATTGCTGTTTGAGAGATGGCTGTGATGGCAGATCTCCGTTATGAAAACTTGGGGTCTGCTCTTCCCCAGTATCCTGTGTCTTAACCACAGCTCCTCTTTCTCTGCTGGAGTAAAGATTCGTTCTGTCAGTTTGTACCCAGTGCAGCAATGGCGGACGGCAGGAAGGTTGTTCACATTATCTAAGACTTTGGGAAGAGAGGATGCTTGGTTTTCAGCTTCCTGTTAGCAGCCCACCATCCGCTTCAGTCCTTCCCATCTGCTTTCATTCTACTTAGGAAGCACACGCAGTTCCCGAGGGTCTAGCTGGGTTCCGTTCCTGGTTCTGTCTCAGCAGCTGAGCAGCAGATGTACACTGTGTGGAAACCTACCCTCAGGCAGAGTAGAGCCTCCCAAACACAGCATCAAAGCTCAGCACTGTTCTGCTGTCATCGCTTTATATTTTCATTGCTGTCTTTGTCTATTTCTCTCTGTTGCATGTGGGTTTGTTTTGTTGTTGTTGTTGTTTGATAACCCCAAATAGTCATAGTATTCCTTTTTTTTTTACTACGTTAGGGTCGAGCAAAACAACTATATAGCGCAGGCTACAGAAGTGTCATGCACTTAGCCAATGCCAACCCAGAAGTGCTGGTGAAGACAATTGATAATCTGTCCAGACGGCAAGCCAAGCAGATCGTTTCCTCAGCCAAGGTGAGCAAGCCTTGCAAAAACCATGTAGCAGGGGTGGAGAGGTATCTCAGTGGTTAGAGCACTGGCTGCTCTTCCAGAGGATCCAGGCTCAATTCCTAGCACCTGTGTGGCAGCTCACAGCACTCAGTAACTATTTCTAGGAGACCTGATGTCCTCTTCTGACCTCTCAGGGCACGGCTCACACAATTTACACAGTCATGCAGCAAGCATTCATGCTCATAAAACAAAATTAAAATAAAACAAAAAAAGACCCGTGTACGAAGATTCCACAGGTACAAATACTACACCTGTTTCTGACACAGGATTGCTGAGGAGAGAAACAGAGACAGAGGCCGAGACCCTAAAAATGAATGCTGTTTTGGGGTTTTATTGAAACCTGGGGACTGGCAGCCCGGTTCTCTTCCACAGCCTCCTCACGGAGGTCCTCTCTTCAGCATGCCCACCTTTCGTCTTTCCACCTGCACGCTCCTTCACTGACGAGCACTACCAAGACATCACAGTGTGTTGAGTTTAATTTTACCTCTTGAGATTTCTAGCACCACACATACGTACGCGCTGCCCAGAGCCAGCCAGTTCTTCGCTAGTTTCACACGTTTGAAGTAAGGGTTTCTCTTGTGTGTTGCATTCTGTAGCTACAGGCAGTGCGCTGTTTCAGTCCCCTTCTGAGACTGCTGGTGTGCTTCTGTTTGCGGGTGAAGCCATTACGTCCCTGGTCATGGCTGTTTAAAATGTCATTGGTGCATTACTGCGGTGGCCGACCTTGTGTCAGCCTGACACACAAACTGGAGTCATCTCAGTGAGGAGCACACCCCCACAAGATCAGGCTGTTACACTGTCTTAATTAGTGATTGTGGGGGGACGGCCCAGCCCGTTTGGGTGGTCAGATCCTGGGCTGTGGTCCAAAACACAGGCTGAGTAAACCGGTAAGCAGCCCCCTCCATAGCCACCGAATCAGCTCCTGCCTCCAGGTTCCTGCACAGTGTGAGTTCCTGCCCTGACTTCCTTCAGTGATAAATAGCAATATGGAAGTATAAGCCCCCAAACCATTTCCTCCCCAAGTTGCTTTTTGGTCATGTTCTTTTGTTGCATTAGAAACCCTGACTGAGACAATTATTTGCATACATGAAGCAGAACTGCTTTTTAAAAAAAAAAAAAAAAAAAAAAAAAAACTTATGTTCTGAGCGTTGCCTTAGCTGACCTTTGCAGTGGTCCATAATGGGATATGTTGTGTGTTCACGGAGACAGTGTCCAGGATGGACTGTGTCCCAGCAGACAAGGTGTTCTCGAGTGGGTAGTGATGCCCCCTGCCTCTGCCTCCCAGGAGAACTAAAGGCAGCCCAGCACGCAGGCTGCGCAGTGTTTGTGAGCACTCTCTTCCTTGTGTGCTGTCCTTGAAATTAACCATATCTCCAGGCATGGCAGAATACATATTTGAGGCCAGCCTAGACTACATAGTGAAATCCTATCTCAAAAGCTATAGGAAGGGGGTGGAGAGGTGTTTCAGTGGTTAGAGCACTGGCCGCTCTTCCAGAGGACTTGGGTTCATACTTCCAGCACTCACATGGCCATCACATCTGTAACTCCAGTCTCTGCAATTTGGCCAACTCTTCTGGCTTCCAGGAGCCATGGTGTTTACACAGACATGCAGACAAAACACCCGTACACGTTAACTAATCAATTAATTAATTTAAACAAAAAATACAGGAGGGAAAATGACAGGAGGAAGAGGAAGCACACAGAGGGGAGGGGATAACAGATCCAGTAATGTCCACTGTAGAAGCTTTAGTAAGAAGGGTAATAGATCCAATCATGTTTCTGTGGGAGCCTTAGTAAAACATTTTTCTGCAATACTATGGGCTTTTAAAAGCACTAAATTAAACAGTTTGCAGAGCTAATTAAATATACATGTAAAGGATAACAGTTTCAAGAGCTAATTAAATTTTTGCAAAATTTTCTGAAATTTTATAGATTATAAATTAAGTTTAAGTGCCTGAGTCTTCTGTGAGACGAATCTTTGTGTGTGCGTAAGCTCGTTATCTTTGGACTGAACGCTGGGATCCGCTAAAGAGGTTCTGACGAAATACCCCTGCTCCGTTACTGAAATGCCTGGTTCTGGGGGCATTTCTCAGTCTCGGTGTTTCAGTCCCAGCGTTAAACATCAATGTGTCAGTACCCGGGTCTCAGGCTCTCATAAAATGTTGGCAACTCTCTGGCCAAGTACATTTGGCCTCCTGACTGGTCTTTTAATTGCAGATGCTGTTGCATGAAAAGGCAGAGGCATTGCAAGAAGAAGCAGAAGAATTACTGAGATTGCCTGCAGACCTCCCTGGACTTGGGGGTTCCAACTCTGAAAGTACAGGAAGCCATGCTGGGGACACAGCTCTGTACTAGGGCGTTTGCCTGAGATGCCTAGGGCCCTGTGTTAAATACTCAGCTCCCCCAAGAAAGAAGAAGCTGGAGGGTTGTAAACTGTGGTGGAAAGCACATGTGTCCCAGCATGTGGGAGGCAGAGGAGGGACAGTGAGTGTCAAAGGTCAGCCTCGGTTACACAGAGTTGGAGGCCTGGGCTGCGGGAGTCCCCGTCTCAAAGGAAAAATCCATGAAGCTGCTGATGAATGATTTTTAGTTTGGCTTATTTATTATATCTTATTGAAAATCCCCTGTGTAAATGTATCTGTATTTTAATTATACATTAAAACCTGTGGATGAACTTTTAGAAGGCGGTCTGGATGATTAAGTCGGCCATCACTGAGCAGTCCCACTGATAAGCCATTTTCCTCCATTCCTGTACGTTTTCCTGCTCAGTCTTCCTCGGGATGCCCAACCTGGCTTTCTGGTCAAACCTTTCACTGTTTTCTTCCTTTTCCCAGTGCCTTGTTCTTGCTGACACCTGCTGACATGCTGATACGTGCTGACATGTGCTGAGCGCGCTGTGATGCTACTTTGTAAACTCAGCCTTCACCCTCATCTCTCCCATCAGTGATTTCCAAACCCCTGTGGTCCTGATGGAAGTTATCACCACTCTCTGAAAGTGCTAACATACTTCTAGCGCCAACACACTGCTCACATCCTATCTATGGGGTTACCCCATACTCATCCCTGTAACCCTGCAGGGTGCTCCCGATCTAAGCATTATGTGCTGTTTTCTTCTTTGCTACTGCTTTCAAGAGTGATTGAGATTTGCACTAATCGTGTTCCTACACCACCTAGCATCGGCCACTGTTCACAGAATAAGAATGTGGGGAAGAACCACATCAACAATTTGAAGAATCTTTTTTTCATTTTATAAACTTTATTTTAACAAAAAACAACTTGCAAATGACTAAACACACATACATACACTAAAATTAACCAGAAAGAATTCTTTTCAAGAATCTCCTAAGTGCATTTCCTTTATCAGAAGTGTAGTGAAGAACTAATCTAGGACTGTCGAGGGACTCCGTGGTCAAGAGCACTGGCTGCTCCTGCAGAGGACCAGGCTTCGACACCCATAACTGACCCCAGGGGACCCACGCCTCATTCTGGTCTCCACAGTACCTGTGGCTCACACACCTGCAGGCAAAACACCCATGCACGTTAAATAAAAATAAAAGGAACTGTCTAGCAGCTAATCCAGAATAAGGAAAGATGGGGCCCAGCAACATTCCAAGCACTGGGCTGGTTTGGGTAAGTTCTGATCACCTGAGCAACTTGGAAAGTTTTCAGAGGGTTTCACAGCCACCTGTGTCCTAACATGGCGGTTAACACCACACTCACCGACACGGTATTTACTGTGTCAGAAGCTGCCGCTATGGAAAGTAACCAGCAGCCATCCTGGAACTGTGGGCAGGATAATTCCTCACTGCATGGGTGAGCGAACTGGAAAGGTTACGGTGGCTTGTCTGAGGTCATAGAGTGTTCATTTCTAATCAGGAATCCAGACCCATGTAGTCCCGGTCATGCATGTATTATGTTATTGAAGGGATTGGTATCAGCACAAGACACACCATGACCAAGTTCTCAACACAAAGATTTGTCCCAGAGAGACAAAGGACAGGAAATAAGAGACCAAGACAGGAGATAGAGGAGGAGGGAGAAAGGAAGAGAACATGGGAGAGGGGGAAGGGACATTTACCCCAAAGGGACAAAAGACTGCCTACGAATAAAGGGCAAATGTGACCCATAAAGTACAAGGGGAAACCCTGTGTTAGGATGAGGTGTTTAGTTTTAACTGGGTATGTTCATTAGGTGAGGGAAAGGGAGCTTTTTGATTCCTGGACTTTAATAATTTGATAGCTGGACCTTGGTAGTCAACCTCAGGAGGAGAAAGTGGCCAAATAAGGGAACAGACCCTGTGGCTAGCTTCAGGAATATAACCTAATGGTTCTTAACAAGGCAGAGGGAAAGAGTAGGGTAAGGTCTGCCAGAGCCATGTTTACCATACTGGGGCCTGCTAGAACCTTTCGATTATTTTGGTGGCTCTGTCTGAGTTTCCCTTCCAAGTATTTCTTTCCTCTTGTGTGACAAGACTTTTCTTGGGGAGACAACACACATGTCTACTAAACCTAGATAAGGAGTCCACAACAGACTTAAGTGCAGATCCCACCAAAGTCCCACTTGTGAACCAGTGAGCTTTATTGGGGTTACTTACAAGAGCAGAAATGATTGAAAGACAGCTACACAACCAAATCCCACTCCAGCACACGTGACAGCTCATAAAGTTGGGAACCCAAAGCACTCTTCACAGCCTGCAGGCTTGTCAGAGGGTTGAAGAGTGGCCCAGTGGCTGGCTCAGTTCATCTAAGTCTCCTCTCAGCACCTGGGCTGGGCTGCATCTTTGCACCTTGGTTGACCTTTATTGCTTACTCTGAAAGGGAGGAGCCTAGTGAATCTGGTCAGTTTCAGGGACTTCCTAAGGCTATTCTGAGTTTCCCTTCTGTCTTAAGGAGCTTTTCTGGAGGTGGAATACTATAAATATTAAAAGGATGGCTTATCCTTTTATTGGCCCCCGCAGTCTCACTCCGTGGACACTGCTACAGTGTGGAGCTGAGCGCATAGACTCTGTCACTTGGTCCACAAGCCACCCTCTCCAGGCTGTTCCCTTCCCAGGTGATTTACTCTACCCACTCTGCTGCTTTTGTCCCCGGTGGATACAACCACCCAGGGTTCCTTTCCTCCACCATCAAGCACAAACATGACTCCAAAGCCCAGTAGCTTTTCAAGCAGGTTTATATATTAAATTCTCAACCCACAAACCCTCTACACAATAAGATTACATCCAATGGGCAAAGATATAAACTGTCCTTCTATATGAGATAAAAAGACCTATAGAAACCCTTAAAAATATTCATGTCTACCTATAGCCAATTAAGTCCACCTGGATCTAGATCCTCCTTTTCCAGCTCCATCTTGATTCCTCTCAGAATCTCCTCCCCACCTCCTGCCTCCACTTCCATTCCTCAACCTTTTTCCGCCTATCTCTCTCATTTTCGATTATATATCATCTTAACATAAATCTACAGTGGAATGTTGCAGTCTCAAAGGAAACTGCTACCCAACACCCCCAGCCTTGCCTTTATCCTGGCACCCACACCAAAGTCTGACATCCTAATGGTTTAGGAGAAGCTTGGACATCGCTGCACATACCGTTTATCACAGCCTAGCATCATAAAAGAGCAGCTGGCTAGCCTGCTGGCTGCTTTGAACATCTGGTAGATGCTGCCAGCAGGGACAACCCTCTTCAGTCTTGTTATACCTAGAAACCCCAAATTTATTTACTTAATTTTCCCAATTAGGTGAGGTTCTAGAGTGCTCAAAAATTAGTAAGAGAGAGGTTCATAATTCAAAATTAGTTTACTAACTTAAAATTAGAGGTGGGAGGAGGAGCGGGGTTCCCTCACAGTAGCAGGCCCAGAGCAGCACCCCCTATCAGTGTGGTCTAGACTGTGGTACATGTGATAGTGATAACAGTGTGCCTCTTTAGACTCAAAGGCCCTGTGTTGAGGGCTCAGTGTTTAGGTGACTAAGAAACTATCGGCGAGTAATGGGACCTTCTGGAGGTGGTGCCTACCAGAGTGAATTAAGGCACTGGAGATGCACCTGTTGCGGGGGTTATTGTGGGCATTAGCCTGTAGAGATATTAAAAGCCTGAAGGAAGTAAAATAATTTAATTCTAGAAAAGTACATTAGCAGGGAATCACAGACCCAAACACATTTCAGAGTTTAGAGCAAGCATGGCTTCCCTTTCGTGTGACAGAAATCTAATGATAACTAACCTAAGCAAAAAGGAATGAATTTACTATCCAAATCCTGGGACTGTGGGCAGCAGCAGGCACATCTAAGGGCAGCTAGAAGCCGAGATGCCTGACTGGCAGTACTTTCGGCCTTTGCCATGCCAGGCAGCTCTAGACTGACTTCATTTGTAGCTCCAAGATCAAAGCACGGTGGTCCTCACTGCCAGATCCCTGGGATAGTTCTTCCTAGTTCAGTGCACAGCCACGCTTCACCCATTTGCCAGGTTTTTGTTTGGGATTTCATAAGAAGACAAGGAACGTGGACAGTAGGTAGAGAATGATAGAGCAGGTAATGCTTCATGGTGGGGGGTTAAAAAAGCAGGTAAGTCAGTGTCATAGTTAGAGTTTCTATTTCTGCACAAAGCATCACGACCAAGAAGTAAATTGGGGAGGAAAGGTTTATTCAGCTCACACTTCCACACTGCTGTTCATCACCAAAGGAAGTCAGGACTGAAACTCAAGCAGGTCAAGGAAGCAGGAGCTGATGCAGAGGCCATGGAGGGATGTTACTTGCTAGCTTGCTCCCCTGGCTTGCTCAGCTCACTTTCTTATAGAACCCAGGTCTACCAGCCCAGGGATGGCACCACCCACAATGGGCTGGGCTCTTCCCCCTTGATCACTAGTTGAGAAAATGCCTTACAGCTGGATCTCATGGAGGCATTTCCTCAACTGAGGCTCCTTTCTCTGTGATAACTCCAGCTTGTGTCAAGTTGACACAGAACCAGCCAGTACAGTCAGTCAATCATGTTAGAACAAAGACTGCCTTGGTATTAAAGATCCAGATATAGAAACTTAACAGTGTCGCCCACCTGCTCTGAATATCTAAGAATATGCTTTACATTCATATGAGGATCACAAACCTAAAAGTGCAAGCATTCCCAAAATGCCATCAGGTCTCCAATTCCCTTTTTTAAGCATTATTTTTATGTGTATGAGTGTCTTGTCTTCATGTATACAAATATACCATGGGTAGGCCTGGTGTCTGCAGGCGTCAGAGAAAGGGTCTCATGTACCCTGGAACTGGAGTATTGGGTGGTTGTGAACCACGATACAGGTGCTGGGAACCTAACCTGCGTCCTCTGCAAGAACAAGTGCTCTTAGCTGTGGAACTGTCTCTCCAGCCCTCAGGTTTTCTTTTCGTTACTTTTGTGGGTTTTGTTACTACTACAGAGACATGGTTCACAGCACAGTGCATATACATGGAGATCAGAGGATGACTGTGGTGTCTTATTCCATCTTTACTGGGGTCCTGGAGACTGAACTCAAGTCATCAGGCTTAGGTAGCAAATGGTTTTCCCTATTGAATGATCTCAACAGCTCAGGTTATCTTCCTCCTCTTCCTCCTCCTCCCTCTTTTTCTTCCTCCTCCTCCTCCTTCTTTCTTCCTGGCTGTCAGCCATATTTCTAGGTTACCTAACCCCACTGAGCTCTTTATAATCACCAAGGTTCTTTTGCCTTACACTGTAAGTTTAGACACCAAAACAAGACTTACTCTTGTGACACACCCAAATTGTTGGCAGGAATACTTTTCAAGTGTTGCCACACTCAGTGGTCTCCACAGTGGTTTTACTTGGAAATACTGTGGAAGGACAGCTTCAGTTGTGCTCCCAGCTCTGAGCACATGCCCACTTACGCCTCATTGTGGTCTCTGACGCCTGCCCCGTTCTGACAAGAGTAACGTGAGGGGTACAAAAAAAAAGTATACTTGCTTTTCTTTGACAACCTCCAGTGTCATATAATCATATTGACAAGTATGTTTTTCTCTTATTAGTTTCCTTGACTAGAAAGAGGGACCCCAAGCCTCTGTTTAGAGAGTTCTGGCCATGTGCTTCCTGTGTACTAAACACTTTGCATTAAACCATCTTGAAGATTCCTTCCTGCAGACATCTGAGATCTTACTCAAAGTGTGGCTTGCCCAGAAGTCTGAGAGTCTCACTATGTCCCTCTGACTGGTGTAGAACTTGCAATGTAGACCAAGATGGATTCAACCTCAAAGATCGCCACCTGCTTCTACCTCCCAAGTGTTAGGATCAAAGGCATGTGACACCATGCCAGCTTCTTTTTATGTTTGTTTGTTTGTTTTTGTTTTCCTTAATAGGTTTCTAAGCTTGCTTATTCTCTCTCTCTCTCTCTCTCTCTCTCTCTCTCTCTCTCTCTCTCTCTCTCTCTGTGTGTGTGTGTGTGTGTGTGTGTGTGTGTGTCTGTGTGTGTGTCTGTGTGTGTCTGTGTGTACTATAGCTTGTATGTAAAGGTCAGATGACTATTTTTAAAAGTCAATCTACATCTCTCTTTAAATAGGGCAACAGCCAGGAGCCACATTCAGTCACACTAACAATTGTTTTGTAATCAGTGTTGTTTGTTTTGAGACACAATCTCATAATACTCAGGCTGGTCTTGAACTCACCATGTAGCCAAGTTTGGCCTTCACTTTCTGATCCTCCTGCTTCTACCTCCTAAGTGCTGGGATTAGAGGTGAACCACATGCCCAGTTCTGCTCTTGATGATAGTCAACTCTGGAATAGTTTGAATGAGAATGGCACTTCTCAGCTCATGTTTGAATACTTGGTCCCCGGTTGGTGGAAATGTTTGGGAAGGTTTAAGAGGTGTGGCCTTGTTAGAGGAATTGTGTCACTGGGGGTGGGGGCAGGATTTTTGTTTCAAAGGACTGGGGCCATTCCCACTGTGCCTCTTCTGCCTTTGTTTACAGAGGGAGATGTGTGCTCTTAGCTCCTGCCTCATCAGGGCTTTACTCCTAGAGCCATCTTGGACTCTAACTCTCAAGCCATAAGCTAAATTAAATTTTTTCTTTTATAAATTACCTTAGTCATGGGGTTTTATCATGGCAATAGAAAAGTATTTAACACACTGCCCTATGAGTGTTTGGAAGAAGTGGATCAAGAGGGCAGACTGAGCATGGTGTACTCTTTCAGCCATAGAACTATTTAAGATATTTCATGGAGCTAGAATCTGAAAGGTCAGACACACTTGCCATGGAAACAAAGACAGATCTTTTTGAGTTCCAGGCCAGCCAGGGTTGTATAGTGAGTTCAAGTCCAGCCAGGGTTGTATAGTGAGTTCAAGACCAGCCAGAGTGGCATGATGGTCTCAAAACAAAACAGAAAATAGAAAGAAAGGAAGAAAAGAAGAAAGACCATATATTGAATGCACCCAATATAAATAGAAATATATCCATTTTTAGAATCAATTCTGATACTGGCTTTGTATCTGAAGCCCTCTCTACTCTCAGTAAGGTACAAGATCCCCGAATCAAACTATTCTTTCTTCAATTTTTTTTCTCCTTTCCCTCCCCCACCTCCATACCCATTCAACTCTCTCTCTTCCTGTCTGTCTGTCTCTCTGTCTCTCCCTCCCTCCTACCCTGCCCCGTGTGTGTGTGTGTGTGTGTGTGTGTGTGTGTGTGTGTGTGTGTGTGTGTATACGTGCACGTACACATTGTCCAAATGTGGGTCTCTGTGTGAGTTGTCACCTAGACAAGGGTTGAGAGAGGCAGTGGTCTATTGGAAGATTAGTGTGCCATTAGGAGTCATTTTATGCTGTGCTCCTTTAGCAGAATAATAATGGGTTGTCTTTATATGTTGCATCCTACATACACAGTCTCTCTTGAACTGGTTTTAGTCTCCGGAGGTAGCCCTCCTTGAGCTATCTCATGGCTCTGACATATCTAGTATCTCGTTGTCCCTACCACAACCCAGCCTTACCAGCTTCCCACGCTGGCCTTGGGACTCCATCCTTACTACAAGTCGCCTGGCCTCCGAGGTTTTCTGAAACCATGAAGAAAGAATCCACAACCCCTCCACTCTCTCGTCATCCCTGCCTCCAAAGCCAACATCTCGTGGATGGCACTGCCGGCTTGGAATGGTGTCCCACACCCCACAGCACATTTTTGGCATGTCCTTTAATGTGTGGCTGCTTTGCTGAAGCAGGGAACTCATTAGGCCTCCAGATTGCTGGTTCCTAAGGGTTTTCAGGAGCCGCCTACTCCAGAACAGCTCCTCAAAGTATTTTTCCTTCTTAAAAATGGGCAGAAGATACATTATCATAAAAAAACTTATACAGCTATGAAAATGTAAGCTGCGGGGTGGGGGCTGGGGGGAACAAACAAGCCTGCCGGGCCAGGCATGGTAAGTAAGCTTTGACCCTGGCATCAGCTTCTCTGGGTTCCTACCCTGTTTGAGTTCCTGTCCTGACTTCCTTTGGTGATGAACAGTGATATGGAAGTGTAAACCAAATAAACCCTTTCTCCCCTATCCCCCTAAAGAAAGAAAGAAAGAAAGAAAGAAAGGAAGGAAGGAAGGAAGGAAGGAAGGAAGGAAGAGAAAGAAAGAAAGAAAGAATGAAGGAAAGAAAGAAAGAAAGAAAGAAAGAAAGAAAGAAAGAAAAAAAAAAAGAAAGAAAGAATGTAAGCTAACAGCAACTTGGGAACCGACTATTGTCCTGAAGAGATGACTCAACGGTTAAGAGCACTGGCCGCTCTTCATAAGAACCAGGGTTCACTTCTATGTCCTCCGTGAGCTCTAGGCATGCACGAGATACACAGACATACAAGCAAAACACCCATATGCATAAACTTAAAAATAAGGATAGGGCCAGGTAGGGTGCACATCCTTTTAATCCCAGCATGCAGGAGGCAGAGGCAGGTGGTTGTCTGTGAGTTTGGGGCCAGCCTGGTCTACATAGTGAGACACTGTGGGGGGGGGGGGATAAGGAGAAAAATATCTGAGTGGTGTTGGTGCACACCTTTGATCTCAGCACTCAGGAGGCAGAGGCAGGTGGATCTTTGCGTTTCAAGCCATCCTGGTCTAAGTTCCAGGACAGGCAGAGCTATGCAGAGAAACCATATCTTTAAAAAAAAATAGAAAGTAAGAGAAAGAGGAAGAGGAGGAAGAGAAGACAGAAGCCACAGGAGCTAGTACATTATATCCTGGAGGTCTGTGGTTAGATATATTACTCTATGATGACATAAAATGGGGAACAGTTCTAGGCAGTAGACCCATCCATAAAAAGTACAATAACATGCTAGTTTGAGTGTATAAGCCGGTAAGCATTTTAAAGATTATAATAAAAGTCCACAGCACGCCCTAGAATTGATGAAGAAACTCAACATAATTCTGCTGAAATTTGTCAAGGTCACTGGAAGCCCAATGCAAACAGTTAAATGCATCTTACCAGGTACAAACACTTGGAGCATCGTTAGCCTGGCTCGGGCCACTGTACGGAACAAAAGCGGTGGGCTACCTTGTTCTCATTTCTTTTCCATGCAGTGAAGCACGCGTACACAAACCATGAGCCGTGGCAAGAACAAAACCAGCCAGGGTGAGGAAGATAAATTCTTTGTGTACCAGGGTGAGTGAATCGGGAGATGGAGTGTTTGAAAAAGGGCTGTGAAAGAGATGGACCATGAAATAGATGCTGAAGGGACAGGAGAAATGAGCGTCTGGGATAAATCAAGAGGAAGGCATCTGCAGGGGAGGGAGGGAGGGGGCGTAGGTGCTGCCCCCGCTGAGGTGCATAAAAGGGGCAATGAGCCACGCCATCCGTATACTGCAATCTTAAACAGTCACAAGAAACCCAAAAGGTCCAAGTTTTGTGCTGAGCCATCTCGGCCCTCTCATCTGGTGTCCCCTGTGATCTAGGGAAGGCAGAAAGATGACAGATGTGACCACAATGCTGGCAGAACCATATGGAGATGAAGTTCATGCCCTCAGCGGTCATCACTCTGGGAAAGCTGGGCACTAGGTGCAACACTGCGCAAGAGCCATTTAGTCGGCTATGCTGACCCATTGCAAGGCTGATGGAAGCAGCGGGGCTCAGTTCCATGACAGTAGGGGACTGAGGGAGTCAGGCGGGGACAAGAGGAGGCTTGGGCACAGACTGATGTACCAATTGGCATTTGCTTTCTTGAAGCAGAGGCAAACCCTTTTGGCTTGACAGAAGGTGACTGAGCAAGTTGGAGCCAGATGCTGACAGTTGAGAGGAGAAGTTAGCTCCTGAATGTCAGCATTTCTAAAAGGCTCTGAGATCCTAAAAGCAACAAGCAAGAGACTCTATGCATGCATGTGTGTGAGGGAGTGCATATATGAGTGTGTGAGTGAATGTGTGTGAATAAGTGTATGTATGTGTCAGTGAGTGAGTGTGTGTGTGTGTGTGAGTGTATGTTTGTGTGTCTCTGTGTGAGTGTGTGTGTGAGTGAATGTGTGTGTATATATGTGTGTGTCAGTGAGTATATGTGTTTGTGAGTCTATGGATGTATGTGAGTGTGTGTGTGTGTCTGTATATATGTGTATTTGTGTGTATGTGTATGTTTGTGTGTACATATGTAAATGTGTATGTGTGTGAGTGTATGTATGTGTATGTATGTGTGTATGAATGAATGTGTGTATATATATGTGTGTGTGTCAGTGAGTATGTTTGTGAGTTTGTGTATATATGTGAGTGTGTGTGTATATGTGTGAGTCTGTATATGTATGTATTTGTGTGTATGTGTATGTGTGTGTATATGTGAATGTGTATGTGTG
This sequence comes from Micromys minutus, assembly GCF_963924665.1. Lineage (NCBI taxonomy): Eukaryota > Metazoa > Chordata > Mammalia > Rodentia > Muridae > Micromys > Micromys minutus. The sequence goes on from NC_137980.1 coordinate 29,750,999, forward strand.
TGAGTGTGAATGTGTGTTTTGTGAGTGTGAATGCATGAGTGTGTGTGAGAGTGTGTGAGTGTTGGTGTACAGCAGCACGAGCTCTCTAAAGGAACCATCCTAGGCGTATCTATCACCAGATGGAGCTGGAACAAAATTCCAGCAAAGCATGAGCTTTGCCACACAGGTATTTTAAGAGGAGCCGGGTTTATCCTAGAAGTACCGGCGTGAACCATTAGAAGCTGTGCTGTCTTTTAGTGAACGGCAAAATCATTCATCGATTTCAGACTGAAGCTGGGAGCTACTGTCCAAAATTTCGTCAAGGGAGTCTTTGCTGACTTCTGATCTGGATGCAGAATGTTCTGCTTAGATCACTGTTAGAATGGTATCACTAAGGCCCAAGTGTTGCCTTCTCTCTGTCATAAGCCTGGGTATCCAACCCAATGTCTGCTCTCCTCTCTTATATGATCACTGGAGAGATGGGGGTGGGGGGGTTGGCAATTATTCCAGCACCCGGTGTAGCTCTTTGGTTCCACTTTCAAGAGTTCTGCAGTAGCCTTCAGAAGCCACGTGACCTTGAAAAGCTTCCCGTGCCCATCAGTTGGGCCTGAGCAGGTGCAGTTTGGAATGACCTCAAAATGACTGAACTTTTATAGGCAACAACAGCCTGCATTTGCTCGCCTTGCCTGTGCAGACTTACTAAATCAAAACCAAACGTTAATGATGGCAGTTTCTCCTGGCTGGAGAAACTAAAATGCAGAGAGAGGAGACTCTAACAGCTGTCAGTAATCGGGTCACTGCCTTCCCCTGGGCCCGGGCTGTCAGGATTCACACCAACACCTAACAATTGCCCAGCTCTGTGAAACGCTCCCCTGTGTCACAGTGTCCGACTGGAGAAGTGTGTTCTTCAGAGCCTGAAGGTCCTGGAGAGGGACAGATCAGAATAGAAAGCAGATGTTAAAAAGCAGAATGGTCCTATGCCCCTCACAATAGTGCCACTCCCTGGAAGCTGCTGAAGCTACCCTGCAGCTACTGTGACCAGCACATTCTCCAGAGCCGGCAGCTTCCCCACGGGCCTATCATATGAGCTTTTGTTGCCTTTTCCTATAAAATGAGAACATCCTACCGTTCTGCAAAAAAAAAAACGTTCCTGTCAGCCGAACCCTGAGAGACTCTTGCCCCTCGTTCATTCTGAATGTGTGATCACAGGCTGTGGACCCCTAAGGGCTGAGAAGTGAATTTCAGTGGCCTATGCAGAGTGAGAAGTGTGGGTCCCAGCCTTGGGGACAGCCCTGGATCCTTTGTGTCACTGTTTCACTGGTGACTCACGTGGCCTTGAGGAATGAACTCCAGCCCATGTCTCTTAAACCAACAAGAAAATTTTATGTCTGTGCTTGTGCTCCCTGGGGGCAGTGGGGTTCTCCTAGATTTAAAAAGAGAAAAATAAAGAGGAGAGGGACAAGGAGGAAAAGAAAGAGGAAGAAAAGAAGAGGAAGAGGAAGCAACAGCAGCTGTTCCTGCTGCTCAGGCATTGGCACCAGGTCAGCTGGTGGAATGAACAGTGGCGTTTGCTCCTCATGACTGGCTTCTGATTCCTTCACCACAGGATGCTTACAAGAGGCATGTGGGAAACCTGTCACATGTGACTACTGAAAAAGAGAAGGTCTAGGCATGGTGGCCTGCAAGGTTGAGGTTAGCTCCATCTCCGTAGCAAGTTCCAGGCCAGCTGGGGCTACATAGTGAGACTCTTCCTAAAACAACACTAACTTAACTCTTTACTGGCTGGAAGGATGGTTCAGTGGTTAAGAGGACTTGCTGCTCTTAAAGAGAACCCATGTGCAGTTCCTACCTGCTCACATCCAGAGGCTCACAACTACCCATGACTCCAGCTCAAGGGGATCCAATGTTCTCTTTTGGTCTCTACGGTTACCTGCTCTCATGTGTACATAGACACACCCACCCATGCACACGCATGCACTCATAATTAATAATAAATTTCAGAACTCCGGTTGTTGGGGTCATGCTTGGGGCCCCAGAGATTGATCCAGAATGTCTGTGTGGGGCACGCTAAGCGATTTGATGTAAAGGAAATGATGAGATCTCAGAGCAGTAAAGAATGGGGGTCCTTCTGGTCTCCTTGCCCCTCCCTTCACAAGCCTGGAGATGCTCTTTGTGATCCTGTTAAATTCTGCATCACTGCACACTGCCTTCGCCCCAGTGATCCAGCCACCTCAGCCTAATTCAGGAAAGAAGACAGGGAGATGGAGCCACATGGGATGGACTCACCTACAAAGTACTGTTTGTCCCTCAGACTCCTTCAGATTGCAAAGAGAACCGTTCCACAGGGTTGCCCCTGACAACCCTTCCTTCACCTCACCGTCAGCCACAGGTCCTCCACGCCGTCCGCATCTCCCACATCACCCTCCCTGAGAAAGCAGGGATGTGAACTCGTGAGTCATCTCATGCTGGAGGTTTTACACTATCATCGCTTTGTGAAAATAAATTTTAAAAAGTATGATCCTTTCTCTAATTAATCTTTGTCACTTCACTGGGTCTCTACAGGGGGACCTCATCACTCCATGGTCACATCACAGAATAAAATTAGGGTTACATTAGGGGCAGGAGAGGAATCTGTCTATAGGGCTGTATGTGGTCTTCTGTATAGTCTGTGAAGAGTCATGCTAAGGTCATGTGCCACCAAATATTCCCACAATGCACTTTATTCAGGCCGGGTTATAGTGAAATTTAAGACATTGGCATCCCAGACCTCACTGAGGCCCAACCTGTCTGTGTGTTTTGATGGCTCTCTACCACAAGCCCATGGTATCGGGCCCTCTGGAGTTAAAGGCAGTGTGTACCACTTATGTACATGCTGAGAACTTGAACTCAGGACCTTTTGGAGATCATGGTATGCTTTTAATCACTGAGACATCTTCCTAGTCCTAGACCTCACTTCTGCTGTGACCTGCCCCTCGGGTTTACTCGCTTTTCCCCTTAACTGCCCACTCTTCCTCAGACCTCTGCACAAAAGCTCAGACCTAATTCCATTTCTCTGGGCTTTCACTTCTGCACACATGTCCCATAAAAGTGCTCAAGTGATCTGTCACGCTTCTCTCTGAGCAATCTGTGTGTTTGTCGTAGGACTGTCAGCCATAGGCATGGTGACATTAAGGAAAAGACGCTGACGCTACTGTTTCTCCCTATGTCTTTCTACTAATTGCTTAGTTTGGATCTTAAATGGTCCCCAAAGGTCCACGTGTTAAAGTCTTATTTTCCAGCATGGTGCTATTAGGAGGTAATGGAGTGGTACCTTGGTGGGGGTGGGGTGGATAATTGAAGGCATGTCCTTACACGAAATTGTAGGACTCAGGCCTCTCTCTCTCTCTCTCTCTCTCTCTCTCTCTCTCTCTCTCTCTCTCTCTCTACCCCTCCCTCTCTACCCCCTCCTTTTTCTCTCTCTCTCTCTAGCCTTGGGATGAGCAATTTGACTGTAATACCAGCCCCCACCATGATGGGATGGTATACAAGAGGACCCAAAGGAATGGGACCAGTCAGTCAGTCATTCAAAGACCAAATGTTCCAAAACCACAAGTGAAAACAAGCCTTGGCCAGGTGCAGTGCAGTATTTCTAATTAGGAGGACAAGGCCCAGAGTACAAGTTCCAGACCAGCTTCAACCTCAACGTGAGGCCTCCCATCTCAGAGAGTAAAAAAGGCAGGGACAAGTTGTCAAGCTGGAGAAATCGGAGAGACGGTATGTTCCTAGCATGAGGGAGACACCAGGCTCAGTAGCAAGACACACTCGAATCCCATCGTCTTTCTAAGTTGATTTACTGCAGTGATGGAAAGCTAACACACACACACATACACACCACCACCACCACCACCACCACACACATTTTTTTTTTAAAAAATTAAAATGTTGATCTTTTATTAGCAAAAGGTTTGCTTTAAAAATGATTCCCATGACTGTAAAAAGTAGTGATTAACTGTTCAGCTGCATAACAAGTCAAGAAAAATGAGCTCCAGGTGGGAAGGCAAACGTTGACCCCTTGCTGAGACTGCAGAGCCCCAAGGGAAGACCTTCCTGTTCACTCCCACCCTGCCAGAGGACAGGAATGCTGACTGCCCATCAGCGCCTACACAGCCGTGACAGATACGGACTAAAGGTATGAGAAAAAGACAGCGGAACAGCAGCTAACAGGAGTGACCCAGAAGAGACCTTGCCTATCTTACACGTTAGTGTCTTTTGTCATTTACGTGACGTTATTGTGGAAGAAAAGCTATGTTATGGTGAGAAAACAAAGTCACCCATTAAAAATTTAGAACACGAAGAACATTTAAAAAATGTCCCCATCCAGAAATAATTCATGCTGACCCCTGCACTCGTCATTCTTGTTTGCTTCAAACATACACACTTTCCCAATGCGCTCTACTGTCCTCCTAATTATTGGTCCTGTATGAGGGAATGAGGTCATTGCCAGAAGTTTATGAGAGCACCAATGTCACACCTCTCGGGTGACATTCTCCATGTTCATATAATGGTGGTCTAGGGTGGTATTTGTACATAGCAAACCTGCTATGCTAATGTGGAAAAAAAAAAAAAACAGAAAGAGGAAACCCCTGCCTCAGTGGGAAAACAAAGGTGAATGCCTCCCAAGGACTGACACACGAAATCTATCTATGATCTCCACAGGCAGTGTGCATACTCGAATTCGTGTGCACACACAGACACACAGGCACACATGCACATGCATCCATGCACAAACATACACAGACTCACAAGCACACATACACATGCACACACATGCAGGCTCACATGTACACATATGCATGCACGCACACACAGACACACGGATAGATGAGTGCACACACAAGAAGACACCAGTCGGCTCCCCTTTCTGTGCCTAAGCTAATGGATCCAAACTGAGGGGAGGAGCCTACCCCAGGTGTGCTGGTTTGAATGAGAACGCCCTTGCAGGCTCACAGATCTGAATGCTTGGTCACCAGGGTGTGGCACTATTTGGAAAGGTTAGGAGGCTTTGAGGTCCTAGCGAATTCAAGTGCCTCTCTTCCTGCTGCCTACTGATCCAGATGTAGAACTCTCAGCTCCTTCTCCAGCACCATGTCTGCCGATGTGCCCCATGATGACGACGGACTAGACCTCTGAAACTGTCAGCCAGCCCCAGTTAGATGTTTCTCTTTATATGAGTTGCCATGGTCGTGGTGCCTCTTCACAGCAATAGAACGCTAACTAAGACACCAGGCCGAAAAACACACTTCAAGTTCCAAGCCCTGCAGGGAAATGGATTTCAATTCCCAGATCCTTTTCCATGGGGACTCTCTCTCTCCTGTGTGTGTGTGTGTGTGTGTGTTTGTGTGTAGAAGCAAATGTGTGCATTCTTTCCTATGCCTTTTAATTCTTTCTTTTTTCAATGTATTTATTCTTTTATGATATGCTTACACTGTAGCTGTCTTCAGACTCACCAGAAGAGGGCATCAGACCCCATTACAGATGGTTGTGAGTCACCATGTGGTTGCTGGGATTTGAACTCAGGACCTTTGGAAGAGCAGTCAGTGCTCTTAACTGCTAAGCCATTTCTCCAACCTAGTCTTCTAATTCTTTAATAGTTGAAGAAAATAAACCTAATCAAGAATCCTAGATAGAAAGTTTTGTGGCTCCCCTTAGTGGAGTGCACGCTCAGCATGTACCAAGCCCTGAATTCCTCCTTTCACCATACACACACACACACACACACACACACACACACACACGCACGCATGTGCAAGCAGGGAGAATGTCACAACAAGGACAGAATCAGAGGTAGGAAGGGTGGATCTATAATTCAAGATAGTCTCTCTGACACTTGGACTTTGGTCTCCCAGGCCTCAGAATCATAAAGAATAAATTCTTACTGTTTGAAGCCATGAGGTCAAAGCACTTCCTTACAGCGGTTCTGGGATATAACTTCAGGGTGTGAGGATGCTCCAATTGGCTTCTTCACTATGGTCTTCCCTTCTGGGTCCTGGGACGTTCTTCAGTCTTGATAGCCTTGCCTCTCTCCATCTCTTCCCACTTTTGCCCAGGGTGAAGGAGGAAGAAACTGACTGCCGAGTCTGGGCAAGGCCAGACTATCCAGATCTGTCTTCTACCCTGCTCTGAGGCCTCCTGTTCAGCTCCACCATGCCAGGTGTGATGGCTTCCAGAAAAGCAGAGCCTGGGACAGTCTGAGCCGTCCCTCTCAGATGTGTCCACCAATGTATTCTAAAATGCCTGATCTACAACTCTTCTCCCACTACAAAGCTGCATCAAGCTGCTTCTATGTTGGAACATGGAACCTGGGGTAACCTGACTCCCTGTTTCCAGGGCTATGGACACTCGAATTTGCCTCTGTAAGAAACATTCGAGTCTTTTCTATTAGATATTATAAAGCCGGTATTTAGGACAATTAATTCAAATATGTTTATCATCCTTGATTTGTAATCCTTCCCACTCAGTGTTGGGATTCTGTAAACCCCACCCCACAGTTACCTGGCAACAGCCAGGCATGCTCCACCCCAGTTACCTGACACTATAAAAGGGGCTGCTTGCCCCCTCCTCATTCTCTTGCCCCTCCTCTCCCTATTCCCTTGCCCCCTCTCCCTCCACGTGCTCATGGCTGGCCTCTACTCCTCTTCTCTCTCTCTCTGCCCCTACTACTTTCTTAACTCCACTCCCCATGCCCTGAATTAACTCTATACTATACCATTCGTTGTGTGTCTGGTTCCTCAGAGGGAAGAGACTCAACATGGGTCCACCAGAGGCATCCTTACCCCCACGCCTCACCACACCTCCAGTGAACATATCCCCCCCCCACTCTGTCTTTTTACTAACACTCAGTAAAACCTGTGTTCACCCAAAGCCCCACTATGTTCTCATTTAAAGTGGTTTCCCTCTCCCTGCCTTATTTTCCTTGCACAGATTCTTTTAAAACTGATGGAAAATTGTGAGGTGAGCCCCAGACAAGGGAAGAGACACAGTCAACCACCTGCATTAGAATGAAAACCAGTGACTTCCGGTCTCTGCATGCTCCCCCTCCCAGGTGCACCCTCTTGATCAAGAGTAAGGGTCTGTGGTGTTGATACGTCAGTTGAGTGGGGATCTCTTTTCTGCCACCCCAAACTTATCCTGAACCCAAGCTGTGACTGTCCTTACCAAAGAGGTGACAATGATTTTGTTCCCGCAATATGAAGGAAACTGACAGAGAGACATCCACAGCACTTGTGATTAGCAGTTAGGGTTGTTCCCTTGTTTTTAAAGAAAGCATGTTTTTAATCATTTATTTATTTTATGATCATAGATTTCTGTTTTGACAGCATGTATGTCTGTGTGAGGGTATTGGATCCTCTGGAAGTGGAGTTACAGTCGTGAGCTGCCATGTGGGTGCTGGGAACTGACCCCAGGACCACCGGGAGAGTAGCCAGTGCTTTTAACCCCTGAGCCATTGCTCTAAGCCCAGAGAAAGCATTTCTTATTGTGACAAAACTCTGTGGAGTTTCTATCCACACAAGAAAAGCAACTAGAAAAGCAGCAGCAGCGACTAGTTTCAACCTCCATCTCTTCTCGTCTCTCTTATTGGTTTTTTGTTTGTTTGTTTGAGATAGGATCTGCCCTCAAACTTGTGTGGTGAGATCACCTTGGGCTCCTGACATCTGCCTTCACTCTCACGCATAGATCACACCTTGTACTTAGCTTGGGCCTGCCTTATCCAGACGGAAATGTGGACAGCTACAATCCAAGCATGGTGAACTGTAGTGATAGGGTTCTGTGGTGAGCTTATTTTAGGACAGCAGATGACACTCAGATTAGATTGTAACCACTGACTTTCACTGTGGCAACCCCGGCTCTGCAGCTGCCCCTAGTGGATGAATAGGGCGGACAACCACGCAGCTGCTACCATGAACCGGGTCTAGTGTCAAAGCTGGGCACGATGGTACACACCTTCAATGCCAGTATTTGCTAGGGAAGCAGAGGCAGGAGGATCTCTGTGAGTTCTTTGAGGCCAGCCTGGACTACAAACTCCAGGCCCGCCAGGGAGACACAGTGAGACCCTGTCTTGAAACAATAATAACAAAACTCAACACTGTTTGTAGCTAGGTATCACTCACACCAAGAGGATGCAGGTACATCTCTTCTGCTGTTTTCTTCCTCTGTGGCTTCCTGATTACTCTCCTACCTCAGTTTCCTTGTCTGTACCATAAGGTTAATAACTGAACGAGAAGATGAATAAAGGGGGTTGGGGTACACGACGACTCCTAAAGTATGGAGAAAAGTTTTCTTGTAAATGTAAGAAAGAAAGCAGACAGAGGGGAAAATTCAGGCTGAATACTGCCCGGGGACTAAACCAGACCATGAGAAGAGGAGGGCAGGCAAGAGAGGAGCTGCCAACCAAGAGACAAGAACGGAAAAGCCAAAATGGCTGGATTATATAGGAATCAGGCTTGGGGAAGGGAAGTGGAAGCTCAGTTCTCCCCTCCCCCCCGTGCCCCCCTCCTAGAAGCAATAGGATTGGCATAGGACTGGGGTGAGAAGTGCTGGGAGGAGCCACAGTACTGAGGGAGGCTGGGGGAGCTGGTGGACATCAGCTTTGATATGTTTATAGGCACCTCCGTTAGCACTAATAGCATCTGCATCGCTTATGTGAGAGCCAAGCCCATTATACAATCGTTTTTCTGGGTAAGTAGTATCCGCAAGCCTTAGCTTTCTAAGTCTCTCTCGATATCACTGTGCTCTACAGTGGGTACGAGGAAGAGGCCATCTTCCCAGTGAGACTGACCTTCTGGCAAGAGCTGTGATGATTCTCCAAAGGGCCAAGTCTGCCTCGCTCTTCGGAATCCTCCCAGAGGGCTAGCTTTGAGCCTACTTTCTAGCTCCCTGAGCAACTTTAAAAGTACCTAATTACCTCTATAAGAAGTTCCTCGCCGGGGCTGGCGGTGAGCATGGGAACACGGGGGAAAGGGGGAGGGCAGGGCACTTGATGTCTTCCACTGGCTTCCATGAGCACAGGAAGCTGCACACACACACGTCTCCCTAAGACACATGAGCTGCGCTCAGCTCCTACAAATAAACTCTTAGCACACTGAGTCCCTGTCTTAGTCCCTGGAATACTGCTATGCAGGGTTACCATAACCAAGACACCTTAGGAAAGAAAGCATTTAACTGGGGGCTTGCTTACAGCTTTAGAAGGTGACGCTGTGACCATTGAGGCAGTCGGGCAGAGACTTACATCTTATTCACAAGATGGAGGCAGACAGACAGACAGAGACAGCGAGCCCAGCCCTGGTGTAGGCATTTGAAAGCCCAGCCTGCCTTTAGATCTCCATTCTAGACGGTGTTTTTGAGTTGTTAGCCCAAAGAATCTACAGAAGAGACTTAGGTAGAATCGAAGTCCATGCTGCCTTAAGCCATTGGTTGCTATAAACCAAGGAGCTAAGACCAGGCATCTTATAAACAACAGTCATTTCCCAGAGCCCTAGAAGATGAGGTCAAGGTGCTTCAGGGGACACAGTTCTCTAGGGTTCTGTTTATTATTTTATCGTGATGGGAGCTCAGTCTTAAAAAGAGCTTCTATAAGAACTCTAATTTCGTCTGTGAGGACTCTGCCTCTGTGACCTGTCCATACCTTCTAAAGCTACTGTCCCCAAATGCCATCGCTCTGGACTCAAGCATTTAGTATATGGCAGTGGTGTGCTACGTTTGCTGACACACGCTTTTGATGCCAGAGACTGTTCTGTACCCCCAAATAAGGAAGTCTGCCATAGACTTATTAAATGTCTGAGCTCTTGGCTTCAGGGTGTGATGAGACTGATAAATCCCCACTGAAAAGTGAAGTTCCTGAGATAACCAGGAAGACAGTGTAATGCTGTCATTTCTATACGAGTGTGTGTGTGTGTGTGTGTGTGTGTGTGTGTACCATATGTTCCAAAGGCCAGAAGAGGCTATTGATCTCCTGAGAACTGAACTCATGCCCTCTGCAAAGGCAGCAAGTGCCCCTAACCATGGAGCAATCTCCCCAGCCACCCATGAAAAGGCCTTTACCTCACAACCATGGCTGCTTAGGCTGTGATTCGTGAATTGAGCAGTATACTGAGATAAAGCCGAGGCTTTGCTATTGTCACAGACTAGTTCATAGGTCTGACCAGCAGGGCTCACGGGGCCTGGGACCAAGGAAACCGGAAGCTGTGAGGAACCAGCTGGGTTGTCTCTCTGCTATGACCCAAGCTTGGTCTACCTTTGCTGGGCACATCTGTCTCTGTCTCTGCAGAGGGGCTCCTCAGCCCCATAGACACAGTGCTGGGAGTGGGGCCATAGACACAGTGCTGGGAGTGGGGTGCTCCCAGCAGTGACTTCAGCATCCTCATTACAAGACCCAGCATACCAGACACATACCAACAGGAGCTCATAGAACAAACTTACCATTCTGTATAAGTGTGTGTGTGTGTGTGTGTGTGTGTGTGTGTATGTGTGTGTGTGTGTGCGTGCACATGTGTTTTTGAGGAGGAAGAGAGAATACAGATTTTGGAGGTGCAAGACCACGTAGACAGTGTGACATGAAGGTAGAATACTCCAGGGAATGAGGACTTTGTAGATTTAAAGAACTTTCTTTCCTACAAGTACGGATGTTACACCAAGCATAGTCCTCCCTTCCCTTTTCTCACAAGACTGTTGTAGGAAGCTACCACATTCCCCATTACAAGATGGCGCTCAGCCCTAAGGGAGAGTGGCCAGTTTTGAGATAAACAAACTAAGTGCACATGCATGCCTGCCTGTTTTTGCTGACTCATGCTGACTCTGAGTATGCTAATTAGGGTGCACAGAATGCACCAATCAGGTGGCCACACAGTCCTCCTAAGCATATATAAGGAGGGCTGGTTTCTGGGCTCGGGGTCTTTCGCCACTGCAATCAAACCCGCAATAAACGCCTGTAGAAGGATCCTGTTGTGGTGCGTCTTCCTTGCTGGCGAGATAGGCGATCGCTACACTTTGTTCCTTGAAGAGGAAAGCCATGTGATAGTTATGTCTGCCTATAAGAACATTATGGCCTTCACATTTCAAACACACCCTCTGTGTATGATATGCATCCCCTTGTAGCCCCCTGAAATTGCTCAAAGCTAAAGCCTGGTGGCTTTAGAGTTTTCCTTATCCAAAAACACCATCTGGTGAGTCTGAGAAGGTTCCAGAGTAAGTGCAAAGACAACAATGAGATAAATAAAATTAGAGCTCTGGAAATGGTCCAGTGGCCAGTGCTCAGGATGCAATTAGGCAGCTGGAGAGGGGAATCTGTTTACTCGGGCCACTAGGGCACCATTGAAGAGATCCTTACGCCAGTAAATGAGGGCAAATGGGCCTCTAGTGACCAGGAAACCTGAGGCTGTTTTCAAAAGTTCTGATTTGCACCCAGGGAGCACCAGGAAAAGTCTGGGTGGAATAAAAAGCCAGATAAATAAGGCAAGATCAGAGTCTGGGCTGAGATGGCAGTGGGGGTTGAGACAGCAGGTGCTGGCAGATGCCTCAAAGGGTTTGTCACAGGAAGGTGACCACAGCACATTGATCGGCTTTGACCCCGGGGTGACGGCAAGGACAAGGGTGCACATGGATTCACTTGTATATTCCTAGCTGAAGCCAGGGCTTAGCTGAGGATGGAGACCAGAACCATGAGAAGCTCAGAGGAGAGAGTAGCCGGTCCTTCCTGGAGTCATACCTGCTTTCCTTCCTGCAGACTCAACGCTGTACTCTGTGGAGCATCAGTCAGTGTGAGGAATGTCTCTCTATCATGGGTTTTGTTTTGTTTTTTTTTTCTGCAGACAGAACATCATTTGTTGTTTCCACTTTAGAAATTAGTATTTAGGGGACAGTGAGGATCCACTAGGAGAGGGAGAGAATGCAGTACCAGAAGTTGTCCTCTGACCTCCACTCATGTGATGTGGCCCACACTCACCCACAGATCACACACTACACTAATAAACAAAATTAAGCGGTAAATAATGTCAACAATTTAATTAAGCAAGTAAATCCCCGCGGCTATTTCTAGATAGACTAATACATTCACCATATTTGATTTTCATCACCATTACTACGTAAAGCAACACGATGCTCCTATATCTTAAAACCTAACAAACTGTTAACATGTCAGCTTAAAATACCAGCTGTTGGGGCTGGAGAGATGGCTCAGTGGTTAAGAGCACTGACTGCTCTTACAGAGGTGCTGAGTTCAAATGCCAGCAACCACATGGTGGCTCACAACCATCTGTAATGAGATCTGATGTCCTCTTCTAGTGTGTCTGAGTTACTGGTTGACAGTAAACATTCATTAGTTTTTTTTTTAAAAAAAAATACCAGCTGTTGCCTGGCCGTGGTGGTGCATGTTCCTTTAATCCCAACACTCAAGCTGATGAGCAGGTGACTCTCTGGGTTCAAGGCCAGCCTGGTCTACAGAGTGAGCTCCAGGACAGCCAGGGCTGCACAGAGAAACCTCAAAAAAAAAAAAAAAAAAAAAAAAAAAAAAAAAGCAAAAGAAAACAAAAGACAGAATGAGATGTCATGTGTTCACGTGCTCCGATCATCTGGATAACGAAGCTATGACATCACTCTGATGTGGCACAGTTCGGGGACTAGAGAGGTGCTTGGACAGTTGAGAGCGCCAGTCCAGTTCTCAGCACTTCTGTGTCCCAGGGGACCTGATGCCCTCTTCGGGTCTCTGCAGCCCTGAGGCGGGCACATGGTGCACAGACATACTTGCAGGCAAATGCCCATTCACATGCAATAAAAATAAACACGCCTTTTGAAAATATCTACAGCTTTGTTAGCCTGAAATATTTGTGTCTAGATGTGGTTTTCCTGAACAAACCTCTCTTTAATGTTTTCTAAGAGTACAAGGTTTATCCCAAGGACAAGGACATGTTCTGCCTCCTCCAGAGGCTGCTGCTCTGATGGTTGAGGGCCCAAGAAACTAAGTAGCTGAGGATGACCTTGAACTTCTGACCCTCCTGCGTTCCCTAGGATTACAAGTGTGCACTACCATGAATTGTTGCTTGCAGGGTCTGAGACAGAATCTAGGAATTCTCCCGCATACAAGGCAAATATTCCACCAACTAAGTTCCATTGCCAGCCCTCAGCTGGAATGATACTGTTTGTATAGCAATGCAGCAGTGAACTGTGTATGACCTCTAATGATTTCCAAGGTGGGGTGCTGCCCTGGGGCCGGGCAAGTCAACCGTGTCACAGATCACCCTTTCCAGCACACTTTCCAGTGGGGCCGGAGTCTTACTCACTTTTTAAGATTGTGTGTGTGTGTGTGTGTGTGTGTGTGTGAACTTTACATCATGCACCCCAGCCCCACTCATCGCCCCTCCCCTACAACAGAGGGAAAAAATGGAAGCTGGGTTGTGTCATAGCATGTCCCACCGTTCCATTTAGTCCACACTTCATTGCTTGCAAATGTGATGACTTGTTAGTCTGGCACAAGGCATCTCCCCAAGCCTGAGTCTTATGAAAACCTACCTCAGCCTTCCTTTTCTTTATTTCCCTCCACCTCTTTTTCCTCTTCCTCATTCCTTTTTCTTTTATAGTGCTGGAAGTAGAACCTGGGGATTTAGGCGAGGTTAGCCCTGTGGAACTGAGCTACAACCCCAGTCTAGTTTACTGAGACAAGCTCTCGTACAGCTCAGAATGGCCTTGCGTTCATGATCCAGTTGCTTTAGCCTCTGGAATGTTAGCGTCATCAGCAAGTACCAGCACCCATCGCTGGGACCCTGACAGCCACCTAGGATGAAACACCGGGCCCATATAGTTTGCACTTCTTTGTTTCTTTTTACACATCTGAATTCACAAAATTTAGGGGTTTTTTTTTTCCCTATCTTGAAGGATGTATAATCCTTTCACACATTAAAATGCTGTCCAATGAACAAAAAAATTGAATAGTCATGCATTCTATAAAGGAACCATTCAAATGGTAAATAAGTACATAGAAACCATCATTAGTCAGCAGTGAGATGGAATCTAAGACCTTAGTGAGGTAAGATCACACACCCACCAGAATACCTAAAATGTTTTAAAGTAACACAACACAAAATAGTAAAGCTTCAGAAATTGTTTTGGATTGACCCAAAGATTTGTTCTGCCTACAAGATATGCAGGGACAAAGATGGACAGAGACCGAGGGATTGGCCAATGATTGGCCCAACTTGAGACCCATCCCGTGGGAGAGAGCCATCTCCTGACACTATCAATGATGCTCTGCTGTGTCTGCAGACAGATCTAGCATAACTGTCTCCTGAGGGGCTTCATCCAGCAGCTAATGGAGGCAGATGCAGAGACCCACAGCCAAAGAAGAGGTTGAACACAGCGAGTCCTGTGGAAGAGTCCAGAAACAGGGACGAACGAAGGGGAGGGGTCAAGGACACCACAGGAAGATCTGCAGGGTTAACTAACCTTGGCCTATGGGGCTCACAGAGACTGAACCATCAGCCAAAGGAGAAGTAGGGAATGGACCTAGGCCCCCTACGTGTTTGTAGTAAATGTACAGCTTGGTCTTCTTCATGTGGTTCCCCTAACAAGTTCAACAGGTCCTGTCTTAGACTCAATGCCTGCCCTACTTGAACTGCCTGGTTGGGCCTCAGCAGCAGAGGATGTGCCTAGTCCTGCTGGAACTCAATGTCCCAAGATGGGATGGAACCCAAGGGGTCTTCCCCTCCTCTGAGGAGAAGGGAAGGGGGTAACAGGGAGAGACTGGGAGGAAGGGGGGGCCATGATCGGGATGTAAAATGGATATTAAAAAATAAATTATTGAAAAAATTGTTTTGGCGCTGGTCCTGATGGTGCATGCCTTTAATCCCAGCACTCAGGGGACAGAGTCGGGTGGAATCTGACTTCGAAGCCACTCTGGTTGACAGAGTGAATTCCAGGACAGCCAGGGCTAAGTAAGGGTCCCTGTCTCAAACCATCAACAAGAAAACATTGTTTTGGCGATTTCATAGAAATTCTTTGCCTCTCAGTAACTCCTATTTGCCCCAGAGGAAACGTGACTGCGGTGCAGCCTTGCTGGAGAAGGCGGTCACTGGGGGTGGGCTTAGATGGTCTACGGCTCCGTTCCACTTCCGCCTTGTTCTCTGGTTTCCTGTGTGTGGCTGAGTCCTTCTCGCTCAGCTTCCTGTACCCAGGCCTCCTGCGGCCCATACCTTCTCCACCCTTCTGGATCTCGAGCCCTCTGGAACCACAAACTAAAACGAACTCTTTTATAAATTGCTTTTGGTCATGGTGATTTATCACGGCAACAGAAACACAGTGATAACGGTGCTGAACAAATTGTTTGCTGTTCTCCTGCAAGCGTCCTTCATATCAGCCTAAGTCTCGGGTGCACACTGAGACAATTGGAGACCGCCATGGATAAGGGATGGATAAAGGTCTAGGCTTTGATCCGTAATGGGTTACCCACTCAAAAGCAACAGTGTGGCTTGTCCCTATCCTGCTTTATCTTTTAAACTACCTATAGAATGTGCCCTTCCCGGCACTCCTATCTTGACGCAGGGTTGCAATCCGACGTCTCCAGGAATGAACCAGCCTCCAACCTAAGCACCGTAACCTAGCAAGCTGCGGTGATCTTTTATCCCAGCACTGGGGAGGCAGAGGCAGGTGGATCTATGTCAGCCAAACTGGTCATGAGTTCTAGCACAGCCAGGGATGCTTAGGTAGGGCCCTGTTTCAAAAACAAACAGACAAAGGAAAATTCCTGACCAGACAGACTCCAGCCCACACCAACAACCCTAGACAGACCTTGTTGGCTAAATAGCGCTTGGTGGACACTGCTCTCCTATGCACGGAAGACCACAATAAAGCTTTCCGAGTGTCTCCAGCCCCTTTAGCTTGTCTCCTCAGAAAATACCCATCACAGCCAAGGAACGAACCTAAGAGGGTGGAAAGAGTTCATAGAGGCGGCAATAGCAAGTGTTGGAGAAAACATGGAGAAGTGGATCTTCACACCCTGCTGGCAGAAATGAATTTAGTAATGGTCAGCACAGAAAACAGCTTGGCCAGGATCCCTCGAAAAGCTACATGTGGCGTTATCACGGGACCTGCTAACTCCTCACCTTAGTAAGTGAGAGGAAAGGAAAACATTTCTGCACAAAGAAGGCGTATACATGTGTAGAAGAACTAGGGAGGGAACAACACAGATGTCTATCGGTGGATGGACAGACAACACGTGTGGACTGTCCATGGTGATTGTTGCTCCTTGAGTTTTGGTTTGTGAAGCTGGGATTTGAACCCAGGGCATGCTACAACCTTGGTCCAGTGTGGCATATTCATAGAAGGGACTATTACTCGGCCATGAAAAGACACAAAGTGCCACAGTACACGAGAGACTTAACAGCAGTAAGAAAACAACAGTTCAGGAACCGAGACACACAAGAAACACTTAGATGCCTGGTGCTTCCTCAGTCAACATAGCTGGAGTTGACTTTGAAGTTCTGGTCCTCCTGCTCCATCTCCTAGGTGCCGGGATGCCGGGTGCACACTATCACGTTAGTTTCTTGCAGCACTCTGGATTGAAGCCAGGGCTTCTTAACAAACGAGCTATGGTAACTACGGTAAATTCCCTGCTCCATTCATTCATCTGAGACTATTTTGAAATAGATCCTAATCATCTCCGGTTTGCCTTCGAATACTCCAGCAGAGAGCTCTAAAAATCAAGGATCCTTGAAAAATAACCACAAGGCCAACACCCTGCCTTCTAAAATTAATGTTCACTTTTATGTTTACCTGTTCCCGGTTGCATCAGAGGTTTTTCTTTTTAAAAAAAAAAAACAAATAATTTACTTAAGTTTATTTTATACACATTCATGTTTTGTCTGCATGCACACCTGTGTGAGGGTGTCAGATCCCCTGGAACTGGAGTTACACACAGTTGTGAGCTGCCATGTGTGTGTGAAAATTGAACATGGGTCCTCTAGAAGAGCAGCCAGTACTTTTAGCCAATGAGGCCCCCTCCTTTGTCTTTTGAGACATCACTCATGTGTCCAGGTAGTTCAGAGTCACTAGGTAACTAAGGCTGGCCTTGAACTCCTGATCCTCCTGCCTCAGAGCTGGGATTCTAAAAGTCTGCTCCACATTCTGCCCATTTCTAGCATAAGAGGAGGTTTCCTTCAGGGGTGAATGCACATTTGACTTGTTTAAGTCTGAAGAGGCTCCAAGCATAAAGACTCGTCCTGAACAAATCTGATCTCAAATATGCAAACCACTTCCTGTGTCGCTACAGGTGGGTCTGGACTGTCCCCCAAGGGTTCGTGTGTTAAAGGCTTGATCACTGGCCCGCAGCTTCTGTGGCAGGTAGTGAAACTATAAGCTGAAAGGCCAAGAGAAAGATTAGAGGTGAAGGAAGAGGGCGCCCTACGGTGTTGTGGGAGCCAGAAGTGGAGACTGAGCATCTCTGCCACATGCTGTCACCTTGCTACGCCACACCAACGCTGGCCCAAAGCAGAGGCCTGAAGCCCCCAGGAACGTGAGCCAAAGAAGACTGCTCTCTTTTTAAGTTGAGTTCTTAAAGATGTTCTTATTATTAATAACGTGTGTAGACGTGCGCAAGAGAGAGCACGTGGAGGCGAGGACAATACTGTGACTCTGGTTCTCTCCTTGCATCCCATGTGGGCCCAGGGACTGAGCTCAGATCTCTGGGTTTATATGGCTTTTGCCCACTCAGCTGTCACACCATCCCTAAAGTTGACTTATTCCAGGCATTTGTTAAAGATACAGAAAGCTGATTCGTATGCCGGTTTAAGGGAGAAGAGGAGCCGTTTCTATCTGCATCCCTAATGGCTTCCACCTGGCTGCAGATGAAGTGTGTTAATGACTCGTGTTCTGACCAATAATGGTCCCATTTTCTAGTCACCATCTGAAGTAATGACAGCCTGTTACAATATTCAAGTGGCCATACGCTTGTGACAACCTTAGTCTCTTGTGCTGCTTTAACAGAATATCTGTGATTTGTAATGAATGGAAATGTATTTCGCACCGTTCTGGAGGCTGGGGTCGAGTGGACATCCACAGGCAGAAGCCTCCTTACTGAAGCATCCCATAGTGTTCAAGCAGAGGCTGGGTGGGAGTCCCTTTATATAGAATCCATTTCCAGCATATTAAACTCCTATAATGTCACCAATACTTCCCTGTGTGTTTGTGCATGTATGCAACATGTATGTGCAAGTGCATTCATGCACGGTTGTGTTTGTTATGACATTTATTATTTTTAACATATTTATTTTATTATTTTGAGACAGGGTTTTACTGTGTAGCCCTGGCTGTCCTGGAATGCACTCTGTAGCTCAGGCTGGCCTCGAACTTACAGAGATCCATCTGTCTCTGCTTCCAGGGTGCTGGGCTTACACTTTGGCTTTTGTAATGTGGATTCTGGGGTTTGATCTCAGACTCTCACACTGGAACTATCTCCCCAGTTACCTCGTGCAGATCCTACGTCTTTATAGTATTGAAATGCAGATCCTACCTCTTTGTAGTATTGAAATGCAGATCCTACCTCTTTATAGTATTGAAATGGCCAGTGAGATTCAGCAGCACTGGGAGTGATTCAGCCGGGAAAACACTTACCACTCAAGAACAAGGTCGGAGGTCAGAGGTCAGAACTCCAGCTAAGACAAGGTGTGAGTGCCACATGTCTATAACATCAACAGTCCTACAAGGTGGGAAGCAGAGAAAGGAAAATCCTGGGAGCTCTTGAGCCAACTAACCCAATGATGGCAGTGGTGAAAAACAAAAGATCCTATTTTAGAATGGGAAAGTAGACTGACCCTCAAAGCTATCCTCTGAGCTCCACATGTGTACCATGACACATTCATGCTCCCTCTAGCTCTCTCTCTCTCTCTCTCTCTCTCTCTCTCTCTCACACACACACACACACACACACACACTCACACACAAAAATAATTTTAAAAGTTAAACTGCATGTGAAGTGTGATGGCAAACAGCTTTGATCCCAGCACTCAGGAGGCAGAGGCAGGTGGAGTTTGAGGTCAGCCTGATCTACAGAGTGAATTCCAGGAAAGCCAGAGCTATACAGTGAAACCCTGCCTCAAAATAATAAGTAAGTAAGTTAATTAATTAATTAATTAATTAATTAATTAAATATGTTAAAAATAGTAAACATCATCCTAAGCTTTTGCGGTACACATTAAAACCATGGTAGTACCTGTAACACTTATAAGCCACCTAACCACTCAGTGGCCACTCCAGGCAAACCTGCAGAGTAAACAGTAGTCAGTACAAAACCTCAGTCACAGGGTATCTCAGGGTTTCTATGGCCACATCCAAATGCCATGATCAAAAAGCAAGTTGGTGCCAGGAGTGGGGTATTGCTGTGACAGATTTGACCATGTTTTGGGGGATGATTATGGAAAAACTTTGGAACTTTGGGCTAGAAGAGCCATTGAGTGTTGAGAGCTCAGTGGGAAGTTCTGTGGGAGCTTGGAAGAGGATGTGGAGAGCCTGGCTCGTGAAGCTCCAGAGGGAAGTTTGAAAACACTCCCAGGACCATTTGTTAAGATTCTGTGGTTCTGGTTAGCTGGGGTTGAAGAATCAGCTCTGATTAATAAGATACCGGAACTACTAAAATAAAACTTTGCCTTGCTTGGATACCTGATGCTCATCAGCTGTAGCTAAGAAATTAGCAGAGATTAAGAAGAGACCAGCATCATTGAGATAAAATCTTCTGGGAAGTGCTTCCTGAGAGCACAGAGGAGCTGTGTTCCAGGGGCAACCACGGTTATACCTAGTGTTGGCAGCCAGACTTGGTATTGTATAAGGGAAAAGCCCAGATGGTTTTGAAGGCATGAAGGGGTCATAGAGAGCAGCTGAGGCTCGGGACTGTGAGAGGCCAGGAGAGGCCATTAGTGAAAGTGCAGCCCAGATGCAGCAGAAGACCCCAGGGTTTCGGAGATGATAGTTCCATGGGAGGACCACCAGTGGAGCCCGAGGGAGCCTAGAAGACAAGCTGTGTGTACTGCAGAAGGCAGAGCTGGAGAAGTGACACAAGCCCTTTGCAGTTGTCCAGAAGATCATGAGTGGATCTCAGCCATTGGGCTGTTGGAGTTTGATTTTGCTTTTGATTGTGACTCTGTCCTGGTTTTTCCGTCTTGAAGTAAGTATTTTACCAGAAGAACCCACAGTAGAGAGACTTTAAATTTTAAGGGAGATTGGCTATTTTAAAGGGACTGGTATTTTAATGTGCTTTAATTTGTAATGACTGTGTGACTTTTAAAGCTATTTATGTTATTAATGTGAGACCTTGGGGATGAATAGGAAAGGAAGGCTTATAGATTAATAACGATGTGTTTGTGTGTTAAATTGACAAGGGGTCATTTGTACTGGCTGGTTTTTTGGGTCAACTTTACACAAGCTAGAGTCATCAGAGAGGAAGGAGCCTCAGTTGAGGAAATGCCTCCATAAAATCCAGCTGTAAGGCATTTTCTCAATTAGTAATCAATGGGGGAGGCCCAGCCTCTGGTGGGTGGTATCATCCCTGGGCTGGTGATACTGGGTTCCATAAGAAAGCAGGCTGAGCAAGCCATGTGAGCAAGCCAGTAACATCCCTCCAGGGCCTTGTGTCAGTTCCTGCCCTAGGCTCCTGACCTGCCAGGAACTCAAGTTCCTGTCCTGAATTCCTTCGGTAAAGTGGAAGCTGAATAAACCTTTTCCTCCCCAACTTGCTCTTTTGGTAATGTGTGTGTATGTGTGTGTGTGTGTGTGTGTGTGTGTGTTTCACAGCAACAGAAAGTATAACCAAGACACAGACTAAGTGAGTTCCATTGTATGGACTGTCTAGGGCACAGGCTTCCCTCCTAAGTAACTCAGAATTTGGAAGAAGCAAACTGGGAAATCTTTTTGCCCATCTTCAAAGTAGATTTCTTCATTCCCTTTCTCTCTTTCTCCCTTCCTTCCTTTTTTCTCTCCCTCCCTCCGTCCTTCTCTCTCTCTCTCTCTCTCTCTCTCTCTCTGTGTCTGTGTGTGTGTGTGTGCGCGCGCGCACACACACACACGCGCACTCCAGCTACTATGACTCAAACCCAGGACCCTGCACACTCAGTTTACCCCATATGTCTACCCAAAGCTAACTTACCATGAACCAGCAGTCCAGAACAGAGTAGAGAGCCCAGACTAAATACACCATCAGATGAGGCTGCTCTCTCCCAGACCTCAGTATTCCCACCAGCTGGACACATTTGACGGACATGCCTCTGTAACCTCAGCACTCTAGGACAGAGGGAGGAAAATCACTACAAGTTCAAGGTCAGCCTGGGCTGCTGAGCAAACCCCTGTTTCTGCAAACTCAAAATGAATCAATAAGGCGATAGTGTTGAATTCTTTCACCTGAAGATACATTTTAGGTTTCAAAAGGAGCCTGGTGTTTCTTGTATACTAAAGTCAGCTAAATAAAATGAAAAAAGAACTTTGAACTATGCCAGAGTACCTCACCTCCATCTGTCAGAAGAACTTGAAGCTCTTCAAAGTTAAGAAACGTTGTCTAAGGCCGAGCAGAGCAAGCCGTGAGTCCCAGCACTCAGGAGGCAGAAGAAGGCAGATCTGTTAGTCCCAAGCCAGCCTTGTCATGTATGGAGCTTCAGGCCAACTACGTCTCAAAAGCAAAAGTAATTGCCCGGTGGTATCACATGCCCGACCTGGCCTTACAGAGCGAGTTCTAGGACAGCCAGGGTTACATAGAGAAACCTTGTCTTGAAAAACAAACAACCAACCAACCAACCAAAAATGATTAACTATTGCTCCAAGGCCTCACACCGTACTGAAGGCAAGCAAGGGACTTTGCTACAAACACTCCGCATGTCCTATTAAAAAGTGTCTGAGGTGACAAATTCTCTGAATATGACCATCTCTCTTTCCCTGCTGTGTTTCTTCTCTGGCACAATAGGACAAAGCAACTTAAGAATCTGGAGCCAGAACTTAGATCTAGCCAAGAAACCATCATGAGCCAGCACTACCTTGGCTTCCTGTTTGTGTCCCAGTCCCTACATTCCCAACCTGCCTGGAAACCCTCCTTGTCACCTCTCAGGAGGTCACAATGTGGAAACATGGAGAGCTTGCAGTCTCCTTCCCAGAACACCCCACTACTCAGTAGCAATTGGTATGGATGGCTTCACCCTGTGACATTAGGAGGGAGGTGACAGGTGAAATCCACGTCAGGACACAGACAGAAAAAGGCCCCATCTTCTGCTTCCCCCTTCGGTAGGATTATACACTCTGGTCAGTTTTCTGTTACCATGACGTTTCTCTCTTTGTATCGTGACTATAGCATACCAACTCAGTGCAGGCCAAAGCATTAGCTATGTGTGTAGTTTTTAAATCACCCAAGGATAGACAGATTAATGGGTACAAATTAGATATACATTTCATAAAAGAATAATTGTTTATTGCTTTACTAAACAGAAAAACCCAAGGGCGTCATTAGCTTACTCAGTAATTACGAATTGATTACCTACTACAGGCCAGGCACGGTACCATGCATGGGCACGTCATGGGTATACCACAATCCCCATCCCTGCTTTTGAGAACTTTGTAAGCCCAGAGATAAGGTGAGCAAATACGGTCAATTCCAACTCGGAGGAGGCTGTGAGATATGTGTGCAGTGTGAAGTGTGTGTAAACGTTAAGAAAAACTAAAGAAAAATTGAGGCAACCGCAAAAGATAAATGCATGGGGGTTGGGGGAGGGGTAGTTGCTTGGGGGGCTTCTCGCTGGGTTTTAGCGGTTGACCATGCCTCTTAGGCTCTCCCAAGTACTGTTTACATAAGTTGTTTGAAAAACAGATTCCCCCCCTCCCCAGGACTGATTTCTAGTTGAATTTTAGCCAATGCTCAGATCAGGTTTTTCAAACTGCAAAGGGGATACCTGAGAAGCAGATCCCGGGCAGAGAACATCTTAGCTCGGTCAGATTCTGGCAGGCTCAAGTGACCAGCGTCTTAAGGCAGAAGGGAGTCGGGATAGGGGCTGGCTGAACCCTCAACCGGGGCTTTTAATTCAGGGTCTAGTCCTGACATCAAGTGGATAGGAACTAGAAAAGGTGACAGGACACCAGGAAGCTGGTCCCACTCCAGCGCGGCTCCCGGGCGTTCCCTCCCCAGGCCTCTGAGGATCTTGGATTCTGGCCACCTCCGCACCCTTCGGATGGGTGTGGATGATTTCAAAAGTGGACATGACCGCCGCGGAGGGGGAAGCCAGCACGGAAATGAAAGAGAGCAAGGAGGGGAGGGCGGGGAGAAGAGGGCGCGGGGGAGGGACGCGGGGGAGGGGTAGGAGGGATGGAGCGCTGTGGGAGGGTATGGAGCCCTGGCGCCAGAGGCGAAGCAGGACCGGGTACAAGGGGGTAGAGCCAGCGCGCCAGCTGCCCCAGCTCTCACGGCAGCGGGTGGTCCAGCCAGGTGGGATGCTGCGGCTGCTGCTGTTGTGGCTCTGCGGGCCGCTCGGTGCCCTGGCCCAGGGCGCCCCGGCGGAGACCGCGCCGACCGAGGACGTGGTGGACTTGGAGTTTTACACCAAGCGGCCGCTCCAAACCGTGAGTCCCTCGTTCCTGTCCATCACTATCGACGCCAGCCTGGCCACCGACCCGCGGTTCCTCACCTTCCTGGGGTAAGTGTAGCCCCCAGGTCCCATTCCCTCGCCTGTCTTGTCCAGCCACACACTCTTTGCTCAAACAACTTTGTGTTTGCTCTCGGGAGCCTCCCTCCCATGTGCAGCCACCACTCAAAAGCTTTTTCCTGATTCATTTACTCAGAGGTTGTTGCCTGGGCACCAGCCAGGCACAGGTATTAAGAGGAGATTTGGAGGAAAACAAAACAAAACAAAAACAAACAAAGCTGTCACAAGCCACAGTACCTCATCTGGAGCCTTTGAATTTTGCTTCACTGTAGAGCCTGTAAGCTGGTGTCCTTTACACTCTGTTAGGAGGTTTTGATGTAAAAGAAAAGCCATATGGAAAAAAACCCTATGGAGAACAACCATTGTTCATCTTGCTGGATTTTAAGCATTTAAATATTACTGGGTTGGGTGTGATTCGTTTAATGGACTGTGTGCCTCACATGCAGGAAGTCCTGGGTTCCAGCACCACGTAACCCCAGGCATGGACACACACTTGCAATCCCAGCACTCGGGAAGTGGAGGTAGAAGGATGGGGAATTAAAGGGACCATAGCAAGTTTGAGGCCAGACTGAATGGAGTGGAGGGAGGAGAGACTTGGAGATAGGAGAGACAGTCTAAATGGGAAAATGATAGAGGTCAGTGGGAGGGGCAGGGGAGAATATGATCAAAATACATTTTAGATATTAGAAAACGTCATGATGAACCCCATCATTATGTATAATTAATATATGCTAATAAAAAACTCCTTAAACGCATAGTTCTCCAAGATGAGGGTGCAGACTGTCGGCTGCCTCGTCAGCTGCAGGAACCACATCTGTGGCTTCTGTTCCATGAGTGCAGACTGTCCCCAAGATGAAAGGCTCGGGGCACAGTCATAGGTCATCTAAGCCTGGGAGCCTCCAGAGATCACCACATCGTTTGTTGTTTTGATCTTATGTAGCCATTAGCACAGGCTGCCCTTGAACTTGTGATTTCCCTGCCTCAGAGAGCCACCACACTCTTGACTACATCTTCCCCAGCCCTCTCTGTCACCATTATCAAAGGCCTAGACATCAACGGCATATGTCCGAGCCCACACTATCCGGTGTCATTTCAGATCTTGAAGACTCATGCCTGAGGGTCTGGTAGTCCAACCACCCTGCTTTCTCAAATCCAAGTCATTGGATTTCTGTGATGGCTTCATGACGTAGTAGGTACTTCCCACAAAGCTTGAAGGTTGAGCTAATTGTTTCTTCTTGACTACACACACAGAATCCTGGATTCAGTCCTCAGCATTTTGTAAAACTAGTCATGGTGATTCTCGGACTCTTATTCCAGGACTCAGGAACCAAAGGGTTGAGGATCAGAAGTTCAAGGCCATCCTCAGCTACATAGCAAGACCAGCCTGGGCTACATCAGACTTTATCTTAGGAAAAAAAGAAAAAGAAAGAAAGAAATATAAAGGCTGGTTGTGATGGTGAACTCTTTTAATCCCAGTATCTGGGAGGTACCAGTGAAGAAACTGAGGTTGTGAGAAATTAAATAACTCAACTGTGGTCTATCAGCTAAGAAATAGAAGTAGAGTTTGAAGCCAGACTCTGATCACAAAAACAAAGGCATACAAAAAGAAAACAAGCCAATTATTATTTTAAGGGAAATAGGGCAAAGTGTGTTTGTGTGTGTGTTTGTGTGTGTGTATTTGTGTGTGTTTGTATGCGTGTGTTTAAACAATTATCTAGAAACAAATTGATAGACTGATTTAAGAAAACAACAACTTCCATTAACATTCAGATAGGAGACGTGGGGCCCAGGCCTCTGAGGTACCTCCAGGAGGTTTTATCAAATGAATTCTGTGGTATGCGTTTGTTACAAGCACTAAATGAATTGAAACAGGTCTCTCTCACATTTGTAACCAGAGAACAGACAATATGCAAAATTTAAATGTTAATCATAGAAGACTCTAGAATTGAAAAGGGAACATCTGTTAAATTTCTCTTCCCTGGGGAATTTAGTCAAAATATATCCTCAGCCTGGATTAATGCAGAATATCAAGGAGACCCAGTCCTAGACACAGCGTGAAGCAGAATTGTGATGTGAGGCTCAGATACAAATGTAATTTTAAAACTTCTTGGTAGACACATTTAACAAGAGGCAGAAAGGCCAAACATGATCACTAGCTATAATCCTAGCACTTAGAGACAAAAAAAGCACATGTTTGAGGCTAGCCTGGGCTACATAGTGAGCAACCCCCCCCCCCCCATCTCAAGTAGCAAAACAGCAAAAAGGAAACAAACAGTAAAGAGACCTGTGTGAACGCTAAGGTTTGATGGAGCCTGAGTCCAGGGTCCCGCACACTGAACAGCCTGCTCTGCCACAAGACTGCGTCTGCGGCCGCTGTCAAAGCAGTACGAGATAGCTCACATCCCCTTTCCGGAATGATGCATCCAAAAGCCAGTGGTTTGCCCTGTCACTTCTCAGTTAAGCCCGACTACATCGGCTTACAAGTGCCCAGCAGCTATGCCTGCTGTATTAGAGAGCCCAGCTCCATCTGAAGTGAGGCACATACACAGGGCCATCATTTCCTCTGTTGGGATGACGACACGTTGTTTCAGATGACAGAATGTCGTGTTGAGGAGTGGCAAGTTCTTCAGGACAAAAGAATGACAAAGCAAAAGAAAAAAAAATGCAGCATTTGCTTGCTTCCTGTGCTGATCTTTTTCTTAGGAAACATTTTTTGTCATTTTATTATAATTTTAATAGTTAAATTCCCATATCATCATTGGCAGCTGCATTCCTTGTTTGAAGAAACATTTGTTACCAATATGAAGTACATGTTTCAATAACTCATTTTATTAGTTACTTTTCTGTTTCTGTGATAAAATAACACAACTGAAGGCAACATAAGGAAGAACGTTTACTTGGGCTTATATTTCAGAGAGAGTCCATGAGCATGAGGAAGAAGGGTGAGGAGGACGGGTGAGGAAGAAGGGTGAGGAGGAAGGGTGAGGAGGAAGGGTGAGGAGGAAGGGTGAGGAGGACGGGTGAGGAGGAAGGGTGAGGAGGACGGGTGAGGAGGAAGGGTGAGGAGGAAGGGTGAGGAGGACGGGTGAGGAAGAAGGGTGAGGAGGAGGGGTGAGGAGGACGGGTGAGGAGGACGGGTGAGGAGGAAGGGTGAGGAGGACGGGTGAGGAGGAAGGGTGAGGAGGACGGGTGAGGAGGAGGGGTGAGGAGGAAGGGTGAGGAGGACGGGTGAGGAGGAGGGGTGAGGAGGACGGGTGAGGAGGAAGGGTGAGGAGGAGGGGTGAGGAGGAAGGGTGAGGAGGAGGGGTGAGGAGGAAGGGCAGTGTATGGCCAGGCCAGGGAGTCTACACAAAGCAAGAGCTTCTGAAGTGGGGTGAGGCTGGAAGTTCTCAAAGCCAGCCCCTAGCGGCTTCCTCTAGCAAGGCCTCATCCTCTAACCCTCCTCAAACAACACCACTGTCTGGGGCAGGGGGGCGGGGGGACCGTAGGTTCAAATATATGTGCCTGCCTTAGTCAGAGTTTCTATTGCTATGATGAAACACCATGACCAAAAAGCAAGTTAGGAAGCAAAGCACTTATTCAGCCTACACTTCCAAATTGCTATTCATTATCAAACGAAGTCAGGACAGGAACTCAAACAGGGCAGGAACCTGAAGCCAGGAGCTGATATAGGCACTATGGAGGGATGCTGCTTACTGACTTGCTCAGCTTGCTTTCTTATAGAACCCAGGATCACCAGCCCAGGGATGGAGCCAGTCATAACAAGCTGGGCCCTCTCTCACTGAACACTAATTGAGAAAATGCCTTACAACTGGATCTCATGAAGGCATTTTCTCATCTGAAGCTTCTTCCTATCTGATGACTCTAGCTTGTGTTAAGTTGACATAAAACCAGTCAGTACAGAACCTATGTAGGACATTTCTCATCCAAACCACCAGACCTATTTTGGAAAGGGCCACAGGTCCCCTGTCTATTACTGAGAGAAAAAAAAATGTTTACTGGAGAGAGACAAAGAGCTGAAAACAACCACAGGCCTGATCCCTGAGATGCTCTGTCTCCGACTGACCTTTTGGTGTTTGGTGTCCCCTTCACTCCTAAGCCATTTCACTACACTCCCTGGAACCTTAATCTTGGTGGCCCGATATCATTTTCATAGTGTATTCCTTCACCCTCCATGCCCTAGCTAATACAAAACAGTTCCTGGAAGCCTCCTCTCCCCTGTAGCCTATGGAGAGCAAGTTGTACTTTCCCATTCTCCAGGCCTGTGCCTGCTTCTAGACAATGGCTCACTGGTGTGGATGCAGACTGCTGTAGTTTAAATCCCTGAGCTTGTGGCCTTCGGTGTGTTAGCTTGACTCCTGTTTGCTTAGGTTCTATATTTATAACGTGAGGATAATAACAACGCCCACATCATTGTGATTTCAGGAGACCTAGTGGGAAAAAAATCCTTCCAACCTGCCCACAGCGCTGGATAAAAGTGTTATGTATTAAAGACTGTTGTTGGGGCACCAGGGTGAGGTTTTTCTCCAGCTTCCTAGTCTCCAGATTGATTAAGGCCTGGTACTGCTCTCAGTCCCAAGTCACACTGTCACCACAGGTGACATCAAACTTACCCAAAAAAAAACAAATCTCAATTTCTCCATCCGCGTCCCTCAGATAATTGCTACTCGGTGTTGGACTGGTTTTGCATCACTGGGTCAAACCTGAGCATTTCTTCTCATGGCCACATTCTGTGGCATCGTGCCGATACCTTGAAGACAGTGACAGTGAGAATATTTATACCTTGGAAAATCGGCAAGCCCTGAGAACTAAGGTGCTTCTTTCCCTGATGGTTGTGAGCATATGTCACTCTCCTCCATATAAACCTGAGAACCTCACGACTGCGTCCTGACCCTTCATCTCTATTACCATCTTTTCTGTCTGTAAAAACTTGAAATTCCAAAGTCCTGCTCTTGGATCACAAATCTACGCCTTCTCAGCTCCTTCATGTTGTAGCAAAAGTAAAGCCCCAGCGCTCGCGCCTTTTAAAAAGTCCATCCCCGAGCACCTGTGTCCTCCCTGTTCCCTCCATAGTTGAGCTTTTGGATTTATCACCCAAAGTCTTCTGTGATAATAACTTCTACTTCTGCCTCATTGCTCTTTCTGAAATGCCAACCTATCACTTAGTCCAATCCTATTTCTGCCATCCCTTTGGAATCTCGGGGGTGGCCCCTAAGTCTGGCAATGGAAATATAAGAGCATTTGGTGCAGAATAATAAACCACCTCTGCTTCAGTGTCAAAGAGAAGCAATGTAGCTTTGCCCTAAAAGTAAAATAAAACACCTGCAGACTGGTGTGTGTGTGTGTGTGTGTGTGTGTGTGTGTGTGTGTGTGTGTGTGTTTGACAGCCTCTGGAAAAAGAACAGCTGCAACCACCTTACACATTTCTTTATTACTTCTTTGACACTGTGGTACATGGTGTTTCCTTTTTCTTTTTCCTGATATGACTAAAATGCTGTGCCTTTGATCAACTTTGTTTTTATGGAAAGTTTTGCAGCTGTGTTAAACCTAAGGGGTTTTTTTGTTTTGTTTTGTTTTTCTCCATCGGAGGGTATTAATTCCATACTCTGAAACCACAAAAGACACTTTACAGAAAAGGAGACAAACAAAAGATCCTTAGCAGCAAAACTCTGAGACTCACAACTTGCTCTGTGTGGCTATGGCTGTAGCCATGAGTTTTAATGTCATCTTCTCAGAAACAGTCATCGGCTGGTCTTCTCTTGCCTTTTCTTGGGCTGGCTTCCTTGTTCATTCACTTAAGGGATATTGGCTACGCCCTGCTGTGGGTCATTCTCTAGGCACCGAGGAGAATCTGATAGACCAGGCAAGGTCCCTGTCCTCAGGGACCAGGCAGCAGGTGAGACAGACAGACTAATGAGACAGATGCACGGGGAAGCCACTTCAGAGAGTGGGAAACCCTCTGCAGAACATAAGGTAGGCTGGCTTGATGGAGAGTGACCCATGACACTGCAGTCCATTCCTCAGGGGACCAGGGTTCCACCCATGTGTATCTGACCCAGACCATCCATTGGTTACAGCTCCTTTCCCTCCAGATCCCAAAGGACACCATCTGTTGTGTTGTCTCAGTTACAGATAGTAGGTACCTGCCTTACAGGTAGTAGGTACATAAACCCAAATGGATCTCTGTCATCAAAGTCAAAATGCCAGAACCAGTGCCTGGCCAGAGTCAGCAGATGATTCGAGGCCTGGTGACTCTCTGAGGAGGATGTTTCAAGGCCTGGTGACTCTCTGAGGAGGACCTTCGCATGAGCTCTAGGGATGTGTACTGACGCTCGGGGGCTGTGGGACTAATTTTGCTGGGTGGGTGTTCTGTTCTGTGGTTGCTGTCACTTCAATAGGACAGGTTGTGGACCAGTAGAATGATACTTGGTTTTCAGTCTGAGGCACTCTGGGTTTCGATGTTCAGACTCTAACTGGGCCTAGATCTGAAGCTCTGGTTGGGACTCTGGGTTCATGCTCTGAGCAGTCCCAGTTCATACCTTCCCAGATGGGTGAGGAGGGTTGGGGTGAGTGGTGGGCTGTCAGTGGGGGAAAGGGACTGACTCCGGAGATCTCTTATGTGAGGACTGAGGTCTGGCTCCACAGAAGGTGGGCAGAGGCAGAACTATGGGTATCATGGGTTGGCCAGGATGGCTTTGGAGCGGGGGTGATATGGGTAACAGTGGTAGGACTGGGGGGACCCTAGAGAGATTAGAATAGAGGGGGGGACAGAAGGCACAGGTGGCCACCTAGTCCCTGCCAAGTGTCGTGGCTGTGGAGTTCCTAGAAGCCATTAAGTCTGCAGTCTAGGTGTGAGGGAGTGATCCTGACTTTATACCAAGGAGTCTACAGGATATGTCCCCAGATTACATGCATTTCTCGAGCTCCGGTCACATGTGATCTGTAGCCCTGTGGGGTTTGGTGTCTGTTTATGTATTAGCTAGTTTTGCCAACCTGTGTCACAAAATGTCTGGCAAGAGCAACTTAAGGATGGAAAGGTCTGGTTCAACATATTGTTCATCACGCCAGGGACGTCCCAGTGGTGGGAGCCGCAGGCTGCTGGTCACATGGCATCTGTATGGAAGGCAGAGGGATGCTAATCTGGTTAATCACTGGATCTTTATTTCTGAGTCTTGGATTGCTCACCTCTCCTTATCCCCTAGGGGCAGATAACAGCCAGGAGTTAAGGAGTAGGTCCACCAATGAAAATGGTTAACTGAAATGTTAACTAAATGTTTAGCTTTCTCAGAAAATAATGGTTATAAGCTGCAACAATGTTGATTGTCTATAATCCTAGCATTCTGGGCAGAGAGATCACAAGTTTGAGGCAAGCATGGACTACATATTAAGATGTCTCAAAAAAAAACCCTAAACTAATAATAATTTTTGTTATGCTTTTTTGCCTGTCTCCTAACAGCTCTCCACGGCTTCGCACTCTGGCTAGAGGTTTATCTCCCGCATACTTGAGATTTGGCGGCACCAAGACTGACTTCCTTATTTTTGATCCCAGCAAGGAATCAACCTCTGAAGAAAAAAAGTACTGGCAATCTCAAGTCAACCATGGTAAAACTTTAAAAAGATTATATATTTCCGTTGGCCTCCATCAGTCATGAGACTGCTTAGTGGAAAGTGTTATTGTTCAGGCCTGACCCTCAGACAAGTAGAGGACTGAAGCAGAAAGAAGAGTCAGGTCGGCTTCCCTCCTCTGATGTCTTCATGACTGTCGAGCATCCCACACAGAGTGTGCTGAGCATAACTGGGGGTTATGAACACACACTGGTTGTAGCTGAAAATACCTGTTTGAAGAGATCCTATGGGTAGAAATAGTCAGACTGGAGTGTCTGTAGGTAACAATGTAGCAGTAGACAGAAACACATGATTACGTGAGAAGAGAAAGAAACAAAGAAACACAGGAGAACTTCCACCCAAGCATGATTTACTTTACTGGGCATTGGTTTTCAACTTTACAGATGGTCCCTATTGCCCCGTGAGTCTGAGTGATGGGGGTCCTCAGGGTTCCAACGTTAGATTCTGTCTTTACCAAGCTTATCAGACGGTTCTGTATGGGATATGTGTGGACCTGGTCTGAGAACCTGCTCTTGCTGGTCCTGAGGATTTGTCCATGACATGAGACACCAGATGTCTGGACCGTATACTTCTTCACACCTTTAAGAGTGTATACATATTGTCTTTGGTAGTGAGCAGCATCTAACCAGTTCACGTGTGACATTCCTTTCAGCTTACTTTCCCTGGTGAGAAGGTATTCAGTCAGCCAGCTATTGGTCCCAAATTGGAGAGTGGTGATTAGAAAAAGGCAGGAAAAAGGAGTGAGCACTCCTTTAATAGTAAGTTCCAGGTGTTTGCTCGGCTGGACGCTTGCCTACCAGTCTAAGCATTCCTGATTTTCTCTTTTGACTGTTATTCTGCAGCCATCCTTTAAGGGTAGATGGGAAGACAGTCTCTGCGTCTCACTTTCCTTATCCCAGGGCTCCCCTGAGACATCCTTTCTGAGCACTAGGGTAGAGAAGGGACTTTGTCAGCCAGTCCCAGGGCAGCATCCCAGGAAGGAAGTCATCAGCTGGTCAGCTGGTTCTGGCAGCATCTCTGGCAACCCTTCTGTCTTGTAATAAGGCCATTCAGACTTCCTGGGAGGAGAGTTGGGGTGGCTCCAGAGGCTTGGATTGTACCAGCCTTCGAGGCAGAACAGTCAGTAATTTGCCAGCTAAGAGCACCAAGTGCTCCTAACTACAGAGTCTCTCCAACCTTTTCTGGCTGGTTGTTTGTGCTCCGAAAGGTACTACATTTTATTACTGGACAAACCGCACCCCCAATTTAGACATGATCAAGTCTCCAGGTTAAAAATGTTGAACTCTAGAGCTTGAGAGATGGCTCAGCAGTTAAGAGCACTGAGTTCAATTCCTAGCAACCACATGGTGGCTCACAACCATCTGTAATGGGATCTGATGCCCTCTTCTGCTGTGTCTGAAGACAGTGACAGTGCACTAAGATATAAAATAAATAAGTCTAAAAAAAAAAAAAAATGCTGAACTCTGTCTGGCATAATTGTTAGGGACCGTGATTGAGTACAAATCCTGTCTTGCCTTTGTGTGGATCCTTACAGACCCAGCTTCCAGCTCCTATAGTGTCTTCTCTTACAGTTGTATCTGATTTTGTTCCCAGTTCTCATCTGAATCCACTGAGGAACAGAATAGTTTTGCTTTGTTTCTTGGCCTGGCATCACTTGACTTTGAAAGTCTTGTGAAATGTCACGGAGAGAAGCTGGCGCGGTGTTCTGTTTTGTTTTTAAGACAGGATCTGACTATATAGTCAAAGCTGGCCTCAAACTCATGCCAATCCTCCTGCCACAGCATGTGGGGATACGCTGAGGTGACAAGTGTGTGCCCCAACCACCAACTGCATATTAAAAGTGAACTTTCGTGTTTGAGCTGAACTCTGACCTCCACATCCAAATCTCTGATTAGCTCAAGCTGCTGAGGGGATTTCTGGACTATCAAACCATTTGAATCATTGCCCAGTGCTCCATGTCAGTGGGTACCCAATGTTTCTTAGGTTGTTGCCCTTTGGTTGTTCTCTTGGTAGTCAGTAGTTAGCCAACAAATGTGGTCCATGTAACAGAATATGTTTCTCTGATTTTGTACGTAATAACCAGAAATGTAATCAGCTGTCTCAGTAGCCACATAACAGTTGACTAGGTATCCAGGTTGGGTTTCAACCTTGCCTCTGGGCAAATTGTGTCCCTGAGTCCTCTCTTCTGCTTGCAGATGTTTGCAGGTCTGAGCCCGTCTCTGCTGACGTGTTGAGGAAACTCCAGGCAGAATGGCCCTTCCAGGAGCTGTTGCTGCTCCGAGAACAGTACCAAAAAGAGTTCAAGAACAGCACCTACTCAAGTAAGAGCTGCAGGCACCTGAAGGCTTTCTAGCCACAGGCATGCTCAGAGGGGTAATAACCACCTCAGCAATGTACAAAGCTCCACCGTATTTAATACTGTCAAGAATTAATGAGGAGTTGGGGGAAAATGGCTCAGTTGGTAAGGTGGCTGGTCGTACAGGCATGAAGGTCCCCAGCACTCACATTAAAAAAAAAAAAAAACTGTGTGTGCTGTGTATATGAGTTACCCCAATACGGAGACAGGTAGGTCTCCTTAGCTAACACTAGTTGATTGGTAAGTTTCAGGCTCAGTGAGAGACCCTGTCTCAAAAAAAAAAAAAAAAAAAAAAAAAAAAACTAGGGTGGGGACTGGCACAGTTAAGAACCATTAGTATGGCTTAGTGGTTAGAGCAGTGGCTGCACTTCCAAGAGAACTGGGGTGGGAGGTGTGATTCCCAACAACCTGTAACTCCAGTTCCAGGGAATCTGTCTTCCTCTTTTGCTCTTGTACACCAGGAGCCCATGTGGTATAAGACATGCATCCAGACAAAACACCTATACATACAAAATAAGTAATTTTTGAAAAGCTATTTGCTGTTATTTGAATAATGGATGAGAATAATCTTTTTTAAAAACCAAAGTGGGTAAAAAACATAGAAAGACTCAATGTCAATCTCTGACCTCCATAAGCGTGCATACACACACACACACACACACACACACACACACCTGCACACATGAACACACATGTGAACATACATGTACATATACAGAGTTAACCAGATAGGCTGGCATGAAGCTCCATGGTAGAGCATGCTCTGAGCACACATGAGGCTCTGGCTTCAATAACCAGCATCGAGAAGTGAAGAAGAATCCACAGAAGACCCCACCCCAAGCCCAAAGCTGGTAGGGCTTCCCCTTGACTTCTGACTCTGGCAGCCTGCTACAAAGTAGGATTCAGAAACCAACTTCTTCCTAAGTTTTCTTTATCCCTATGGAGTTTCTCAATGAAAAAGGAGGCAAAGAGAAATGAGAGAAAACACAGAACATTTGTCTTGCTCTGTCTGGGTTACCTCATTCAGAATGATTGCTTTCAGCTCCGTCCATTTACCTACACATTTTATAATGTCATGTTTTTCTCCATTTCCTAAGACAGTTACTCTGTGTAGCCCTGACTATCCTGGAACTCACTCTATAGACCAGGCTGGCCTTGAACTCAGAGATCCGACTGCCTCTGCTTCCCAAGAGCTGGGATTAAAGGCATGTGCCACCACTGCCTGGCTCGTAATTTCATTTTTAACAGCTGAATAATTTCCCATTGTGTAAACGTAGCACATTTTTATATCCTTCAGCTAAATAGTTTTCCAATGTGTAAACATAGCACATTTTTATTATATCCTCCAGCTGATTGACATCTGGGCTGTTTCCATTTCCTGGCTGTTGTGAGTAGAGCAGCAATGAATTTGACTGAGCTGCGAATCTATCAGAATATAGAGTTCTTTGAATAGAAGCCCAAGAGCAGTATAGTTGGATCACGTGGTACTTCCAGGTTTTATTTTGAAGCCCTCCCCACTCCTTTCCACAGTCACTGCACCAGACTGCAGTGTCACCAGTGTCACCAGCATGTGTTCACTCTCCTCATGTCCTCACCAGCATTTAATGTCTTTTTTTTTCCTTAGCCATTCAGCGTAGGATGACATTGTCCTACAAGGACAACAGGATTCTTCATTAACTGTGAAGTGTTCTCATCTGAAAGCTGATGTCGGATGACATTGCTTGGGTTGTGCTGAGAGGACAGCGTGGGCTACTGTGGCCTGATTCCTTTTTGTTTGTTCATGTTCCTTGAGACGGGGTCTCTCTATGTAGTCCTGTCCTGGCACTGACTAGGTTGAATATTCTGGCCTTGAAGTCAGAGAGATCCTCCTGTCTCTGCCGCCCAAGTGCTGAGATTAAAGAGGTGCTCCGCTGTACCCAGCAACCTTTAGCGTTCTTGTTGAAATTGTTTTGAGGTACCACAAGCTACATCCAAAGAAGACAAGGAACTTAATAAATGTGTGAATGCTGGCTGCCCCACCCACTTATTATTCCCTGCCCCGCCCCTCTTGCCCTCCTATTTCCCAAGACACAAGCAGATTGCGATTTGGCTGAGTCATGGTTCACAGTGACCTCTGATGACTCAAGCGGAAAAACATAAGAGTCAGCTGTCTCTCCAAGTCACAGTGAGCACAGCTTATCAAAAACCGAGGTAGGCAGAACACTTGGCCTCTTCCACTGAATAATTAGCCACACTCTGACTTCGAGGGGACACTGCTTAAGGAAACTGAAAGGTCTACTCCAGTGAGCACATGGTTGACTGGAAAGCAAAATGCCATTATTCATAATAAGGAGGGAGTTTTAGGGGTCAGCATGGAAGATTAAACCAGACACCACAGCCCCTTTGCCCAAAGCCTAATGCAGAGCAAACCATAGCTTTCCTCAGTTCTGTGAATCGGGGTGCCACAGAAGCGGCTAAAGGGACTGAGAGGGAACCTCAGGGCAGGGCAGTGTGCCCAAGGTATCTGCAGCCAGTTATCCAGAAGGTCTGGCTGGGATGATTGGTGAAGGGAGCTGTACCAACATCAGTGTAGGCAAAGCAGCCTTGTTCTAGAAGATGCCATGCAAGACTTTCAGAGCTGGAGAGAAGTCAAGGCTGGCTTTCCTGAGGTTACAGGCTCAATGAACAGTGGCTTCGACTTAAAGTCCCCCACTGAGACCTACCGATGGGGCAGGGGGAGAGATTGCTTTCAAAAACATACTGCACGCCAAGGTCACCCAGAGCTCTTCTGGAGGCGTCCAGGAGGCTAATGCAGCCTTCACGTCTGCTACCACAGCAGCACGCTATGGACTGCTGGTGCCATCCATGATTATGTGGGAGCACATCGAAATGCCAGTTGATGGGAGAGTTTGGAAGGAGTTCATTCTAACCCTCAAGGAAGATTTGGGAGGATTCAAAATGCCAGTGGAGGAAGTGACTGCAACTGTGGAAATAGGAAGGTGGCCCGGTTCCACTTTCACAGCAAAAATTTGTCATAGCTGAGGAGTTACTGCATAGAGACGGGCCAAGAGGGCGAAGAAGAGATTTCTTGTGATGGGTTCAATTCCTAGGGGAGATGCTGTGAGCATAGCGAAGCCACAGGGTCAAACTTAGACTGTTACATAAACAGGGCTGACAGAACAACACAGGATCTGAGCCTTTGGCTCGCTTTGCTGAAGCAGCTTCTTCAGGTAAGAGGCTGTCAAACTGCATCACATGATACAGAGAGAGCGCCAGCTGATAAGACAAGCTTCATTCCTGTCTTTAAAATTTTTCTGTAAATGTCTCCACCTTCAATAATCACAACCCCCATCAGTTAACAGCTGCCCAAATCGAGACCCTCTGCCACCAGCCAAATGTCACAAAATGTTACAACAAGGTACAGATGATTATTAGCATTTTAAAGCAGCAAAAAAAAAAAAAAAATTTTAAGATCTATTGTTTTGTTTTGTTCTTAGAGACACGGTTTCTTGTGTAGCCCTAGCTGTTCTAGAACTCTCTCTGTAGACGAGGCTAGCCTCGAACTCATAGATTCACCTGCCTCTGCTGCCCAACTGCCGGGATTAAAAGTGTGCACCACCACTGCCTGTCAGATCTATTTATTTTGTGTGCACTAGTGTTTTGCCTGCACGTATGTCTGTATGAGGGTGTTAGATCCGATGGAACTGGAGTTATAGACAGTTGTAAGCTGCTATGTAGGTGCTGGGAATTGAACCCTGGTCCTCTGGAAGAACAGTCACTGCTCTTAACCACTGACTCATCTCTTCAGTCTGCAATCTTTTTAAACTAAGGTAAGTACATGTTAACTTAATACTATATTGCATTCTAAATAGACTGTGGCACATATAGATATAATCTTCGGTTATACTCAGAAACAAAAAATTGTATGACAGACTTCATTATAATTTCATGTTTTCTTGCAATGATCTGAAACCAAGCTACATATCGCATAGCCGTGTTTATTTAGTACACAGACGAATTTACCTATCTTTGTAAGGCTTGCTGCATACAATCGGATTTCAGTATATCAGACCAATGCTTATTATATGCTATATACTTTTATATATAAAGTACATTAAAATGTGATCTATAAGGAAACCAAAAATGAGCCAGACTGGGGTGGCTCACACATTTGATCTGAGTACCTGGGAGGCAGAGGAACTCTAAATTTTAGGCCAGCCTGGTCTATAGAACAAGTTCCAAGACAACCAGGGAAACCCTGTCTGAAAAAAAAAAGAAAGATAAGAAAAAGAAGAAACAAAAAATGAATCAAGTGTTATATTGATGAGTAATATAGTTCTCTAAGCTCTGGCTTTATTTATTTGTTTGTTTGTTTGTTTGTTTGTTTCTGCATTACACAAAATGGTATTTTGCTTGCATGTTGTCCGAGCACAATGTGCATGCAGTGCCTGCAAAGGCCAGAAGAGGGCATTTGCGGTCTTGGTACTGGAATTATAGACAGGTATGAGCTGCTTTCTGGGAGTTAGGACTGCAGCTTGGGTCCTCTGGAAGAGCAGCCAGTGTTCTTAAACTGCGGAGCCATCTCTCCAGCCCCAACTCTGGCCTTCTTAAGTGGCATCAAACTACCCAGGCATGTTGGTTAGCTTGATTTATTGTTGAGTTAAACTTGGCTTTGATGGGCCATCTCTGATCCCTCTATGGGAATGACAGAAAGTATTAGAAATCCACAGTATAAAGTCTTATTTGTAAGAGGTCATTACATGGGTATGTAAGGAAACACATGGCGTTAGATAATAAATGATCTCCATTTCCATGTTGAGGGGGGTCATATTAAACATCATCCTACTTTAGCTTTAGTTTCTGAAACAGACTAGTGAGGACATACGTTACCAAGGTGATGGATTTACAGCATCCTTATGCCTCACAGAGGTGGCCTTACCAACAGGTAATTGACTTGGTACAGATGAGTCACTGTGTTGGTGATGCTAAAATGTATATAAATAAAATAAAATAAAATAAAATAGGTGTTCTAGAAAATATAGGTAAGTTTCCTAGTGCAGGTCCTATCGGACCTGCTTAAGAATCTCAACCTTCTTAATGCTGCGACCCATTAATACAGTTCCTCATGCTCTTTGTTGCTACTTCATAACTAACTTTACTATTGTTATGAATCATAATGTAAACAGGTTGAGAATGACTGGCTTAAGTTGAGAGCCTACTGGGGCAGAAGGAAGGAAGGAGCTGCCTTGTTATGCTGATCAGAGTTGAGGAGCTAGCCTCAGCTTCCTGTTCCTCTACCTTTCTCCCCTCTGACTCCAGCCCCTCAAGTGCAGCCCTATACAGAATGTCTTCATGCTAATTTAGATTGTAACTAAAAGAGAAGATTGGTTCTGTTTCTTTAATGTGTCTCCTGGTTTCCATTCATCCCATAGATCTCTCTGCTTTCCCAGGGTGTGTGTGTGTGTGTGTGTGTGTGTGTGTGTGTGATGTCATGTGTGGAGGGCAGAGGACAACTTGTGGAAGTTATTTAATCCCACAATATGCATCCTAGCAAACCAAACCTTTACTCACCGTGCCATACCTCTGGCCCCCTACTTTTCCTTTTAAGAATACATTTGAACTCAGAAGTACAGTGCCTTCGTCCTAGGAGATATTAGTGTTTATCATGTTATCAGGAGATGTTTGTTAAACCTGAAAGCTGTGAGGAGAATGACCAAATCCACAATTACCTAACTAAAGTAAGTTTCATTTAATACTGGCCAGGATGGTGGACAGTGCCCAGAGCCATATCCAGAATTCCCAGAGAATAGCAATGAATTGGGTTACAGAAGGCTAGGTACTAACTGTCTTCATCCAGAGTGAGGCATGAGGAGGGGTCGAGACCATATATTCTGATGTACTTCCTGCCTACATACATCTCACCTATGTGTGACCACACATATTTTGTGCAGCTGGGACAACCAACCTTGTTTACCAAAGTGAAAACACCTGGCTCATTACTGCGCCAAACAACAGCTTCCAGTGCAGGCATACAGTTTTTGCAACCTACTTTCAATAAGGGTTCAACCTCTCCTCTAGCCCACCAACCAGCAGAGGGAGTAGAAGAGAAAAGTTGTGGACCCGTTCAGCAAGAGTTCTTTGGCAGCAATTCAATCCCATAGCAAACACCAAATACGATTCAGCAGCTGCAGACCAGTCCTCTAGGCAGGCAGGCAGACACCAGGCACGAACCAGCAGCTGTAGTTCAGTTGCTGAAGAAACCACCAGGCTCATCAACCGACCTGAGGGGAGGCCGCAGAAGAAGCAAGCTGCCTCGGGAACCTGAGTGCTTGGTCGAGTTTGTCTCAAAGGCAGCATTATCACAAGTTGAGCTCAGCAACGATATGTAAGGTGAACCAATACACATGTGTCGTTAGCAAAAAGTAACAAGGCGGAGCAAACCAAACCAAGGCTCAGTGCCCCTCCCCCACTGTCTGTGGGCCATATTTATGCTCCTTCGTCAGGTGTCCTTTCACGAGTTTCCTGCATCCAAACATCCTTTCACCGGTGTCTGCTTCAGGAAAAGTCTTTTTCATGTCTGCTCTGGAAAACATGATCTGACAAAACTGACTTTCCAAAGAAACTAGACGTTTCCACTTCGCTCCAGCATCCCAGGGCGTAACTGTCCTTGGGCAAGTAGAGCAGGCTTTTTTTTTTTTTTTTTAAATAGATCTCCTATACACAGTAAGTTAAACTTAAAACATAACTTTAACATTCACAGTATTGTATACACAAACTGATGGTACATTTGGGAGAATTTAAAGAAATAGAGGCCAAGAGAAGCATGAACAGAATATACTCTACAAAGCGGGTGTGCCAGACTTTTTGAAAATGAGGACTAGGCAGCCATGATGCCTTACACCTGAATTTATCTGTCTGTCTGTCTGTCGTCTATCCATTGGTTTTGTTTTCAAAACAGTTTTCATGTGTTTGTTCTGCCATTGTTGTTTGAGACAGAGCTTCTTCACCTTGTAGTCCAGGCTAGCCCCAAACTCTTGATTCTTCTGCCTTAGGCTTCCGAGTACTAGGACCCCAGTTTATGCCACTGAGCATGTCTCTCATCCTTTCTCTTTGGAGTAGATGTGTCTGGTCCTCGTTTGAGACTGCAGACCCACTGCGTGCTCTGGAGGATAAGCTCGCTGCTCCTGCTCTTATCTGTAACTGGCAGAGGTGAACGTGTGACTCCTGTCCCAATTACAGATCCCTGTAACTGGGAAATCCCTGATCCACTTTCTGTGTCACACTTGGGATACAGTGTGATCATGGGTGTGACTGCAGCGGCTGAGCTACAGTTTGCAGTAGGCTTTTTGGCCAAGTGTAGATCACTGGACTTGATCTTTGGGTCTACACACATGACTGCTGAGGAATAGCCAACACAATCCCACTGTGGAGGTGGGCAGTCACCGGTGCTGAGTAGACCTCATAGCAAAGGTCTGGGGTGAGCTCAAGGCTGTCCCAAACGAAGGCTTTAAAGACTCAGTGGAATGCTATGTGGTTTCTCAAATCCCAGTCCACATCGGTCCTTGCTGACTGGCCACAGTGCTGTGGGACTAGGTGACAGCAAATATTAGCAAAGTGTTGTAGTAAATATTATCCTGGGCGTTTTTTACCCCACTCAGACCACATGCTTCTCAAATAAAAGACACAAA
Source organism: Micromys minutus (assembly GCF_963924665.1). Taxonomy (NCBI): domain Eukaryota; kingdom Metazoa; phylum Chordata; class Mammalia; order Rodentia; family Muridae; genus Micromys; species Micromys minutus. The sequence continues at coordinate 29,792,311 of NC_137980.1, forward strand.
GCCTTCATATGAATAATAAACCTTAAAGTACTAGATCTGGGCAGATCTCTACCCTCTATGTATTTTGTGTCTACCCCTGTCAATAACTCAGGGATATCACTGCCTTGTTCAACTTGGGCCACTCCTACTCCAGCAGGCCAGCCCTCACTGCCCTGTGCTCACGATCCACCTACCCCACAGTGACTTCTTTGTTCTTTCTCTTTCCTCCTCCTGGTCTATGCCCAGGACCCAAAGCCCTGGAACCTTTGCTCCGCCCCCTCTTCTGCCCAGCCCAGGCTGGAATCTTTATCAACCAATCATGGAAAACTTGGAGGCAGGTTTCCAGGACAAAAGCTGGTGTGTGTGAGGATCTGCTCATCTTGGAGCAACCAGATCTTAGGGTCCAGTGTATAGCATTTGAATACAGAGCCCCAGACCAAGCCTTACACCCAAGGCTTTGCCAGCAGCGTTGAGCCTGAGACTTCACTGCTGTGATTACAAAGAAAGCAAAGCCACTTTCAAGGAGAAAGTCTTGACATTTATCAGATACAGAAGGCTCTCTCTCTCTCTTTCTCTCTCTCTCTCTCTCTCTCTCTCTCTCTCTCTCTGTGTGTGTGTGTGTATGTGTGTGTGTGTGTGTGTACGTGTGTGTTATGTTTAAAGAGTTCTTGAGTGAATTTCTGCTGAATAAATAATTTGAGAATTCATATAAAAATCATAGAGACTTATTACACCTATTATACCCAATTCAAAGACCACACTTAAAACTGCATTGATGAGGACCGAGCGATGCCTCCGTGGATGCTCTCGCAGAGGACCTGGGCCCAGTCCCCAGCACCACACGGCAGCTCACAACCATCTGTAACTCCAGTACCAGGAAATCTAATGTCCTTTTCTGGCCTCTGAAGGCATATATACACATGATGGTACGGCAAACATGCATGCAAACATGTGTGGGTGGTTATCCATGCACATATAAAAATGAAAGTGTAAAACCCTAAAATTGTATTGTTGACACTCTCAAAACCTAAGTAGAAAGCTACAATCACCAATGCTTAGGAGGTGGAGGCAAAGGGTTTGAAGTGTAAAGCCTTCCTCGTCTGGACAGTGGGTTTGAGGCCTGACTAGAACCCTCGGCTTCCTACATGTTAGCCAGACTCTACCATCTGAGCTATAACCCCAATCCAGACTTTTTTTTTATAAAGATGTATTTATTTATTTATTTAAGATAAGTGAGCACACTGTTTCACACACACCAGAAGAGGGCATCAGATCCCATTACAGATGGTTGGTTGCTGGGATTTGAACTCAGGACCTCTGGAAGAGCAGTCAGTGCTCTTAACCACTGAGCCATCTCTCCAGCCCTTCAGTCCAGGCTTTTCTCTGCTTTATTGCTTGTCCAGTTGTGTCGCTGCCTAGGCATAATGATAGTCATTTATTAGGAACAGAATTCCTTTGACTAAACAATAGAAAGAAAACTCATGGAAGTCTCCACTGCGGCAGTGCCAACGTAACTTAATGCTGCCATTTGCCTTTTAGGAAGCTCAGTGGACATGCTCTACAGTTTTGCTAAGTGCTCGAGGTTAGACCTGATCTTTGGTCTAAATGCATTATTAAGAACCCCAGACTTGCGGTGGAACAGCTCTAATGCCCAGCTTCTCCTCGACTACTGCTCCTCCAAGGGTTATAACATCTCCTGGGAACTGGGCAACGGTATGTATCTGGGAACATTTCATTTATAAATACAGCCCCTTGATGTTTTTCTGTTTTCATATTCCATCGGTCTCCACCTATTTTTTGAGGCAGGGTTTTTTGTTGAACTTAGAACTTAGTGATTAGCTAGATGTTTTGGGCCACTGAGCTCTGGGATTCCTGTTTTCTCCTCCCAGCCATTGCTTGGTTCTAGGAGTACTACTGTGCTAAACATTTATTGTGGGTCCTGGGAATATGAACTAAAGCTTTCTTGCTTGCTACAGCAGGCGCTTTGTTAACTGAGTCATTGTCCTGCCCTAAATGCTGGTGATGTTGGTTACATTGTTTTCCCTCTCCCTCTCCCCCTCCCCCTCTCTCTTTCTTTTTCTTCCTTCCTTTGTTGTTCAAGTGTGTATTATTTTTTTATTATAATATATGTGATAGGGGAAGGTCGAATGCCATTGCACACACATGAATAAATCAGAAGTCAGTTTCGCAAAGTTGGTTCTGTCCCCTTCCGGGTCCACGTGTGTTCTATGAAATGCTTCACCAGCCAGAATATCTCATTAGCTCATCTTCACGTTGTTTTGAAAACCCACAGAAGCCATCAGCTCCTGGCTTCCTCCCAGATTCCCATAAGCTTTGCAGTCTTTTAAACCTCTTGTGCTTAGCAAACTGATCTTTGTTTACATGTTGAGGTTGGCAGTTTGCTTTTCTTCCTTGCATTTGTCTCTCAGTCTGTCATGCAATCTCCACATGGCTGTCTGAATGAGAACTGTCTCCTGCCTATTCTTTTTATTTCTTGTCTTGTTTTCTCTCTGTGTGTGTGCTTGCATGCTTGTGTGTTTATGTTGTGTGTACACATGAACGTGCAAAGGCAAGTGAACACCCTAAAGTGTCATTCCTTGGTGCCTCCTACCTTTTTGTATGTGAGCAAGCTATGGTCTCTCACTCACCTTGGAACTCACCTGGAACTCACCTTGTAGACTAGGCTATCTGGAGAGCAAGCCACAGAGGTCCTCTTGTCTCTGCCTCTCCAGTGCTAGGTTTACAAATGTGCCACCATGTCCGGCTGTTTTTACATGGAGTCTGGGGATCAAATTCAGGTCCCCTGCTTGCAAGGCTGGTGTTTTACTGATTGCACTATGCCCCTAGTCCTCAGTTTTCAGTTGTTCTTTGTAAGGGAATAAATAAAAAGCTACTAAGTCCTGGAGATGACCTGCTTTCCAGATTCCCATAGATTTAACATTCTAGGTTTTGTAGTTCGAAAAACGTTTCTTGCTGTATGCTTGTGTTTATAGAACAGATGTTCAGGTGAGAGGTGAGTGTGAGACTTGCTGTCTTTCAGAGCCCAACAGTTTCTGGAAGAAAGCTCACATTTCTGTCAATGGATCCCAGTTGGGAGAAGACTTTGTGGAGCTGCATAAACTTCTACAAAAGTCAGCTTTCCGAAACGCAAAACTCTATGGTCCTGACATTGGTCAGCCTCGAAAGAAGACAGTTGAGCTGCTGAGAAGGTAGGAACTGGGGATGAACAGCTACTTCCTCCTCCTCCTCCTCCTCCTCCTCTTCCTCCTCCTCTTCCTCCTTCCTCTTCTTCTTCCTCTTCTTTTCCCCCTTCTCCTTCCCTTTTACTTCTCCCTCCTTCACTTCCTCCTTCTCTCTCTCCTCCTGTTTTCTTGCTTTTTCAAGGTAGGATTTCTCCGTGTAGCCCCGGCTCTCCTGGAACTTGTTATACAGACCAGGGTGGCTTAGAACTCAGAGGCTCACCTGCCTCTGCCTCTAGATTCTGGGATTAAAGGTATATGCCTCCACCACCTGGAGCCTTCTTATTTTTTTAATGCTTAGAAGAAGTACTTAAAATTAGCCTGCTGAACCGAGTTTAGATGGCCCCAATTTTGTTGTATGAAGATGAAGTGGAACATGTGCCTCTGTCAGGCCTGAGTAAGGGATATAGATCGATGTCCTAGATTCTCCTCTCAGCCTGTTTGATCCAACTCTTACTGGTCTTGACATAAACAATGAGCTGGATCATGTCGATGACTTCTGTCTTCTCTGTGACTGACTTGGAGGTCAGGGGGAACTAGATGATGACAGAGAAGTCAAGCTTGTTCTTCCAGGGGATGCGATCAATCGCTGAGGTATTCAAATTGCCTCTGGAGCTGTAGGGTCTCGGGCTGTGGGAGGAGGGTGACGTGCTCTTCTTTCAGTGGCCTTGACTTTGGCTTCAGCTCTGAGAGGGACAGGGGTTTCCTCCTTAGCTTTTGCTGCTCTCTTGGCAAGAAAGCAGAACCACTTTTCTTCCAGCGGAGAAGCCCCAGTAGTCCACAGATTAGTCAACAGTTTGCTGCTCAATTATTTGGTTTGCCAAAATAGAAAACATTGGCTTAAAATTCCAAGGATTCTGGAGCAAACGTCGAGTAGGATTAATGATGTTTGAGTTGCTTGACACTCATGTCATAATCAGACATCCCCAGGGAAAAAAGGTCTTCCGAAGCACACGTTCGTTTGAGGGTAAGTGACCCCCACCATGAAATGTTTCTTCTAGTTTCCTGAAGGCTGGCGGAAAAGTGATCGACTCTCTTACGTGGCACCAGTAAGTACTCACCGTACAATATTCCATTACTGATGTCAGTGTGTCTAACATTAGTTACATTACAAATGGCCGCTAATAGGCTGGAGAGCTGGCTCAGCGGTAAGAGCTCCACTTGCTGTTCTTTCAGAAGACCTGGCTTTGGTTCCCAGCTCACAAACATCTGTAACTCCATTTCTAAGAGATCCAACACCCTTGTCTGGCCTCCAGGGGTACTACACACACGTGTGCATGTAACTCATACAGACATACATTTACGCACAGAAACTAAAAATGAGTTGGGTGTAGTGGTACACATCTTTAATCTTAGCTCTCAGGAGATCTCTGTGAATTCAAGTCCAGCCTGGTCTACATATTGAGTTCCATGACAACCAAGGCTACAGGGTAAGACTGTGTCTCTAAATAAACAAACAAAATTTTTAATAGAGATTTTTTTTCTGATGTTGGTTTGTTTTCTGTTCTGATTCTTTTAGACAAAGTCTCTGTGCAATCCCACCCCCTTTTCCTTTTTGTTTTTTTGAGACATGGTTTCCTTGTGCAGCCCTGGCTATCCTGGAACTCACTTTGTCCAAGCTGACCTCAGACTCAGAGTTCCACCTGCCTCTGCCTCCCGAGTGTGGGATTAAAGGTGTGCACCACCCACCACCTCCTGCCAAAAGAAGATTTCTTAATGCTGAAAACATAATTCCAGTTGTATTTACTGTTATTTTTGCCTGACTGTTGATGGACTTTGAAAAGTTCAAGTAATGAGCAGGCAGCATCTCGAATGTCATTATACAAAAATTGTAATATTAACGAAACAAAAATGTAATGTTGTTTTAAGTAATGTGGTAGTCCTTACAAAGATGGAGGCACGTGGCCAACTGAGCCATGCACTACAGATGCAGGTAAAAGCAGCTGCTTGTCCAGGAATGAGTAACGCTGAGCACCTGTATTCTGCCGTCTCTTCCTAAGGTGAAGGAACTGATTGACACATAGTCATTTGGGCAAAGTAGTTCCTTCCTCGAGTTCGTTCCTCTCTGGAAGAACTTCTGCCTTTTAAAAAGTAATAGTAATGAGAAAGGGTATGAAAAAGAACAAGGTTCACCACTGACTTAACAGCAGGGAGTAAACTGTAATTTTTTTTTTCTGAATAATTTAGTTACTACTTGAATGGCCGTTCTGCTACCAAAGAAGATTTTCTGAGCTCTGATGTGCTGGACACGTTTATCCTATCTGTGCAGAAAATTCTGAAGGTAATAGTTTTTCATGCCACACTAGTCTCTATGGTACAGTCGAATGGTGTCTGTGGATATGTGTATCAACATTTTTTATCCTAATTTTAAAGAGTAAACACTATGTTTCACTCCTTGGTTTCCTAAGCAATGGATCTTATTTAGATATGATGATTAGAAATTGGAATACTCCCAATGGCCTTTCAGTGGAGTTAACTATTATTGGCCATGTTTCTTTCTCTTCCTTCGGTACCTTAGCAGGCCCATAAAAGAGACGTGTGCAGACCTGAGTAGTCACCGATGTATTTGTAATCAATAGGACAGATGAGCCTAGAGACTCAGCACGTGCTTTGTGCACTGTTCAGTCAGCGCTGAGGTGTTTGACTTGTTTTCGATGACCTTGTTCCTCAGGTAACTAAGGAAATGACACCTGGCAAGAAGGTCTGGTTGGGAGAGACGAGCTCTGCCTACGGCGGCGGGGCGCCCTTACTGTCCAACACCTTTGCAGCTGGCTTTATGTGAGTGACACTGTGTGGCCCTTAGGCTCAGATCCCAGTTCTTCTGCACCCACCGATGGCAGCCAAAACTTGTGTCAAGTCTGGTTTCTGGGGTAGAGCCCTAAAATTGTATGCCAAGGACTTAGGAAAAAAGCAGTTTTCCAGGTTGGAGAGATGGCTCAGTGGTTAAGAGCGCTGGATGCACGTTCAGGACTGGGGTTCAAGTCCCAGCACCCACATGGTAACTGCAGTTTTAGGAGATTCAGTGCTCTCTTACAGTTCCACGGGCACTGTACACACAAACACACATGCAGGCGAGAACACTCCAACACTTCAATGGAAGGTCTGCTAAACCTGTTGGACATCTTTACTTGGTGTCCCCAGCCAACCGTTGCAAACAAGTATAACATTTTTTAAATCAAGTTTGGCTGGGCATGATGGCACATATTTGTTATTCTAGCTACACAGGAAACTGAGGCAGGGGGTTGACATGTTCAAGATCTGATTGGACTACAGAGTGAGTTCAAGGCCAGGCTGGACAACTAAGAATCCTGTCTCAAAACAAAAAAAAAAAAAAAAACACGAAATGAGGCCTGAAGATATGTCAGTGACAGAGAGCCTGCTAGAGTGTTCTTGGGCCCCAAGCCTGACCCACAGTGTGACTATGGTAACGGTGATGATGATGGTGGTGGTGATGATGAGGATGATGATAAAGAGGAGGAGAAGGATTAAGGGGGAAAAAAAGAAACAATTATTATGCTCTAAAAACAGGCCAAAGAATTTGTGCAATCTTTCTGTCACTGTGGAAAAATACCCAAGATAAACCGTGTAAGAAAGGTTTATTTGGGCTCACTATGGGAGGTTTCAGCCCTGGACCGCTCGGTCCTGTTGCCTTTGGGTCTATGAAACAGACTGTTATGGCAGAAGTGAGTGGTACTAAACTGTTCACCTCATGGGTGATCAGAAGCAAAAGAGGAGCCAGGAGGACCTGGTACCCTTTCCCCCAAGGACCTACGTCCTCCAGCTAGGTCTTCCTGCCTCACACAAGCACCAGTAGCTAAGGCCAGGCCTTTGGAGACCGTTTAAGGTCCAAACCATCAGAATCCTTCACCGAGGAAGCTTGCTGTTTTCTAGGAGCCCACAGCTCCCTCATGAACCCTGTGGGAAAAGAAAGGAGGTGAGTAAGGAGAGGAAAGAAGGGTGGGGGAGGGGAGGGATGAGGATGAATGTCCTCCCAGAGTTTGGGTTCCGGGAACGCTTAGTGTGTGTGCAGCTTCATTGCAGAGTCTCAAGAAGCTTCGCCCTGAAATACTTACCGTCACATTCAGAGGGTGACCTGTGGACTTCGGGACTGTCGGTGACAGCTCACTGACCACTGCACACACTTGGTTGTTTAGAGCAGGGGTTGCTACTAGTCAGCACCTGCTGCTCTTCACCCTGGATCCTGCCGAGGCTCCCCCACTTCCGTTCCTACTCCTTTGTGCCCACCACCTTCCATTTTATGCAGTAGAATCAAACATGAGCCTTCGGTGTTTGCAAGGGCACACGGAACTGAAAGACGGAAGAGTTTGCCATTCGCTGAAGATGTGAGGGAGATGGTCCTAGTGGACTGGTTGTGGTTCTGTGTGGCCGACGTTTGACTTCACTGTTGGCTGCTGTCTTCTCCCTCTCCCTCTCGCTCTCCCTCCCCTTTCCTGAGTGTGTGTGTGTGTGTGTGTATGTGTGTGTGTGTGTGTGTGTGCGCATGCACTCGCGCGCACACGGTAGGGGTGAAGGATTGAGACCACTGGATAAGGAACTGTCTCTTTAATTCTGCTCTGCAGAAGTTGTCTTGTCCTGGAAGAAACTCCTCCAGCCTGTCATTCTAGGAGGGTGTGTCCTTTACCATCCCTTTTGAGCAACTTATTCTCAATTAACGACATTCTTATGGTTGGTTTCCTGTCAACTCCTCCCACCTACATGAACAAATCTACATGTAATTAGAATGGAATGACTTTGTTTTCCAACCTAAAGAGAGCTCTTGTCACTCTGTCCTAGGTGGCTGGATAAATTGGGCCTGGCAGCCCAGATGGGCATAGAGGTCGTGATGAGGCAGGTGTTCTTCGGGGCCGGCAACTACCACTTAGTGGATGAGAACTTCGAGCCGTTACCTGTAAGTGACCGCATTCTCCTGTGTCTGTGCGCAGAGGGAAGTCTGCCCTGGCCCGGTACTAACCTCTTGGGGATAGTTGGTGCCCTCAGTAAAGAGCCATGTGTGGCTGGGAGGACCCTTTTGGATTTTTTTTTCTTTCTTTTTTCTGTGACTCGAGGATAGAAATTAAAAATCAGGAATTATTTTTAAAATATTTCCCCCTCCAAAAAAAAAAAAAAAGCAAAAAAGCTAGGTGGTGGTAATCCCAGCCTTCAGGAGGCAGAGACAGTGAGTTCAAGGCCAGCCTGGTCTACAGAGTGAGTTCCAGGACAGCCAAGGCTACACCTGTCTTGAAAAAAACAAGGGAAAAAACCCTACTTGGAGTATGGTGTGCATTTTATTTAAAAATTTGAGTGAATGTTTTGCAGATTTTAGCAAGTCAAAGGTAAGGTTGCTGCTCCAGGACTGGGGGGCCACTTAGTGTGGGAAAGTGCTTATTGCATTTCCGTTTTTGTTTTGTTTTGTTCTCATTTATTTTCGAGACAAGAACTCTCTATTATGTAGCTCAGGCTGTCCTGGAACTCACTATGTACCTCAGGCTAGCCACGGTCTCACAGAGATCCCCTGCCTCTGCCTCCCTAGAGCTGGGATTAAAGGCATGCACCACCACACTTGGCCCATTTACTGCACTTTGAATCTGTTTTGACTACGAGAAGCTTGGTGCAGCAGCGCCATCTGAGACCCCAGAGCGCATATGAGATGCTCTCCAATGTGAGCCCTTGCCCTTTGGAAGAGCAGCCGGTGCCCTTAACTGCTGAGTCACCTCTCCAGCTCTTCAAAGAATGATTCTTAAGAGAATGAGTTGAATATATTTTGCCAATATTTCAGTTTCCTTGTTGGAAATAGTTGATTTATTCTGGTCAGAACTTATCCCGTTTACTGAGGTCATGACAATCCCTGGGGTAATTGTCACACTGGAACACCATAGCTGTGTAGCTGACACTGGCAGGTTAAGATACAGATGAGAAAATAACCAGAGATCTGTTTTCTGTCTCCCCTCCCAACCCCCCCCCCCCCCCCCCCCGCCGCCATGACTAGGATTACTGGCTCTCTCTTCTGTTCAAGAAACTGGTAGGTCCCAAGGTGTTAATGTCAACAGTGAAAGGCCCAGACAGAGGCAAACTCCGAGTGTATCTCCACTGCACTAACATCTATCAGTAAGTATGGAACATAGCCTTCTCCCAGCAGCAGTCTGGACTGTGGAGGCACGTAACTTCCGCGTCCAGCATCCAGCACTCTGGCTGTTCCATAGCTCTGATGGATGGGACCCATGTCGTTTTTCTTTCTCCCTTCCTGCTTGTCTTCATGATAGCAGGATCTAACCTCAAAAACTTGCTAGCAAGCTGGAGAGACTGCTCTGTGGGGGACGTGCTCTGTGGAAGCTTAGGGACCTATGTCCCTGTAGAAAAAGCCGGATGTGCCCCCCCCTACACCCTTAAGGACAGCACATTTGCATATGTGTGCGTACTAGAGAGTTGGCTCAGCAGTTAAAAGCACCAGCTGAGGGAGGACCCAGGTTCAATTCCCAGCACCAGCACTCATACAAGTCACTTAAACTGTAACTCTCGTTTTAGGGCATTCAACACTCTGGCTTCAGCAGGCACCAGGCACACACGCAGTATACATATATGCAGGCAGATCACTCATGCACATTAATGTTGTAAGACCCCAAGGAGTCTCAGCTCAGGAGCACGACCCACAGAGCACAACTAGATGATAGACCGCTGTAATAACCAGAGGTTTTTATTCTATGTACATGGGGTTACTCATCCTTGCAGGGAGAGTCAATCACGAACTCAAAAAGCATACATCTTTTATACTTTTTTGTGAGGTGGTGAACTACTATTTTACCATTGGTCAGCAGTATAATTTTCAGAAGGCAGAGAGGAAGGGGGAGAAAAAGAGGGAAAAACTTTGGCAGTAAGATTGTTGACAATTTGCATTCTCCTTGGAAATCAGTACAGGGAGGGGTAGGGCAGCTGTTCCTAAAGCAGCCATTTTTGTTTTGTCTTAACTCAGCTTGGTCAGTATAACTTTAGCTTGACCTGTCCACTAAAACTTTGTTTTTACATTTTCAGAAACTTGTTGATATATTTCAAAACTTTGAGGAGTTTTGTCCTTGTTTTGTTTCTCAGAATTGGGTGATTAGAGCATGAGCTAATTATGACATACGTCGGATCCTATCTAGGGTTTTCTAGAGGGCCAGGTGGCTATCAGTCAGTATATTCTGTGGTTTTTCCTGAGAATTACTCTGGGCCATTGTTTTTATTTGTCAGGCACAGGCAGGATCTCATAGCCTTGGGATGACTGGAAAAATTTCTGAGTCTGACTTTAACCATTTTTGTGCCTTTAGGGTCTCACATTATAAGAATGGGGTGTTTTGGTAAAGTCTCAGAGCTCCCAAAAACTTGGTTTTTTTTTTTTTTTTACATCATTAAGAATAAGTTTTTAAAAATAAAAACACGCCCGGCAGTAGTAACACACACACACACACACACACATTTAGCCCTAACACTTGGGAAGCAGAGGCAGGCAGATCCTTAATTTGCACCAGCCTGGTGTACTGAGAAGATTCCAGTCAGCCAGGGCACAGAGAAACTCTGTCTCAAAAAACCAAAATAAGTAAGATTTAAAAAACAAAACAATTGCTTTAAATATAGGCATTTGCAACTCAGCAAAGATTTACATAAAGATTTTAGTTGTTATAGTCTATACTGAAAATATCCTGAGGTTTTTAGGAATGGACACAGTAAAAATTCACCACATTCGGATGAACAGATGATCCCTTGAAGGAGTATGATGTTTAATCTGTCATGGTTGATAGGTTAGCACTAGCCCCAAACCACTTTCTATCTCTAGTGACAGAGGACTGTCTGAATGGAAAGTCCATAGTAAGAAGTAGGGGATTGCAGAAATGCATACATTATAAAAAGTCAACAGATTTAGTATTTGTTCTGTTTTGTTTGGACTAGAGTCTTACTAGATAAGAGTCTACTTGACTGGCCTGGAATTTGCTATGGAAACCAGGCTGGCCCTTGGATTCAGATCTGCCTGCCTCTGCCTCCCACCCACTCTGAGTAAAGACAGACACCATGCTTCACCTTTGTTTGTTTTAATTATCTTTTTTAAAAATTTTGCTTGTTTATTTTATGTGAAGAGGGCCTTGGATCCCATTACAGATGGTTGTGAGCCACCATGTGGTTTCTGGGAATTGAACTCATGACCTCTGCAAGAGCAGCCAGTGCTCTTAACCTTTGAGCCATCTTTCCAGCCCTTTAATTATCTTCTTTATTTTGTGTGATTATTATATCTTGTGTGTTCTTGTATATGGGCATGTTCACATGTGGGGTGCACATGTGTAGTCCCAGGTGTGCATATATATACACATATACATCGTGCGTGTGCATATAGAAGCCAGCATTCTCAGGGGTTCTTCCTCAGAGGCCATCTACCTTTTGTTGGAGAAGGAATGCTCATGGGCTTGGAACTTTGTCCAGTTTGTTAGACCAGTGGGCTAGCAAGCTCGGGGGGTCACGTCTCTCTCTCCTGTCCCACCATCACTAGAATGACAAGCAGGAGCCACCTCCAGCTTTTTCCATGTGTCTGGAGATAAAGCAAAGCATCTTAGCGGCTTACCCATCTCTCCAGCCCTGCCTCAGTCTTAGTGTTTTTGTTTGATATGTATGGTGTTCGCCTGCACATGTTTGTGCCCCGTGTGTGCCCATGGAGGCCAGAAGATAGCCTCAGCTCTGAAACTGTCACCTTGGAGACCGAACCCTGGTCCTCCAGAAGAGCAACTAGTGTTCAGTCTTTTTATGAGACTAGGAACAGCTCTTGTTGATATAGTTCATAACAAATTGACATGAATAGATGTTATTATCATTAAACCTTCTAAATATAAAAATATATGCCCTAGCTATGGGCTTCTGGAGCTCTACATAGCAAAGGAGAAGAGTGTTCTATCTCGGGAAGTGGTGGTGTGGAGAACAGTACTTTTCTTGTTTACAAAATAGGGCCACATGATTGGTCTAGCATCATCCTAGGAAGGGCTGCTAATAGGTCCCACCACCTTTGTGAATAAGGGCACTCAGGATGTCTGATCACATACAAGTTCATGTTCTCCATCATACCAGACAAATGCGTGACTGAATTAACCTGTTTGCATTTAGCCCAAGATATCAGGCAGGAGACGTAACGCTGTATGCTTTGAACCTCTATAACGTCACCAAGCAGCTGCAGTTACCATCTTCGTTCTTCAGCCGACCAGTGGATAAGTACCTCCTAAAGCCCTTTGGGTCTGATGGATTACTTTCCAAGTGAGTACATTTTCTTGTTGGTTGCAAACTTTATGTAAGTTTATTGGTATTTATTACAGAGGAGACGGGTTATTTTTTATGGAGGGGAAGGAAAGGGTAACCATTGTATTCTAACTTTTTTTATTTCAGAAACCCCATATATGAATACTTATTTATAGAAGTGTAGCTCCAGTGTAGAAGGAATGGGCACAAACTGATAGTCTAGTCATTCTAGAAGAAAATCTGTGATCTCAAATATTTTCACATATCAAGATCCATCCAGTATATCTAGTTAAATTTAAATTTATTTTGATCACATTCTTCTCTACCTCAAGTCTTTCCAGATCCTCTCTCCCTCCCTACCCACTCGGCTTTAAATTCTTTCTCAAAACAAAAACCAAAACCAACATAACCACAAAGCCTCCCAAACCAAGTAAACAAAATAAAACAATACCCATAAAAGGCGTCTGTTGTCTCCTGCCAGGGGAGGCTGGGTACGCCTCTCTTTTGGAGAAGACTGTTCAGTTGTTAACCTTTACCCTAATGACTAAGTTTCCCTGCATGTATTCATTCATTAAAAAAAAAAATAACAAAATAAAACATAACATAAGACAGAAATGATCACATCAAAGTTAGACAAGACAAACCAACAGAAGGAAAAGAGCCCAAAAGAAAGCACAAGAACGAGGGACCCACTGCCTCTCACACTGCGAGCCCCAGGCACCACGAAATTGGAAACCGTATTCTGTACCGCGGTGGACTTGGTACATATCTGTGCAGGCCCCGTGCTTGCTTCCTCCGTCTCTGAGTTCATATGAACCTTGCTCGTGTTGTTCAATGACAGTGTCCTCCATCCCCTCCGTCTCTTGGAGTCTTTCTGCAGAGCTCCCTGGGCTCTGAGGGGAGGATTTGACGGAGACGTTCTCTTTAGGGCTGAGTGTTCCAAGGCCTCTCACTCCCGAACACTGGCTGTGGTCTCTGTATGAGTTCCCGTCTCCTGCAGGAGGAAGTTTCTCTGATGATGACTGAACATGACGCTGATCCATAAATGTAGCTGAATATCATCCAGTCGTTTGCTCACCACGTTTTTGTTTGGTTTAGACCAGTGTTATTTGGCTTTACTGGGCTATCTAGTCTCAGGTCAGCAGTGCAGTGTCAGGTATGGGTTCCATCTCGTAGAGTGGGCCTTAAGTCAGATCAGACAGTGGCTGGTTACTCCCACAGGCCCTGTGCCACCATTGCCTTAGTGTATCTTGTAGGCAGCACAGCCTTGTAGATAAAGGACTTGTGGCTGGCTTGATGTTTATGGTATGTAGAATACCTTCCAAATTTACATTATTTGTTCTGAAAAGATACTCCTCTTGGGGACAGACAGCCACAGGGGTTGAACCACAGGTCTGATCTAGTTAGGGGCGTGTGAGTGGAATAAAACACCACACACGGGCTGGGTGGGATTCTCTGGGAGTACCAAAGCAGCCTTTTCCTTCCTTCCTTCCTTCCTTCCTTCCTTCCCTCCTTCCTTCCTTCCTTCCTTCCCTCCTTCCTTCCTCCCTCCCTCCCTTCTTCCCTTCCTTTCTTTCTTTTTTTGACTAGAGTAAGAAAAAACGTGGCCATAAATGTGCTTCTAGCGAAATCACTTGAATTCTTTCAAAATACATGTTGTGTGTGCATTCCCGAGTGCAGGATCGAAGGATAGCATCTGGAGGTCAGCTCTGAGCTCCCACCTTGTGGCTCTGGGAAACCAGATCCAGGCTGTTAGGCCCAGCGCTATTGCCTGGGGGAGTCTCTGCTCTGCCAAGCCCTTTGATGACTTGAACCTGCATCTCACCTGCAGCTTAACAGACTTTTCTCCTCATCCTCCCCTTTCTGTCTTCAAAACACACAAGAAGTTATCCCCCTCAGAGAAAGCCAATCATCCTCTTGCTCAAAGCTTGAACACACTTCCTGAGAGCGTGAGTGTGAGCGCAGCTGGTTAGCCGCCACACTGAGCAGATGGGAGCTTGCCGTCTCCGTGTCTTACGCAGCACTATTAATTCACAGTAACCAGGTTTGCCTTCAAGCTGAGGTACCGAAGCACTCAAGTCGGTGCACGGACTTTGGTAGGCATGGTCACATGATCCCTCAGTTCATGCGCAACACCCTCACACCACCATTCAGAGATACTTTTCAAGACCTAGTTCTGCTTCTGGCTTCCTGAAGCTGGCCATATTTTCTCCCCACCCTCATCTAAAGATTTGATGGGATATATAAGTATAAAAACAAAGCCAAGGCCTGTGGGCCTCACTATAGATTTGGTAGCCCATGGAACAGTCAGAGCAAGCTGTTCATAGGTCCTGAGTTGTGACACTCAGAGTCGAGCATCTAACAAAGGTTAACAAAGATGGAAGCTGTCTTCTTTCTACTGCTGAGCCCAGTAAGAATGGGAGGTGTGGCAGGACACCTTTAATCCTACCACTCAGGAGGCAGAGAGAGTTGGATCTCTGTGAGTTCAAAGCCAGTCTCGTGTACAAAATGAGTCCTAGGGCAGCCAGAGCTACATAGTGAGATCCAGCCTTAGACAAGTGAAGAGATGAAAAGGCTTTAATAGCAAACAATGCAAGCCAGGAATGATCATGTATAGCTATAATCCCAGCACCTGAGAGGCAGAAAAAGGAGGAGGTTGGCCCATAGGTTAGGAGCCAGTCTAGGCTACATAGTAAGTTCCAGGCCAGCTAGGACTACAAAGAGAGACCCTGTCCGAGAGAGAGAGAGAGAGAGAGAGAGAGAGAGAGAGAGAGAGAGAGAGAGAGAGAGAGAAGCACAGGATACATGGAAATATCTAAAAGTAGAGGATTAAGTAAATGCACTAATGGACTTAGAATCCTATGTGTTGCTTAAACTGAAGTGGTGGATGAATGCTGTAAGATGTGATTGATAAAGGGCTGGAGAGACTGCTCTTCCGGAGGTCCTGAGTTCAATTCCCAGCAACCACATGGTGGCTCACAACCATCTGTAATTAGAGCTGATGCCCTCTTGTGGTGTGTCTGAAGTCAGCTACAGTGTACGTGTATATAATAAATACCTTTTTAAAAAACGAATGACAGAATAAATATGTCAAAATGTTACAAGGAGTATGGGTAACAGATTACTTCTGTTAGGTTTAGTTTTGTTTTAGGGGTTTTTGTGGTGGAGGTCTCGTGTATTCAGAGCTGACTTTGAACTCCTGACCCCACTCCCAGAGGTCTGGCCTGGCATGCTCATTTGTGTGCAAAGTGGCAATATATAATATTTTCACAATGCTTATTGTGTACAGGCATAGTGATGGGTGTTCTACATGTGACATGAGTATTCCATATATGGCATAAAATAACTCATCTTCTCAGTTTTAGCAATAACGACAAAAATTAAGAAAAAGATAAAATCCCCGAGTGCAGTGCAGGTAGGAAGACTGTTAAGAGTCTGAGGCTAGCCTGGGTTACATAGTAAGTTCCAGCCTGAGCTACAGGGTGTGATGCTGTTTCAGAAAACAGGATATAATAGGTACCTGATCTTGTGCATGTTTCTACAAAAGGCTGCATACTCTCGGCTAGTCCCATTACGTTCTCTCCACTGCAGGTTTAAGTTTGTCCCTGTCACACACCTAAGCTCACCTACGCTCACCTCCCACTGAAACACAAATCTATAATTCAAGCTGCCACAAAAGTCCCCCCTTGATGATCTCAAATGATTTCACAGGTTCTGTAGGAGCCACAGTTCATGCGCAGCCTGCCTAAACTCAAGCGTGTCTTTCCTTCCTGCAGATCCGTCCAACTGAACGGTCAAACCCTGAAGATGGTGGATGAGCAGACCCTGCCACCTTTAACAGAAAAACCTCTCCCCGCCAAAAGCCCACTAAGCATGCCTGCCTTTTCCTATGGGTTTTTTGTCATAAGAAATGCCAAAGTTCCTGCTTGTATATGAAAATAAAAGGCATTCAGTGCCCCTGAGATGAAAGCCCTCAGGGGTGCCATTCATAAGAGTTAAAGCAAAACCTTAGCTGTAGGGGCCGACTCCTTATCCAGCTTCAGAGCCTTGGAAGGACGGGGCACGCTTCAGTGTTGCATCCAGTGCGGGGTTCTCCTCTAAGCAGACCACCGCAGGTGGTGACAGCTAATGGCGCTGTGTGGCAAATGTCTCCTAGCACTTTGCACGCACTATTCTGAGAGTTATTAAAAATGTATAGGAATGCCTCCAATATGACCAAGAGGCAAATAAGTGAAGGTTATGTCCTGGTTTTCTTTTTTTTAAGCTTTGTTTTTATTTTTGAGAAGATTGTCAAATACGACCAAATAAGATAGGAGCCTCTCTGTAGCTCCAGTGGGGGAAAGGCCCATTGCCACAACACCACACTGGCTGTAAAAAGACACCTGCTCACACTCTGAGAGGAACTAAAACAGAGAAACGGCCCCTGTGCCTCTTCTCTCTGTTCTTCATGAGTCCAGGAAAGGACAGGTGGCTGGGTGGAGTAGTATTAATCAAAGACAAAGAAAAGACCAGTCACAGTTGAGAGGAAAGGGACTCGAACAGTTTAGAAATGACGGTACGGGAGATGGATGGTTGGTGGCTGCGACATGTTTCTGGAAACATCTGACCTGCCATCATCCTCCATTAGTGTTTACTGTCTCTACCCCAGTAGTCGTTGCTTTGCTGAAAAAGCTTGGCCTGTGACTAATGGAAGCCTCTAAATGATGATACTTATAACCCCATGTGAGAAGTCGTTGGAGTGACATAAGGCCTGACAGCTGGGCACAGCAGCTTGACACGCCAGCAGGAGTCTGTCTTCCTTCTCCCTCTCTGTCCTGCTGTCTGTAGTGCTGGTTCCCAGCTTGGCCTGGTCATGTGATGGCTGTGCCTGATCTACAGATTCACTGAGATCTGGCAGCGAGCAGAGGAAAGAGATGACTGGTTTCTTCACAGGCCTGAAGCGCTCTCTCTCTAGGAGGCTCTCCCAGGAAGCCTTTCCTCAAGTCTCCTTGCACCTTACAGGCCAGGAACAGGTCTGTGGTCATTCCTCATCATATCCAGGATCAACAATGCCTGTAATAGTCCTTAAGCAATATTCCTGTGGGGCAGAGAGGTTTGGTGAAGTCCTCAGCACTGGACATTTGCTTTTGATCTGTGCTTTTCTGTAACAAAATGTAATTCTCCCCCTGCCCCAGGATTTCAATCTTCTCTATGTTTGTTCGCTGTGACTATTATCTCAGTCAAATCTAGTATGTCAATGAAGCTAGATCCTAAAGTTTGTAGGCTTCAATACTCTGTTTTTATGCAAGTAGTTTTTATATCTTCACATTTGAAATAAAGTAATTTTATAACCTTAATTTGCACAGTTATTCTAATAAATCTAAATATATAGGATCTTACATTTGAAAGTCTCATTTTGATGGATTGGAGCTGTGGTTCACTGGAAAAATGTTAGCCTAGCACAGAGAAAATACCCTGGGTTTGATCCTCACCACCTCAGGATGAATGAATGAATGAAGGAAGGAAGAAAGGAAGGAAGAAAGAAGCTTCTTGTTTATAATTTTCTGTATGCCTCCAAGCTGCATTTGTGCATCCTCCCCAACATTAAAGTGCTTGACTCTGCAGAAGAGAAAAAATCAGGCATAATTATAATTTCCTACTTCAGTCCCAAAACCTCATCTATTTTCTATGTCTTTCTCCCACTGAATAAACTCAATGCCTAATTTTTCACTTGGATAACTATAGCAACATCTAAGTTGTTCATTCACCCTGACTTTGCCTCAAACACTTTTGAGATTTACTTTTTATTATTCAACTGGGGGATAGGGGCTGATACACATGAACACATATGAGTGCATAAGCCCTCAGAGAGCAAGAACCTCACATTCCCTTGGAGTTGGAGTTACAAATGATTGTGAGCCATGCTGGGAACTGAACTCAGGTCTTCTGCAAAAGCAGTTATGTGCCCTTAATCACTGGCCACCCATTCCCCATGCCCTGCTCAAAGTACCTAAGTGGCTTCCCAGGCTTTCAATAACCAACACCTGCCCTTCATTGCCCTTAACCTTACACACTTCATCAATTCTGTTCTCTTTGCACACAAGGAGATCTGAGCAGTGTGCGCCTGTGCCTTGTTTCTTTCCCATGTTGTGTGTATGCTTAACCTCTGGCTGCTCTAGCCCAGTTCTCCATTCTAGGTGACAAATGTCCATGTTTGTGAAGGTTCATTCGGACATTAACTTCAACTTCTGACGTTCAAGGGACTTGCGTTGTTTGACTCTTTCCAGAGAACCTTCCCTCACACTCACAAGTTACTTCAGCCATCTTCATCCCACCTCACGTGACACTTATAAGTGGATACAGAGTCATAATCACTTTTTAAATTTCCTGTGATCATCGTACGGTCACAAATCTTTTTCTAATGGCAAACAATGAAAGAACAGGCAACCTAAGTTCCATCCTTGGAACCCACATAACGTTTCCTGGAGAGAGCTGACTCCACAAAGAACTGACCTCTACACATGCAGGGTGGCATGTGCACCTCCCCCCAACACACACAAATAGCTAAAAATAGATTGAGGTATTTTGATTTTTAATATTCAGGAAGTTATATTGAAACCTGAGAAGGTATTGCGTGTGTAAATTTAAGCTCCTGAAATAAATAAATAAATAAATAAACGGCTAGAACTATGCTCTAGATTCTAACTGGCTAATTATCTCGAACTTCATTATCGTACAGAGTCTAATTGTTATGGATCCAGAACCAAAATTACCTTGGACTATTTTTAGTTCCCTTACTAATCAGTCATTGCTAACCTGTCTCTGAACCAGCATCCTCCCAACCATCACACGAAACCTTTTAATGGATTCGTTTAGTTTGCCAACCCCAAACTAAGCGCCATAGGATTTATTCCTTCCTTTTGGTGTGTATTATTATTTCTATGTTGGAACATGATTTTGAGGTAATCTGAAGCCATGGTCTCGAGCCACGGTCACTCATGTGGTTCAGAAAAAACTAATATTCCCTGTGAAGTAAGAGATGTGTTTTTGTGTTTATGTATGTTACCTAGTTTAAAAGATTTGCAAATTTACTTGGCTATAGACATTGCTCATTGAGTAAAGGTGCTTGCCACTGAGACTGATGATTTGGGTTCAATCCCTGGGATCCACATATTTGACTTCGTAGACACACTCACACACATGGACATATGCACAGTCTCAAACATGTGGACACATGCACACTCACACACACATGTAGATACACTCACAAACATCGACACACACACAAAACAAGGTAACTCCTATCCATACACCTTACAAGACACCACTGCGCATGCCCGCTCGCGGGCCGTCGCCCTGGATGACGTCACCAGCCGGCGTCCAGCCAAGCGCCATGCTGCGCTTAGGAGGCGCGGGGCTAGCGCGGTGCCTGCGGGCCGTAGCGCCCGCATGGCTGCGAGGTCCACGCGGACTCCCGCTGGCCCTGGCGCGCACCGCAGGGGCGTCGGGACCGCGGGACCGGCAAGCGCCGGCCTCCGGAACGCAGCACGGACGCGCGCTCAGCCTCTCGGCCGCGGCCGTGGTGAACTCGGCGCCCCGCCCGCTGCAGCCCTACCTGCGCCTCATGCGCCTGGATAAGCCCATCGGTGAGTGGGGCGGGCTGGGCTGTGCGCCCCGGTCCTGCAGCCGAGAGCCCGGGAACTGCTGCCGGTGTGTTGAACACTGGGCCACTTACCTCGGGACTCGGTCAGCCAGAGACACGCAGTTTACCCTCACGCTCTGAGCCCCGAGATCCGAAGGTGGATATTGTAAACATGTATTCCCAGAGACCATTCAGATGTGGTCCGGCGCTCCATTGCTTTCTCGAAGCTTTTGATTGGCGATTTGCAATTTTGAAGCATTTCTGCATTCATTGGTTTTCGATTCTGCCTCCAATTATCGAAGGCCCAAGAGACCCTTAAAATTCAGGCTCCTCGTCAGAGCCAGACCAGAAAGACCCAGTAGTGTCGTGCCCGTCAACGTTAAACTCACACAATCCCCTCTCTCTCTCTACGACTCTCTTCCTTCTCTCTTTCTGTCTTTTTCATCAAAGTGCTCACGCATTGTTGATACCTGTAACACAATATAAGCACCGTGTGCACGGAACGCTTTTGTCTAGTTGGTAAAACGCTGGTCAGGGTACTAGATAAATTCACCCGGCTTCAGTGACAAAAAGAGCTAGGGAAACTACGGTCTTTGAAAGAGTTTGTTTCTGTGTGGAAAACACAGTTGATGATCCAGGAGAGTATGGAAACCAGTATCAGAGGTATAGGAAACAACCCACTGTGGGTCTCCAAAACTAGAAAAATGGAAGAATTAGTACTCCAGAGGAAATGTTATATTACAGAGGAGAAGAGAGATCTTGGAGATCCAAGGGTAGCCAAATACAGAGGCTCATATCTATAGTCCAACATTCAAAAGGCGAAGCAGGAGGATTGCTTCAAGTTGCAGGCCAGCCTGGATTATATATTCCAAAATAAAAAAAAATAAAACCAACCAAACAAGCACACTTAGTGCTGAAACACTACAAATATGAGTCTGACCTGCAACTCTAGAAAGATGTAGGAAATACGGGAGACGAGGAAGATGGAGAGGGAAACAACTGAATTCTAGCTAATTTAGGTGCCGAGATCTACAGTTTCAGTGTATGGAAGTATATCCAAATGCCAAATTATTTGTTCTGCCTTTACCTCTCCAGGACCCCCAATGTGGTCCCATTTGGGTGTGGTGTTTGTTTTCACAGAGGGTCCCACTATGTGTCTTTAGCCAACTTTCCACTCCTGCCTCCATTTCCCAATTGTTAAAACTGCAGACACTCCCCTCCATGATTTCGGTGTGTGTAGTTCAAGGTTTACACAAGCACTTCATAATTCTGTTCTTAGATTCTGGGTGACAGAGCTACAGGAGAGACTTGCAGACATGCAGGACAGATCCACAGCTGCCATTGCTTCTGTTTTCATAGTTAAGCATCATTATTCTGGTGGCTGTACATCCTGCTGTGTAAGAGGTTGTGAGGCAGGCTTTGAGCCAGTTCTTGTGGATTTGAACCTTCAGCTCCATCTAGTGGAGGGGCTGTGGTTAAATTACTTCATGTCTCTGCACCTTCATTTCTTTTTCTAGAAGGGAATGCTAATGTTGACTTTATAAAGTTAGCCTTAATGTCCATCTACACATGGCAAATACTTTGACTAGTGTTGCACATAAGGGCTCCAGAGGCGTTAGTCACTATCACTTCAAGCATGGAGGTTAGAGGAAATTATCTTTGTAGTTATTTGTGTTGAGTATCTTAAGATATTGACCTGCGTGTTTTGATTCTAAATAAGACAATTACAGGGTAAAATTCATTTAGTGAGTGGTTTTGAGCCCCTACCATGTATCAGAAACTCCTACCAAAATCAGCTGTAGAAATCATGGTTTAATATGTATATGCTTGTCTTGTAAGGCAGTGGTAGTTACTGTTTTACTGTATTGATGTTATGTCTAATTAATTTCATAGAGCAGTATTAGCCATTGTTGTGTTTTAGGAGGCAGTAACAAAGCTTTCCCGTTGTTTCTCAGTCCTAGGAGTGGACTCAAAGGGCCTTCCTATGCTAGTCTAGTGACATCCCTCTGGGCAGCCTCCCTGATCAGTCAACTGATGTTACTCCAGGAAGTTTCAGCAGGTGGCGCTTTCTACCAGGCTGGCAGTGTGTTTCCCGCTTCACTGCAGATGCCTGAAGCATTTTTTTAATTAATGATGTGAGGGGGTCTAGCCCACTGGGGGCATTGCCGCCCTGGTCAGATGGTCCTGGGTGGTAGAGAAAACAGGCTGAATGAGGCAGCAAGCATCAGTTCCTGCCTCCAGGTTCCTGCCCTGAGTTCCTTTTATGATGGACTGATGGGGATGCACACACACACCAAAGCAACCCTGTCACCATGGAGTCTGTCATACCAAAGCAACCCTTCTTCCCCACACCATGCAGTCTGTCATAGCAGCAGAAGGCAAGACGGTGACTCAGCAGATGGAGCAGTTAGTTACCTGACTTAAATTTGTTCCTTTCTTTTTTCTATGTGGTTTTGGTTTTGTTTAGGAACCTGGCTGCTGTATTTGCCATGCACTTGGAGCATTGGTCTGGCCGCTGACCCAGGTTGTTTTCCAGACTGGTACATGTTATCACTTTTTGGTACTGGAGCTATTCTGATGCGTGGAGCAGGCTGTACTATTAATGACATGTGGGACCGTGACTTCGATAAAAAGGTAGTTTCATCCTGGGAAGGAACAGAGAGGCCTCTCTCATTTTTGTAGAGCACCTGATGATTACAGGAAACCACTGAAGGCCACCGTGAAAGGTGGACAGTTGAGTGGCCACTGTTGAAATGCGGCTCACTTCCCTTCCAGCAGAAGAGTGGCCAAAGGGCAGGGTGTGTGCTGGAGTTTTACAAGTAACTCAGTGTGGGAAACAGGGTGAGGAAGGTGCATTAGAAACTGACCCTGAACCTTGGCATGCCCAAGAGATTGTCATCCTTCCTTTGAGGCTGTTCTGTCAATCAGTCTTAGTTTAAACGAACCCTGGCACAGGCCAGGCCTGTCAGCATTGGCCTCACTACAGCCCCACCCTCCGTTTACTCTCCAGCCCCAATACCTAGCCAGCAGTTGTCCAAAACTAAGTGGGAAACGCCAGAGTATCAGTGTATAAGCTTCATATGCACCATCCGAGTGTTTCCACAGAGCTCTTCCTAAGTAGTCTCACAGAGTCCTGCTTATCCTCAGATCTATAGCTAGTCTCCTACCGTGCCACAGAAGTACGAGCGTATTGAACAGTTCCATCCCTCCCTCTTTCTCCCCTCCTCACCCACGTGCCCTCCCTCCATCCCTCCGTGTCTCCCCCACCCTCTCGTGTGTGTGTGTGTGTGTGTGTGTGTGTGTGTCTGTGTGTGTGTGTGTGTGTGTCTGTGTGTGTGTAACCAGGTTGGCACTGTAATGGAAGGTGGGCAGAAGCCATGTGATTAAGCACCTCCATGCTATGCAGACATTGGGGCTGTTTGATTGGCCAGCAAACGCAAACTTGATTTGCATGTTCCCATTTCCTGGGTCATTTTTCATTCTGCATACCTTATGAATGAGGCTTCAGATTCATGTTTAAAGTAGTTCAGTGTTCCTTTTTTAAAAAACTCAATATAAGGCTTATAGAAAAAGGGGAGCTATAAATTAGTACATCTGTGAGTAACAGCTTACTTATGTATAGAAATGAGCATTGGAGGTTAAATATTTGAAAAGGATTTTGTTCTCAGTTACCTTCAAAACTAATCTTAGACTTGAGATTGGAAGTAGGGAATTTGAAGAAGAAATGAAACTTATATGAGTTACTTTGTCTGACTTAGAGACCATGTGAAAGTCCCGCACTTTACCTGTGTTAACACTGCTCAGATGTCTGACTTCCACCCTTAAGGTGGACTAGCCATGCTTGCTTTATTCTTCCCACCGAGCACAGCCAGAACTCCAGATAGCATGTAGAAGACAACACAGAAGACTGTAGAAGAGAAAATGGCAGAACCTCAGCCCCCAAAGCATGGGAATGACCTTTCCTGATCCTTTCTTGCCTCACATATCTCAGTCTTGGAACTGAAGAGGCCAGCAACCTGGGAACACAAGTGGACACTGACCACAGCCAAGTACTGACAAACGCCTACTCCTCCGGGAGCCAGTGGAGGCTAAGGAGCAAGAGTGAGCTAATTCCATGTGGAAATAATTAGACAGCATCTACAGTTCCTTCCCCTTGCCAAAGAGTTGTCAAAAGCCCAACTGAAACAAGATTAAAATGAGATCAGAGAGATTGGAAAGATGGTTCAGTGATTAAGAATCACCTGGATTCAATTCTCAGTGCCACATGACAGCTCACAGTCATCTGTAACTTCAGTTCTAGAGGATGTGACACCCTCTCCGGGGCTCTGTAAGCACCAGGCACAGGACTAATGAATAGACATACAAGCAGAACACCCATACAAGTACAACAAAAGAGATAGACTCTTACACACCTAAGACATTTGGATTTCAGGTAAGAAATACTGAAAAATGCCTGAAGAAATACAGATGAACGTCTGAAATTTGGCAAAAGGTGTAAGTACACTATGTGTTGGTGTACATTTTCATGAAGGTGCAAATATCAGCAGTTGTTATTGTTTTTTTAATGTTTATTTATTTTATTTTATGTGTGTGAGTACACTGTCGCTGTCTTCAGACACACCAAAAGAGGGCATCAGATCCCATTACAGATGGTTGTAAGCCACCATGTGGTTGCTGGGAATTGAACTCAGGACCTCTGGAAGAGAGCAATCTTAACCTCTGAGCCATCTCCAGCCCCATTATTGATGTGTTTAACAGCATTGTCCACACTCCTCCAACAGATTTACCACTAACATTTCAGCATAGTCAGCTAACATCACAGACTACAGACTCACTCAGTAGTGTGGCAAAACATTCCCGTGTGCCACCTCAGCGCATTTCTTCGCTGACTTCTGACTTAGTGCTTCCTATTCTCGGAGCAGGGCATTGGCTTTACACAGTATCTGCTGCAGTTCCCTCGCTCCCAAGAAGGAGCCTGTTACTACCTGCTTACCTGTGGATGGGAGCTGGATGTGCATTTGCTGAGCTGAGGGGCTATGCATCTAGATCGGGAAGACACTGTTTTGTTTGGAGTTGGGATGGGAATGCTTGTAACATTTAGCCCTTCACAAAGCCATTTTAAGCATTCAGTGTTAGTTCTTGATGGAACTTCAAATGTTGGCTTCATTCTGTTCATATTTGTGCCTAAGTGCCTGCCTTGACCCATCACTTTTAAATGCTTTTGTCTGCATGTATGTTTGCACACCAGAAGAGGGCAGCAGATCCTTTTTATATTACAGATGGTTGTGAG
Organism: Micromys minutus; assembly: GCF_963924665.1. NCBI lineage: Eukaryota > Metazoa > Chordata > Mammalia > Rodentia > Muridae > Micromys > Micromys minutus. The sequence goes on from NC_137980.1 coordinate 29,817,686, forward strand.
CCACCATGTGGTTGCTGTGAGTTGAACTCAGGACCTCTGAAAATGCAGCCAGTGCTCTTAATCTTAACCATTGAGCCATGTCTCCAGCCCTCACCTTAATTTTGAAATAACATTTATTTGTATGTGTGAAGGAAACACTGCTAATGAGTGGAAGTCAGAGTAAGCCTGGAGGAGGCATTTCTCTCCTGTCACCAGGCTTGAAGGCGAGTGCCAGCCCTGCACTGTGTCAGTAGCCCGTGGACTGTCTGCTTTAGGTGTTTAGATGGACAGTTGACTTGGCGTATGAATTAAGGTGCCTGTTTTCCTGTGTTGAGGTTATGAGGACAGCAAATCGCCCAATTGCTGCTGGAGACATTTCAACCTTCCAGTCCTTCGTCTTCCTTGGGGGACAGCTGACCTTGGCACTGGGTGTTCTCCTGTGTTTGAACTACTACAGGTACATCAGATGTGGTTCCACAGTTGTGTGTAAAAGATTCTCTGATTCAGATGTGGGAATGAAGTAGGAATCGCTGTTACAGATCTGCTCACTGACCCATGCAGAGCCTGTGCGTCAGCAGCGCACAGCACCTCAGCACATTGTCAGGTCCGCTTCACAGGCGCGGCAGCCAAGAGCACTTGTAGAGCACATCCCTGGGTTCTCTAGTGTGTATACAGCCATATGTGTGCGTATTGTGTATATAATTTTACTCACTCCACTCCTGTTGTTGCTGAGTACCTGGAAGCAGAAGTGGTTGTGCTCAGTTAGCAAAAAGTGGAACCGTGTCTTTCCCAGAGCCTGGAACTCCACAAAATAGCAGAAGAGAAAATGTGAGGACCCATTCTTGGGACTCGTAAATAGACACAGCATCAGCTGGCTGTTTTCAGAGTGCTTCGTGAGTAAGAAGAGGACAGGAGGGAGTGTCCACAAAAGTATTGCACTGTAGAGACTAGACCTGGTTATGTCAGTCCCCCAACAGCTTTACTAGTACTGAGGCTGTGTTAGATGAACTTTGAGCAACCTCGGAACATCTTATATTTCTGTAGCTGTTTTCTCTTTCTCTTTTGTTTGTTTGTTTCATTGATTTTTTTTTTTTTTTTTTTTTTTTTTTTTTTTTTTTTTTTTTTTTTGAGACAGGGTCTCAAATATGTAGCTCTGGTTGTCCTAGAACTCACTCTGTAGACCAGGCTGACCTCAGACTCAGAAAGCTCCTCCCGCCTCAGCCTCCCACTGGTAGGGTTAAAGATGTGCATGCACCACCACATCTTTTCTCTTTCTTGAGAATCCCTGCTGTGTATGAAGGGAATCTCCCCAGTCTATGAACTAACTCTGTTAGAGAGCTAAGAGCATGACTTACTTGGTGAAATACTTGCCACATAAGTATCCTTGATCCTTAGCACCTACTGTGAGGTCAGGGATGGGTATGTTTGTAATCCTGGCACTGGGGAGGCAGAGGCAGGCAGATCTCTGGGTCTCCTGGTTGTCAACCCTCAGGTTCCAATGAGTATCTCATCTCAAAAAGCAAGGTACGACTTCTCAGGATCACATCTGAGGTTAACCCTTCTTCATCCCTCATGCATACACACGCAGTAACACATGCATGTACCCACACGCACGTTCACACACACACACGCACACATACTGTGGTTTATTGCACACCTTGGTATTTTCACCATTTGGAAGCAGACAACAGTACAGGGTGGGACTGGAACCAGGTCGCCGTAAGATTTGAGCCTCGCTGTCCCGAGTGAGCTGCCGACGCTTGGCTCCTTCACCACTTTGCACTTCGGGTTCCACTCTACAGAAGGGAGTTCGATTAAAGCTGCCTGTTGCCTAGTGGAGATCGTAGAATAAACGAACAGTTGCCGCACTCATGGTAGTACCTAGTACATGAAAGCACCGTGTGTGTTGGCTTGTTTTCAGTTGTCTCTGTGCCTTGCAAAGTACTTTTCTAGTCACCTTCTATAGTAGGTAAAGTCACTCTAGCGAAAAATTTCACCAAGATATTACAAAGCACAAAAGTATCTTGCAGTTACTGACTTGGAAGTATCTAGTGACTTCTGAATGACGCACTAATCCTGTAGCTTCCTTCTGTTTCCAGCATAGCAATGGGAGCAGCGTCCTTACTTCTCGTCGTCACATACCCACTAATGAAAAGAGTCACATTTTGGCCTCAGTTAGCCTTGGGTAAGTCCCTTCACACTGTCTGCCATATTTTTATATCCTGCACAGTGTGTGTGTGTGTGTGTGTGTTTGTGTGTGTGTGTGTGTGTGTGTGTGTGTGTTTGTGTGTGTGTGTGTGTGTGTGTGTCTATGTGTCTGTGTGTACATACGTGAATGTCAGGTTAGCCATCAAGTTTTACAAAGAATAACTTTTCATACTTAAAAGGAGTTCACTTAGTTATTCTCATTGGCTAGGAAATCTTGCATTTTTATTAAGATTATCAGGTTTATTATTTTTCTGGAGTGCCTTTTAAAAATGTCATGAAAGGTGGTTGGTCAGAGTGTCCTATGGAGTTTAGAAGTGAGGGAGGAAGCACCTGAGAGGCAAAGGTGGACACTGATATCTTCAAGGCTCCTACTCTGAAAGTGTAACAAAACACATCTCTAGTCTCTGCCTCCATTAATAGACGGGGCGTGGCTAAAAAGCATCCTTCTCAAGGATGTTCTTCATGGAAGGACTTCTGCATCCTTCCTATTTCTAGGACATTCTAAATTACTCCTAGGCTGATTCAAATTCTGTGAGCCATTTTTCTAGTAAATAAATGAATCAAAGACATTCCATGCAGTAAGTGAGGGAGGAATTGACTTGTGGGAAAGTGTGATGGGATATTTATCCCCTCATCAGAGAGTGTCTCCCCCGACCCTCATTTTCTTTAATGTAGAAAGGGGTGTTCCGGTAGAATCTTTGATGAAGGGAGCACAGGTCTTCCTCTCTTCAGGCTCGTACACTAAAGCTGCTGTTTGTAGTTTCTCCCAACAGTTATCAAGCCCCTGCTTGTACTTTGTGCCAGGAACTACACCAGGCACTCAGAGATAAATGAGACTAAAACAGTCACCATTTTTTATGGACTAGAGGACAGCAGACAGGCAGGCCATTGCAGTGCGTTGTGACCAACACGTACGTGGTGGGAGCACAAAGGAGAGGCGTTTCTCAGAGAGGAAGGGTTTCTGAATGGGAGCAAACGGTGTAAGAAAAGGGAAAGCTTCTGCAGAGTGACCTGAGACACTGGCAGTGTGTCCACTAGCGAGCTGAGCATGGAGCCTGGACGTAGGGACGATGAGCCTTACACCTAGGATGGCGCAGCTGGCGTGTGGGGCGCTTACCAAGACTGTGCTCGCCGGTGAGGGTGAGTGAGTGTCTGCAAGCAGGAAGCCTGTGCCTTTTCTCTTGTCCCATAGCTCAGAGGCGGGGGAGAGGAGCCAGGGCTGAGCTTGGCAAGTTAAGTTGCCTTATTAAACAGTATTATCCTTTTTACTAGCTATGCTATTTATTATTAAACTTTCCGTTCCTGGTCTGTTGCTCTGTACGATGAGTCAAATAAATACCAACCCCAAGAGGCTGAGAAGATTCCGTGAAGGACAGAGAGCAGCGGAGCAGGCTTGACAGCAGGGAGCGTGTAACACGCCAAGCCCCGCACCCATGTCCCGTGCACTGCTGACATACAGTCTTCCCTCTTCCTCTGTCACCTGTGTAGGGCTGACTTTTAATTGGGGTGCGTTGCTCGGATGGTCTGCTGTCAAGGGCTCCTGTGACCCAGCTGTGTGCCTGCCTCTTTATTTCTCTGGAGTTATGTGGACGCTGATATATGACACTATTTATGCCCACCAGGTAAAGAAATGCAAGTTTTTTCTTAACTTTGGTTTGGCTGCTGCTGTTTTCTAAGAACCCTATTTGTTTCTTAGTTTGGTTTTAGTTTTTTGAGAGGACACTTGATGTTAGCCAGGCTGGCCTTGAACTTACTGTGAGGCCAAGGATGACCTAGGCCTCCCAGTTCTCTTGCCTCTGCTCCCTAAGGGGTGGGATTACGAATATGCATGGAGACTTTAAAGTAAGAAACAGATGAAAACACAAGTTGTGGTTTTCCTAAGAGGAAAGTCATTCACAGTTCCCTCTTCCAACAGACTGTTTCTGTTTGTTTACTCGGCGGTTCAGCTCATTGTTCACAGCATTTCAGTGGTACTTACTGTGTTCCAGGCACTGTTTTAATGCTAGCTAGCTTCCTAACAGCCTGCACAGAAGGATCTTTTTTGTCTTTAAAATAAGTTCTATAACTAAGTGATTCCCCTGTGGTTCCATGGGCAGTGGGAGCAGAGCTGAGGGTCAGGCCCGGCGGTCTCCATGCTCTGTACTGTAGCTGCTCCGCGTGTGTCTAACCACCGTATTAGACAGCATATAACCGTGTGGCAGTAAGCATCTCCTTTTTGTAGTTAGTTTAGCTTCTACAGTGTTCGAGACAGGAGTCTGGCCTTGAACTCCTATCCTTCCGTCACAGCCTCAGAGTCAGGGTTCTCGGCATAAGCTGTTGTGTCTGATCATTCCCCGTTTTAATCCATTTTCTGTCATTGTTACCTGAAGTCCGCTGAATAGTCCCTTGACTTGGAATGGAATCACTGTTTTAAATATAATATGTCTGTTCTGGCAAACCAAGCAGTTTCTGAGTTTTGACAATTATAAATAATATTATTCTCATTAAAACTTCAAAATATTGTTCTTGGGGATCTGGAAAGATGGCTCCACAATTGAGAACACTTGCGACTCTCATCAAAGACCCTGGTGGTCGACAGGTGACTGTCACTTCAGCTCCTGAGAATCTATACCCTCCTGGTCTCCATGGCAGACGTGGACACACACATGCGCATATGAATTAGAATCAGTCTTGTTTTAAAGGAGCATTGGCTCAGGCGCACACATTCTCACAACTCTTAGCACTTCCTGCGTGGTTGTTTGGGACACTTCGTTTCTGCTTTTCTTGGCTCCTGACCGTGTATGCTTATCCTTCTGCCAGCTGCTAAGGTCTAGTTGGCAACCATTGTCTCTGTCCAGTGAGTGTGAAGTGGTGCTGTGTCACACGCACCGTGTGATGTCATTAGCTTGGGACCACCTGTGTGTCTAGTGAAGATAGATTTTTGAACTTAAAGGTGATCTACTATTTTGTGTGTGTGTGTGTGTGTGTGTGTGTGTGTGTGAGTGCCAGCTCTCGTGCTCCCCCAGGAACAGAGGGAGAACAACAGTCATGAGCACCCAGGTCTGGAGCGAAGGATCAGCTGGCTGGCTGGGAAGTGGGGGTTGTGGCTGTGCGGTGAGCTCTTTATGCATCTGTGATACAAGCTAGAGCAACACAGAATGGAGGACCCTGGATAATGGAGCTCAGCCAAGACTAAGACTTGAAACTGAATGTGGCAATGCATAGCTTTAAATTCCAACACCCAGCAAGCAGAGGCAGGAGCTCAGTGAGGTCCAAGGTCAGCCTGGTCTACACAAGTTCCAGGAACTTGGAGAGACTATCTCAAAAATAAGATAAATTATATTAATTATAATAAGATAATGATATAACTATAGCTACATAATTAATGATTAATTATATTAATTGCATGAAGAGGAAAACAGTTGATTTTAGTCCCAGGTCATGAGGGTTGTAAGTAGCAGAGCGGGGCACGGAGGGGAGCCCTGGTTGTTCAGTGTGAAGTGATGTCCTGTGTATCCACCGAATCTGTTCTGCATCTCTCGGTTTTATAGCCGTGATGTGTCTGCATGGTCTTTAGCACATTGTGCTCTCTGAGAGTGGTGTGTGTCCTTGTAAATATATTAAAAATGGCTAAGTAGACTATGTAAGAAATGTGATCTTCATACTACTGAATTAAATATCAAACACACTTTTCTGTTCCTGGTATTAGGACAAAAAGGATGACGCTCTGATTGGCCTGAAGTCTACAGCACTGCTGTTCAGGGATAGCACCAAGCAGTGGCTCAGTGGCTTTGGGGTCGCCATGGTGGGAGCCCTGAGCCTGGCAGGAGCCAACAGTGGTCAGACCATCCCCTACTACGCAGCTGTAGCTGCAGTTGGAGCCCACCTGGCTCACCAGGTTCGACCTTTTCCTTACTTTCCCCTGTTTTCCCTAGTATAAATTATGGAAATTATTAAAACAAAATAACCACTGTTCACTAGGTGAGGAATTTCTTAAAACAGCTGCTTGGCTTCTGTTTCTTTGAATTGCTCCTTTCTCCACATCAACTTGTCTTATCAAAACATTATCATTGCCGGGTTTGTGGCATTGGCCTTTGATCCTGGTATTCGGGAGACAGAAGTAAGTACATCTCTGAGTCCAAGGCCAGCCAGGTCTACAGAGCGAACTCCAGGACAGCCAGGGCTGTATAGAGAAACCTTGTCTCAAAACAAAGAAGCAAACAACAACTAAACAAGCAAGCAAATAAAATCAACCTTGTTGATTTAGAGAAAAAGAACATAACCAGAAATGTTTTTTTTTTTTTTTCCTCTTCTTTGATTTTCATGAGATTACTTCTGGTGTCTGGGAAAATTTCAGACAATAGCTAAAGCTTGTGGATTGAATTCATTAGTCCAAAAACAAACTGATAAACCTTAAAATAATAATAATAATAATAATAATAATAATAATAATAATAGGGCCAGATAGATGAAGGTGCTTGCCACCAAGTCTAATGGCCTGAGTTTGTTCCCCAGGACCTTCATGGTAGAAGGAGAAAACCAACTCCCTTTTGTTATCCTCTGACCAATGCAAGTGCACTGTGGTGCACAGGAGTGTCACTGGGGACCACTGCTGGTGGATAAAACATAGATCTGAAGCCTGGAATCCCAGTGCCTCAGGAAGCTAAGCCAGGAGGATCATGAGTTCAAAGGCAGCAAAGGCACCTTAGTGAAACCTGATCTCAAAGGGAAAAGGGTCAGTGTTAGGGAGATTGCCTAGCACAGGTGCAGCCCTGGGTTCAAGTCCTAGCACCCAAACAGCAACAAAACCACCAAGAAATGCTAAGTGTGTCCAAGTTCTGCCTAGAAAACAAAACTGTACTCAGGGTGTTCGCTCAGCACCACACCCTAGGCTTATAGCGAGACCAACATAGAGAGCAAATCAAAATTCAGCCGAATCCATGGCTATGAAGTTCTCTGCATTTGGTGTTCTAGAGTTTCCTTTGAATAGAATAAAAAGGTATTCACAAGCCTGTGTTTAGATGATGTTTTTGAAGGTTACTGGGAACTGTGTATCACTGCAGGCAAGACTGGGATGACATTACCACAGAAACTGCTCTGATACACAGCATGCCTGCTCCATGGCCTCGATATGAACACTAGGATTCTTCAGTGCTTCATCATTTTCCTCTTGACACAGTCTCAAGCCCTTGCTGAGGCCCATATTCACCAATTAATTGTTGAGTCTACATAGACGTATACACATTAAAGTATTATTAAAGATAGTCTCTCAATATAGCCCTGGCTGCCCTGAAATTCTGCTATGTAAAAGGAAATCCTGATTTTGACTCTGCTGACGTTTTAACAGGAAAAAGAACTCAGGCCAGCCAGGCATGTGGCAAACTGCTTACATCCTAGCTCTAGGATGCTGAGGCAAAACAATCCAGAATTCAGGGCCACCCTCAGCTACACAGTGAGACACTGTACTGTCCAAAAAGAAAGAGAAGAAGGAAGGGAAGATAAATGAGGTTTATATACAGGGCTGGTGTGGGCAAAAGAACATGTCTGACCTGGGTATCGGGCCATAGGTTGGGGTCTCCGGATCTCCTATGAGCACAGGTGCGAGTTAGAGTTAGCACATGGGTGGAGCATCTTTAGTTGCCATAGTAACCCAGGATAGGCCCTCTGAATAGACTTGCTGTGCTGCTTACAGTCAAGAATGGATCCTGATGTAGCTCCATGCTCTTCTTCTCTTTCAGATTTACACAGTAGACATCCACAGAGCTGAGGACTGCTGGGATAAGTTTGTCTCCAACCGCACAGTAGGAATTCTCCTGTTCTTAGGGATTGTCCTTGGAAATTTGTGCAAAGAAAAGACGGAAGAAACAAAAGAAACTGAAGCTGTTGGGGTAGAGAGCGAGCAGACAAGCTGAGTTTGGTGGGCTGGCAAGAAAACCGTGGGGTCGAGGCATTGAGTGTCCCCAAGCAGCAAAGCTGCTAGAGCTGTAGCTCAGGGGAAGTGCATGGCCACCATGCCATGTGCCCGAGGCCCTGGTTCTCTCCAGCAGGTAGACGCATCTGTAGAACTCAGGGCTTCAGACCACATTAGACCTGGATGAGCACTCTGTTAAAAAGTAAGGAGCACTCGGGAAGCGAGCGTGCTGGGCTTTCCTGCGGCTGTCCCCGCCTCCCTGCCCCAGCAGCTTCCCAGGGCCTGGGCTTGGGTACACCGCAGCCTCCTGTCCTTGTCCTTGTTCCTTCTCACCTGGAGTTTCAGGAACTTCAGAAAGACTGTGTAACTCCTCTGAATTAATGGTTGGTCTGAAAACGGCATGTGCTTTGTTTCATTTCTCACTCAGAACCTCCTGTGGGGTTACTGTGATCTTTCTTCGCTGCCAAAGCCGATCAAGCCCTCAAGAAGCTGTTCGATTCTAGACATTTTAGAAAAATGTAACAAATAAAGTTGTTACTTACATCCATATATGTGCCTCTTCATTACAGCCCCGACAGAAAATTTGACGTGTTTATTTCTTCTTTATGGACTCTCATGGTCTGTGGGATGGTGACATATAAATGAGCTCTCTCCTCCAAGTTCCCCTTTCCTTGTGTGTCCATCGAAGCAGCCAGAAAATCTAAGTGAGGTCAAGTCATTCCTCAGCCCTCAGTGCAGGGCCCCACTCAGGACACAAGTCTGACCGGCCGGCCTCTGACCCTTTAGACTCACTGCCCCACACTGAGCAGACACCTCACCCAGGGCCTGTGCACTTACTATTCATGTTGGCCACAGTGAGAATTCTCCTCACAGCAGGCCTTCAAATGTCACTCTCTCAAAGACAATTTGAATTTTCAACAAATACCACCTGTTTCTTTTAATTCATTTTAGATTTGTTTTTATTTCATGTGATGAATGTTTTACATGCATGTATAAATGTACACCAGGTATATGTGCCTGACGCCCATGGAGGTCAGAAGAACATGACAGATAGAGTTCAGGAGGGTTGTGAGCCACCCTGTGGGTGCTAGGAACTAAACCCAGGTCTCCTGCAAGAGCAACGAGTCTCCAGCCCTTAATAATTTCCTCCTTGTATGATATATCTCATAAAAAGTTTTGTTGGCAGGTGTGTTCATGTACTGAGTGCACGCAGTGCCCACAGAGGCCAGAAGAAAGCATCAGATCCCTGGTTCTGGACTTAGCAGACAGTGGTAGCTGCTCTATGGGTGCTGGGAATTGAACCTGGGTTCTCTGGAAGTTCAGCCAGTGCTCTAACCACTGTACCATCTCGCCAGCCAGTGCTCTTTCAGTCTGAGTTCTTGACTGTTTCCTTGACATAAGCAGCTCTTACTGAGAGTGAGGTGTCTTCAGTGTATGATGCTGGTCTGCAGTTAGATTAGATGGCGGTAGTCCCTGAAGCACTCGGTGTTGAGAGGTCATAAGGTAGCAGCTGTACGTGCGTCACAGCAGCCGAATGAGGGGAATTAGGAATGTGCCAGTCAGGGAAAAGCTTGAAGGGAAGGAGATAAGATCCTGGCAGCTGGATGGAGACAGCCCCCACTGCGCAGCTGGGATCTACCTCCTGGTCTTATCTCCATCTGGCTCTGGAGATGAGGTAATGGGAGAAGGAAGAGGAAACAGAAAAGGGAGGGGGTGGGGGGAGAGAGATGGGGGATTAAGGAGAGAGCCCCGTCCAGGTGCTCTATGATCTACAGAGCCATCACACAGCCTGGAGTACCCACCTTTCCCAACACGACTTTCTGCCTGTTTCAGCTACAACAAACTCGCTTGTCTTCTGACTCCCTGGGGGAAAAACCTGGACATCTGGGCCACCAGCCCTCAGGACAGGGATGTTTGAAATGCGAAGATGCAGGCCTTTAGTAATGAATTCCAATTGTGTGTTTCATTTCCCTAGGTGAGCTAATGACAGTGACACAGAAACAAAGCTTAAAATCAATGAAAAATCTCAGTATTGGTGAGAAACAGGTATTCAGATCACAGATCTTCTCATTTGTAAAGATGTTTTGACTTAAGTTCTAGGCTTTCTTACTGCTTCTTAAGACTGAAGATGAGGCTGGAGAGATGGCTCAGTGGTTAAGAGCACTGACTGCTCTTCCAAAGGACCTGAGTTCAAATCCCAGCAACCACATGGTGGCTCACAGCCATCTGTAATGGGGTCTGATGCCCTCTTCTGGTGTGTCTGAAGACAGCTACAGTGTACTCACACATAATAAATAAGTCTTTAAAAAAAGACTGAAGATATTATGTAGGAGGATAAGGGGGGGTGGGAACAAAGGGGGAGTAGGTTTAAGACCCGACAATGACAGAATCAACTAAGCTCAGGCCAGGAAGGAGCCCAGTGGCTGTCCAAGACCTGTCTAGGACCACCCTGACCCAGCCCAAGTGAGGTTAGGGCGCTGGTCTGGCCTTGGTGACCCCCACCCTAGTCCAGTTCTGAGCCTGTGGGTCAAAGAGCCTTAGAGTTCAGTCTGTTGGATCATTGGATGGTGGGCTGGAGGCAGGAATCACATGATTGAATTGCATCCAGGTGGTCACTTGTCCCCCTCCCCCCCAGACTGCTGTAAAGGGCTTTGGCATCAGGCTGCACCGTCTGTAATGGCTGCCTGCATTTAGCTGAACTGGCTTATGTCACCTCAGCAGAGTCTCAGCCCTATCACACTCACATTTTGAAATCCTAACCCTGAATATTTCCTATGGCTGCATTTGCAGATTGGGCCTCTGAGGAAATTACTAACTTAAGAGTCAAGTGTGAGCTAGCAGGGTAGCACATGCTTGACGGTGAGTGTGAGGTCCAAGTCAGCCTGAGTTACAAAACCAGACCACTACAAAATGTGCAGAAACAGAAGCCTAACAGCAGAACCGTGGCTACCCTCAAGGGCTCATGGCTCACTTCCAGCATCCAGAATACTGAGAAAATTAGGTTTCTTGCTTAAGGAGCCCTAGAAAGCTACTGACCCCTTCCTGTAGAGGCCATACTTCAAATGGAATCCATCTGAAGCTCTACTGGCCTTTCCATCCAGTTCTCCCTCAGCTCAAGCCCTTCCTGGGTCTGCTACTGCAGTAAGCTGGAAAAAAGACCCCAGAACTCACTAATGTTACCTTATATGGCAAAGGCACCGCAACTACGCCTGAGCTAAGGCTAGGTAAGAACATAACCCTCCTGTATCTAGAATACAGAGCAATCACAGCCTTTCTTTACGCAGGCAGGAGATCAAAGGCAGGAGTAGGAGATGCAAAAGGACTCATGTCTCAGACCTAGAGGGAGCCAGGCCTTCTGACTGCCCTTTCTTGTTAGCCCAGTGGAGTTGACTTGAGGCTTGTAATTTCCAGAACTATAAGCTCATGCACTTGATCTGTTTTAAGCCACTAGATGTGTAACAATCTGCTATACATAAAATGAACGATTCCAACTCTTGTAGCCTATCTTCCAAATTCCCTGAGAACCTACCTGGTCCATACCTCAGAAACAAAGCTAAGAGCTGTGTCCCAGCCATAGCCACAGCAACGGGGTTTGGGGTCGCTGCCTTAAACCCTCACTTCTCAGAGGTCTGGGTGCTCAAATATGTTGAGAATTTTTCTGTTTCCTGTTAGGAAAGAAAACTCGGAGCTTCCCCCTTCCCCCATCCTGTCTCCACCACTGGGATGTCCCCAGCACACCACACTTGAATTCCGCAATGAGCGAAGTATTCCTTGTGGCTGTCAAGCAACATTTGAACATTTGAATGCTAACCATCCCATCTGGGGTGGCCATTAGGCACGGTTAGTGTCCTGGACAAACTCCAGTTCACAGCGTGAGGAGTCACAGTAAGAATGCTTCCATTTCATGTGCACAGGATCAAAACTGTGTAAAAACACGTAGTGAATACCAAAGACAAATTTGAGAAAGGTTCTAGGGGATGTGCTGGTGGCTACGTTGCTTGGCCTTGTAACAAAATCTGGAAGGCCATCCCTTGTAAGGTTCCTGTTTGAAACCACCCTGTGAGTAGAATAGACTCCCAGGCCAGCCCAGGTGCCTGGCATCTTTATTTTATTTATTTATTTTTGAATGACAAAATAGAATATTTTACTGTATTGTTTTAAAAAGTCTTAACATTGTAAAACTTGGAAATCAGCTCAGCAGTTGACGTCTGGGAGGCTGAGTAACTACCGGGAGCACTGTCCAAGTCCAGAGTGCTGTATGGGCTTGGCAAGTTCGAGTTTATTTGAAGTAACTGGACAGAATTTACTGGAACCAAACTTACAAGGGTGTAGAATGTTACTCTGGAAGTCTGCTGTCTATTTACTATTTTGATCATAGAAAATTGCATGAAGGAAATCCCAAACATTTAAAAAATACTGACATTTTAAATAAAATATCCATGGAAAACATGTAAGTTTACAACCAAAAGGTGGTAGCACTGTCAAAATATGGTCAATATGCAAAAGGTAAAAATATCTTTAGGAATCACAATTTTAAAACAATGGGCTAGGGAAGACTGCTCAGTTCATAAAATGTTTAATTTGCAAAGACGAGGGCCTGAGTTTTAGAACCTCCCATGCATATAGGTAATCCTGACCTGGGAAGACAGACCAGGCTAGGCCTGGCATCTTTAATCCCAGCACTCAGGTACCAGAGGCAAGGCCTCTGTGCCTGTCACTTTCAAGGACTGTAGAGCCCAGTTAAGACTGAGTGTAGTATTGTGAACATTTTTTATGGCCTAAGAAACACTTTCTCAAGTTGCACTCCAGAAAGATCTACATCTCTCTGCCCACAGTGCACAAAGTCTCATTCCTGACTCCTGCCAACATGAAGTTCATTCCTTAACGGTAACCAGGCAGGAATCCGCTGTTTCTTTAAATACCTGTGACTTCGGGGGCACTGAATATTTTGCTATGTGTTCATAAGAAATTTCTGTCCCTTCCTTATGGCTTGTCTGGGTGCCTTTGCCCATTGGGTAACAGTTTTTGTGGGTACATGCTGCCTCGTTGGACAGTAAGTGCTCAGGATCTGACATTAGACAGACTCCTGTTCTCAACGATAAGATCGTCGTTTAATTGGTAGAGGGAGGGCTTTAGGTTTTGTACTTTATACAGAACCCAGTCAGTCATCAAACACTTGAAACATCACTGTGTTTGAGACCTAGGCTACTTGCTTCGGACAGAGATGAATGATGCATTTCCCATCTCCCGAAAGCTTTTAGTGTTGTGTGTAGCACTGTGCCGTCCAATATAGCAGCCACGTGACGCTGAGGAGCACTTGAAATGCGGCTCTTCTGAACCAGAGTTGTCTGCAAATATAAAACACACTCTTTACTATAAAAACTTTGTATTTAAACCCACAAAATATGGAGGCTGGCTTGAATGTCTGATCTTCCTGCCTCGGATGGAAGACTGGATAAGCTTGCATGGCTTTTTTTTTTAACCACCGTGCCTGTCTCCCAAATGCATTCTTTTGTCAGATTGGAGCACCTTCATCTGTAATCACAGGCTGAGGCAGAGACCGCATGATGGTACCAGCATCCTCTCTCCTTGTTTCTAGGACTCACAAAACTTCCTGTGGAAAGCAGAAGTTTGCAGAAATAGAAGGTTTTGCCACACGAGAAGTGCGAGGAGACTGAACCTTTGAGTCCACCCCACTCCTTACAGCAGACCATTGAGACTTCTCCAGCCTCAGCCTAGATTATGATGGAACCTAAATTCTTTAATGCTAACCTCGTGGCTGTGGCGTAAGGCTTGCATGGGAAAATGGCTTACACAAGACTCGGGGCCATGTACATCTGCTTGTTCGTGTGTTTATTTTTGTTTGGTTTTTGCCAAATAGACTGCACATACTGGGCAAGCCTCTGCCACTGAGCTGTGTCCACAACCTTTTTCTTACTTTTGTTTTGAGGGAAAGGGCTCACTAAGGTACCCAGGCTGACCTTTGACTCACGCCTCAATGAGAATCAACCCTGAAAATTCAATCCTGTCTCAACCTCCTCAGTAGATGGGTTGACAGCCCTGTGCCACCAGGCCAAGATTCAGTGTGCAGTAAGCAGGTTCAGGCACTGCTACGGGATGAGCTCAGGAAACTGTTGGAATTGCTTAAGTACCATGTGTGCGTCCAGCCTACACCTGTCTTCCTTGAGCCCAACCCGGACAGAATTCAATACCAAACCACCTACTCCACATTTTTACTTCAACACCAGAAAAGTGCCTCCCAACCTAGCATGTTCAGAACTGAATTCTCCTCTTCCCCACCCCCCCCCCAGCCTTCTTGCCCCGCCCACTCCCACCCCACCTGTGCTCCCCTTAGCAACGGCATCCCCTCTTCCTTTCCTCTGGCCAAAACCAGGCAGTTATCAGTGACTCCTCCCAAATATGCTGTGTCCCAAATCCAGAGCCTCTGAGCTCCACCTCCAAAGACAGGCCCTCCCCCCCCCGCCCCCCCCCCCCCGCAGAGCCGCCACTCGGACCCAATCACTGTCTCCCCTCCTGTGGATCACTGCAGCAGCTCCTGATTAGTCCCTACCTCCACCACTCCCTTCCTCCCTCAGTACAGGATCCCTTTAAAGCTGTGGGCTGCACAACATCTGTCCACTGATCAGAACCTCTCAGAGACTCCCAGCCTCCCTCAGTGTGGAGCTGAGGTCCTGAGGTATGGCTTTATGTGGTCAGACTCAGGTGACCTGCCTCTCTCCTCCCTGAGTTCCAGGTTGCCTGGGCTGCCCTCTTTCCCTCCCCACATTAATCTTTGCCATCTCCCAGAATCCTTCTGTTTTCTGGAATCACACCACACGTGGTCCTAATTACGCCTTCCCTGCTTTATCTCTCCATATGAAGTTGATTCGCCTTCCTTTATTACCTGTCCTCACCAGCCAGTATCTAGTCTCCACACAGTGAGGTGTTTTCTGTGTAGGTCAGTGCTTTCTCTTTCCCTTCAGTGCTGGGAGCACTGTGAGAACACATTGATAGATTCTAGCTGCTTCTGCAGGTAAAGCCTTTAACAGAACAACCATGTGCCTGAGGTCACTGGTTGTAGCCATTGTCCATTCTCTTTCCTCCCCAAGTTCTGGCCTAACCATGTTCTTTTAGAGAGTAAGCTTAGTAACTATTTCCCCCCTTTGGTACTATTATAACAAACATAAAGTATGACTTGGGCTGGATAGATGGCTCAGTGGTTAAGAGCACTGACTGCTGCTCTTCCAGAGGTCCTGAGTTCAAATCCCAGCAACCACATGGTGGCTCACAACCATCTGTAATGGGATCTGATGTCCTCTTCTGGTATGTCTGAAGACAGCTACAGTGTACTTACATGTAATAAATAAATAAATGACCAAATTTGCTTCATACTTCACGGAGATAGGCAGCGGTCGAGGTCAGTTGCAGCAGGAAGCATTCTTTCCACAGACTGCTTTCAGGTTACCGTCCAGCTTCAAAGACAGAAGAAAGAAAACACTCACAGATTAGAAGCCAGAGTAGGTGCTTGCCTGCAGACCTGGTGGCCTGAGTTCAATCCCCATGGCCAGTTTCACAAAGGCGTCCTCTACACATGCATTGTGGCACACACATACACACTCAGATACATGTATGCAAGTATGTTTACTTACTACCAGCACAGTTTAGAAAGCGTATTGACTATGTGTAGACGTGTGTCTATGTGTGGGTGTGTGCCCGTGAGCACAGATACCAGCAGAGGCAAAGAGGTATTGGATCCCCTAGGACGGAAGTTCCAAACAGCTGTGGGCCACCTCTATACCCAGGTTTTCATTTTACTCATCCCCACACTGTATTCCTGACTGTCTTCAGTTTGGCTTTGGCTGGTCTTCATGTGTGTGTAAATAAACACTCCTGCAGATTCAAATGGTAACAGAAGCTGCCCCCCCCCATAACCAGTCCAGGAAGGAGGAAGTGAAAGTGAGGAAACTTAAGGAGGGATGAACAAATTCAAGAAATAGAAGGGCCAGGTTCCTGGTTTCATTCCATTGTCCGGCGGCATCTGACTGTAACGGACGGTGGGGCAGCTGGGACTCTGCCATATTACTCATCTGGCACTCTGGGCAGCCTGAGCTACTCACATAACCCTAGAGCAGTGGCCGTCCTCTCCAGCCAGACTCCATTCTTGTGCTTTCAAAACGGGGACCCCACTTGTTCAAAACCTAGAGACAAGCAGACCCCAGCCACCCAGCAAACTTGTCCAGCAGCCCCCAGCCATATCCTCTCCAGTGTTTTGACTCAGCTTGAGAAACTGCTCCTCATGTCGCGGTTCCCTGTGGACCTCCATCAGTTCTAGAGCGTCTTTGCATTCTCCTTATCCCTTAGTTAATAATTCTTGATGTTAGACTTTCCCTGGTCAAATTATGCTTGGACTCTGGTCTAGTACCAAGTCTGACACAGGGAGAGAACTGGCACCTCTAATAATCTCTGGGTGGATACCTTGAAATGTGTTGTTCATTTTCCTTAAAACCCACCACCACCACCCCCATCACACACCCTGTCCCTAGGTCCCCACCTACTGTCAGATCTCAGCATGCTTCAGAAGGGCAGGCACACACTAGAACCTAGGAAGAATGTAAGTACCACACTTCCCAAATCCACATAATCAAAAGCCCAGGGACCCTGAGTGGGGACATTCGGCTGTTAAGGCAAGAAAAGTGGAGCACCCCAGTAGACCAGGTCAAGTTCATTCACCCAAAATCATTTCCTAGAGAGCTCCCCTGCTGTCCTAAGAATGGGGGACCTGAAAGGTTTAGGGAGATGGGAGGCTTGGGCTGAATGAATCCCCTACACACACACCCTTGACTATGTTCCAAGGAAAATTCAAAAGCTTGAAAACCTTGAAAAGCTCCTCAGTTACCTTAATAGGTTAACTGTGACTGTAAGGGGTGTCACCAGTGAAAGAGACTTTCTGACTGGTTTGTTTGCTTGTTGAGACAGGGTTTCTCTGTGCAACCCTGGCTGCCCTGGAACTCACTCTGTAGACCAGGCTTTCCTTGAAGTCAGAGATCAAGCCTGCCTCTACCTCCTGAGTGCTGGGATCAAAGCCTGAGCCACCACCACCCAGCAAACTTTCTTACTTCAGTAAGAAGAGTAAGACTCACAGTAGCAGAGGCAACGTGGTGCATTATTTACAGAACAGGGTGCTATAGACATACTGTGATCAGCTGACATGGGTCACAAAGACCTTTGACAAGGGCTAATTAATCATGACGTCTCTAGGAACAGAACAACTTGCCTTCCATATTACTCCTACTATATTGGGAGAAATTCTAAGTCTGGTAGCCAAGACTTTGGCTTGAATTGTAGTGGAAACACACAGCTCAGTTTAGAGGTAAGAGAGTTATAGACAGAGGCCCTTGTCCAATGAGTGTCTGGTCCCCCACAACCAGAACCTGGAAGATGAAGGCAATGTAGTTCAGTCTGGCCAAGTCCCCTCACTACAGAGACACCACACAAAGGAAGGGACAAAGTAGAACAAAGGGGTTGACCAGTAGTCGGAGTCTCAGCCCTACACTGTCTGTGTGTCACCTACATGTATATTTGTGTGCCCTGTGTCTGCAGTGCCCAGTGGAGGCCAGATACAGCAGCAGATCCATTGGGACTGGGGTGATGAATGGTTGTGGGTGCTGGGACTCGAACCTGGGACCTTTGGAAGAGCAGTCAGTTTAGCCCTACTCTTAACTTTATTGACTTTCTTAGAAGCCCAAGGAGTGATACATCCCTCAAGCTTGTTCTGCATGGTATGAAGCTGGAGCTTGCTGGGTGGTTGGCACTGAGGGATGAACAAGGTAAGCTAGACTTCAGTTGCAATTGGTAAAAAAAAAAAAAAAAACATGTCCTCCCTACTGTTTTCCCTCCCTCTGAGGAGCAGTGGAAGGTGGAGGTCGGTGTCTGGGTCCCGCTTGCCCTTGGTGCTACTGAGCCCACACTTTCAGAGAGCTTTCTCAAAGCTGCGTGTCTGGGCCCCCTTTTTCTCCATGGAGGGTGACCACAAATCCTGGCTGCCTGGTACTTTCTGAGCTAAACTTGGCAAAATGGAATTTCCTCCAGGATCCAGAAATCCAGCCACCCTTCTGCTCTTCGGAACCATAAGGATCAGAACACTGATTTGCTCAATTTTAATCTCTATTTAAGTCTACTTGCATGCATGAGTGTGCGTGTGTGCATGTGTCCCTGTATGTGTCTTTCTGTGTGTGTCTGTGTTTGTTTCTGTGTGTGTATATGTGTCTGTCTGTGTCTCTCTGTGTGTCTGTGTGTGTGCCTGTGCTTGTTTCTGTGTGTGTGTGTGTGTGTGTGTATGTGTCTGTGTGGGTCTGTATGTCTTTGTGTGTCTGTCTGTGTCTCTCTGTGTGTGTGTCTGTGTGTCTGTATGTGTGTGTCTGTCTGTGTCTCTCTCTGTGTGTGTGTGTCTGTGTGTCTGTGTCTATTTATGTGGTGTTTAAGATAGAATCTTAGATCTTTCAAGCTGGCCTTGAATTTGCTGTGTAGCAGAGGCTGGCCTTGAACTCCAGATCCTCTTGCTCCTAGCTCTGGACTTACAGGTATGTACCACCACTCACCTGATGAGTTTCACAGCGTTTTAACCCCAGCAAAAATCTGCAAATTTTAAGGGGAACAGATAGTGAGTATGTAGATAAATTTAATTCAAGGTATGAGGAACTTCTTAGAAGTTGAACAGCTGTGTATGGTATGGGGCTTTTGTTCTTTAAAAATATTTTTGTTGTCTCTCCCTGACCTCCTCTCCTCTCCTTTCCCTTCTCCTTGTTTTCTTATATAGAAATCTGAGAACCAAGTGTCTAGAGAGCAGACAAAAGACAAAGCAAGAGAAAATACATTTTTCTTCAATTCTGGAATCTGCTTACTCACAGCAAGTTCTAAAACAGCACCGAAGGACAGGACAGTCCCTGCAAGTAACTTATCATATCAAACACAGTGACAGAGATTCAAAGTCCCACAAATCTGGCAGGAGGGACAACGATGATAAGCCCAGTGCACAGAGAGTGACAGGTGCTGATCCCATCACATTTCATCTGAGGACGGGTCTGTAGCTGTGGGACTGATAAGGACAGAGTCACTGAGGTCTCTGTTCTAAGGATGAGCCAAGTGAAAGAGAAATATCATGGGCAATAAATACCAGCTGCAGGCACTGGGCGGCCCTAAAGAGTGTGAGGTGCTCGCAGTACAAGACAGGAGCCCCTCCCTCAAGGCAGCTGTTTGTAGGCTTCAAGTGTGAAGGCTGCCCCCTTTCTGAGTTCTAATTCAAAAAAACACACCTTTCCCTTTTCACCTCTGCATCTCATCTTTGGAAGAACCCAAATCCTGAGCATGCTCCAACCACCATCCACCTCTCTCTGGCTCCTTGTAGACCTTCAAGTATTGCCTAACGGACAAGGCTTAACTCTTCCTCTCTCCTTTTCAGTCTCCCCGTTCTCTGCCCGCCGTGCCCCACAGTGACCAGCAGGATGCAGCTGCTGGTCTAGTCTGTAGCTGTGAGGTGATCCTCCCCAAGCTTCCTTCTGAGCCCATTTAAAAATTATTTTATCAGCTGTGCTCGGTGGCCCATGTCTTTCATCCCAGCACTGGGGAGGCAGAGGCAGGCCGATCTCTGTGAGTCCGAGGCCAACCTGGTCTACATAGCAAGTTTCAGGACAGCTAGAGCTGCATAGAGAGATCCTGTCTCAATAAACTTGTTGGTGAGATTGAGAAGCTGCAGAAGGGAATCCTAGTCCCCCTGTAACATACAGACACCAGTTGCAGTACATATTAAAAATAAAAATGGTTTATCTCTTTCTCGACCCTGACGTCTCACTCCTCAGGCCCAACCCTGATACGGAGCCTTGAACAACTCTGTCGCTCTGCCCAAA
This sequence comes from Micromys minutus, assembly GCF_963924665.1. Classification (NCBI taxonomy): domain Eukaryota; kingdom Metazoa; phylum Chordata; class Mammalia; order Rodentia; family Muridae; genus Micromys; species Micromys minutus. The sequence continues at coordinate 29,837,666 of NC_137980.1, forward strand.
CCCGGTCTGAGCCGCTACCATGGCCCAACGGCACAACTCCCTTCCCTTGGCAGTCTTCCTCTGCCTACCTTCCTCCGTCCCGGGTGTTCCTTTACCCAAAACGCAACACAAACACAACTCTACTGCTTTTCATTCAGGTTTATATATATATTCAACTCTCAATCCACAAACCCTCTACACAACAAGATTTGCCTTGTGGGGCCAACAGATGCAGGAGATTTTGACTGGACACTGGAGTAACCTAACAACTTGAATCTCGGTGATAGTGACATAAACCCCTTCCTGACTCTTAACGATTGTACTACACAGCACCCCTTAGTACGTTACCCAGGTGCCGTGAGACAAACATGGGACAACTGACACTGAAAGGCAGTTTGTCCCTTGACACTTGTCACTTCCTCCCTGTGGGACCACTTGAGGAGGCAACAGATCTTCCATGACACAGAGGTGAGGGTGGCGAGCAGAAGCTGCTTTCATTGTGGTCTCTGAAGAAAGGGCATTTGAGTTAAATGTGGTGGCTTGTAACTCCGACACTCGGCAGACTGAGGCGGAAGGAATGTCAAAGGTTCTAGACCAGCCTCAGCAACGGTGTAAGACCCAGCCTCGGGACGTTAGCCATTTTGAATAAGTTTACCAGGCTTCAGAGTATGACGTCTGTCCTAGTTGTCTGATAGGTGGGCGCTAGGAGACTGGGGCTCAGAGAGCCCAGTGAGAAAGAGCAAGATACCACACGTAGCCGATGACTAAGGTCCCAGTGTGGAGAGCTGGGTGACAGTGAGACAGGAATTTGCTCTCTGCAGGAAATGAGGTCAAGGCCCTGTGGGAAGACTGTGGAGATCTGATTGACTGTGGGACAGGAATTTGCTCCCTTCAGGAAGTGAGGTCAAGGCCTTATGGAAAACGGAAAACTGTAAACTAGTTATGTATTCCAAGGACCAGAGCAGAGAAATAGAGAAAGACAGAGGCACAGAGAGAGAGACAGAGAAAGTGAGGGGGGGGGGGAGGGAGAGAGAGAGAGAGAGAGAAAGAGAGTGAGAGAGAGAGAGAGAGAGAGAGAGAGAGAGAGAGAGAGAGAGAGGAGACAAAGATAACCATGATGACCCATCAGGTGGGCAGACAAGAAAGTTATGTGGGTTCCTCACTTACTTTTTGAAAGCCACCCCCCCAGTAGTATTCTCTTCTGGGGACCAAGCTTTACTGGGGCCTCTGGAGTCAGGCCATATCCAAACTACTGCAAAAGCCTAGACATTCAAAAAAAGAAACATCTAAAGGAAAAGGTTAGCCAAGGACACGGATAGGACTGAGGAGACAGAGAGCAGCTGTCAACGGACAGGAGAAAGAAGAAGCCATCTAGGAGCTGGAAGTGTGCCCAGCCTTAGAAAGTTAACAGAGTAGCGAGTTCCTGGAAGCCAAAGAGGAAGCCCGTGAGAGAAGAAAGAGCAGCCAGCACTGCGTGTCAGAGAGAAGCAAGGATGAGGGGGCTCCTCTGAGTTTGGTCAGACTGGACAGTGGTAGATTTTAGGCGAGAAGTGATGGAGAGTAGGGGAGGTGCACGTTCAAGAACTCAGATCTACATGTGAAGAAACGGGGTAAATCGCCAATGCAGACCCAGTGCGGGGCTTTGCTGTTGAGTTGAAATGAGGGATATGTGAGCCTTTGGTACTGTGGAGAAGCAGGAGACAGGAGTCTCTTGGAGAGAGAAGGGAAGCAAGCTAGAGCTCACGTGCAGGAATTGATGTTTCTAATTATTTAGAGACTGAGACAATGGTATAGCTCAGTCTGTAAAGTTCTTGCCTTGTGTGTGTGAGGACTTGAGTTCAATTCCCCAGAACCCCCAGTTTTTAAAAATTGCGTAAGGCTGGAGAAATGGCTCGCTGCTAAGAGAGGACCCAGGATCCATTCACCAGCACGGAGTACCTCACAACTCCAGCTTCAGATCACCTGACAACCTTTTCTGGCCTCTGTGGGAGCCCACACTCACTTACTTGTACACACAAGCACTGGTGCACACAAACACACACAGTGTCAGCTGCAACCTCCAGTTCCTCCTGAGCCTCATATACAGCAATTGTTGCTTTTTCGTTCTGCGCCAATGTCGACTCAGAACTTACCCTCTCCTCCACTTTCTAGGGGCAATAAATTTGAAAACGCTGGTCATCTGGAGTCCATAGACAGGAGCTCATTATGCGATAAGCCAGCCATCCTTTGACACCAGCAGAAGGACACATATTTAGCGGGTCTCACTCACTTCAGCCCACCACACCCCGCATAGGGCACGGAGCCTGTACCTGAAAGCCGTGGTCTCAGCAGCATTTTGTTTTGTGCCAGGCTCTGGGTGCCCGAGCCTTCACATGCTTCTGCTTGCACAGACCCAAGCCTGTTCGCAGGTCTCCTCTTTCCTTGTTCAGTCCTTCCTAGGCTGACCGCGCAGTGGGGGAGAACATAGACCTGGTCTCTGGGATTTCCCAAGCGACATAGGTTTGATGGGGTAGGGATGAGAGAACATAGGTTGCTGACACTGTGCTCCGAGAGTCTGCTGCAGAATGGGGTAGGGCAGACCTGGCAACGGGACAGGCCTCGCCTAACGAGAGATAGCTGTCCCATGGTCTGTTGTGGAACTTCATGCTGAGATGTCTAACCTTGACCCTGTCCTTGAGATCATTATAAATTTATAGCTACCCGGGGAGGTGGTTTAACAGCGCAGCACATTGCTTAGCATGTACGAGCTTCTAGAGTCAATCCCAGCACATGGGGCTTGGGGAGGAAGGGAGAAATGGAGGGAGGTGTGAAGGAAGGAGTTTGATGAGTTCAGAAAGGTGGAATATGTATCATTCAGTCTTTTTTATTATTATTGTAGAGATTTAGACGCCCATCTCCGGTCCTGCCTCAGAGGTGTTCTGGAAAGCAAGCTCTCTGTGGAAGGGTGGCGTCGGAGACCCATTTTGTAACATACCAAGTGCTGTGATATCTGTAGTGGCCAGGATGATTTAAAGCCATCTGCATGATGTCTTTTGTGTGAAGTTGACTCAGTTGGCACTTTTGACCCTCCTGAACCAGGATTGGAATGGCCAAAGATCTGCTGAGGTCAGATGCTGGAGGCCAGGCTGCCACCTGCTCTGACACCCTTACTTGCCTTTGTCTTGTCCCGCTTTTCTTCCCAGGAGCAACTAACTGACCGTGTATTGACTTCAAGCACTGCAGTGGCCAGTGTATTGCCAGGAACTGAGACCTGCTCTTTTGTTTGTTTGCTTTTGTTGTTGTTGTTTTGTTTTCTGTTTCTTGAGACAAGGTCTTACTATAAAGCCCAGGCTGATCTAAAACATGCACAAGTCCCTGCCCTAGCCTCCCAAGTGTTTGGATTATAAGTGTATGTTATCACATCTGGATTGGCTTGTGACTTCTCTTAAGGGTGACTTACACCATGTCTCACCTATAGGGGCTGCCTATGGGAAGCATTCATCCCCCAGTGACTTCTAGGCTTCTGGATTGTTCTGCAGAGTGTAAGTCAATTACCCTGGAATCAAGGGAATGAAAGGGAAGAGGCAAAGGTTACCCACTGTCCTGTCTAGAACTTGTCAGACACAGAACATGCCTAAGTCTGGTCCACATTCACGGGAAGGTAAAATAGGTCCCCCTGCCCCTTTGGAGGAAAGAGTGCAAAATATCTGTGAACATATCATAAAGCGATCATAAACCTCTGTGAGGAAGTGTTACATGCAGGGGATTATTATACGTATGAATATATAAGGTCTTCTAATAGTGAATTAGTGAGCACTGGTAACATTTAATATCAGTTGGATGATATGTTATGTGTGTATGCGTGTGTGTGTGTGTGTGTGTGTGTGTGTGTGTGTGTGTGTAGTAGTTATGGACTGAATGTTTATATCCCTCCACACTTGCTGTATATAAAGCTCAAGCCCCAGTATGGTGGTGGGGTGCAACACAGTTCAGATCTTACAAGAACAACTTCACATGGTAGTTTTATGTAAAAAGACTTTTATGCCGATACAACAGTAAGGTAAAAAGAAAATTACATGTTTTTTAAATTAAGCATGTGACTTCAGGGAACTTCTCTAGAACTTAAGAGAACTCTTAGTTTTGGTCTGAGCCACTTCCTCCCAGAAGCACTTTCTGTCCTTTCTCTTAGCCTGTGTCAGAAGGTCCGTTGCATCCTGGCCTCGAGGCGCCTGTGACAACTTCTCCTTTGTTGTACCTGAAGCATTCACCCCTGTTCTCTTGGAAGCCTGTTCCAACCTGTTCCTCCTCCTACTAGCCGCCATTTTTAAAGTATGCTTGTGAATGGTCAGGACCTGCTCTCAGCCACCGTGGATGGGTGTGCACTGTCTCTACCTCTGTTTACAGTCATTGGTCTTTCTTAATGATCTGCTTGATGTATGATTAAGTACACGTATCAGGTTCTATACATTTACTCTTTTTTCAGTGGATACTAGAAATGCAGGCAAACATCCTGCTGCCTGGTTACATCAGAAACTGGTCCTTGCTGTGGTACATTTGGGTCTGGCTCTCTCTTCCCCACCAGATCCAGGATGAGCACACATCCCAGCTGAGGATCCCGTACCATCCTGGGGACCTTTCATGGGAGGGTTTTGTTGGCCTTCAAGATCAACATGTATTTCCTTTACCATTTTTATTTAAGATTTATTTTTATACTGTGTGTGCAAGTGTTTTGCTTACATGTATGTCTATGTACCCAGGGAGGCCAGAAGTTGGTATTAGATCCCCTGGAACTGGAGTTATGGATGGTTGTAAGCCATTTTGTAGGTGCTGGGAATTGAACCTGGATCCTGTGGAATAGTAGCTGCTGCTCTTAACTACTGAGCTTCTCCAGTTCCCTTTCTCATTACCAAGTTATGCATTTTTGACCATTAAGAAAGGCCTAGTAGACAAAATAAAACGTCAAGAACCTATTGGAGCAAATTGTGATTTGTGTATCAGGGAGACCAAAGATGGTGGTTTGGGGGCCTGCTGGAGAGAACACAAGAGGAGGAAAGTCTCTTACAGGGTGAATCTTCATGGGAAGCAAAGGAAATATTTAACTGGGAGTAGTTATATTTTCCTGGTCTGCTCCACTTTGCCAGGAATTCCTTGAGTCAGTTGGGAGTTTGTAGGTGGTTGATTTAAGTCTCAAAAAGGGCACTGTAAGGAACTAGCTCAAGCTTTCACTTTTGTTTGCACATCAAGCGAGGCAAGGAAAGGCTCATGTGTGGTGTGGTAACGGGCTATGGGAAGCCACTTTCAAGAGGGCCTGTTTCCGTCCATGTTGCAATAGAATTAATTGCCCTTTTTGTTCCTTCTTTCCTGTCCTTTCTTTTTCTTTCCTCTTCTTCCTCTTCCTAGTCTTCCTCCTCTTCTTTCTGTTTTGTTTTATTATTATTTCAGAGGAGGAGCTGCTGAGGACCAGTTTCAGCAGCAGAGCACACACTTTCTAGCCCCTCCCGCCAACCCCGTAGAATCCCACACAAATAAACCAAAAACCCCACTACCTCAACCGCAAACATTATTCTGAGAAGTCGATGTCTTTCCTGGCTCTGTATAGCACGGATAAAGAGTCTACCGGTGACAGACAGATGGGACTACAGACCTTGTCTGGCCTGCCAGCCATGTGGACCTTGAGCAATAATTGTGCCTTACAAGCATCATTGTTCCCACAATAAAATGGAGATAACAGTACATATTATGGAGTTTTAAGGATTAGATGAGATTGTTCATGTAAAACATTAACATTAATAAATGGTAGACACGACCACTACAGGAAAACATTCCTGAATCTCATACGTGTTCTTGCTTTTCCGTGTCCCATAATTACAGAGCCCTGGCTCAGGTTAATTAATGGTTGGCTGTTCATAGTGTTTATAAATGGTTCTATTCTCTCTCTTGTCATCACCTAAAATATCTTAAATCGTTTATGTGATAAAGCCTAACAGGCTTGTTCCTACTCTCTCACGGAAAGCACCACTTAAAATATAAACACTACTGTTAACATTTTGTCTAGGCTCCTCCCCACAGTTGCCTGGCAACATCCATGTGTGCCTGACTCACTATAAAAGGGGCTGCTTGCCCCCTCCTCTCTCTCTCTTGCGCTCTTGTCTTCTGGCTCCTGCTCTGTCCTCTCACCCCTCTCTTTCCATTCCCCTCCCCCTCCTCTCCACAAGCTCATGACTGGCCTCTACTCCTCTCTCTCTCTCTCTCTCTCTCTCTCTCTCTCTCTCTCTCTCTCTCTCTCTCTGCCTCTACTACCCTCTTAGCTCCCTTCCCCATGCCCTGAATAAACTCTTTTCTATACTATAGAGTATAGTCCTGTGGCTGGTCCCTCAGGGGGAAGGGATACTTCAACATGGGCTCGCAGAGGCCCACACCTGACTACACATCCACCAAACATATTCCCTCTCTCCTCATCTTTTTATAAAACACAACTTGAACCTGACTAGAAGCGATTCTAGCAGCATAGCCCTGAGAAAGGAACACACGAAAGGAGCTCAGGAGGGCTGTCGCTTCAGTCAGCAGACACCGTAACCGAGGGACATGGGCTGGAGTGAAGATCAAATCCTTCCCCACACCTGTTTCTGCCCTGGTGCTCTTTCCTGCTGAAGCAGGACAGAAAGCAACTTCCAGAGAAGAGCTTCTGTTGCCTTGGTAACACGAGAGCTGAGTTTGTATGACCTTTTCAACAGAGGCATGTGCTGCTGAGGAGTCCAGACACAAATCAGAGGCACCTGAGACAGTCGGGAGCCACTTAGCGTCCCCTTCCCTTTGTTTCTGACAGTCTGGAGACCAGGAAGAGAGCATTTGACATCTGGCTAGCACGCTGGGTACATTCTGACCTGGATTCTCTGCACAGACACTACAAACAGTACCTCCCTGAATGCTGTCCCTGTCCTGGTCTCGTAGCAGCGCGCATCAAGGATGTTTCCAGGAAGGCAGAGACTGTTGCTTCAGTTGGGACTGTGCCACCACCAGGGAGTACTTAAGTTTTGATTTCCCAGCAATTACGAGAGAAACTGAAAGTTCATTCTTCTGCTACGCTATCTGCCCCTGGCAGCCTTGCTCTCAGTGTGGGGGTAGTAGTTTTTCCAAAACTGTACTGGTACATTTGAAATGTCTTTGAGGCAGGACAGAAAGTTGAGGGAAACGAAGGGGCCATGAAAAGCAGAGAATCCCCTCTCCACAGATCTGGTGATGGCTCCTGTTGGCTGCAAGTCAGAAACTTCAACACAACAAGCAAGTCTGCCTGGAGACACTAAGACATTATTCCCTTCCCAAGAGATTCCAAATAGGAGTGTTAAAGGCCACAAATGGACCGTGTTGTGTTTATAAAAAGATAAAGAAAAGATGTCCTGGGTTTCAGCACCAATGTTAGGAAAAAGATAGAGTGTGGGGCAGTGTTCTATGGTGGCGTGGTGAGGTGTGGGGGAATGGGGTGACCCATGTTGGGCATCCCTTCCCCCTGAAGGACTAGCCACATGATGGTATAGTATAGAATGGAGTTTATTCAGGGCATGGGGAGGGAAGTTAAGAAGGTAGTAGGGGCAGAGAGAGAGAAGAGAGGGAAAAGGAGTAGAGGCCGGCCATGAGCATATAGAGAGAGAAGGTGAAAGGGAATAGGAGGGGCAAGGGGGTAAGAGCGAGAAGGCAAGAGAAGAGAGCAAGAACCAGAGAGTGAAGAGGGGGCAAGGAGCCCCTTTTATAGTGCCAGGTAACTGCGGGGCAGAGCGCACCTGGCTCTTGCCAGGTAACTGCGGGGTGGAGTTTGGGAGAATGCTAAGAGACTGTGTTCTGGCCAGAATGTTCACGGCTGTTAAGTTTAATTGAATTGGCTCCCTCTTCGCTGTCAACCCCATAAAACTACTTAAAAGATCATTTACAAACAAATTCTTTCGGGTAAGAGAACTAAGTAAACTGACTCATATTTTCTCAACCCAGGACCACCAGCCCAGGGGTGACACCATCCACAACAGGCTGGGCCCTCCTCATTAATAACTAAGAAAATGCCTTACAGCGGATCTTATGGAGGCTTTTTCCTCGACTGAGGTTCCTTCCCTCCTTTCAGATAACTCCAGTGTGTTAAGTTGACATAAGGCTAGCCAGCACACCGGCCTTTATCAGGTCAAGGGAGTGAGGAAGAGGCCAGAAGTCGGCCATCTTTATTATTTGTCTGTGGCCCCTTTCCCTGCCTGTCTCTCAGTCCCTCAACCTTGTAATGAAGTAACCTCGTCCCCTCACAGTAACTTAAGCTACAGTGGCTACAGGGATCTTCTTACCCCTTTCTTGTCAACTTTTCCTTTGTGGTGTTAATTTAGGGGAACAGAACAAAGTCAATTCTCAAGACCTACACCACATCAAACACCATTTGTTTTCTTCTCAAAAATAACAATACCCGTCCTTCCTCTTTTTAAAAATTAGCAGGAACAGAGTTGGTCTTGGTCACACACGCCTGTAGTTTCAAGAGGTAGAGGTAGGAGGATTGCTGGGGACGGCTGGGGACCTGCAGGGCAGTCACTGGAGTTCAGGATAGAGGTGGGTTTGCATGCCAGAAGACCGCTGTACAGGTGAGGACAGAGGGATGCTCAGCCCCTCAGTTACACACCAATCCGTGAAGGAATTGAAGGGCACTTTCTCGAGATAGCTTGTCTTCCTTTTCAGTGCACGGTAGAGACTTCAATAAAATTTCCCTCGTGAACATCTTCCTGTAGTTCAGTAGTGCCAGTTATATTTTTTGTGGTGACATCTGTTAGGTGTCAATATAATAACAATCAAAGAGAACACTGGCTGCTAGGTTCTCCCAGCATTCCTCAGTCCCTACCTGGTACAGGATCCTCCAGGTTGGAATACTCCACCCACCCACCCACCCTCCTCCCCACACCCATATCCTGGCTGTCCTTCCCTGGGCACCCTTCCATTTATAATCTCTCTTCGTCTGGCTCTCTCTTCTCCCCTCCCCCTCTCCTCACATGGCCCAGCTCAGTCTGGCCAAGTTCACTCCGGATTCTCCCGGATGTCCCTGCCTCTGGCTATGTGCTCCCTTTTGTCTACCGTAACCCTTCTCCACCATCCCTAGAAATGATGCCTTTTCTTTTTTTCTTTTAATCTGGTGAATGAAACCCTGGACCAGTCGTGCCTTTTCTTTTTTTTTTTTAATTTCTTTTTCTTTTTTTCTTTTTTCATTTGACAAGAAGTAGACATGGGTATGTGTGAATTCACGAGTGAACGTGGAAGGGGAACCGCCGTGCAGAAAGCATTGCATAAGCAGCTTTGGATGGTAGGGGTGAGGGACAGATGAGATATGAGAAGTAGAGAGGTGAGGCCCACAACCCAAGGTTCAGTTCTCAGGCCGTTCCTTCCTTCATTAAAGTCCCTAATTGCCTAATGCCTGCTAGCTACACACTTCTGCCCGTGTCCTCATGGAGACACTGCATGTACCAACAATAGGTGTGTCCACCCTTCCTTAATTGAGGACAGAAGGTTCAGAGGCATTAAATGCCTTACAGAAAGTCACATGGTTGTGGTAGGTAAGGAGGGCCATGCTTGACCTGTGTCCTAAATCCCAGGAGTTTCTCTCTTCTGTGACTCAGTCCCTTTGATAACCTCAACAGATAGCCCAGCCGCCCACCTCCCTGGGCTCTGTAACCTTCCCCATTATCAGGATGTTCCCAGTAATGTCACGGAAATAAAATGTCAAAACCTCTTAGTCTTTCGCCAAACCCAGTTCACTTGTAAATGTTTATAGTCAGTCTAATGGCAGTGTTCTGCCAGTTAGCTGGAAATACAACCTTGACTCTCTTCTCATTCGCCCCTGGCTTTGGGGGACACACCAAGTCCATGATGTGTCACTTCATAAAAGCTGCATGCTCGACTGTCCCGTTTCACCTCCATTGCCAATCTCATTACGCCTGTCAGCATTTGAACACAGGTCAGGCAGCAAGTGTCTGTTGTCCCTATGGTGTCTGAGATATTAGATCCCAGATGTTTCTATTGACAAAAAAATTCAACCACCAGGACACAAAGCTGAAATTACTTCATCATTATAGATGTGGTTAATGAGGTCCTCATGTGAGGAACTTGCCTCAGCACTGGATAAAATGTGTCATTTACTGCTGGGAACAGAAGAGAGATAACCATGTGAGCTCCCCAAAGGCAGGGGGTGCAGGGCCCCGGCTTTCTCCCATCTTTAGAGCAGTGCTGATCCCACCGACTGGGATCTCTGGTTCAATAGGCAGATCCTTCTTTTTCAAAGAAATCGTGTGTCTCTGATGCAACTGTGTGACATTTATTTCATAACATTTTAAAGCATTTCATGAACTTTCGCTCAGTTATTAATGCTACATTCTACACCCAAAAAGGCTGAGACACTCTATAAATAGGTATGAAAACATTTCTCATGCTTCACAAGTGACAGTCTAACTCATATCATCATTGTGGTTGCCATCTTCATCATTTGGTTTTAAGATACCAGAGTCCTGTCCTTGCAACATTACATGGGTTGCAGGAATCAAGCCCAGGCTGGGTAGCAATGCTTTAGCCAATGAGCCATCTGACCAGCTCTGTGTTTAGTTTTTTGAGAAGGCTTCGTATCCTCACTTCCAGAGTGGCTGCAGCACTCCACACTCAACGATGGTGAGTAAGATCTCTTTTCTCTATCCTGGCCACATTCCTTGCCAGTTGTCTTGATGGTAGCCATCCTGACTGGGACGAGACAGAATCTCAAAGTGTGCGTGTAATGTGTGAAATGTGTGTAGGCTGTATTTACATACATGTGTGCAAGTCCTCACGGCTATGCATGTGATCAGGAGCTAGAGTAGAGCCTTGGTTGTTTTTCTCCATTGCTCTCCACTTCACTGTACAGAAACAATCTCTCTCACTGAGGCTGGAGACAGGCAGATGGCCGGGAAACATCAAAGATCCTCTTACCTCTTCCTTCTCACAGCACTGCTGTGGGCATGCTTACACGGCCTCACCGGCTCTTTGTTTGAGTGCTAAGGGCTGAAATCAAGTCCTCATACTTGTGAAGAATTACCCAATGAGCCATCTCTCCAGGGCCTTGCAGGGTTGAGGAGTCAAAGTTCTGAGCAAGCGCTCTCCCACTGAACCTCACTCAGGATCCAACTGACCTCGAGTTTCATGGGGAGATGGTAACGGTAACTGGGCTCTGAGAAAGAACCACCCTTACAGGTTTCAGATAACCTTGCTTATTCGTTACTCTGAAGTCTTCAAATAGAATAAAGACACTTGCAAAATGGCCACATTTTGTCTGTGGGCAACTTTTCTCACTTGATCACCTCCTTTGATGAACAGAAATTTGTTCATTTCATGAAGTTCCATTTGTTGATTTGTTTGTTTGGTTTTGAAACACACAGGACTGTGTAGTCCTGGCTGTCCTGGAACTTGCTGTGTAGACCAGGCTAACCCCAGATCGTAGAAATATGTCTGCTTCTACCTCCTGAATGATGGAATCAAAAGTTTGTGCCACCGTGGCTGCCTTCCATTTGCCAACTACTAGCATCATTCTCTAAGTGACTGGGATCCTACTCAGGAACTCCCCTTTATATCTACAGCTTGTGTCCCCCTAATGCCCCTCTAATAGCTTCTGATCTTGCATTAAGGTCTTTGGTCCATTTGGAGCTAAGTTCAGATGGTTTCTGTAATTAATAGCTATGCTTTTCATTTCTGAGGCTGCCCCTCGGAGCAGCAGGTTTTCGTGAGCTCACAACCGAAGGCTCTTTCGAGGTAACTAGACCCAGGAAGTGAGTTCACTGCAAACTTGTCGATTGCCTTCCACCGTTCTATAACGGTTGTTCCCTGGTGTTTCTTCCCTCCTCTAGAATCAATTTTGATCATATTTTGTTATGAAATTGTGTATTTCCTCTTGGCTCCCACAGCCACTGGCATCTAAGAGCCTCTGGTGTTTAGATTCCTTAAGTCTCCCGCCTGTCTCCAGTTGCTCTGTTTCCCCCTTTCTTTCATTTTCCTCTTTATGAATCTGTTCCGTGAGCCGTTAGAGCTGCCTCCAGCCTGTCTCCTCCTCTTCTTAGCCTCCCTATCATTTTCCTTTTTCGTTCACTCCAGGTTTTACTGATGTCATCTCCTGCTTCCTGCTTCTCTAAGGTTTGGAAGGAAGGCGCTGTTCCTCTGCCAGTGGTTTTTCTTTTTTGAACTGGGAAGGCTTTAGATGTTCTTAGGATGGAGAGGCTCCTTTTATTCCTGTGTAACCTTTATATGAGTTTCCTTTGTCCCTCAGTTTTTAGTTATTAAAGATTTTTAGGTCATGAGTTCATCATTTTTCAGGTTGTAACCTAAGCATTTGTTGTTAAAGTGTTGTTGGGGAGAACCAAGATAGGACATGTAAATATTGTGATGCAAACATTTATTTATTTACTTACTTATTTGGAGACAGGGTCTTAGCATATAGCCGAGGCCAGTGTTGAACTGACTGTTCTAAAGCTGACCTCACGGCAACCATCTTCCCTCCTGGTCCCTAGCACTGCAAGCCGAGTACCGCAATATCCAGCTGACATTTTCATTTTTGTGAAAAAAAAGTTGGTTTTTTGTGGAAACATAAGAAGACTTTATATGTGCGACAGAAAATCCTTCAGTTATATTATTTTGTTCACGTGGATGCTCTCTTTTTAAATAGCAAAATATATTACTTTGTTAGTCTGTCTTGTTAGGCCCTTTTGACTTTTAATTCTGGCTAATGATTGAAAAGGTACTTTGAAACTTTCCAGAAAAACTGTATGCCTATAAATTTCTTCTTGCCTCTAGATGGTATTTGTTTCATTCATTCTAAGGGCTGCAATTGCAGGACTTATGTATTTAGCCAGTTGTGTGTGTGTGTGTGTGTGTGTGTGTGTGTGTGTGTGTGTGTGTACTTGCAGCGGCCAGGAGAGAGGGCATCAAATCCCTTAGAGCTGGAGTTTCAAGTGGTTGTGAGTGGCCCCAAGTGAGTTCTGGGAACCAAACTCAGGTCCTCTGGAAGAGCAGCTAGTGATCCTAACCACTGAGCCATCTCACCAGCTAACTCCCCCCCCCCCCATGTTCTTCAATGTTCTGCTGAGTTACTTCTGTGTTTGTCCCCTTGCACTCAGGATTTCCCATCTACAGTGTTGTACCACTCTGGCTCTTGTTTACTTGGTATTGTTTGCCATCTTTTTATGTGCAGTGTTTTATTACTATTATCTGGTTTCCAGTATGAATCCGTGTTCCCCGAGAGGCAGATCTCCGCAGGGTGTTTTCCAGCACACTAAACCTACACAAGTGAACAGCGAGTTCATTGGTCATGTCCCGAACTTGTTTTTTATTTTCCAGTGGAGTTGTCAGCGACCTTGCTGTGAAGCCTTTAGACACCCTGGCTCTGAGTAGAGTCCCATCCCAGCTTGTCTCAGGCAGGGATGTCACACCGGCTGATGGCTTTCCTCATGCCCACTGCAGAAGCAGACAAGTGACTGCCTGGCCAATTAGAAGGCCCCTTTCTCTAAACCTGTGTGATGGTTATTCTTGGCTGTCAACTTGACTACATCTGGAATTAACTACAACCCAAATAGTTGGGTACACCTGTGAGGGAGTTTTTTTTTTTTTTTCCTTTTTATCTTTTTTCTTTTTCTAAATTGCTTTATAATTTCAAATTATGGAAAAGATTTTTTTCTAAAATGGGTTAAATTGCCACGTTAATAGAAATATTTAGAATTTAATGCAACAATTAAACAATGTTTATATAGAAACCGTTAAGTGGAAACACCAAAAGTTTACAGAAAAGAAAAATACCCCACTAAATACAAGCTTGTAATATAGTAGCCATTTTATGAGCCCAGAAATTTCAAGGTATGAGGCAAAAGTCCTAATGATTGTCAGGTTTCAGTGTTCAGAAACGCATGTAAGACCTCACCTGTTGCTCCTTAGTCTTTCTCTTGGCTTCCATAACCTGCCCTAGAAATCTCCCAACATCCTCTTCCCCTTCATTGTGCTCACCGTGTCTATTAAGTGTGACCAATAGAAAGTTAGGCACAAGTCACTGACTTTCCTTTTGACATTTCCCCGGAAGGCCCACTCTTTTCTTATTTTTATTTATTTTTATTCACTTTACCTCTGGCTCATTGCCCCCTCCTGGGCACCCCCTCCCACAATCCTTTCCCCCACCCTCCCTACTCCCTTCTCTTTTGAGAGGGTGGGTGTCCCCTGGATATCTCCCAACCCTGGGACATCAAGTCTCTGTGGGGCTAGGCACATCCTATCCCATGGAGGCCAGACAAGGCAGCCCAGATAGAAGAATGTATCCCTGGGCAGGCAACAGCTTGTGGGATAGTCCCTGTTCCAGTTGTTCAAGACCCACATGAAGAGCAAGCTGCACATCTGCTATATGTGTGTGGGGAGGCCTAGGTCCAGCCTGTGGATGCTTTTTATTTGGTAGTTCAGTCTGAGAGCCCCAAGGGTCCAGGTGAGTTGACTCTGTTGGTCTTCCTGTGGAGTTCCTATTCCCCCACCCCAGGGCCTCAATCCTTCCTCCTATTCTTCCTAAGAGTCCCCAAGCTTCAACCAATGTTTGGCTGTGGGTGTCTGCATCTGTCTGAGTCTGCTGCTGGGTGGAGCCTCTCAGAGGACTGTCATGCTGGACTCCTGTCTGCAAGTATAACAGGGTATCATTAATAGTGTCAGAGACTGGAGCTTCCCCATGGGGTGGGGGAAGACCCGCTTTTAATCCTTATCTTTTGAGGTGGGAAGATGCACCTTTAATCTGGGCCACGCCTAATGATGACAACGTACATGAAGGACATGGAAGAAGGAAGTTTTCATCATTACCTGCTAACTCTCCCTTTCAGTGGGAAGGAAGTCCATCCCTTCACTGGCACCGGGTGGAGCCTGATGCTTTGAGATTGTGGCACAAGCTGAAGTCCTGCTCAAACATCCAGCCTCATTTGAGGTAATGGCCACTGTTGGACTAGCTGGACCACAGCCTACAAGCCATTTTAGTAAGTCCCATATATATTTATTCTATAAGTTCTGTTCCCTTAAAAACAAAACAAAAAAACAAAAGAAAGAAAGAAAGAAAGGAAGGAAGGAAGGAAGGAAGGAAGGAAGGAAGGAAGGAAGAAAGAAAGGAAGGAAGGAAGGAAGAAAGAAAGAAACCCTGGCTAATACAGCCCGGCTGGACCCAAACACAATACCTGCCATATACTAGGTCCCCAAAGACATGGCCTCTTCCAAAAGGGACATTTCAGAGCACAGCAGTAATTGAAAACTAGACTCCCTGGAAAAAAAGCCCAACTCTGACCATGGCTGTAGACTATAGGCTGGTGGTTTAATGTGCCTCCGTTTTCCTGCCTGTGGGACCATATCAAACACAGAGGATGCTTGTGGATATTACACTTCCAAATATATAAAACATCAGAATAGTGCCTTGTGCCTATTTCTTTGTCCTCGAATTCAGAGGACAAGGAGTGATTAGTGCTACTCCTTGGGCACATGACGTTGAGAAGAGATAAGGTTCACGTGACAGGAGGATAAGGGCCAGATGGCAGGGCTCTGGACCTTCACAGGGGTTAGGTTCTGGAACTAGCTGATCCTAAAATTGGCTGTGCCTGAAACTTTTCAGTTGCTTAATATTCTGTGGCTTGCATTAAAAAAAAAAAAAAAAAAAAAAAAAACAGTCCTGAGAGCAGAAAGACGGGTGTCGTCCACATCCTATGTTGTAAGTCTTTCTACTTCCTCAAGTTTTTCTCATTCTGATTCTTCTTCTTCTCCCACGCCTCTACTAAAGGGAAGGCTGGACTTAGGGAGGACACTTTTGAAGTGTTCATAGAGAGTGAGCTTGGGCATGTGAACTGTTTAACCCTGTGAGAACCCTGTAGGGCACAGCCAGTGACCAGTCTAAGACACACAGTGAGCCGGTGGCGGTGCCTCCACCTGCGGCCACTCTAGATAAGGTCAAATTCTAGACAGACTTCAGAACTCCGTTCTAGTCAGTACTGACCTTCAATTGTGCTTAGTCCCTTTTAAAAAGACGGCGCCTACCCCAGAGCTCTCTAGTCAAACCTGGGGTCACACACAGGTCTCAGTAATCTTTCTAAGGCAACCAGTCATCGACTTTTTTTTATCTACCTGTCCTCAGTCTCAAAGCTGAGTCTTATTTGCAAAGAAAATATGACCTGGCCACACAGCTCCAAGGCCTCCATGTTCTCTCCTGCATTACTTTCTCCTCACAGCAGGCCTGACAGTCGAGGTCTCCGCCATCTTTGTGGCTGATGGCAAGGCCTAAGCCCAGGCTTCTGTGTCGCGCTGGCCTGAGTTTGAGTTTTACTTTTCCTGGTTACGGATGGTGGGACACATGGGCAGGAAGAGGACATGGGGGTAAGTGGGTTTTTAACCCTGTTCTGTCTCATCACTAGTCCATCCTCTAACACAGTGAGCAGGTACCAGATGCATGGGGCTCTTTCCCACACCAAGCACTTAGTCAGTGTTTGCAGCCTCTAATGCAGTCTGATTCTGACACCACTGACCCAGAGGTAACACCCGATGCCCCAGGTCATGGATTTGGTGTGCATCTGGCCAGTTCTTTATAAATTTGGAACTCCCATGGCCCCTTCCTTGCATTGCAGTAGTTTGTTAGGATGTCTCAGCGAATTCAGGGAAGCCCTCGTTTATGGCCACCACATACTGACCTTTTGCTTGTAAAATCCTGGTTTCCAAACAAGGTGTGTGCTTTGCCTCACCTCCCAGGTTTCCGGGAGTCACCCACCGTTTCAACGTAACAGCCTAGATATGAACTGGTTGTTGTTGAAGCACTGAAATCAGGTAACATTATGCTGTGTGTCAGTTACTTTCTAGTCACTCTGAGGAAATGTCTGATCGAGTCCCATTTCAGGGGTGGATGTAATCCTCATGGCAAAGGCATGAACACGTGGCAGAAAGATCAAGAAGCACACGTTTAATCCCAGCATTCTGGAGAGGCAGCATCAGACAGACCTCTGAGTTTAGGGCCAGCCTGGTCTACATAATGAGTTCCGGGATGGCCAGGGCTTCATAGTAGGCTCTTATCTCCAAACAAAACAAAACACACAAAAAGAATGACCGATAAGAAGCAGAGAGAGACAAGTGCTGGTGTTCAGCTGAAGCTTTCCTTTCTCCCCTTTTGGTTCAGTCCCAGAACCCATCCCATGCGATGGTGGTGTTCACAAGCAGGCCAGGGCCTCCTTCAGTCAGTGAAAATGTCCTCCGGGTAAGCTCAGCACTTTATCTCCTAGGTGGTTCTAAATCCCTCTGAGCAGACAGCCCACACCGGGAATCGCACGCTGAGTGGGGTCCTCTACTCGGTGTACGTGTGGATGGTGACCACAGAGGCAAATTCCTCCCTGAAATCATGGAGCACCAAGTGACCCTTCCCATCTATGCGTCATGTCCGGGAACAAAACTCTCTAGTGTTAATTATGACTGGGGAGAACATAACAAGGATGTTTTATGGCGTGAGTCATCCAAATTTTATATTCAAATATAATAAAAGGATACATGAGTTACTAGAGCCATAGCTAAAGGGTTGAAAGACATCTGGCCTGTACTAAACTATCAGATTTTAGTCATCGATCCCGGAATAATTATGGCTATGTATAGGATACTGTGTGTGTGTACCTAGCTCAAGATTCATTTGATGAGTCATGTCCTCTCTGCCCTTCGACCTGGGTTGTAAGAGCGGCCATTTTACTTGCCATGATTTTCTATTCAAGTTCTCCTCCTACCTTCCCCTGCTCAAGGCCTCTGATGTCAGCCTTACCTTGGGGACCAGTCCAGGGCGATGAAGCACCATTGACCATGTTCTTGCTGAACTCCAGTCTTTCCATCTCCGCTTGTCTACACTCATTAGCCAAAAACACAAGACCCACAACCTGGCTTTGGGTTTCACCAGCTGCTACTCACAACGGCATTAGTGTCCTGAACATCTTGAAGTGAAGGGGTTGGATGGCCTCAAAAGAGTCTCTCAGAACCCCACCCACACCCATGTCCCTTACTCTTTGTTCCCTGAAGAAAGTCACAGAGAGAAGAATCACTAAGGTGGAAAAGCCCTCTTCACATTCCTTGCCATTAGCATTTTGAAGGAAATCTTTCCCTCTCTCACAACCAAATAATATTCTTAGTTGTCTAACAAAGTTGAAAGTTGTCTAACTGCTCACTGAAAAAGGTAAAAAGCAAAAATATTCAGACCAAATGGCTTCTGGGCCTCAGGACCTGACAGACAAACCAGGTCGGTTCAAACATGAGGTCCTGAAGAAGATTCCGTGTGCAGAGCCACATTTCACAGGTCTTCCGGTTTCTGTAGCCCAAGCTGTAAATCTGAGGCTTGTAAAGGACCAGCCTCCTGCATCGAAAATGAGAGAACAACTGATCTGCCCAGTGCTCTGAAAATGCGAGATGGGACCCTCCTTTGCTTTATCACTGCTGAGCTCCTACGGGAGGCAAATAGCTCCAAAGAAAAGAAAGAAATAGAATACGGGAAACGCCTGAGTCTGAGCTTGTTTCATCACACCAACAGTAACCCCCACTAAGGCCAGGCATATGTCAGAGTTTCTCAGCCTGGACACCACTGGGGCAAATAATTCCTTGCTGGGAATTGAGGCTGAGGGGCGGCCCTGTGCATTGTGGACTGTTCAGGGCACCCCTGGTCTTACTAGATGTGGTTAGCCCTTCTCTTCCACCACCAACCCCCAGCTATAGCAGTCCCCAAGGCTGAGGTTACATGAGTTGGGGGAACTTGTGGGTTCCTGCCTCCAGTCACCTCTACGAGGAGTGTCACTTTTGTAAAGATCCTGCCATCATACAAATTGGTTTGTACATTGTGTTTCGGTTCAAGAAAGAGTGAACCGCTGGGGTCTCAGAGGAATAAAGTGTGATCTAAGAAAAAAGAGAAAGCAGGCAGGGTGGGACATCGAGCGAGAACTCTAGACAGGATGTCCAGAGAAAGCAGGCAGGGAGGGGTAGCCCATGCTATGAGAACTCCAGGCACAGGATGTGAACCAATCTCCCGGGAGGTCAGGGTCACCTAAGCAGACCTGAGTTCCTGGATTTGTGTGTCAGTCTCCAGGTTCTCATGGTGACTTGTACGTGTGTGCGTGGGGCTGTGGTGACAAAGCCGACAGGATATGACGCTTAGCTATGTGACCTCTGCAACTCCTGCTCACGGCAAAATGTGGTGCAGAGAAGCCAGAGGCTTACTCCGGCCTTTTCGTCTAGCAGCCTACACTGAATCCAGGAATGATATCTGAATATCCTAGTCTCAAGAATTACTCATGTGGGGGATGGTGGGTGAGATGGCTCAGGGGGAAAGTACTTCCTGCCAAGCCCAATGGCCTGAGCTAGAGCCCTAAGACCACATGGTCGGAGGACAGGACTATTTGTAGAGTTGTCCTCTCTTCCGTTCATACAAGCGTAATACCCCCACCCACAACAAATAAATAAATAAAGACATAGACAAGTGAATAAATAAATGTAATAGCATAAAGCACTTTAAAAATTTACATACTGGTACTTCCCTTCTACACCAAACACAGTCATTCCTGTTCTAAACTAGTCAATACAATGAACAGATGTGTCTGTTGCTATGTAAGCATTTATAAAGGACTAGATATTAGATGTTCGCTGTTTAAGATGTGGTCTAGGGTTCTTGTGAGATGGCTCTGTGGATGTAGCATTCACTGATCTTACAGAGAACCGAGGTTCGATTCCCAGCACCCACACAGTGACTCACAGCCTTCAGTAACTCCAATTCCAGGGAGCAAGGTGCTGGAAACTGAGCCCGGATACTGTGCATGAACATCACATGCTATTACCCTCTGAGTATCCCAGGTATGTGTTTAGGAGGTGATATCTTCAACTCACCCTTGAGGCTTGGAAGTATTTACCTGTAACGGTTAATCTTGGCTGATAACTAGCCTGGATTGAGAGACACCTTGAAGATTAATAAAGCATGCCTGTGGGCATGTTTGTAAGGGTGTTTCCAGAGAGGATTATCTAAGGAAGCGTCTTAGTTACTATTCCATTGCCATGAGGAGACAACATGACCAAAGCAACTCAGGAAAGGAAGCATTCAACTGGGCGTTTCTTTGCAGTTGAGGGAGTAAGTCCATGACCATCATGGTGGGGAACATGGCGGCAGCAGGCGGGCATGGTGCTGCAGCAGTAGCTAAAAGCTTATATCTGATCCACAACAGAAGTGGAGGGTTGGTGGGGGGATGGCTGGGACCAGTCTTGGCTTTTGAAAAGTGACCCTCCCTGGGGCTGGAGAGATGGCTCAGTGGTTAAGAGCACTGACTGATCTTCCAGAGGACCTGAACCCAATTCCCAGTCAACCACACGGTGGCTCACAACCATCTATAATGGGATTTGATGCCCTCTTCTGGTGTGTCTGAAGATGGTGACAGTGTACTCATATACATAAAATATAATAAATCTTTTTTTAAAAAAAAAATAGTTGACCCCTAGTGACAGACCTCCAGGAAGGCTAATACACCTACCTCCTAATCCTTCTTAAGCAGGCTACCAGCTAGGAACCGAACATTGAAGTTTAGGGACGGATAGGGACCATTCTCATCCAAACCAGCACAGGACAAATGTGGTAGGCACCACCCTGAATGTGGTAGGCACCAGCTCACAGTCTGAGGACCTAGATGAAATCGATGCAGAGAGAAATGAAGAGGCACAGTATGTAGCCATTAGCTCTTGTTTAGAGCCTTGTCCCCGCCATGAGGTAATCTGATTTGCTCTGTGAGCCACTTCCCACCATAATAGACCAAAACATCTGAAGCCCAGAATTAAAGTGAATTCTTCAGGCCTTAATTTGTTTTCTTCAGATATGTGCCACAGCATTGGAAGGCTCTCATGTGGTGCCGTGCAGAGCTGGATAGTGTACTACCTGTAAAGTTCAGTCTTGTGCTTAAGTATTTCGCATACGGTAATTAAGCTTCTATCATGTGCCAACTGTGATCAAATGGTAATAGTACATTAAGCTCTTATCACGTACCAACTGTAATCAAATGGTAATAGCACACAGCATACACAGTCCTGTGCAGTATGAGATGTACACAGCAGGAACACTCTGGAACCAATTATCAATGCTTGCTACATGTGGGAGGTATGAAGATCATACATTGCCAACCTGCATCTGACCCTGCTTCCAACTCCAAAAACCTGCAATTTTGTTTACTTTGAGACAGGGTCTCACTATGTGGTACAGACTGGTCTGGTACTTGCTGTGTGACCCCGGTTGGCAGTAAATTCACAGCAATTCCACTGCCTCTGCATCTTGTGTGTTCAGATCACAGGCCTGAGCTACTAAATTCATCAAAAAGCTGACATTTTTATTGCTCCTCATGGCTTTTGCAAACTGTGTCCTTGGCATTCTCTCCAAGTATGTCAGACTGCCTAGATTACTCTACTCCCTGTGCTCTGGACAGCGCCCTCCAATCTGTTCCCAAAAACACCAGTGAGTCTGTCTCTGTTAGTTATTGATTAATTAAAAACAGATTGCACCCAGATTATGAGTTTGGGTTTTTTTCAGCTCAGAGCCCTAAATCTGATACTTATCATCTATTTGCGACCAAACCAACACCTTTCCAGTCTGGATTTGTTTGGATTGAAATTACAAAGCTATCACTTCTTCGACTATGGCCTGTATTTGTCTTGTGTCAATTTTTCTGGTTTTCAGATCTTCAGTTTCACCACAGCAGAATCCCAGAGAATGGGACTCTGGACTCTACCTCCTCTCCTTCTTCCTTCCCTTCCTCATCCTCTGTTTCCTTTAATGAGTTCTCTTCCTTCTTACTTTTCCTTCTTACACACAGTTCTGGTTGGCTTGTTCATGCTTCTCGACTCTGGGCAGCACCCAGGTGAACCTGAGCCACTGGGTGAAGGATTCTGAGTGAGCTCTACTTTTTTTTGTCTGTTTCCCATTTGGTTTTCAGAAGTCACTGTTGGAAAGAGGATTTAGGTTTAAATTTAAACACCATCATGTAGGGGGCCTTTCACCTCTCACCTTTACCAGTAGCCATTAAGGAGTGCTCTGGGTGCTTATTAAGAATACATATTTCTCAATCCCTTCTGAACCACACTGAGTCCAATTTTGTAAACAAAATCTTTAGAGAGCAGAGATGCTCAACCCTCCTAATGCTGTGACCCTTTGATAGTTTCTCGTTTTGTACTGACTCCTATCCAACCATAAAATTATTTCTTCATAACTGTGATGAATCACAGTGTAAATATTTTAGAGATAGAAGTTTGCCAAAGGAGGCAAGACTCAAAGGTTGAAAGCCATTGCTCCAGGAGCTTAGTAAGGGATTTAACTGCCTTAACTACAAGAGCTTGGGTTGAAGAGATGGTTCAGTGTTTAAGCACTGGCTGCTCTTCCAGAGGTCCTGAGTTCAAGTCCCAGCAAAACATGGTAGCTCACAGCCATCTTTAATGGGATCTGATGCCCTCTTCTAGTGTGTCTGAAGACAGCTACAGTGTACTCATATACAAAAAGTAAATAAATCTTAGAAAAACTATAGGAGCTTTACAGGAAGTAGGTGGAAGAAATGAAGAAGCTACTTCCATCCTTCTGCTTGGTTAAAGGAGATTGGTGTCTCTGGTGTTTGCCAGCGGTTTCCTCAGAATAGTGTTCCTAGATCATGCCATGTCTTTGATTTACATGCCACTCCTGTCATGGGCATAGCCCAGAAAACCCAGAAACTGCTGGAGAAAAGGAGAAAGAAAAGAAACAGCTTCTGGGAGCATGGCTTCTGGGCAGTGACTGGGATGTTGCTTTGGCGTAGATCTTCTACTCATGAGCTCTTTGCAGTACGGAGATTAGCATGGGGACTATTATATCCATTTTGCAGGTATGGAACAAGATTCAGAAAGACAGTTACAGATCGTGTGAATTGTAGAACTGAGACTCAAATGTAGGCTAACTCCAAAGGTCTGATTTTTCCCAGGTTACTGCTGGTCCTTCCTGTGTACATGGATATTTCTTCAAGAACCCAATTCGCCTGGTTTCCCACTGTATCCATGATCTAAGAACACAGACAATTTACTGCATTATGGAATCCCAGACCTAGAAATGACCTCAGGGCCAGAAATGGTGGCAAATGCGTGTAAATTACAGCATTAAAAAGGTTGAAGTAGGAAGATTGTAAGTTCAAGGTAGACCTAGGCTACAAAACAAACTTCTGTCTCAAAAACAGAAAAGAAAAAGAGTGAGTGTAAATGTTATTTGGCATGACTTCCTCGTGGAAAATGTGGAAACTTTAAATGTCAAACTAGTTCTCAGAGTGTTACAAAATGAGCCGGCTACTGCTTTGTTTCCCCAAATTTCACCCGCAGAATCAAGGTAACCCCTGTTCTTCTGTACTTCTTTGGGGATCCAGGAATCTCTCCATCACAACCGTGTATATCCCTACAACACAAGACATTTGCACACGGTTTCAGGAGGTTGGTGGCCCAGGCAGCGTCAAGATACTATGTGAGTTAAGCAGGGTGAACCAGCACAGAGAACAAATAAACCCAAGGATCCTAGATACAAAACTACCCAGAGAAATGGCTGCATTGTGTTCTGGGGCTAAAAACAAAATCAGCAACAGATACTAATTACGTGCTGAGTACTCTAATATGTTATCTTGTGTAAAGCTTACCTCAACCCCACGCATGTAACAATTAACTCAACACTATGTGTGTGAGGCTCACCTTGGCACTATGCGGGAGGTACTGTTCTTTCCAGTCCACCAGGTCCAGACCCGAAGCACAGAAGGTTAACAGCTCACTCTGCGGAAGCAGAATCACACAGAGGCTTGAGTTTCAGGCACGAGAATCCCTCATGCCATAAACATCTTGTAGTTTTCTAGATCACTCAGAATAAACACTAAAAAGTCCCCCCAGATGGCTGGCATCTCTGGCTTTCTGTCATTTTTTTTTTTTTTTTTTTTTTTGATGTTTCACATAACCTTAGTTGTAGTCTTCTGTTCTGTGAGTTTTTCCCCAGACAAGACACCTGCTGGATCTCTTAGCTCTTCCTGTCCTAGTTGAGGTCTCCCTGACAAGTCTAGTTAGAATTAGAACCCATCCACTCCATTCCTTGCTTCGTCTCCTCTCTAAGCACTTCTCCATCCCCATACTGTGCTATTGTGGCCATGTTCTCTAATCAGAAGGCAGAATGGACTATTAATGTCATATTATTAGTTGATTCATGAAAGAATCTCCAATGGCTGTTAGGTTTGAGGAAGAAGAATAAGGACCTTTATCACAGCTAGCGTGATGACTTCTGTCTGTAATTTCTGCACTATGGGGCCCAGTGGGAGGATTATGAATTTGAGGTCAGCCCTGGATTTCATAAAAAGACACTGTCTAAAACACACTACCATCACCACCACTACAATAACAACAAAGTGACAAAAGCAGGCAGGATCGCTCACACCAGTAATCACAGCAAAACCCCTATTCAAAACAATGTTACTGTTGCACTGAGGTGTGTTTACATTGACTGGGAATGAAATGAAAGTCTCCTAAACAATTCCACACATGCTATTGCAATTGTATCTTAGGTTACCCTGAGATCTAAAGTACTGCTGAGTTAGGAATACTTGTTTCTCAGATAGCAAACTGAACATTAAGAGTCTTTCTTCTGTTGGAAGAAAGTTCTTGTAGTGTAATGACTCCAAATTCAGTCATTCAGAAGATGAGTCACTTAGTATAGGAGTTGGACTCTGGACCTGGGTCCTCTCCTGTCAAAACCCCACTCCTGTCTCCCAAAAACTTTCTAGAGAAGTATAAGCCTCTAACAGAAGAAAAATTCAAGTAACAATGATGACCTTTCTTTCCTCATCCATTGCTAATATAGTAAGAGCTTCTCTTCATTGCGTTACTAGGGACCTCCAGACCACTGATGCTTTAACAGAAGACATATATTTCTCAACAGGCCAATTGACTTTCTCTTGTTAAAATGTAAGGCCAGAATCTGAAAAGAAATAAAAAATGTCAGGGCCTCACAGAAAGCCAAGTTTGGGCGAATAACCAGGAAAAAAAGCATGTGTCCAACTGACACCTATACTATTCCAGTTGTGTTTGGTTTCAGATTAGGGTTGAATGGTCTTCATTGCTGTTTGAATGCTAATTACAATTCTGTGCTCCTTTGTTGGGCTGGCAATCCCACTCCCTCCTCTCCTTGTATCATTTGTTTTCCAGTGTGTGTGGATGATGTGTGCCCATCTATGTATGTGCATGTGAAGCTCAGTGGTTGACACTGAGCACCTTCCTCAGTTGCTCTCCACCCTATTTTGAGATAGAATCTCTCACTGAGTTTGGCACTTATCAGTTTGGCTAGACCAGCTGGCCAGTGGGGCCCAGGGATCTGCCTTGTTTCCTCTTCTCAACATTGTGATTGTAGACACACACTAATGTACCTGGCTTTTACGTGGGCGCTGGGGATATGAACTTCCGGCTTCATGACTGAGCAGCAAGCACTCTGCAAACTGAGCTGCCTCCTCGGGTTCCTGTTTGTAATACTTCCCCTTGGCAGAGATAAGAAGGATCCTGTCCCTGTGCTTCACTGACTGTCCTCTTCTTCCCTGGTACCAGGGAGGGCCCTAGTCAGGACTCTGCCACAGTACATTTCATGCCTTACTGTGCTGACTTAGTATGCCTTCCTTCCCTCCCTCCCTTTCTTCCGTCCCTCCTTCCCTCCTTTACTTCCTTCTTTCACCCTAATCATCATGCCCATGGAGGACATTTTATAGTGAAACTGAAACTTTCCACTCAGTCCCCAAAGGCTCATGTCCATCTGCTAATGAAAAATACATCTGCTCCTCCTCCACTGCCCTCGTAGTCTTAGTTCCAATGAAAATTTGAATTCTCCTCTGAGACACGGGCTATATTTGACTATGAGTCCCCACAGAGTAGAAAAGTTAAATATTTCTAAAAATCAGTGGCATTGTGTCAACAGTACCATTTTCAGTGAGAGGAGCTGGAAGCAATACGGAACTCATCACGGCAGACATGAAATTCTGTAGCCCTCTGTCTAGTGTCTAGCACATAAGATGATGTAAAACAATCTCCAACAGTCCTGGGTATAAACTTAAAGAAGTATCAGAGAAGGGGGAAAGTTCTGAAGTCTCAGAAAGGCTACATGAAAACGCACACTTCTGCATAATTGCTCGTAGTTCCAGCTGGCACTGCTGCTTAGAGCCAGAATTGCAGGCATCTACACAGTTCACACAGCCTCACTGCAGGCATCTACACAGTTCACACAGCCTCACTGCAGGCATCTACACAGTTCACACATGCTTCCCCAGTGGGAAGTTGCTGAGCCTGAGCTACACAGGTGTCAGCATCCCATAGAGAGCATTCACAATACTGCAGCTTCCAGGTCTGACCTAGGCCTGCCTGTTTTCTGCTGACTGTTTAATATCCTCCTGATGTATTCATTCCAATGAGTGCATTATTGAAGTTAGAGTAGAACCAACTTCTGTTGCTGGTAGTCAAAGAACCATAATTTAAGACCACTCTCCCTGACAACTCACACTGAAGTCCATTTGAAAAACCGTATGGAAACCTATTAGTATAGAAACTTTCTAAGATATATACATATGCAAAAGGAAAGGGGTTTAAACAGAATCACCAAACAATATGGAAGAAAACGCTCCCACTAGACATCTCCTGCCACCACAGAAAACCCCCAATGCCAGCACTGGGTCACAGCTTGCTAAGTCATGGGGTCAGGAGGCGCTATGGAAACGTGCAAACATCTCAAGCTAAGGTTGCTTTCTGCAACCTGGTGGATATATAATAAGACCCTCTCATTTATGTCACTGAACATGGAAAGGTCATGTGTCCAACTGGAAGATTCACTGCTGCTGTCTAGTACTGTTCATACTGGAAGATACCCTGCAAGCTGCCAGACAGGTAATCACCGCCCAACTGCAAACCCTGTGACCTATAATAATGACCTGCCTGCAAGATATACCTGGGCACTAGGAGTGCAGACATTAGGGGAATACTTAATCTTTAGCTTGATTTAAGGCCTAGGTATTAGTCAGGGTTCTCTAGGTCACAGAACTTATGGGATCTCTCTATATATTAAGGGAATTTATTGCAATGACTTACAATCTGTAGTCCCACTAACCAACAATGGGCAGCTGTGAATGGGATGTCCAAGAATCTAGTAGTTTCTCAGTCCAACAGATGTCAAGTAAATGCAAGCAGGGAGAGGAAGGAAGCCTTCCTCCTCCATTGTCCATCATCTGCAATAGAAGGTGTGGCCCAAATTAAAGGTGTGAACCACTAAGCCTGGACTTAAGCTGTTCTTTACTTAGAAACTTGCTCCTTCCCAGGCTGGGCTTGAACGCGGAGATCTACTTGTCTCTGTCATATGGGATGAAAGGTTTGTACCACCTTGCCTGGGCCTAATCTTTTCATGACCACTATGCCTCAAGATCCAGATCAAATGCCCATGTCTTCCAGCCACAAGATCTGGGTCACAGGTGTGCCCTCCATTTCTGGATTGTAGTTCATTCCAGATGTAGTCAGGTTGAGGACTAGAAATATCCTTAAGTGTAGCAAAGCACAAGAGACTACATAGATCCCAGTCCTGGGGAAAAACAAATACTATTGTTTTGCTTAATTAACATAGCAATGACTCCTAATGAGAGTCTAATATACTCATGGATCCGAGCACTGCTTAGCCCTCATCGAACTTCTCATGGTCAGTGAGAACGAACACAGAGACCCACAACAGGACAGTGTGCAGAGAGAGAGAGACCTTGGAGCACTCAGTCCTTAATGGGATGACGTCATCAGATCTCTTTCCCCAGGGCTCAGGAAACTCAGAAAAAGAGGAGACAGATAAATTCTAAAGGCCAGAGGTGATAGATGACTCCAAGGAACCAGCATCTTCCAGAGACAGTGGGGCTGATGCACATGTGACTCACAGAGACTGTGGTAGCATCATGGGACCTGCACACGTCCATCCAAGCCAGACAGAGCACCAGGACAAGAGGGACGTGAATATGGAGTCGCAGTCCTAACCCAGGAGCCGCCCACATTGATACCCAATGGCAAAAGGAAAACCAGCTTCCTCTATGGTGTGTCACTGGGTATATAATCCACACTTCAGGTCAGGCCCCAGGCCCAGGAGTCAGCTGACATGAAACAAACTCAATTAAAAAAATAATAAAATAAAATAAGTACTTGAGAAAACTGAAACAAACAGACAAAAACTACCACATACATAGCCTAGGGGGCTGAGGGGAAGACTTCCTTCCTACCCCTAAGATAGCGTAGAGTTCTGTTCCCACAGTCTGGACATAAATACCTGCTTTAAGATCCTTGCTAGATTACAGTGGAGTGACTTTTCCAATACTAGTCTCCAAGATGACTGTCATTCAAAAATTATCTTCCTGGAGGCTGGGGGAGAGATAACACATATAGATTCATATTGACACGTTTAATTGGAGTTGTCCTACACAAAGGGTTGAGTTCATTACACTTCCAGCCACCCACCCAGGGAATCGTTGGATCTGAGAATAAAAGACAAAGCCAATGGCTGGGCACTTCTAATCCTCTGCCTTCTGCCACTTATCCGAAATCTCACACGGCTGGCTGGCTTTATCTCCTACAACTCCCACATCCATCCATATCCCACCGATTCATGGTGATTTTTCTTCCTCCTCCCCCGAGTCCTCACCCCCATAACTCTAAGAGTCCCACCCCATCTCCCTTTACCCAACCATCAGCTGTTGACATCTTTATTGTTCAATCAAAAACTAGTTGGGGGGGGACTGGAGAGATGGCTCAGTGGTTAAGAGCACTGGCTGTTTTTCCAGAGGTCCTGAGTTCAATTCCTAGCAACCACATGGTAACTCACAACCATCTGTAATGGGATCCAATGCCCTCTTTAGGTATGTCTAAAGAGCTACAGTATACACGCATACATAAAATAAATATGTAATTCTTTAAAAAAAAAAAACTAAATGGGGACAAGGACCTTTAGGGTTTGGATACGCAGATTCCCAACTAAATCAAAGTCTTAGAACCAATCTCCCACACTCATCTCATAAGCTACAGGCTGCTAAATAGGGAACCCAGTGCTAGTTGTGGGATCCCTCCCCTCAGTTTGTTGGTCAGAGGTATCTTGGAGACTTTGAAACGATAAAGCTTATCACAGTTGTTCTTGGTTTCCTGCCACAATCTGGTAGCCAACCCCACTGTTGAAGTTACAACACACACTGGCACTGGACATGTAGAAATCAGGTTAGTACTGTCCAGGAAGTTTGTTCACTACCTGAGAGCTTTCATAGTTAGAGGGTTAATGATCTGAAACAAAGGTCCTCCCCGGAGAAGCTGAAAAGCTCCTGACTCAGCATGATGATAAGACTACCTGCTGGCAAGAAAACCAGCATAATAAGGAAATCTGTGGTCAACTGAAAGCTGGAAAACTCCCGATGACAAGGTTAATATATGATAAAAATGTCTAGCATGTCTGAGACTACAAATAACAGATCTACAGATAAAACTTTCCACTCCAAAAGTTCCCTTACAAAACCTTCAAGTCCTCTTCATCTCAGCAAATACTGTCACTACTCCCATAGAGAAACCACTGCCCCTCGCTGTTCTAGCAGGGGACAATCTGCTTTGGTTGAAGCCAGTCTCCTCTTTCTTTTATATTTATGTTGCCTCAATCACTCCTAATCTAACAGTAGTATTAGGAGGTGCTATACAGGCAACTGGAAGAAAAAAAGTTTATCAGCTGTGAACTCTGTGAACAATGACTGGGGTGGGAAGATCTGCCCATCCATCGGTGCAACTATGGCATGAATATTGTAGCGGTAACCAATTGCTCTCTGATTGGCTCTAAAGCCTGCTCCATGGGAGGCAGCATGTCTGAGCCTGCACATCTGGACAAGAGCTGGTTTGCTAAATGTATCAACAGATTAGCTCAGCTCTGGGATTTCTTTGCACAGTGGATGGTGGTTAACACGGAGACTTATAACTGGTCAAACTGTAAAGAAGTGTCTATGATTGCTCAGCCACAAATGAGAAATCTATAGAACACCCCTCCCCAAGGCTCGGGACCATTGTGGAGGAGGGGTAGCAGGAATGAAAGAGGTCAGGAAGGGCTGGAGTGAAACCATCTTCTGGACATCAGAGGACCACTGTGCTCATGAGCTCACAGCCCAAGAGCAAGTCTATTAACATTCCAGCACAGAGCCCCATCCCTAACTGAGGAGTTAGCTGTGCACTGCTGACAGGCTCCTTGGGGGGGAGGGGTGTCGCTAAGCTTCAATTGATGGCCTCATGCCCAGGAATATAAAGGTAGCACAACTTAGACCCCATGACTTATTAAAACCAACAAAAAAGAACACAAAGTCGGGACATGGGGGTGAGTCTTGGAAACTTTAAGGAGAAAAATAGGAGAGACTATGTGCTGAAAGGAGCAAGCCGACTCTATAAATAATCTTCTGGCGTCCACGTGTGAGCAATGGCAGGCATGCACACAGTGATACACATGCACACATACAATAAATAAGTGTTTGTTCTGTTGTTTAGGACAGTGAGACCAGCCTGATGCCCCGGAAGCCGAATGACAGTGTAGGCAGTCTGTATGCTCTACTTTCCATAAACATCACTGTCCATTTGCCGAGCAAAAGACACTACATTGCTGATTTTATTTCCCCCGAAAATATATGATCTCGCTGTAGAGACTGACTCGTCATTCTGAAAATATGTGCTTTTCTTCCTTCAGAGCCCTAAAATGGTATTTGATGCCTCTTTATGTCCTCAAGAGTTCGTTCACTCTGGGACTGTTGTTTTGGCTAGTTTAGTCTGCCTAGGCTTTTGTAACAAACAACCCTGCCTTCTCCTTCTCCCTGTCCAGTCTGCCTCACAGGGAGACAGTGAAACAGCCTTTCTGAAGCTCAGCCCTTCCCTTCTGCGCAGGAGAGACTTGCATGCTTGGCTCTGTCTCATTTTTCTTCTCTTACACTCTTTTCTCATTCCCTGGACATCTGGACTTAGGCATATCTTGAATCTGAATCTGGTGAGTGTCTCTTAGAACCAGCCAGAACCATCTGGGCTAGGGGCCAAGGGTTAACTCAGAACAACCAATCCATTAGCACTATGCACATGTTAAACTATTAATAACACACATGATCAGAATCTGTTATATGGTATAAAGTAAAAATGGGTCCTTATAACAGATATAAAAGTGCTTCTATCCATCCCTCTTGCCCCTTATGGGGTCACAAACAACCGCATCACATGATGTCACGTGTACCTGGTTGGTGTCAGCATAGTTTCTTCCTAGTAAGAAAAGGAAAACTCTCTGGCACATATTGACTAATATATATTATATTACATACTATATGATAATATAATACATTATGTGGAATACTATAGAAAGTTATGATTTGGTTGAAGATGTTTGAAATATGGCTGTTTCTGCAACAGCTACCAAAACACAAGTAGTAGCTTGTGTTACTGAGGTTAGAGCACAGTAGTCTGTAACAGGTATAAAAACCATTTGGCACAAGCAGACTCCATCTTTGCGGTTTGCTTTGAGACAGGTTCTTAATGTAGCTCAGGCAAGCCTTAAACTCAGGGTAGTGTTGTCTCAGCTTCCCCAGAGCTGAGATTACAAACATGTACCACCATGCCCATGTGAGGTTATTTTAATCCAGTTTGTACCACCATGTCCATGTGAGGTTATTTTAATCCAGTTTTCCCCTTGTCTTTAAACAATTATTTTAAAATATTCTTTATTGTCAGGGAGCTGGAAAGATGGCTCAGCACTTAAGTAAAAGCCCTGATTGCTCTTCTAGAAGGCCCAGTTCAATTCCCAGCGCGCACACACACGGTGGCTCACAACCGTCTGTAACTCACCCACAGGTTGCACTGCCGTATCTCTGGGATGAAACCTGTCCCACTATTTTAATCTAATGACCCTACATTTAGAAGTAGATCAAGTGACAGATGTCACTCCAGTGTCAGTAAATCTCTTTTGTCAGTTTTAAACAGCACAGAGATATAAGGGGAAAGGCTCTTGGGCCAAGATCACTCAAAGTCTATTTTTTTTTTCAATTTAATTTTGTCTATAACATGGATTATGACCCAGCATTTTAAAAAAGTAGTTTAGCAGCTATGTTTATATATAATGTCAACAAAAGAACAGTTATAAATTTATATAAACAATAAAAAAATCATCAGTCAAGATCCTAAGTCTTCAGGGAACCAAAATGTGGGTCAACAGCCAAAAATGCTGTGGTTAGAATTCCACAGAGCTCAGATCATGTCACTAACATAAATAAAGTGTGAACCCTGACTTTGTTAATACTCAGTTTTCTAAGTGGCATAAAGCGTGACAAACATAGCAGAAATTGGTTAGATGTATCTTTTAGGGAAGTTTTGTAAGTATTATGCAAGAAGACACTATCTTAAGAGGGTGACATTGTTTTAGAGTTTCCAACCTGTGTGCTGAATACCCTTGGAACTTTTCAACTTTGGTTATATGTGTGTGAGTGTGTGTGTGTGAATGTTTGTGTGTGTGTGTGTGAGTGTGTGAGTGTGTATTGTGTGTGTGTGTATCTGTATGTGAGTATGTGAGTGTGAGTGTGTGTGAGTGTATGTGTGTGTGAGTATGTGAGTGTGTGTGTGTATGTATACATATATCTTGTGAAACTTAGTTGGACCCTTTTTGAAGTAGTTAAGCATCTTAGTTTTACCCTTAACATTCCTTTTTTTGTTTTGGAAAACTCCAAACATTTTGTCTCAGGATAAAACCTTATTTTTGGCTGAAGCCGAGGCTGCCAGCGACATGTTCAAGGTAATTCAGAGGTCAGTGGGGCCAGCCTGAGCCTGCTCACCTTCAGAGTCTATGCAGCACCCAAAAAGGACTCGCATCCCAAAAGTTACATGAAGATGGAAGAGCTTTCATTCTACTCCGTTCCTGAGGGTCAATTTAAATATGTGGCAGAGGCAAGGACTCAACTTGAAGAAAACATCTTACAACTCCAACATTGTGAGCCATATACAAGTTTGTGTCAGGAAGTATACTCCCACATATCCCAAGGTGGAATACCTTGTCCAGTGGGGAGTAGACAACTATAACTATCTTCAGAATGTACCTCCTGGGTTTGTCCCAAGACTTGGTGTTATTGGTTTTGCTGGTTTTGTTGGACTCCTTTTTGCTAGAGGTTCAAAAATAAAGAAGGAGGTGTATCTTTCTTTTCTCATGGGATTAGGTGCCTCTGTCTATTACCCAGAACAAGCCATCATCATTGCCCAGATCACTGGGGAGAAGTTATATGACTGGGGATAACAAGGGTACACAGTCGTCAAAGATTGGTGGAAGCAAAATTTTCAGAAGAATTCACCTGGACATAAATAGAAAAGTCCATTCTCTGCCCATTTTTATCAGTTATAAGTAAACATTGGAAACTCCAGACAGTAAATCAGTATTTCTACAGACAAATGGCAGAATCAGTCCTGGATATAGTAAACTGGCTTTCTTCAGGAAAAACAACACTAAGCCTTTTTGCTGTTTTGGGTGATGCCATATTACAGACCAACTAATCTGCAATCTTTCACATGGAAATAAGGTACAAGCCTTAGAACTCCTCATTCTTAGATCACTATTTATGTACACAATTAAAATCCAGATTCCAACAGCAACAACAAAAAAACTTATTTTTCCATATAAGTTTCTGGTTTTATAAAAACTTTTCTTATTATGGTTGTTTGAATAAAAATAGCCCCCCATGGGCTCATACATTGGAATATTTGGTCCCCCATTGTTTAGAAGGATCAGCAGGTGTGACTTTGTAGGAGGACTGGGAGCAGGCTGGGAGGTTTCAAAGGACTGAGGCCATTCCTAGGGCTCTCTGGCTAACCTCCGAAAACCTAAACCCAACGAAATGCTTTGCTCGTTTGATTGTTTTTTGAGACAGGGTTTCTCTGTGTAGCCCTGGCTGTCCTTGCTCTGTAGACCAAGCTGGCCTCTGCCTTCTCGGTGCTGGGATTAAAGGCATGTGCTACCTGGTAAATGCTTTAAGAACAGTCACTAAGACGTTTATGAAAAGCAAGGTTTTTTGTTTTTTGTTTTTGTTTTTTGTTTGTTTTTGTTTTTTTGGTTTTTTTTTTGTTTTTCTTTTTTTTTCTTTTTTTTTTTTTTTTTGCATGTTTGCATCTGTCACCCCTTCTGCTGGTTTTCTTTTAGGTTATTTTCTTTTCTTGCATCATGAGACACAGCAATAGAACAAAGTTTTGAACTTACTACAAGATATTTGAATCTTAATTACATCTGTGGCATCCTGTGATAAATTAAGATCAACTGTCTATATGGTTAAACCATAAGGTCTTAGGTCGGCTTCATCAAGACTTGAAGTTTTAGAAAATGTGTGTGTGTGGGGGGGGGAATCTAGAGTTCCAGAATGCAACATCTCAGTGAGAAACGGCCAATATGACAAAGCTTCCAGTGACTTTAGACAATGGGCAATCACTTACAAGCAAGAAGCCAGATGGTAGAGAAAATACACAGAATAGCAAAAATCTTTCCATGTTAACCTTGCAACGGTAGTCTGGGCTACAAAGTCTGTCTCCATGAAGCTCTGAGGACAGCAAACAGTTTCTCTCTTTAGAGGACAAAGGAAAAAATCAGAGGGAAGGTGAGGTGCTTAGCAGTACACACTAGACAGATGTGCTGAGGGAAGGTGAGGTGCTTAGCAGTGCACACTAGACAGATGTGCTGAGGGAAGGTGAGGTGCTTAGCAGTGCACACTAGACAGATGTGCTGAGGGAAGGTGAGGTGCTTAGCAGTGCACACTAGACAGATGTGCTGAGGGAAGGTGAGGTGCTTAGCAGCGCACACTAGACAGATGTGCTGAGGGAAGGTGAGGTGCTTAGCAGTGCACACTAGACAGATGTGCTGAGGGAAGGTGAGGTGCTTAGCAGTGCACACTAGACAGATGTGCTGAGGGAAGGTGAGGTGCTTAGCAGTGCACACTAGACAGACGTGCTGCTAGGTTCACCATGGCAGGCTGGCGCCAGGGTATTGTGTATTCATCTTCAAAATGTAACATGGAGAGCCTGAATCTAACTTTGGCATGGGTCCTACACTCCGTTATACTCAAGAATTCTAAGGGTGAATTAGACAGAAAATAGGATGTAGATGAGTTACATATCCAAAGTGCGCTCTTAAGTAGAAATGAAGTAAACACAATTTTTTTACAACTGTTAGGCAGAATATAGTTAAATGGAAGCTCAAGGCCAGAGGTAATGTTTGTTTGTAGACTTAAGGAAACATTTGTATCTAGTTTTCTGGGCCTTGGAGAAACAACTCTAAACATACAAATAGTATGACTTAGAGGGATGCCCCAAGTCTCTTAGGGGGTTACCACACTCCCCCTCCAGCCAGGCGGCTACCCTTGCCCTCTACACATGTAGTCTCTGTGTTTGTCAATTACTACAGCCTTCCCTCCCCATCTGCATGTGGAGTCTCAGTCACCCCAGAAGTGCTTAGGCTACTTAGTGTCTGCCGATCTCAACCTGACCTTCTTCCACGGCCAAACACTGGGCTGGAGTTAACTGTGAACAAAGCATCAACGGTGTGTGTGTGTGTGTGTGTGTGTGTGTGTGTGTGTGTGTGCATGCGCGAGCTAACCTATTAGTACTGTGTTCCTACAGGATGCAGGACTAGCATGTCTTCGTATTGTAAAGTACAGAAATCTGTCACCTATCCTCTTGTCCCCCTCAGAGCTACATCCACTAAGCTGAGAAACACTTGGGACACTCTGACACTGTAGCCGACTTCACTGTGAGGCATGAGCAGACGGGAGGTCGGGCTGGAAATCTATTTATTGTGTAGCATGTTTTCCATATCGTTCATTGGAAAAGTACATTAAAGCTCAGGATAGAGATGCAAGATATGGGGGGAAGGGCAGGATTGTAAAAATTATCATGAGTAATTTATCATTTATTATCATTTTTAAAATCGTCTACCTAGCTGAAAACTGTAATGAGTGTGTAGCCTCATTCTTTCCTGGTACTGTGCTTTACCTTATGTGCTCCAAATACTCAAGGCTCCCACACACCAGGCTGCTTTTTCCAAATCAAAGCCCTTCTAGAATTCTACTTGACACTGCAGCCAAAAATCAGCATATTCTCTAAGGGAGCTGGGAGCAAGAAAACATACATGTATACATTCAAACACTTATACAATGATGAGCATCATTTTAAAAATGCATTTTTATTTGTATGTATATACGTATGTATGTATGCTTGTATGTATGTATGCCTGCATAAGTTTATGTGTACCGTGTGTCTGCAGGTGCCCACAGATGGCATTGGATCCCCTGGAGCTGAAGTTATAGGTAGTTGTTAGCTGCCATATGTATGCTGGGACTTAGACTCAGATCTTTGCAAGAGCAGCCAGTGCTCTCCAAACCCTGGGATCATTTTTCCTGCCCCCATAACACCCTCTGGGGGAAAAGGACCTCTTGCCTCTGCTCAAAGAAGTAAAAGTGGATGGAGCGTGTAACAACAGTTAATTTCCCCAGACCTACTGACTCCTGTCTGTGGTGGGATCCAGGAAGTCTAGGCCAATAATTAAGACATGGATTGCACCCGCCATACTGTGGATAACCTATGGAGTTAATGAAAGGACTGGAAATCCTGAAATAACTCTGTTTTTCTTGTCATCCCTTCTCTTCCACCCTGCCCCCCATTTCTGCTTTCTTCCAGCCTCTGGAAACACTGCGTTCTCTATGAGGTCATGACCTGTGTATTATCACATTGTAACAACTGCTTCTTTCCTTCAACCAACCTCCTCGCCCTAAGCACTCTCATATTCTCCAAGCTACAAGAAGGCCTGAGTTCCCATCCTTCATTTCTGCCACAGTAGCTGCTTTATGCTCAAGAATTCAGTCTTCTCCTGGGAAGGTGTGGATGCAGCATCTTCAGGCTGGAGAAACGGCAGTCATAATCCTCCCCAAGTCTTGTCTCTCTTGCGGCTCTTGTATTGTAATATCTGTTCTGAAGTATCATCAATATTCTCTCTGCCATAGAGCGCAGAAGGAATCTCCAGAAGTAGAAAACCACTGAGCTTCACTGCCTTGGAGTTCATAAG
The DNA here is from genome assembly GCF_963924665.1 of Micromys minutus. Taxonomy (NCBI): domain Eukaryota; kingdom Metazoa; phylum Chordata; class Mammalia; order Rodentia; family Muridae; genus Micromys; species Micromys minutus. The sequence goes on from NC_137980.1 coordinate 29,874,801, forward strand.
GCAGCAGTGGATGGAGGAAGGGAGCTGAGGGGATATTCTGGTCAGTCCAGTTTTTATTCAAGAGTTGGTCACATCCTCAGTCCAGGTTCTAGAAAAGGAGCAGTCCTTTAGGGGAAAGAGATAAGGAAAAGCCTCACCTGGCCATGAGGAAACCAGACAACCTTTCGGCCTAGGCATTTCCGGTATCTCTGGCCTCTGTTAAGAAGGAAGCTAACAACATTTTTAAGGATACATCCAACTTCTAGCCAAGAAAGAAACTGGTCATTTTTCTTTTTACTCTAAAGCACCTCACTTCCTATTCTCATTACAGTTTTAATTGACCCCCCTGCTCCTCCCCTCTTGAGTATTATCACTTACCCACTGCCATGGGTCCCCTGCCCACTGAGTTCCCAGAATCCCCATGCATCATGAACTGTTTAGAAGAAAATGACTTCCAGGCTGATGAGATCACTTAGCAGGAAAAAGCACCAAGTGTGACCTGAGTTTAATCCCAAGAGCCAATACTGTCAAGAGAGAACACCAGCTCTTTACAAACTGTCCTGTGACTTTATACCATGACATGTGCATGTGGATGCATGTGTGGCCCAACACATAGACAGGCAAACAGACAGACAGATAAATGTTGTACATACATACATGACAGACAGGTAGACAGAAATGGAAATTTCCGGTTTCTTTAACAATTCAGTCATATAATGTGATGTTATTCTAGAATCTGTCTTGTGAGAGGGCACATGATGTTTAGAAAGAATATAACTGGAACCCCACTGACAGTGAGAGGATGCGCTTGCATTGCTCTGTTATGCAATGCTTGGCTTCTTTGCTGATCTCACTTCTTTGCTGGTCTTCACTTTGTACATGCCAAAGAAATTCTCATGAGATTATGGCTGATTCTGGCCAATTCGCTGACTCATGCCAATTCTGGCTGGATCAAGCGTCTACTGCTGATTCTTGTTTGGTGTTTGCTATTGAACTGGACTGCTGGTTTCCTGACAACAAAGAGTGGAATTGTCCCAAGGAACTGCTTCTAAGCAGGTCCACAAATCCCATTTTCATATTAATGTTCTTTCTCTCCTACCACTGGTTGGTGGGCTAGAATGAAAGTTAAAACCTTTAAGAACCCTAAATAAAGTAAATTTTGAAAAATCTAAGCCTACCATAGATAGATAGATGGATGGATAGATAGATAGATAGACAGATAGATAGGCAGGCAGGCAGGCAGACAGATAGATAAATACATAGAAAAATAAAGATGTAACAACAAAAGGTAATGGTGGCATCATTGTTCTAAGTCCCATGACTATGGTGTTCCCTAGTCACAGGGACCCACTTACGGCTTTGAGTCCCACCCTAACTGAGACCCTGCCTCCAGAACAACTGTCTTTCCCTGATAAAGACAGCAGTAACTGGCCTGTTGCACTTTAAGATATGGATACAGTTTGTGCTTAAAAATAAAATCTCAGAAAACTTAAAATCTGAGAACAAAGGAGGCTCTTGAAAGACATGGAAAAGCAATGAAAAAACAAAACTCGGTCCAAACAAAGGAAAGCTCTTCTCACAGAATCTAGAGCTGACAAGAGAGAGTATGCTGAAACCCTGCAGGCTGTTTCTCTCTATGCCTTAGAGAGGTCAAGGCTCTGGCAGACTGTAATCTCCACAGGTGTTTTACTTCCTAGGGTGCATTTCAGAGCTGAATGCTGCTTTAAAGTTTAGATTGTTTTTCCTCAAACTGACGTTTCTCCTTCCTACCACCTTAAATGAGAAAATACACATCATCTGGCATAGTAAATCCGAAACAGAAACTGAGAAAAGCAACAGATCAGGGAAATTTGAATTCACAGAAAGGAAGTGTCACCCTAGAATAACTAGGGAAAGAGACTCTGAAGAACATGCAGACCCTGGGAATGAATGTTGCCATGGGAACATGCATGCTGTAGTAATTGTGTGTGTCACTCAATGAAGCAACCAGACTTTTGTTTTATTGTTATTTTATGTTTGCGTAGTATAAGGGTAGGACACATACCACAGTGTGTGAGACTGGTTTGGTATTGTTATTTTATGTTTGTGTACTATATGGGTAGGACACATGCCACAGTGTGTGTGAAAGTCCAAAGACAAAGGTACTGTTACACACTGACCCATCTTACTGTCCTGGGAGACAGGGAATTTAAAGGTACATTGAGGAGGGTTACAGAACTCATTTGGAGACAATTACCTTTGACTACCAGGAGCAGAAGCCAACTTTGCACCTTGCTACTAAGGCTGCTGTCTGCCATGTCTAGATAACTTCTCTGAGCTGGGAGCAAAATGGAGGCCGCCCTTGTCCATCAGGGCTTCCCCTTCTCTGACCTTGTGTGGGGAACCGGACCTCACACCCTCCCCTTGAGAAAAGTCACACTGCCTTTTACAAGTCTACAAGTTCAACTTCCTGCTTCCGGAACAGAGCCTACTCAGGAAGTACCTGGGATTCCTGGAATGCCTCTCCGGACAAATAAGGCTTCCACACTTACTCTAGCCGATGATTTTATAGTCTGAAAACTTCCCACTCGCCAACGTTCTCCTTGGCCATCCTGAATAAAGTGTGCAGTACAAGGTATGTCACTGAAAATTGTCTAAGAGCAGTTTCACTGAGAACCAGCTAAAAGAGCCTTAACAATAACCCCCAATCCTCCACTCCCCAACCCCCTACCCTTCAACCCCCATCCCCCACCTCCAGTCTCCCACTCCCCGATCTCCCACCCTCCAATCCTCCACACCCACCACCCACCCCCAACTCCCAGCCCCACTATGTTCCTGCAGACACCATCCATCCCAGACTTTGCTGCATCCTTCCAACCAGGTATACAGTAGCATCTGGACACCCTGAGGGAAGAAATGGGGGGTCTGGAACCATAACTGGTGCCCAAAACGCGTAGGGTGATATCAGTCTAAGACTGGAGAGGAGAATACTCGGCAGATGTCACCGAAAATATTTTGTGTGAGGGCTGGAGAGATGGCTCACTGACTAAGAGCACTTGTTGCTCTTATAGAGAATCCAGGTTTGATTCCTATCAACCAGGTGGTGACTCAAGACCGTCCATAATTCCAGTTCCAGGGATTCAACAGGTGCTAACATGGGGTGCACAGACATGCATGTAGGCAGAACATTCATACACATAAAGAAAAATAAATCAAGGGTTTTTTTTGTTGTTATTTTTTTGTTTTGGTTTGTTTTTTTCAGAACAGAGAGTACTTGTGTGAGCTTGTGGTTCTGATGGTCCTTATCAGATATACATGAATGTGGTCCCCTCGTGATATCCTTTATTTGATTATTATTTGATTAGGGTTAACAGGAATGACCCCATGTCAATTTTAAAACCTTTCAGTGGAGAACTACGAGGTGAGCGAGAAGTGCTTCAGATGCTCTCCAAGTTCTTGACTATAGAGTATTTGGTTCATCCTGGTACACTCAGCTTGGCTGCTGGAGTTGCTTGTGGCATGTGCCTGGGCTGGGGCCTCCGGAGCCACCTTGGGATGTTCCCCCACAACTCAACAAGTGTGACAAATAGAGACACAGAGACTGGAACCGAAGCAAGCATCATGGGAGAGAGTGGAGAATACAAATTGATTCTTGTGGTTCGAACTGACTTAAAGACGGGGAAGGGAAGATTGCCATCCAGTGTTCTCATGCTGCGGTTCCTGCCTATAAGCAGACTCAAAGGAAAAACCCTCAAGTGCTCAAAGAGTGGGAGTGCTGTGGCCAGCCCAAAGTGGTGGTCAAAGCTCCAGATGAAGACACCCTCGTTCAATTACTCACCCATGCAAAAACCTTGGGACTGACTGTAAGTTTAATCCAAGATGCTGGATGTACTCAGATTGAACCAGGCTCTCGAACTGTCCTGGGAATTGGGCCAGGACCAGTAGAACTGATTGATGAAGTTACTGGCCACCTAAAACTTTACTAGGTAAGCTTTAGCTTGACGGTGATTCTGTCCGAAGACTAGGGGCTACATTCAGCAAGTCTCAGTGCAGAGGGACTAGGACAAAGCCAGCTGAGGAAAGGGACCTGGTAGCAGAAGACACAGACGTACCAGGAGGGGGACTTTGAGGAGGCGGTGCTCCGTGTGAGAGCTAATGGGTATCAGAACAAAGTTGGGGCAAGTCTTCTGGGGAAGCTGGTGTTCACCTGAAACCAGAGGGTAACAAGTTACTAGCCATCCAGGATGGGCAGGCAGGGTGGAACAGGTGTCAATCAGGAGTGTGTGCCAACACCTATCAAAGAGGAAGTGGACTGTCTGATGACGCTGGCCTCCCAGAATGCGGTCAGGCCCTCTGACAATTTTATGGCACCTGGTTTCCAATACCAGCCTGGGCAACCAAAGCACAGGTAGGAAATGGAGAGAAGCTTATCCCTGGGAGGGAATGTAATACCTGGCCCTCTAAATTCCTTGCAATCAAGCTCCACCCTGGAGAAATACACATTAAGCTGAGGAGAAGCTTTGCTCCCTGGTTTGCCCCAGCAAATGACCTCACTGCCGTCTTTTCAACTAAGCGCCAAATCTCAGCATAAAACAAATGTCTATACTGAGCTCTCCTGATGTTAACCCACAGATGAGAACCTGCTAAAAGACTGAGGAGTCAAGAAGTCAAGGTGACTTTTAATAGTGGGACAGTTCCACACCCATTATCTTTTCCCTGTCAAACCATCCCAGTTTGCCTCTAGGGTATCTGTGCTTAACCATCAAAAGCATTTGTTCGTTACCTTTGTGTCAAATCAGCCACAAGTTAATGACTGTCACTCTTGCCAGAACCAGAACATTAGATGAAAAGTGCAAGGAGCTTTGGGTTTTCTTTATCATGCATCCTGGTTCCTACCATATCCCCGCTATTGTACAGGGATCTGAAATATGGATGAACGCCTTAAACACAGTGTCTGGGGTTACATAGAGTTGGCAATACCATGCACTCAGTTGCCTAACCTGGTTGGTAGCAGGCTCTGACGACCTGCCCCTGCTTGACCCTCCCCATTGGCCTTCCTTCTTGGTGTTTCAGGAAAACAAATGGAGAAGCTTCCAACTGAAGAGCCTGCAGGTGGAAAGTATGGATATCGGCATTTTTGATACGTTATTAGAGGCTGTCTTAATCTCTGTTCTGTGGTTGTGAAGAAACACCACGAACAAGCAACTCTTCTAAAAGAAAGCATTTAACAGGGCTGGCTTACAGAGTCAGAGGGTTAGTCCACTATCATGGCAGGAATCGGGAATGTAGCTAATAGTTACATGGTTATCTTCAGGTAAGAAGACACTGGCCTGGTGTGGGCTCTTAAAACATCAAAGCCCATCCCCATAGACACACTTCCTCCTACAAGACCATACCTCCTAATCCTTCTCAAATAGTGCCACATTCAAATCTATGAGCCTATGGAGGCCATTCTTATTCAAACCACCACAAAGGACTCCAGTTTAACCCCTAAATGGGGAGAGAAAGGATGCCACCAAAAATGAAGGCGCTTGTTTCATTTCTGGAAGGAATAAAGTGAAAAATGGCAGCCAAAGATAAAGGGAGGGGGATGGGTGGCTAGGAGTGAGGTGTGCTCTCTCTCTCTCTCTCTCTCTCTCTCTCTCTCTCTCTCTTCTTTCCTTTTTATTTTTTTTTTTAATTTTTGTTTTTGCCCTCATTTTTCAGACAGGATTTCTTTTTGTAGCCCTGGCTGTCCTGAAACAGACTCTGTAAACCAGACTGGCCTCAAGCACAGAGATCTGACTGCCTCTGCTTCTCGAGTGCTGGGATTTAAGGTGTGTATCACCACCCACAGCTGATCCTTTCTTTTCTTTCAAAACAGTAAAGATGCTTATTTAAGAAACATTGAAAAGTAGTAGGAGACAGAATTAATACATTCACTAGTGTCTCAGGGATTCTATTGCTATGATGAAACACCATGACCAAAAGCAAGTTGAGGAGAAAAGGGCTTATTTGGCTCACACTTCCATATCATAGTTCATCACTGAAGGAATTATGTCGATGTTGGTTTTCTTCTTCTTCTTCTTCTTCTTCTTGGTATACTTTATTGGGTTTGTATATCTCAACCTTCTTTCCAACCCTTATTCCACCCTAATCCCTTCCAATACCGCCCCCCAACACTTGGTAGGAGAGAAAGAAGATAGGAGAGAGGGAGCGTAGACCTCTTAGACTACTTTCTGCTGAGTAGGGAGCTCCAGTTCCTTGGGAAATGTTGATCTTTCATCAGGGTATCTTTAACTTCTTCTTGTCTCTTTGCTCATGACCACTTACAAACCATAACAACTACAAGCAAACGTGGCAGAAGTAGCAGCCATCCCTAGCCCTCTCTTGGGACTTTTGCATTTAAACCCTCTCCAGAGTCCCCAGAATTAAACTGTCTTCAGCTGGCAAAATCACACCCCTGCTAGTGCACCAGGCAAGCCATGATCACCTGCTGTGAAGCAGCCTCTTATCCCACACCTGGGGTTAAAACCAAAACACATTCTTGTAACATGACTGGGTTTTTTAAGAAACCAAAATTCTCACTACAGAAGACAGGACAGGAACTCAAATGTGGCTGGAACCTGGAGACAGGAGCTGATGCAGAGGCCATGGAGGATGACAATTAGTGGCCTATTCCTTCTGGGTTGCTCTCCCTGCCTTTTTATAGAACCTAGGACTACAGCCCAGGGAAGAAGCCATCCACAAGGTGCTGGGCTGTCTCCCAACAATCACTAATTAAGAAAATGCCCTTCAGGCAGATCTTTCCCCCGCCCCCAGGCATTTTATTGAGGTTACTTCCTCTTTAACAGACGTCAAATTGACATAAAACTATCCAGCACAACATGAATCAGAGATAGTAACTAAAAGAAACTGATTTTTCCTCAAGCTGAAGGAACCTGAGTCTGGGTGCAAGGATTCTTAAGGGGGCCAGCACAGTGAAAGAGGGGTTAGTGCAATTTACAACTAGATATCTCAAAAACATCCAGGACATGTGTGACGCCCTCGAGTCTGGTCAAGGCACTGGAAAGGAAAAGAAAAATCAATAGAATTCCATCAGCCCCATTAGACCATAGAAATGAATGATAGCCTCAAAACTCTAGAGAAAAATGTATTGACAGAGGTGCACATAACAGGGAGGCTTGCTCTTTTTACACAGCAGCTACAAGAAGCCAGAAACCCCAAGAACGAGACCTGAAGGTTTCACCTGGACCTCATTCATCCAGCAGAAGGTGTGATTCTTGATTCTGGAAGTTCTGGACAGCTTCTAGAAAACGTTAAAGTCAAGGGAAGGCGTGGAAATCTTGGGAATGGTGACCATATTGAACGCTTGAAGAACAAAACCACAGTTGCTTCTGAGAGACAGCTCTCCAAAAGGTATTTGAAATATCTTATCAAGAAATACCTTAAGAAGAAGAATTGCCAAGATTGGCTTCCCGTTGTCACATCTGACAAGATTTATGAACTTCCTTATTTCCAGATTAGTCAAGATGAAGATGGGTCAGAGTCTGAAGACTTGTTGGCCTTTGCTTTCAATAAAATGCAAGTCTACTAAAGTAACCTGAAGTTGGTCTTTATCAGCAATTTTCTTTAAAAAAAAATTGTACTCTATTAAAATAAAAGTACACCTAACATTTAATCATGAGTTTATGATTGTAACATGAACATCCACGAAGCCATTGCCGTACTAAAGTTATTTAATATCTCAGGCACTCGTGACAAATCTAAGGTTCCTGGCCTGGATTCTTTTGCCCCCACTGTAGAAATCTGAATTTTGCACTAGTAATTTCCTTGATTTCCTTTCAGCTTCTCGCCTGTTTATGTATTGCTGATCAATATAATTCTGTTTAAAAAAAAAAAAACACATATCACATAAAATGTATCTTTTATTTGAATTTTTCAATAAATTATACCATATGACATGTTTTCCTCTGAAGGGCTTCTTTCTAATCCATGTATTTTTTAATACGACCACATTGCTATGAACAATGTGAGATCCAAATAAGTTCTGTGATACACTCTATTTACCTAGTAGAATACAGGCACACCAGCTTCACTCTGAGTAATCCCTAGTAAACCTTGCTCTCCCCTTTGGCTTATGCAGATCTGTGCACTAAACTGTCAAACCTCGACATTATAGATGGATTTATTTTTAAATCTGATCTGATAACTAATGTTTTAACTCAGTTATTTAATGTGATCCCTGGTGTGGGAACCTGCTTTCACCTCCTTTGTAGTTATTTCTTTTTTTTAATTTCTATTTCTTGTCTGTCTTTCTTTCTCTCCCTCTCTCTCTTCCTTTCTCTCTTTTTTCTTTTTCTTTCTTCCTCTCTCTCTTTCTTTCTTTTGAACTAGTTGAGTCTCTCCTTCCATGTTCCCACTTCTGTACAGAAATCTGTTGAAACATAGAATTTCTAATCAAATTATAAAAGTCTAAGGGAAGAATGAAAACCTTTTGGACATAGAAGGACTCAAAAATATCTTCTCCAGTTCAACAGGTGAGAAGCTGAAAGGAAATCAAGGAAATTACTAGTGCAAAATTCAGATTTCTACAATGGGAGCAAAAAGCAGGAATCCAGGCCAGGAACCTTAGATTTGTCACAAGTGTCTGAGATATTAAATATCTTTAGTAAGGCAGTGACTTCTTGGATATTCATGTTACAATCGTAAACCCATGATTGAATGGTAGGTGTAATTTTTTTTTTTTTTTTAAATAGAGTACAGTGAATGCGATCCAGTTAAATGAGGCGTCCAGTTAAATGAGGCGATGAACCAGGGAAAGGGATGAACAATGGAGAGAAATGAGAAAGGCTTCCTGGGAGTGAAAAGGCCAGCAGCTGGAGACTGTAATCACCTGATTGTAGGTACAACTCAGAGGTAAGGCCGGAAGCATCAGGCTCCACCTCGGTGGGGGGAGGGGCAGAAGTCAGAGGGTGAAAATTGGAGTAAGGAGCCATGGGGGTTGGGGGGAGGGGAGAGAACAGAATTCCAAAGATTTGGAGCTAGCATGGAGCAGCAGATTAAAGTACATTCAATAAGAAGATAAAAGACGCACTAAGAAACTCTCCAGGGAAAAAAATGACCTCATCAGTAACATTTATTGTTATCGACCTCATGGGCCCCTTGTGAGGACTAAGTTTGTTAATAACTGTAGAGTGATTGGAAGGGCCAGAATAAACAGATAAAAGAAAATTAAACTTGGCCGAGTGAGCCCTTGTTGTTAGCTCACAGAGCCATGGAGGAGGGGTCACTTCCTTAACTGCTGAGATTCATTCAAGCCCTAGTCTGAATCACTGAGTGCTTAGCCATGGCTAAAGATAGAAGTTTTATTAGCTTAGAAAACATACAAAAACTGTAAATATGTAAAACATTAAAAATACAGACACTGGGAAATAGGAATGAAAGAATGAATGGAAAGAACCCAAGACATGATGTCCCTGTCTTACACAAAGAACAGGATGGGCTGGGGAGGTGACTCAGCAGTTAAAAAGCACTGCATGTCCTTGCAGAGGGCCTGGGTTGGAATCCCAGCACCCACATGTTGACTTACAACCATTCATAACTCCATTTTCCTGGGGGTCTAATGCCCTCCATAGACACAGACCTACACAGAGGCAAAACACCATACACATAAAACAGTGTGGTGGTTTGAATGAGAATGGCCCTCAGACTTGGCATTGTTGGAGGAGGTGTTCCCTTGTTGGGTGGTGTGGCCTTGTTAGAGGGGGTGTGGCCTTATTGGAGGTATTACTGAGGGTGAACTTTGGGTTTTCAAGAGCCCAGGACAGCTCCAGTATCAATGTCTCTTAGCTTACTACTTGCTGTTCAGAATGTTGTAAGTTCTTAGTAGTTCTTAGGCACTACTCTAGTGCCATGCCCGGCTGCATGCCTTCATTCTTCTGGCCACAATGGTCATGGACTTCCCCTCTGAAACTGTAAGCAAGCCTCCAATTACATGCTCTCTTCTATAAGTTGCCTTGGTCATAGTGTTTCATCACAGCGACTAATACAAATTCTTAAAAAAAAAAAAATTGTTTAAATAAAGGAAAGAACATAAAAGTTCTTTTTAAACTGTTCGGATCTTGGTTCTGACTTTAACCAAAGGGATGGTGTGTAAAGCAGACAGAAATGAAGTAGAAATCTAAGTGTAGCATTTTCCTGTAAGGTCATTCATTAACTGAGATGTGATAACAAGGAGTTACCGTGGCTATGCTGAGAGATGAATATGAGAGAGGTGAATATGAGTGAAGCCTGTCCTCCTGGATCACATGGAAAATCCTGCCTGAAATCATTAGTTACTGATCAATAACCAACAGTAAATACGGTATACACTGATAAGAAGATGAACCCCCAGAAAGGATATAAACAGAAACACAAACAATTCAAGGGGTTGACACTGTCCTTTCTCTGGAGCAGGAGAGTCTGAAAAAGTACACAGAAGACTTAAGCTTTCCTTAGAAAACTTTCTGTAGGCTTTGAAATTCCCAATAATTTCCATGGATCACTTTGGAAAGAAAATAAAAAGCACTTAAGTATACATTTACAACTTGAATGGGGGAAATCTTGCAATTACCATGTTTTAAATGCTTAGCTTAATTTTTCGTTATTAACAGTTTGTATTATCTTCAAATTCTTATACGAAGATCAAATGTCTTCATGATACAAGCATGCAATGTTGAACAAATATTAACAGGTCATGAGTAAACCACCCCCACCCCACCCCAAACTGCCCCCACCCCTCCACCTTCACCCTACCCTCACCCATCCCACTCCCTACCCCGACCCCCCACCTCCATCCCTACTCCCCAGCCTCCAACCTCCCCATTCTCCCCAAGACAGGGTAGTCCTGTCTTGTAGCCTGTAGGACACAAGTTCTGTAGTCCTGGCTGACCTGGAATACTGGGTACACCAAGCTGGCCTCAATCTCAGATCTGCCTGCCTCAGCCTCTCAAGCGTTGGAATTATAGGTATGTGTCACCATGCCCAGCTCCAAATAGTTTAAAGTTTTAGATATACCAAATTACTAATTCTCCTAAAAAGCCCTCAAGCCTTGATAATCTATAAATCATGTCAAAAGTTGGAAGATTGTTGGTTGTGGTGGTATTTTATCCTAGAGCTTGGGAGGCAAAGGCAAACAGATCTCTGAGAATTCAAGGCCAGCCTGGTTTACACAAAGGAACCCTCTCTTGAAATAAGAAAAAGAAAGAAAGAGAGGAAGGAAGGAAGAAAAGATGGAAGGAAGGAAGGAGGGAAGGAAGGAAGGAAGGAAGGAAGGAAGGAAGGAAAAATTTTCCCCAATACAATAAAGGCTGAATAAGAACGTTTTTAAATTACATTTTATTTCGTTTGTGCATGTGTGTGGAGGAGGAAGAAGAGAAGGAAGAGGAGGAGGTGAGTAAGAAGTCTTGTATGACACTTTTCTAAAGCTGAGGTAAACTTCCTCACTGACCCATGAGTAGCTAGCTACTGCACGCTATGCTTTTGTTCCCTAGTTGGAAAAGAGGAGAAGCCAAGAAGAATCCAGAGGCTTCCTTTACATTAGGGAGGAAAATTCACTTTTGGAAAACACACGGATCCAATGCTAGAGGTGACTCCAACAGAATGGCGGCATGGTGCCAGAGAGGTCGGAAGTTCCCAGGTTCCCCTTAAGCCAATGAACAAGAAAGGGACCGAGGGAAAAGGGCCAGCGTGTCTTCCTTGTTCTTCACAGGCTTTGCCATTTTTGCTTTGTTCTATAAAGAGGAGAGTTAGTTCCTGTGACCTGTCCACCCAGAACTTTATGGCTTCCCTTAATTTCAGAAGAGGCCTGCTTGCAATTAAAAAGACCAGAAGCAGGAAACAGAAAGTCCTAACTGCTCCAGTTCAGGGTTCTGGTCTCTTCTAAGGGCTTCTTAGATCCCTGCCCCTCAGGGCCTTTATTTCTTCGGCCTGTTTTGATTACTGAAAGTAGTTCAGGATCAGCTATGGGTTTCTGTTTGGTGGCCTCTCTACCAAGGGTTTTCACAAGGAAAGCTGCCTCTCAAAGCTCCTGGGAATAGACACAGTGAGCCTCCAAGAAATGGAGTCTCCTATCCAGAGGCTAAAGGTTAAGGACGTAATAAGAGACTCCACAATAAAAATATACCCAGGAAAACGCGTCATAAACCACTTCCATGGTCACATTCTCTGTTACAACCTGGGCGTGTATTTCCGCCAAACAACCCCTGTCACTGGCATGATCTTTGTAGGAGCCAAAGATGTAGCTGGCGATTGACACCCATGTTTGTTTCTTTTCCTTTCCTTGAGAGACAGGGAAGTGAGGGAGCCAAGTGGGCTGAGCAGCTCTCCTCAAAGCTGCCTGTTCGTGCCTTTGAAGGAGGCCAACTCTCCATTCTTCTGTTCCCATGAAGTTTAATGATCCAAAATGGTTTTGCATCAAGTAAAAAACAAGAACAACTAAAGCCGCAGCTGGCATCATGGTTGTCTAAGAAGGAATGCTGAGAGTGGCCCTGGTTTCTGGCCATGTTTCCAAACTGAGATTACAAGCAAAAGAAATTAGAATCAGCTTTCTTGTGAACTGTCAAAAGCCTATCAAGAGGGTGAATGGTCCTTTCCTTGACTGCATTAGGAAATGCTGATATATATATATAATTTTTTCCGATTGCAAGAATATTGATCATAACTTTACAAGAACGGTGTCTTGGTTCAGAGAGATGGTAGTTCTATTATTCCATTTGCTGACTAGAAAATGTGTTGGATACGTAGAGCAGAACTGTAGATGTTAATTTTTAATTCTCTGTCTTAAAACATTAAGGTATAAAGCAACTATAAAATCCATCCATCCAAGGTGTAACATGGTGAGCCTCGCTGTGTTCACAGACTTAAGTGGTCATTGCTGTACACCTAATGCCAAACATTTCCTTCCAAAGGAACCCCATGTTTATGACCAGTAACTTCCCATCTCCCTGTGATCCTTTGCAACCGTGAAGCTTCCGTCAAAAGAACATTTTTGTGTGTCAACTTTGTCTTGATCCATAATCACCACCAAACTAAACCTTTTGTACTTAAATGTGTGAATAAAGACAGTAAAAACGAAACTGAAATATGAAAAGGTTGGTGGCAAATACAGCCAGCATGCTACTGTTCTTGATCCTGTCCTCTTACCACTTGTCCTTACTGGACACCTTGACTGGATGAAAGGCTACGGATACCCAGGAGGGCAGACAGACAGACACCCATGTAGGAAGAGAAGAAGTCAAGCAGAATGCAGCAAAAGTCTGTGAATATGGTACCCAGCTACCAAACAGGTGCCAAATGCAAAGAAAAGGCAAAGGGCTAGAGAGGTGACTTTGTGGTTAAAGCACTGACTGCTCTTCCAAAGGACTAGGGTTTGATTCCCAGCACCCTTATGGTCTCTAGCAACCATCAGTAACTCCAGTGCCAGGATTTCTGGTACCTTCTGGCCTCCGAAGGCATTGGGCATACACACGTGCACAGATATACTGCAGGCTTAAGAAAAACAAATACACATTTAAGGGAGGGTTGGGGAGGTATGTTGTATTCATGACAATGCAAACATGCTCTCTGTTAATACTGATCATCAGGAATGATGGAGAGGAAATAGATCACTGCTTCAGCAATAAAGGTGACTTTCGTTGTCACTTTGACGCCATCTCCTAAGACGTCATTCATTAGCTCAGAGCAGTGGCACATGCCCAGAGCTCAGGAGGCAGTTGGTTCTGTGTGAGTTTGAGGCCAGTGAGGTCTCTATACAGAGTTCCAGGCCAGCCAGAGCTACATAGTGAGACTCTGTCTTAAAAAGTAAAAGATTATATTCTTGAAGAACATTCAAATGTCAAGTTCCTCTTATAATAAGAGTTTGGGAACAAGATCCACGTTACGTTGTTCATCTTCCTCTCTCACCTATTTCTGAAAACAAAACACCCCAGATCTTGGGGGCTGTACCCAGTAACCATTTGTTTTGCCCTGTGACTTGTGTGGCACTATGAAGAAACTGTGGTTTGGTGTTTTGTTTTGATTTCTGTGTGGCTTCTATGTAAATAGCTTCAATATGTCCTATCAGTTGGTGCTTATTGCTGGCTGGTCTGGCTTATGGGTATGATCTGTGTTTCAATTCCTGTCTACATGGGTCTCAATTGTCTATTGGGTTCCAAAAACAAGCATTTCAAGGGGAGGTTCCAGCTTCATAAGGCCTGGCCCAGAGAGTGACACAGATTAGCTGTTGTCCTGCCCTGTGGCCAAGAAGCCACAGACTCCAAATTCAGGAGAAAGGATGTAGATCTTACCTCTGTGAGAAAGGGTATCAAAGAATTGGGAGAATATGTTTTCAAGCTGAAATATGAGCGTTCTCTCTCCTCTGTCTCTCTGTCTCTCTCTCATGTGTGCGCACACACACACACATACACTACACTATCTAGTACAAATAACACACATATGTAACCAACTTCAGGTCTGTAATGTGATTTTAGATTTCAGAGTCAAAATGAGCCATTTATGGAAAGAGCAAAAAGAGGGGTAGGAAGAAGAGATAATAAAAGAGAAACAAAAAATGAAGGAGAAGCCGAGTCTTGATCTTAAACACTGGGTTAAAACCAGAAAGTTGATAGGAGAAAAAAAAAAAAGGTGGTGGTGGCTCAGACTCTGATCCAAGCACTCAGGAGGCAGAGGCAGGCAGATCTGAGTCCAAGGCCAGCCTGGTCTACAGTGTGTTCCAGGGCAGCCCGGGTTACACAGAGAAACCCTGCCTCAATAAAACAAAACAAACAAAATCAACCTGTCATCAGGACTTATTTCTCTTCTGCTTTCCTAGATGTGTGATTACCAAATTTAGGCCGTTGGTATATTTAGAAATGTGTGTTATAAAGGCCAATCTTGAATCCTCCAGCAAAAACAGAGTTTGATAAACAGTGCAAACAAAGCTGAATTTGGTAAACAATAAACAAGAGGCACATGTGTATTAGCCGCGTGTCTCTTTGCTACCACAGAACACCCAACCAAAACAGCTTCAGAAGGCTATTACAGCTCTCTTCAGCATGAAAGGGAAGGTGTGAGGGAGGGCTGGGGGCTGTCCACGTGGGTCCACAGGAATCAGAGGGGATGGAAACTTATGCTCAGCTGGCTTTCTCCTTCCTATTTAGTCACATGACCTGGATTGGCTTTGGAGGCATTGGCATGAAGTAGACAGGTAGATAAATGTGTATCTATGCCTACACACATGTTTATACATACCTAACCATGTATCCTATCTATACTAAAGGGGCCTAAAAGCTAATCCCACAGTAATAAGCACCCCTAGGAACCTTAGCTTGGATTCTAAATAACCTTCCAGTGAAAGAGCATGCTGGTACCCCAGAGAGGAGGTCATTCTGGAGTGAAATGGGAAAACACAAGATGAATCTGGGATATTTTGTGATGCCAGAAAACAATTTTTTTTTTTTTTTTTTTTTTTTTTTTTTTTTGGTGAGTGACTGGGGAGGAATTGTCAGCCTGAAAGATCTGGCCTCCCTAACACCAAAGCTGAACAAACTGGGACAAGAAAATAAACGATTGTACAAGATTATGATTTATAGAGTAAAATAATAGTCTCTATCAAGATAAATCATTTAATGATAGGTTATTGGGGAATGAGAGAACTTTAATTAATGAATGAGCAAAGAAGAAGAAGAAAAAGAAAAAGGAGGAGGAGGATACCACCACTGGAGGTGAGATCTACCAACAGCTAGTAAGGTAGTTGGTAAAGGGTGCCAAGGGGTCAAGTTCAACATTAGCATCAGTAGACACACTGACATCCCCTAACTTCGATATGATCACTGAGAGGTCAGAGGAAAACAAGTCAAAAGATATCCACGAAGTAACAGGCCAACCTTCTTCAAACAGCAAGAAGAAATTGAAAAACACACATCCCTCAGTCAGTGGAAAGAGTTGGGAGGGGCAGGGATGGCAGTACATTTGGGTGCAATCCAGGCTGGGCTACAGAAACACAGAAAAGACAAATTGGAGAGTCAACTAATGTTTGTAGTCTACTTTATGTTATTAACCAAGATCCATTTCTGAGGTTCTTAGAATTGAACTCAGGACCTCCGGAAGAGCAGTCAGTGCTCTTAACCACTGAGCTATCTCTCCAGCCCTTCTGAGATTCTTTTATTGAAAACTCAGGAAATTTGTCTAAGCGGGCGGGGGGGGGGGGAGGAGAAGTAAAGATAAACAAACAAACAAAAAAAAAAACCCCACAAAGAACATGTATTGATTGAATTCTGTTTTCACCCCATTTCCTGAGTCACAAAAACTTAAGTATCAAAACTTTACTCTGTATTGAGCTGTCACAATAGTAATTATTAATGGATAATTATTCAAACTGCCTGTCTTCACGGCCGCTAATAATCATTGAACGCAAACTATGTCTTTCTTTGTCCATCTGCTATGTGTGTTTCTAGTAGACCAGTGAGGGGAAAAAAAAAAAAAAAAGGAAGAAAGGTTGGGCAGGGAGCCATGAGACACCAACAGTTAAAACCTAGCTGTTGGGCCAGAGAGAGGGCTTAGTGGCTAACAATGCCAGATGAGATTCCCAGCACCCATGTGACAGCCACAAATGCTGCCTAGAATGTCACAACTGTCTATACCTCTACCTCCAAGAGATCCAATGTCCGTTCCCGTTGGGTACGAGGCACTCAAAGGGTACATGCAGGCAAAAACACCCATACACATAAAATAAAAATAAACACATTTTAAAACAACAACCTCAAAAAAAAAAAAAAAAAAAAAAAAAAAGTCAGCTGCTAACTATAGCCCTCCCAGATGCCCCGGCTGCTCCACCTTGAGGAGAGCACACGTGACTGAAGCTTAGCCAGCAGCCTCCCCCTCTGAAGCCTGAGCATAGGACCTAAATCAAGCCAATGCAAATGATTTCTGAAAATTATGGAGGTTGAGAGGAAAAATCCCTCTTCTGTTCTGTTCTGTTTTGCCTAGAGCGAGAGCCTGATATGGCTGGTGTCCTCTGCCCAGGAGTCTGGAATGAAGTCTTTCTTACAGTTGGTCTGCAGCACACAGGCAGGCATCGAGCAAGAGGAGAGGAGGTGAGGATGGTGAGATTCCACCCCTTACCCCAAGACCCTGGCTCTCCTCAGTTAACTCTCCTGGCGGTTGAGTTCCCAAAGCAACCTGCACATCTCCATAGCTGATTAAGCCGACACTTACTCATCCGGAAGACCTCCCCCCTTGTTTGAAGAAGCTTGAATTCAATGTAATTCCTGTCTTCTGACAGTTCAAAGGCATGAACATCCCTGCACTTACAGTGTGACTGAAGAACATTCCAGAAAGCTCAAAGCTTTAAAGTGGCTATCTAACAAAACCTTGTTTGCACTGAGCAAGAACTTTACCACCAGGTTACACCTCTGGCCCCTTAAATATTTCTTTCCTTATTTATTTTTTTTTAAGATTTAATTTTTTTATGTCTATGACTATTTTGCTCACACGTGTGTCTGTGTACCGTGTGTGTGCCTGGTGCCTTCAGTAGGATAAAGACTCCATCCAGAACTAGAAACTAACATCCTGAGTGAGGTAACGAGTCACAAAAGAACACACAAGGTATGCACTCACTGATAAGCAGATACTAGCCCCCCCAAAGCTCAGAATACCCAAAAACAACTCACAGAAGCTCAAAAAGAAAGAAGACCAGAATGTGGATGCCTCAGTCTTTCTTAGAAGGGAGACTAAAACACTCATGGGAGGAAATACAAGGTCAAATACAGGAGCAGGGATTGAAGGAAAGATCATTCAGAGACTGCCTCACCTGGGGATCTACCCCATATGTAGCCACCAAACCCAAGCATTATTGCTGATGCCAAGAAGTACTTACTGTCAGGAGCCAGATATGGATGCCTCTTCAGAGGCTCTGCCAAAGTCACACAGATACAATTGAGGATGCTTACAGCTAACCATTAGACTGTACACAGGGACCCCAATGAAAGAGCTAGAGAAAGGACTGAAGGAGCTGAAAGGGTTTGCAACCTCATGGGAAGAACATTATCAACCAACCAAACCCTCCACAACTCCCAGGGACTATAACACCAACCAAAGAGCACACATGGAGAGACCCATGGCTCCAGTTGTATATGTAGCATTGTCTGACATCAATAGGAAGAGATCCCTTTGGCCCAGTGAAGGCTCATTTTCCCAGTGTAGGGGAATGCTAAGGCGCTGAGGTGGGAGAGGGTGGCTGGGAGAGGGATCACCTTCATGGAGGCAAGGGGAGGGGGAGGGAGGATGGGAGTAGGGGGAAAGGGGATAACATTTGAAATGTAAATACAGAGAATATCCAATAAAATAATTAAAAAAAAAAAGAGTCCATCCAGGAAGTGGAGTTATAAATAGCCATGAACCACCATATGGATGCTGGGAATTGAACCTAGGCCTTTGCAAGAACAAGAGCTCTTAACTCCTGAGCCATCTCTCTGAACCCCTCACTTCCTGAATTATTCCTTAAGCTTAAACAGCTGTAGACATAATAGAGAAGTTGTAACAGTGGATAAAGTTTCTGGGTATCCTTCAACAAGTTTCCCCTGAGGTCAACCTGACATGTGACCATAGCAATGATTATAAACAGAAGTA
This sequence comes from Micromys minutus, assembly GCF_963924665.1. Lineage (NCBI taxonomy): Eukaryota > Metazoa > Chordata > Mammalia > Rodentia > Muridae > Micromys > Micromys minutus. Next base: position 29,893,386 of record NC_137980.1, read on the forward strand.
CGATGCATTAAAAGCTGGTGATGAATAAAATTATTACCTGTAGAACAACAAAAAAATGGGAGTTTGTGTTAAAGGAGGTATCCTGTGTCAATTGGAAAAAATAAACTTTTCCATAAGTGGTATTGTTGCAACTGGATGGCCTTAGGATGAAGATGAAGTGTCTCTCTTCTTCCCACTGCACAGAAGAATAAATTACAAATAAAATTTAAATACGAACCCACTGCAGTAAGGAGAGCTGGATGACAGGCTCAGATGGAGTCGCAAGAACACGAAGCAACAGAAATTTCCTGGGACTCAGATTTTTGATGAATAAGAGGGACTATTAATGTAATTGCTACCAAGTACTTGAATTTATGGATACATACTGGGGTACTTTGGATCTTAAGTGTCTCCCAAAGGCCCATCTGAGGCTGCCTTGGTTCTCAACTCAGTATCATTGAGATAGCAAACCCTTAGTGATGGAGGCTAGTGGGAAGTCCTGTGTGGAGAATATGCCCTGGAAGGGACTGAGCGACTCTAGTCTCTCTTTTTTTTCCCAAGCCTTGGGTTGAACCATGATGGTGTGCTGTTTCACACTGGGCTCTCGAGCATCAGGGTTAATCCCTCCTGGGCTGATATTTAGCTGCTGAGAGCTTTTGATGCCACTTTTAGGAATTTGGCATTTGTCTCTTGTTTTAGACAAGGAAGTAGACTCAGATAAGGAAGCAGGCTCAGATAAGGAAGTAGGCTCAGATAAGGAAGTAGGCTCAGATAAGAATATTAGAAACAGGGACGAACGGGCTTTGTTTACTAATTTGTTAAATTATTACCTTATGTGATCTCTTAGCTTTCTACTTGAATTATCTTATGTGATCTTCTACTACTTCTCTTGATTACCTGTCTTTGATGTAGGTTAATGGTAAGGTGATATATGATTGGACAGTGGAGAGGTAGGCAAAGAAAAGACAGGTAGGGGGAAAGAGGCGAGGAGAAGAGATTCCAGAGGCAACATGGAAGCTGACATGTATGTTTCTCTTGGTGCATCTCTAGCTTGATGAGGTTGTTATTAGTTCTAAGGGTTTTGATGGGTTTAATTTATCTTTTCTGGATGGGAAGTTTATATCTTTGTCTGCTGGTTGTAAGCTTATTATGAAGAGGGTTTGTGGATTGAGAATTGAACATATAAACCTGTTTGATAAGTTAATGAATGTGAGTCATGTTTGTACCAGGCAGTAGAGGAAAGGAAAAGGTCGGGGCGGTTGTATTCACCCGAGATAGAAACAGCAGGGTGATGGAGTTTTTAGAGGCAGCATAGAGTGACAAGTTAGAGATTCCCTGTAGTGCCAGATGGCCCCGCGGGAGCCAACAAAGCTCTGGATAAAAAGTTAAGCCACCATTTAAAATTTATCGCTACTTTGATCTAGGAACTGACCATGTGTTTTGGATGTACCCAGAATGATATAAAAGCAGGCTGGAGAGAAATAAAGCAGCCTCAGCCTTAGCTGGAATCTTGTCATAATTTTGTCTGTTTTTCTTTTTCAATCCTCATTCCCTCGCTTGAGACTCTGTTGATGGACTGAGCTGGCCTGCTCATTTAGCCAGAATAAACTTTATTCGTTTGTTTATTTTATTTATTTACTATTTCACTTCCTTTGTTTTTTTGGCAAGATTCCCTGTAGCCCAGCCTGCCCTCAAGCTTCCTGCAGCAGAAGATGGCCTAAACTCCTGGTCCTTCCTTCTGATTCAGAGAGAGAGCGGGCATTTCTGCCTGCACTGACCACAGCTTCTCTTTTATGTTGGCTGCCTTGGGTGCCATACAGGTGCCGGGATACCACAGAGTTTTAAATAGTTGAGCGAGGCATCACTTTGAAACAATTTTTGACATCATCTCTACACACTCAAGCTGGCCTTCCTCTTGCCCCAGCCTCCTGGATTCTGGCCTAATAGCTGTGCAGCAACATACCCAGCTGAATTTTACCTTTAAAATACTTACAGATTTACTTACTCTGACTGCTTGGAAAGCCCTGTGGCAGTGAATACTTTTGGTACCCAACAGTGGTTTCTAAATTATGCCAAAAATAACAGAAACCAGGAGTTCTTAAGGAAATGGCTAATTTCAGAAAATACTGAAATACGTAAAATGTCTGGGGGTGAGAGGGCTCAGCAGGTAAAGGTAGTTGCATGGGCACCGACCTTCACACATGCCATTGCATGCACATATGTGCATCACACACACACAAATGCACAAATGAACGAGTGTAAAAAATGTAGGAGCACAAGAAACACACACACAATTGTAACACCAACGAGGATAAGAAAGATGGGAAATCTTTCCTTCTAGTTTCTTGAGGACACCTTCTAAACAGACTTGAAACAAACAATAAACATCCCTTTGAGGTTAAGTGATCTCCCAAACCCACCCAAGTGATGTGATCTCGTCTAAGTGGGGATCTGCTTCCAGTTGGCGGTGAGAGCTCTGCAGGAACTGAACCGTAAACTTGAGGTAAGAACACGGTGGAAAGGCAGGGTTGGCCTCAGCAACAAAATGCCTGCATCTGTGTAGCAGGACCATGGAAAGCAGCTAGAGCGGCTTCTCCAGGAAATAACAATTTGATTTGCATTTTAAAATGATGGTCCAGGCTGCTGTGAAGAAAGAAGAGCTTAAAAACATGGAGGCAAATGAGGTGTTTGTAGCAGTTCCCAGAATGGCAGTGGAGGTGAAAGAAAGCTGGGTGGGGCAAACAGACACCTCTGAGACAAAGCCGGAATGCAACCCTTGCCCATGGCTGACCAGTAAGGGATGACCTAGGCTCCTGTCTAAAGCTATGAGTAGATTGGGTGGAGGGTTATTTGCCAACATGCAGAAAGCAAGGCGGTATCCTTACCAGAGGAAGCAAATCAAAGGTTGAAACAGGCACTCAGCCTGCTCAGTGAGCTGATTTAAATATTTACATATTGAAAGATATGCAAAGTAGCAAGGTTTCAACTATCTCAAGCCAAGGCTTTGAGGATCATCGCTGAAGTTGCCTTGGGTGCTACTAATGTTTCTCCACTGTCTCTATTCCCAGCTCAGCACCCGTACCAGTCAAATCCTGGTTTCTAAGGGTTAACCCTCAGGCAGGAAAATTCACCTCCCTACCCAACCATCTGTGACCAACAATGGCCATTCCCACTGCTGCCTCTCCAGTCTTCATTTTCCAGCAGTTGCTCCTGACCCCTTGCTGTTCTCAGGGGCTCCTGGTACCTCTTGAGAGGATGGACTGGGCACTTTGTGCCCCGCTCTGGGTAGCATGATACTGTACATGAGTTAACTCAACACAGCCTGGCCTCTCCCCTCATGGACTCGGTCATTCAGGGTCAGGACCAAATAGAGGCAAAGATACAGGCATAGCATGTACCAATTACAATGAAATCGATGGGCCAAAGAATAAGCATATTTTTATGGCCAACAATGCCTTCCTTTTTTTTTTTTTAAAGATTTGTCGTGTTTTATGTATATGAGTACACTGTAGCTATCTTCAGACACACCAGAAGAGGGCATCAGATTTCATTACAGATGGTTGTGAGCCACCATGTGGTTGCTGGGAATTGAACTCAGGACCTTTGGAAGGTCAGTCAGTTCCATTAACCACTGAGCCATCTCTCCAACCCCCACACTGCCTTCTTAAAAGACAGTACCAACTTATAATGCTTCCACAAATCAGTCTATAAAATTGAGTATATACTCTGTGTGTATGTGTGTGTGTGATTGTGTAATCATTTTTTCAGGTTATAGATAAAATTTAAGGCATTCTTTAATGATACTGTCTTACACATTTAGTAGTAAATAGCCAAGCACAGTCAGCATCAATGGACATGGGACCTATAGGACATGCCAAAAACCAAGTTAGGTCAGACAGACCTTTAATCCCAACATCCAGAGGCAAAGGCAGGTAGATCCCTGTGAGTTTGAGGCCAAGCTGGTCTACACAGTGAGGTCCAGGACAGGCAAGGTTCTAGTCTAGTCTCTCAAGGTTATGTAGGGAGACTTTGTTTCAAAAGCAACAAAAACAGCAACCAAAAACTACCAACTTGGGGCTTACCTTGTGAAATAAAAACTCAACCCCACCCACCCAACCTCTTCTCTTTCTCTCTTCTTCTTCTTCCTCTTCTTCCCCTTCCTCTTTCTCTTCCTCTTCTTCTTCCTCTTCTCTTTCTCTCTTCTTCTTCCTCTTCCTCCTCCTCCTCCTCCTCCTCCTCCTCCTCCTCCTCCTCCTCCTCTTCTTCTTCTTCTTCTTCTTCTTCTTCTTCTTCTTCTTCTTCTTCTTCTTCTCCTTCTTCTTCTTCTTCTTCTCCTTCTTCTTCTTCTCCTTCTCCACCTCCTTCTCCTCCTCCTCCTCCTCCTCCTCTTCTTCTCCTTCTTCTTCTCCTTCTCCACATCCTCCTCCTCCTCCTCCTCCTTCTTTTTCTTCCCAATACATATTCTCACAGTCTGGCCCCTGCTGGTCTCAAACCCATGATGTTCCTGGCTTAACCATTGCTGGGATCACTCAGTCAGGACCAAGATCGGCTGAGAAAACAAGGAATCCGGTGGCTGGCAGTGTGAGCTAATTGGTAATGATGCCCTTACCATTGGCAAACTGTGGGAAAAGGCAGTTTACACATCTTGTTTTCATCCCAGAGTAATCACTGAAAGCCATAAAGCCACAAGAGGAAGTTCCTTCAAATAAGGGAACAAACGTAAGTACTCAGAGAACAGCACAGGAACGGACAGGTGTGGCCAGAGCACCTCTGCTAACCAAGGTTCCCGTTGAACTTGCTGGTTTCCTAACAAAGGCAGTAGTGGATTCCATGGGGGGCTGGGGGGGGGGGGAAGAAGAATTAAGTAGTGACTACCTCATGGCTGTGATTAAATTCTGAGGCCAGTTTGAGCTTAATCATCTTGTCTGGGCCTGTGGAGTACAGCGCTCCAATATGAGGAGAAGGGCAGAAAACACATAACCTGTAGGTAGCAGGTCATTAGCATGTGAGAAACAGACACACATTCTGGATTTTTGTATTTTCTTTTCTGAAGACACATTCCATATTTTATTTACATTTTAAGACTAACTTTCATCTCAAAATCACATATCCATACACCTATTTCCTTTTTGTTGACTTCACTTAAAAGTTCTAAGCATGTTTTATTAAAGACTGTAAGCAAATTGTCATGTCTGTTACATGTAACAAACGGGAACAGCTTTTAACAGAAATTTAAAACCCTAAACATCTTTTTATTATAAATACAGGTATCAAAACAATCCTGAACCTATTTCTGATACTAATAGTAATCAGCACCCACATCGCTTCAAGAATTAACACAATTGGGCTGGAGAGATTGCTCAGTGGTTAAGAGCACTGACTGCTCTTCCAGAGGTCCTGAGTTCAGTTCCCAGCAGCCCCATGGTGACTCACAACCATCTGTAATGGGATCTGATACCATCTTCTGGAGTGTCTGAGTGTCTGAAGACAGCTGCAGTGTACTTAGATGTAATTAATAAATATTATATAAAAAAGAATTAACAGAATTGGTGACTCTTCTTTACATCTGCTACTTGAAACAACTCCAGCTACAGCTCAGTGTATGATGGAAAAGTAGGTCAGTTCTGCTCCTCCTTCCTGAGACTTTACTTCTCAGGAAAACAAAGGTTTCCATGGCCACCTGACACTCTTGCCATGCTTCTGTCTGAGAAACCTGAATTCCATTTTGAATACTTCAGGTTCATGTTTAAATGACAGAGCTTTAAGAAGAGAAAAAAAAACCGTGCTGCACTTTTCTTGTTACCTGAAAACATAATAGGTGTGCATATATTAAATATATTCTTACGACTGTCCAGGTCATGTTTACCGGCTGCAATTCTTTTACCTAATGTGTGGGTATTTTGCATGGTGATATTTAATCAAGATGTAAACATGAGTGGAAGGTTGCTGATTTAAGTCAAGTTTGAGATCTACTAAAATTAGTTCCTGTACGTCTGTTCTTCTGGTGGCTGTGGAAGCTTCCTATTTCCTTTGGACGTCATAGGACATCTTAGCTGTTGAAGGACAACTTTACTGCTATAGGAATTTTGCCAGTTTGCTAACACGAGTCTGCTCCATGCATCCACCCTTCCACTGGGATCGCTGATTTTATACATATTAATTTTTGTTACAAATGTAACTGATGGAGGGGCTCCTGGATATTTAGGTCCACAGTCTACATTCAGGCTATACAATACAATCAAATACAATCAAAGAAGCAAGTCTACTAGGGTGGGGTGGGGGGATGGCAAATTCCTTTAATGCAGCACCAGGAGGCAGAGGCAGGCAGATCTGTGAAGCAGAGGTCAGCCTGGTTTACAGAGCAAGTTCCTCGACTACACAGTAAGACCTGTAATAAATTGGAAGAAAATAAAACCTATCAAAAGGATGGAACACTTTTCTTTAAGCCTTCTCAAACTGAAAAGTATTTATATTTGTGTATGGTGTACTAGTGTGTGTACATGTGTGTGGTGTATGTGTGTGTGCACATGTGGGAGGGTGTCTGTGTACAACATGAAGGACAGATGTTAATGTCAGATGCCTTACCCAGCCACTCTGCCTTATTTTCTGACACAGGGTGTTTTACTGACTCTTAAGCTCATTGATTGGTTGGACTGGCTGGCCATCAAGTCCCTGGGAAACCCCTGGCTCTGTCTCGGCACTGAGACACAGGTATGCATCACCACACAAACTTTGTATGTGAATTCAGGAGATGTGAACTTAGGTCCTCATATCTGCACAGTAAGCATTACCCAACCCCAATCCAAGCCCTAAAGTCTTTTAAACAGGTAAGTCTTGGTTGTTTAGGACATACAAATTTTTTCTATAAGTATATACTGAAAGAAGTGTTTGTCTTTATTGAGGAATGTATTCTCTCTTTCTCCTCATCCCTCCCTTTCTCTCTCCCTCCCTCCCTCTCTCTGACTTTTACTCTCATATTACTAGTTAAGACTCCACAAACACACATTCACTCACAAGGAAGATGCAATAGGAGATGGTTTGGTCAAGAAGGCTACTGATGTCAGCTCCATGACTCTTAGGTATTACAATAGAAGTGGTCCAGGCAGAACCCCTGATGGAGTATAAGCCAGTACTAAAGGGGGGATCCAAAATGGGGGGCCCACAGATTTGCTGAAACATACTTATCATTTCCAGAACTCTTGTTTTGACCATCAGGAGCAACTGGTTAAATTTTAAGCAGAAGGGACAAAAGGCATCTGCTGCCAAATGTGATAGATAGCCTGCGTTAGATTCCTGATACCTCATGGTAGAAGGAAAGTCAGCTCACAAATTGTCCTCTGACTTCCAGATGTATGTATCCCCCATATACACACACATAAACACACACACACACACACACATATACACACAGACACACAGACATACATACATATACATACACATGCACACACATACATACACACACAGAAACACATGCACACGCACACACACACACACACACACACAAAACACGCACACACAAACAAGCAAATAAAAACATAATAAAATTCAAGCATAACTACTTACTTATAAGTGTGCACTTGAGGCCAGTGATCTAATGGTAATGTTATGGAGTGGGTAGGGAGTATTTCCCTCTAAAATGCTGCATGTTGAAGCCTTGACCCCACTGGTGGCAGTGGGCATCAGTGGAGAACGCACAGTGGGCTCACAGCTGAAGAGAGAGTTGAGAGGCATGGACCAGGTGGAGGAAATGTGTTACTAGTAGTGTGTCCTTAAAGGAATAATTTGTCCCTGCACCCGTTCTGCACCTATTTCTGCTCCCAGCCAACCATTTGTCTCCCCATACCTCCCCAGCCAAGAGGTTTCAGCTTTGTCTAAGGCAATAGGGCCAGTGACCTGAAGGCCTGAACCATGGGCGAGCCAAGCCTCTCCCAATTTATGATAATTTTTCTTAGGTCTTTAGTCACAATGATCAAATGAATGACCAGACAGACTACTCTAACATTTTTTTTCTCCTACTTTTGTTGACTGTGAACATAATACTATTAAGGAAAGAGACAACTTCACTCCTGTACAGTGACTGCCACCAACATCTCCTGGCCAAGCAGACCATATGAGCTAGAAGGTCATTCATACAGTGTGAGCTGAGGTGTGTACTATGTTGCAGAACTCCTGAGGCATCTACAGATCAGGCCTGAGGCTGTTCGAATAGAATTTTTGTTGTACTTCAGATACTTTTTCAAAGCAATGTTTTTCCCCCACACAAATGAAAATTAAAGGATCAAGCATACCTTTAAAAATTCTGAAATTATCACCATTGATGGTACACACATGAAGCATGCTTGCTTCATCCATAGAGAAGGGCATTTGCCTCTAACTCTGCTGACTTACAGTTAGATGGTGCATGTTAACTACCTCATCAAATATTCTGTGAACGAGCTTCAGATGTATAATGGTTTCCTCTTAGCAACGTGTTTGAAATTATCCAGCAGTTTCCTGTTTGCAAACTTTTAACAAGAATAAATAATTCAAGTTTCAGAAGGAATCATTCCCAAGTGAAATTGCTGGAACAACTGAATTTGAGAAGCTTCTGAAAACTTTTCACAAAAGTGCTTCCTCAGAAAGTGGCTCACACCTTTAATCCCACCCATCACTGGGGAGGGGGAGGCAGGTGAATCTCTGATTTTGAAGTCAGCCTGGTCTACAGAGCAAGTTTCAGGACAGCCAGGACTACACCTAGAAACCCTGTCTCAAAAAACAAAATAAAACAAAAAAGTGAAACTGCAGAAAGTGTAAACTGAGGCAGAGAGTAAACTGAGGCAGAGAGTGTAAGCTGAGACAGAGGTGAGCGATGGTTGAAAATGAGCAAGGATCAGGAAATCGGCAGTTTCCACTCTTTAAGTCTCAACTTTCTGTGTATGTGAAACATTCATTCACTCCAGCCTTTTTGGATCACTTTTTCTCATCTAAATTACCGGTCTCTGCTATGTGTTCCTAAGAAATTGCTTTTCCAGGCTGGAGAGATGGCTCAGCTGTTAAGAGCACTGGCTGCTCTTCCAGAGGTCCTTGAGTTCAATTCCCACCAACCACATGGCGGCTCACAACCATATGTAATGAGATCTGATACCCTCTTTTGGTGTGTCTGAAGACAGCTGCAGTGTGCTTATATATAATAAATAAATAAATCTTTAAAAAGAAATTGCTTTTTTATGTGGGTGGATCCATGGAATAGAAGTGATAAAGTAGACCCCCACTTTAGCTCCATGACTTGCCTACACAAAGACACATGCACACACAGAGACACATATAGGCACACAGACACATACATGCACACACACACACACACACACACACACACTCACGCACACAGAGACACATAGAGGAGGTGCACACACACACACACCTCAAGCACAACAAACAAACAGATAAATAAATAAATAATAAAAAAAATTTTAAAGTAAATTAGTCATTTCAAAATTACTTTCACAGTAGGGTTGTGCTGTGTATTAGTCAATTTCCCATCAATGCCCAGTTTTAAAAAAACAAAAACGTTCTTCAGGAACTTATGAAATGGAGGATTTTGCCTGCCAGAAAAACCACTTCCCTTTATACCTATGGTTATGTCAAAGCCCACGCTTGCCTCCACACTCCTTGGGTCGTGATTCACGTGTACCTGTTATGTATTTAAAGCCCATGCCGTGCCAGCATCCTGGTCCTTGTGATCTCCTCTACTCTGAACATCCAGGCTGCTTCTGTTCACGTTCACAGTCCTTCCCTGGCCATGGCCAGTCTGCTGCTGCTGCTGCTGCTTCTTCTTCTTTCTTCTTCTTCTTTCTTCTTCTTCTTCTTCTTCTTCTTCTTCTTCTTCTTCTTCTTCTTCTTCTTCTTCTTCTTCTTCTTCTTCTTCTTTTCTTCTTCATCTTCTTCTTCCTTCTTTTCTTCTTCATCTTCTTCTTCTTCTTCCTTCTTCTTCTTCCTTCTTCTTCTTCTTCTTCTTCTTCTTCTTCTTCTTCTTCTTCTTCTTCTTCTTCTTCTTCCTTCTTCTTCTTCTTCCTCCTCCTCCTCCTCCTCCTCCTCCTCCTCCTCCTCCTTCTTCTTCTTCTTCTTCTTCTCTCTCTCCCCCTCCTTCTCTCTCTCTCTCTCTCTCTCTCTCTCCGACCCCCCATCTCTAATTTTACATGGTTGGCATTTATCCTGCCTATATGTCTGTGTGAGGACGCTGAATCCCTTAAAATTGTATTTACGGGCAGGTGTGAGCTGCCATGTGGGTGCTGGGAATTGAACCTGGACCCTTCGGAAGAGCAGCCAGTGCTCTTAACTCAGAGCCACCTCTCCAGCCTGGTACTCTCTCTTACCTACAATAAAAACTTTCTCCCCGTGGATGGAGCAGCCATTTCCATTTCCTTTATTTTCTGGCCCTCACAGTGACAGCTTCCTGAGGAAACCAGAGAAGGAAGAAGGATTTCCTTCCCAGTTGTTTCTGAAGTCTGAGTCTGTGGTTGGCCGACTTTGTTGTCCTTGTCTTTGTGATGCAGAACATTTTGGTTGTGGAAGTCTAGTGGATAAAACTGATGACCTTTGATAACTCAGAAGCAAAAGAATGTGACGTCTTGGGGCTGAATAGCCTTCCAAGGAGAGCCTCTATGACATACTTTCTTTAAATAGGTCTCACCGCCTAGTTTCCACCACCTCTCAATAATCAAATTAGGAACCTGTCAATGGGTTAACTCATTAAGTCAGAGTCTCAGGAACCAATCACTCTCAGACATCCCAACTTTTCCTTGTGTTGATCAAGCCTTCAAACAGCACAGAAGCACCAATGTGTGGGGTAGACAGCCCTTCATAGCTAAATTACAGGAAGGATTTTCCTAATGCTGTTCTTTAGGTTGACTAGAATCTCCCCTGTTGGGAAAACCGAGCTCCTTCAAAGTTTGCTTTAGTTATGTGGCATTTAGCATGGATGTATGAATTCTGGTCTGGTCTTCTGGGGAGTTTTGTTGTATAGAAGACTAGTCTTCAAAAAAAAAAAAGCCTCCTATAAATTTTACTGCTTAATAAAACCTGCTGAGAAATGAAACGTTCCCTGGGCTGGAGAGATGGCTCAGCAGTTAAGAGCACTGACTGCTCTTCCAGAGGTCCTGAGTTCAACTCACAACCATCTGTAATGGGATCTGATGCCCTCTTCTGGTGTATATGAAGACAGTGACTGTGTACTCACAAATAAAATAAATAAATCTTAGAAGGAAGGAAGGAAGGAAGGAAGGAAGGAAGGAAGGAAATGGAATGTTCCCAACCTACCTGTTACTCACTCTAAGGTTGTCTGAAGCAGGACTCCTTGCTAGGGCATGGCTGTGCTAAATTGTGTAGGAAGAGTGTGTACCACCATGTAGCAGGGATTCGGTCCCATTTCAGCCAGTTCCTAGCTGCTACCAAGTAAGTCTGTGTCTCTATTTCTTTATCAGTCAAGTAGAAGCAATAATGATACCACCCTTCAGGGTCATAAGGCAAAAAATTAAAAAGCATCAAGAGCCATGCCTATAGGTCCAGTGCCAAAGGCACTTACAGCTAAAACCCAGCAATTGAGCTGGACAGATGGCCCGGCCAGTTAAGAGTCCTGGCTGCTCTGCCGGGAGGCCCAGTTTGATTCCCAGCACCCACGTGGTGGTCGATAGCCTTCTGTAACTCCAGTTCCTGGGCATCCAGCATCTTCTTCAGGCCTCTGTGGGCATCAGGCACACGTGCACATACACAGTGCACAGGTATGCACACGAGCAAAACACGCATACACCTAAAAATAAATTTAATATTTTTAAAGGGGCAGGAGGAAAAACACTGACAATCTGTTTGGTTCCTGGAATTAAATAAATAAAGACTGTTAGGGTGGTTCATAACTATAATCCCAGAACTCCTTCAAGGAATGGGGGGGCAGAGTCAGGAGAATTGCTTGGAAGCTCACCACAGCTATACAGCACAGTGGGAACAACAGACAGGAGAGAACAGACTTCCCAAAGCTGTCCTCTGACCTCCACACGCCTGTTTTGGTCAGGTACAGGCTTACACCACAGAGAGATGGGGCTGGGAGATGCTGATGACAATGACAAAAGTAAAAGAAGAAACATCATGCCTAACATAGCAAGCGTTCAGTCTGTTACAGAAACCAAAGCAATATGGGGAGACAGAGGTAGGCTAGTGATAGAGTTCTCACCTAAAATGCACGGGCCCTGCGTTCAGTTCCTAAGACCTCAGGGAGGAAAAGAGAGGGGGAGAAGAAAAGACAGAAGAGAGAAAGATCTGGTCAGAAGGCCGGCATGATGGTGCATAGCTTTAATCCCAGCCCCAGGAGGCAGAGGCAGACCGGTCTCTGTGAGTTTGAGACCATCCTAAAAACTGAGCTTCAGGACAGCCAGGACTACAGGGAGACTCCAGCCTCAAGACACAAACAGGACAGTCTGAGCAGGCCTGCAATTCCAGGTTACCTAATGCCTTTTTGATTATGTTAAAAGAGGAAAATAAGGTGTAAGAATCAGTGAGCTTTGCCAAGCTGGTAGACTAATCAACCACTACAGGAACCACACCTTTGTTACCAGGCAGGTAGACTAATCAATCAACCACTGCAGGAACCACGCCTTCTCCTCCCAGGCATTAGTATTTAGCCCACTGTAATTGTAAAGAAGGAAAGGCCCTATTTGGTAAGAGATAGCTTTTAGCACTTCTGCCTGGATTACCACAGCCAATCAGAGCACAGGACTTTGCTCTTTGGACTACAGCCCACCCCTACCCCACCCTCCACTGGGCTGATCACTTCTCTCCCTTCCTGGAGTCTCTCCATTTGTAGCCAGACTCAAACCCAGACCACAGGACCAGTCCTGCCCAAACCTTTTGAACTGTAAGTATTTGTTATTAAGAATTTCTTTAAACCTAGGGGAGACTTTCCTTTTGAAGTTGTTTCACTGCTTTATTTTATTCCTAACATAGTTTGAGATTCTGTTGAAAGATCGGTGTTTTCTTCCCCAATTACTTTAAATTTAGTAATTTTAGTGAAACTCAGCAGTTATGGTTTAGGTATACTGAGTGTCATACTTTGAAACATCTCAGCTGGGATCCTCTGGGACACAGCTTTCATTGGGGAGGGCATTTCCTCTCCCTCTCTCTCTCTGTCTCTCTCTCCCCCCAACTCTCTCTTACTAGAATAATCTAGTTTCTTTGTGCATAAAAAACATATACTTATTTGTTTAAGATACCCGGCAAAGCTTGTTGGGGATTTTTGTAGGTTTAGTTTGTAAAGTTTGAGAATCCTTAGGAGTTCTCATTATGAAAGCAAACATCTAACTTATAGGGATTTATCTCTGGTACTCGAAGATGCTCACAAAGAGCATGTGTTGCTTAGAACCTGGATTAATTATTATTCACAAGATTTATTGAGTGGTGTGTTCTGAGGCAGAAATACAGGTACAAGAATGAGTCTAAAACTAATAGATAAGATTAAGATGTTCAACGCGTGAGCCAAATCCTACAAGATTTCCCGGCAGGGACCAGTCCTTGCCAAGGAAACTCGGAAGGAAGGTTTATCATGTTGCTTTGCTAAGCCCATTAATTTGGAGTCCTGGTTCAGTCTCCTCACCTCCATTTCCCCCCCTTTTCTCCTGAGTGGTCACCACCACTGCTTTTATTACTGTCCTATCCTGTGTTCAAAGACGTCTTACGTGGCCGAGCTCTGAGTAGGGTTGCCCCCACAGATGGGACCACAGGTTTCTCCTTGGCCCATAACAATTCCATCACAAGACTTTTACACACGCAACTGGGTCAACACATGTTTTCTAGTGAACCTGGAGTTATTTGTCACAGACAGGAAATAAGCCAAGAGCCAAAGGTTGCAAGGTCTGTAAGTCCCTGGGTGGGACTCTCCACTATCAAGGGGTCCTGCGTCACCAGCAGATAAAGAACTTGATCTGAATTTGCACAGATAAGTGGGAGACACGGGCAGGGGCTATGCCAGCCTGGGGAAGGGAGCACTCTTTTATTAAGTAGCCATCAAAGCAGCCGAATTCCTTTGTCAAGACATAGGGGACTGCAGCCCAGAAAACGGATACCGCTTCCCAAAATGCTTTGAGACCCCTTCAGGGCTTCAGGACAGAAGGCGGGTTTGTGGACTGGGTGTGGGGAAAATGTCTTTTTTTTTTTTTTTTTTTTTTTTTTGGTTCTCACTATTAATTTGGCTCTAAATTGGCTTGTTGAGGATGGGTGGACAAACAGTTTGGGGCACAGGCTGTGACCCCAAGTTCAGTACCACCAGTCTTCACATATGGTACACTCTGAGGACCAAACAGAAGGTCATAGAACTCTCCTGCATTAGGCAGATGCCTTAGGCAGTTTTCGGTTTCTTTTTTTTTTTTTTTTAAACCTCTGATTTCCTGGTGACTTTTTATTTGCGATGACTAAGGCTAAACCTTTGGTGGAACTTCCAACAGACGAGGGATTGTGATCGGATCACGGGGCTGTCTTAAGAGTACACCGAGTGAGTTTCGCAGACTTTTATTAGTGTTTTGTGGTTAGTTCTTCTGTTGGTTGGTTTCGTGGACAGATCAGGGGCAGAGCAAGGGCCTTGGGCAGGCGCATGCTCAGCATGGACTCCCCTCCCCTGTGCCTGCCGCTCTTCACCGGTGGAGGAGGTGTTTCCTCTATGAGAAACCGCGTGCTAGACAGACCCTCTTCAGTGGAAGCTGGAGGTGCAAATGGCAGCCCCGGAGCGCTTGTTCCCTCTGGGACTGCACTTCTGGACAGAGCATCCTCCGCAGCTGCTGGCAACCTTCAAGGCCAGGAGTGTCTCTTGGTTTTCAAAACCTCCTGCCGCCCCCACCTACCCCCTACCCGCGCTTGGCTTCGGTTCCGGAAATACCGTGGTCCGCACGGCTGCCCACCGCACATTTTCCCACGTTCAAAAGAGGAAGTTAACTGAGCGTGTGGAGTGCAGTGTTAGAGCTCTTGTCTAGCAAACACAGCATGCCTTCGGTTCAAACCCCAGTACCACTGAGAGGGAGGGAGGGAGGGAGGGAGGGAGGAACCTCTTCTGAACGCAACATGCAACCTTTTAGTTTATTATTTCATTTGTAATTTGATCTTGTCTGTATTGGAAATAGAAAAAAAACTTACAATACCAAAGAGACTGGAAATGGTTTCAACCTGTGTAGGGCACATTAAACATTAAAACACTTCAAATTTCTCCTGGGTTAAACAAATGAAAACTATATGAGTTTTTGTTATGGTTATTAATTTTTTTTTCTCCCGCTTCCACCTTCACAGTGCTAGGATCACAGACACTATCACCTTGTCTAGTAGTATACAGCTTAGACTGACTGGTGACTGTTTAGGCCACAAGTAGAGAAAAGAAAATGTTTTTACCAATTATCTGTTCATGAGTAGGTGAACGTTCTGGGTACAAGTCTTTGCCACAGATATAGATTACTGTGTTCAGGTCTTATGTGGTTGTAACGTTTCATAAAGTCTGTGTAGCCCAGTGTAAATGCTCAGACCTCTGGAATCCAGAGCGAGGGCTCTCTCAGAACCCTTCAGATGCCCACTCTTTTTATATATATATATATATATATATATATATATATATATCTTTTGTGAGTACATGTTGTTATCTTCAGACTCACCAGTAGAGGGCATCATATGCCATTAAAGATGGTTGTGAGCCACCATGTGGTTGCTGGCCATCGAACTCGGGACCTGTGGAAGAGCAACCTCTTAACCACTTAACCACAAGAGGACCTATTAACCACTGAGCCATCTCTCCAGCCCCAGAAGCCCACTCTTATGTTTAAATCTCAGTGTAAAGTTAAGGGTTATAGTTTTCCTATGAAAAAGATGATAGAAAGGATGTTCCTTCAGGATGGCATTTATCAGACGCCATCAGTGTCCTGGTACTGACTAGAGCCGTAGAATAATACTAGAGATATGGATCGTGGCTTAATCTCCTTAAAGATGTGATTCTCCTGTTTGATTTTTTTTTTTTCCCTTGAAAGGTAAAACGCAGTCACCTTACGATTTCATTATAAAAGAAATGAAACTAATTTTTTTGTGTTGATGCTGTTGCTAAGGTGGGGCTCCAGCCCAGGGCCTCTCACATACTAAGCAAGTACTCTACCACAAGATCTGTCTCCCAGCCCTAACAATTTCAACACTATCATAAGAATAATAAATCAGAAAGATAAACATGAAAAAAAAAAGTATCAGCAGCTCACCCTGAGGTAACCACCCAGGATTATCCCCTATTGGATTCTTTCTGGCCTTTGACTATTCAAAGACTATGCAAAGTACATTTGGATACACATGCTTTTCTGTTTTCTCCTTTTTAAAATGCTTTGCTTTCCAAGGCACTGCGGAACATCATCTCTCAGAATGACCTCTGACCTTAGAGTTCTGGAATTGGGATGGAGGAAGCTCTGGGGGACTTCATGCTGAGTCCGGGAAGAAGCTTGACCCCACCCATTGCCCAGGGCTTAGGATCTGCTCCCAGCTGCTGACCCACAGTCTCACACTCAAGCACATCCCCCAGGGGGAGTGGTGCCTGCTACATTTTCCAGGTTTTGCGTCAGTAAATGCTGCTCTCAAAGACGCCTGCTCTTGTTAATTGTGAAAAGGGTCAGCAAGGAAAATGAGTTATTGCAATGTTTTACTTTATTTCCTGAAACGGATTCAATAAGTTTAGGGAACAGCTGTGTGACTTCCTGTAAGACACTAAAAAGTTGGAAGATGGATACTCGGTCTTTGGCAGGGCGGGTGGGGACAGATGTTGTGGTGCTCAGATTAGGTAGTCTAGCAATTCAGGAGACCCTGACTCAATCTCCAGCACTGGGTGAGGAGAGAGGACCCAAAATTCAAGACTGTTCTTTGCCACAGTTTGTGGGACGTTTACACTATATGAGAGCCTCCTTCAAAAAAAGAAAAGAAAAAAATTGCATAAAGGCTCCAGGGGCAAGGCTTTCGGAGGGGTTGCTGGGCCGAAGTATTGGCGCCACCCTTGGCAGTTATCAGTTAACGATTGACCGCTTTGCTGGTCAACCATCTGCTGTTATTCATAAGTCGTTGGATCTTCTGGGTTCCAAAAAGCCAAAGGAAATTTAGATTGTCGTGTCTTATGACATGGTGATAACTCTTTCCTGGAATAGCTAACTTTGCAGTTAATCATTAGATTACAGGAGGCATTGTTCAGGTTGCTGGGAGACAGACAGACTTTTTTTTTTTCCTGTGGTGTGGTCACTGGCTAGTTACCCAGGTTCCTGTGAGTAACCCTAATTGAACTAATTCTCTCTCTCTCTCTCTCTCTCTCTCTCTCACACACACACACACACACACATACAGAGAGAGAGACAGACAGACAGACAGACAGAGGCAGAGATAGAGAGAACTTTTAAAGAAAGATACTTCAAAGGCAAAAGTCCCAGGACAAGATGGTAGAACGTAGCCTTTCACAGTCGGAGCTGTTAACAGCAAAGCTAGTTCAGACCCACGAATACGCAGGCTAGCCCTGTGACCACCACAGTTACTGAATTTTTTACATGAGCTGAAAGGAAGAGGAGGAAAATTTAATTTTCCCCGTCAGTAGAGCTGCTGCTGCAGTAGATCCTCCTTAGCAAATGAGTATATGTCACCATAAAGTGGCCTTTGCCTTCCAGTAGCATCTCTACTTTCTGGTTCTTCTTCCAAACCGGGAAGCCTACACTCCCCATCCGCTCTCTTCCCAGCCGACTGGCCATAAGTCCCCACTGTGCGCAAGGAATAAATCTACTAATTTAACTACCAGTAGACTGTTGGGCTTTTGTATTCTAGTTACTTAGTTGTTCTTGCTTTGGGTTTACAGTCTCCCTACTGCACAGACTGGCTTCAAAGTTGCAAACCTCCTGACTCAGCTTGGATCATGTGTATACTACCTACTACTCCAGACTCAGTAGATTTTTTTGCTGTTGTTATAAGACAGAGTTTCCTATGGCCCAAGCTGTCCTCAGGTTCACTGCAGAGCTGATGGCTCTGAACTTCTGACCCTCGTGTCTCTACCTCCCGAGTGTTGGAGTTACTGGTGTGTGTCACCATGTCTAGTTTTACAATGCTGGCATGAACCAGCGCTTCTTGCATGCGAAGCAAGCTACCAAGTGGGCTACATTCCCAGGCGTCTGCAGACTCTGCCCTCTGGGTGGTGTGGATGCCGCTGAGTGGTCACATCCCTCCTAGACAAGGTGGGGAAGCATCAAGCCTGCCTGGCCAGATGCTTTAGCATTGCTTCCTCATGGTCCAGGTCCTACAGTGGCTGTGTGTGATCAAATGACAGAGGACATGAGAAACAAACTCCAAGACAGAAAGATGGGAAACTTTAGTTTCTTTGACTTAGAGGAAGTGAAACCACAGTCTTTATGGCTTGTTTTGGAGATGGAGCAAGTAAGCTAGGGACCACAGGTAAAAAAAAAAAAACAAAACAAAACAAAAATAACCTTTAATAATAACAGAGACCCCACCCATCGGTCTCGCCTACGGTGGTCGCTATGGCGTATGCCAAATGCTGGTCTTATATCCCCCTTATTCCTTCTACACTCACTGGAACAAGGAAAAGTGCCGCCCTTTCTCTGCCATTTAAAATTGTCATTTATTTACACTAGTGTCACAGATAAGGTACAGACATACAGACAGAGCTACAGATTGTTCCTTCTATGAGTTGCAATCTAATAATAACATTACATTTTGCTCAAACTGTCCTAGATTTGGCCCTCAAACTCCTTCAGAAGGGTTCCCCCAGGCCCCCACTCAGCAGTGTCTCATTTAATAAACTCTACTCTTGGAGCCGTGTGTCCCAGGTCTTAGGCCTCCCCCTCCCAGTCCTGAAGTCAGCGGGCTCTTTTTATTGAATAATGGCATTTAGTAATCAAGATTTGAGTACTGGGTGTACCCTCTTTGTGGACGTGATCAGACTTTATCTTCAGATATTTCTAGCATATCTACCTGTGTGCTCACTCATAAACTTGCTTGCCTCATGGCTTCCTGAGTCCTGGCACCTACCCAGATGTTTTTAGTTTTTCAGACAAGACAAAGTCTTCCTTAGTGATCTTCCTGTGTTGGCTCCCCAAGTGCCAGGGATTCTAGGTATGTGCTGCCTGGTTTGAAGTTTTGCTCATCCGCTGGTCCTCCAGTATGTTCAGAAGCCTCATAGGGACCTCACCATTTGCATTTTCCAAGTTAACTCTGTCACAACCATATTACTTAGCAGAGTGCTTTCGAAGCTATTCTCACCAGAGGCGCTCACCCCTGGTGAGTCTGCACAGCTGCGCTCCTGAGAGCTCTGACCAAGGTTTAGTGCTAAAGATCAACCCTGGAGCCTTGCTGGTACTGGCAATGGCTCAACACCAACACCCGAGTTCTCAGTTTTGCCCAGCACTTCCTTACCAATGGGGAAGTCTGAGCATCTTTTTATATAAGTTGTTTTTTCATTTCTATTGTAAACTGTCTGATTCGGTCTTTTCACTGTTTCCCTAACTTGTGGCTTGCTTTGTTTTCTTTTTTTTTTTTTTTTTTCTTCTCTTTTTTCATTTTTGGTTCGTTTGATTGTTCTTTAAAACTTATTTATTTATGTATGAGTGCTCTGTTTGCATGTATTCCTACAGGACTGAAGAGGGCACCAGATCTCTCTATAGATGGCTGTGAGCCACCATGTGGTTGCTGGGATTTGAACTCAGGACCTCTGGAAGAACAGTCAGTGCTCTTAACTGCTAAGCCATCTCTCCAGCTTGGATGTTTTTGTTTGTTTGTTTGTTTGTTTGTTTGTTGTTTTAAACACTCTCAATGTCAAAGGTTGCACCCTTGCTTCTTTTACTTGCTTTATTTACTAAATCTTTAAAAATTCCACAGCATCTGCATATTACACTCAGTAGCCGGAAGAGAACTATTTAGAAATATTTACTGCGTATGATGATGATAGTCAACAGGTATAAACATTGAAAAGAACTCTGTGAGCCCTTCCTCTTTGTCTTGACCTCTCTGCCCTACCTACACCCCCTACTTATAGACAGAGTCTCATTATATAGCATTGGCTGACCTGGAACTTACAGACATGACTGTCTCTTCTCTGTCAGGTGCTTGTGTTAAAGGTGAGCCCAAGCCTGCTTCTTTTTCAAACTAAAACCAATTTTATCTTCCTCTGTAATAACCAGACATTGTCTGTGTGCTGTTTGTTAGGATTCAGTGGGCTGGGTTGATTTATCATTAACTATATTGAAGTTCGTGTAGATTTAGTCATGTTTTAAGTATCCTTGAACACGGTCACATGGAGAAGTATCTGAGCATACCTGTCATTTAAGGTTGTTCTCTGGGTGATACACTGCTGTCTTTTGTCATTCAAGGAAACTACCAACCTAGCAGATTTTGCAAGTGATGAGATCAAAACAGAGACGTCTGGAGAAAACTCCTAACTGATATGAAAAGGCAGAGCCAAATCATCCATCTTTAAGAACATTCTATTTAGGAGATGGTCTCGGGCTGTCATGGAACTCACTAAGCAGACCAGGCTAGCCTTGAACTTACAGAGCTCCATTTGCCTGCCTTTGCCTCCCAAGTGCTGGAACTAAAGGTGTTTGCCACCACTCCCAGCCCTTTCGTGCCTTTAAAAGTATGTACCGAATCTCTAAATAAAAATGCCCCAGCACCATTAGTGCTTAATTCAGCACTGAAGTTAAAGCACCTACTGTGAGTCTAACACTGGACTTGATGCTAAATACAGTGGGAGAAGAGGAAGAGGAAGGAGGCTGAGGCGGGGTCTAGGCAGGTTAGTGTGCCTGATACCCAAGTTTGGGTGCCGTTTGATTCCCAGCACCCAAGTAAAAAATCAGGAGTATTTGTACACATGAATCTCCCAGCACTATAGGGGGAGACAGGAGGGATGACTGGGGCTTGCCAGTTAGACCCTGTGTCAAGGGACTGAGGAGGGGTGGAGCAGGGCACATGGCGCCCTCCCCTGGCCTCCAGAGGCACATACAGCTGCACACACATACACACACACACACACACACACACACACACACACACACACAAACAGTTTTTTTTATAAGAAAGGGGAGGTCCTGTTTTCCAAGAGACCCTCACAGACCAGTGAGTAGTTCTGAGTAAAGGCAGCAGCATATGACATCAGGGCTCCTAGGCAGAGAGCCCCACAAGGATTGGAATTTCACAATTGAGTCAGCCCCTCCCCCACCGTTCCTAGGGCAGAGTAAATAACCAATGCAGCTCTAATACCTCACACAGTGTGGATAAACTAGCCGACAGTATTGCCAACCGCAGAGATGTCCTTGTCAAACCTCTGTGTGTTTCGGCCACTCTCCTATGGATTTGTATTAATTTTTATAAAAAGCCGTCCGTTAAACCTGTCTGAAGACGATACTTGGTGCTCTCGATGCACGTGTGAGGTGGGCAAGCCAGGAACCACCTTGATTTCACAAATGTAAGTGATTGAGATCACATGACTGCTTAGATGGTCCATCTGGGATCATGTGGCTTTAGAGATGAGGGCTTTAGCAAAGATACTGTCATTCCAAAGAAGGAGAAATTAGGAATAGCCTAACAAAACATATGCCTCATGAAGGCTTTGCCCAACTATGTATGAATTGTAGCACACACCTGCAGTGCCAGCATGTGGAAGACTTGAAGCAGGGGAGGAATGGTGAGCTTGAAGCTAGCCTTGGCTACATGATGACATGCTGACTCAGGAAAACAAGTCAGCATCCTCAACAGCAAAAACACAACCACAGGAAAGCGGTTGGGATGATTGTAAAGGACTTGCTGGCCCTGCCACGAGTCATGGGCTAAGCTGCACAGGGAGAAGGTTCAGGCTCTGGTGAACGTGAAATGACACAGTGGCTTGGATTCAGCAGGGTAGTGTGGGAACCCCAAAGTGGCCAAGCAAGAGAGGAAGGAGAACGGATTTGCACTAAGCTTAAGCTGTTTTTCACTGTTCCCCAACCCTACTCCTGTCCCAGGCCAATGGTTCATTTCCCATCTTCTGGACAGCAGGGATCTGTATAAAGTAGCACGCTATCAGCTCCTTTTCACTTCTTTTACCCGTGAGAGACACCTGTTCACCTTACCAGTTCAGTGAATTCCTTTTCCCGGGGGCCTCAGTCCCCTCGGAGGCGGAGACTGAAATGCTCTTTAGAGATCAACAAGCTGATTCTCCAACCACCTCCCGTCCTAGTAGGAGGCGCACAGCAGGTAGGGCTAGCTAAGGGACAACACTGTCCTTCCCAGAGCAGCTTCAGGCTGAAAGGCCAACATTTTCTTTTTCAGACAGACCCTGTCTTTTGAGACCTTACACTGAAGATGGCTCAGGCACCAACAGTCATCGTGACTCAACCAGGATTTGTTCGTGCTCCCCAAAATTCCAACTGGCAGACCAGCCTGTGTGATTGCTTCAGTGACTGTGGTGTCTGTAAGTACGGGAAAGGTGTCCCTATAATTGATACACCCCCCCCCATCTCCCCATCAGTGTGGAAAGCTACTAAGCTGCTAACTCATTACAGGCTCCTAAGAATCCGGTAATGGTACAGTTAAACACCAGTGACAGTCTACTTATTCCTGATTCTTCTCTCCTGCCACTGCCCCCCCAAACCAAGTTACCCCTAAAACAAATCCTTAAGGTAGCATTGAAATCTTTAAATGATTCTAAAAAACTGAATGGGCCTGACCTTGTAATTATAAACAGATTATTTATGAAACATTTTTACTTAAATCTGAGGGGTTTTTTGGGTTGGTTTCTTTTTGTTGTTGTTGTTTTGTTTTTGTTTGTTTTTTGTTTTGCTTTGTTTTTTTGGTTTTTTGGGGTTTTTTTTTTTGTTTTTTTTTGTTTTTTTGTTTTTTTGAGATTAGCATTGGCTATCCTGAAACTCTCTCTGTAGACCAGGCTGGTCTCAAATTCAGAGATCCACCCGCTTAAAGGTGTGTATCACCACCATCGGGCTAAACCTGAGTTTTCAAAAATGTTTTTATTTGTATTTTGTGTGCACTGGTGTTCTGCCTGCATAGATGTCTGTATGAGGGTGTTGAGTTCCCTGAAACTGGGGTTACAGAGAGTGTGACCTCTATGTTGGTGCTGGAAGTTGAACCCAGGTCCTCTAGAAGAGCAGCCAGTGCTCTTAATCACTGAGCCATCTCTCCAGTTCCCACAACCTGATTTAAAAAAGAGCAACAGCAGTAAGATCTCTTCTTGTTTGCGCACGCATTAAATCTTGTTTTATGATCAGTCACATCACGTCCGGTCACAGGGCACTTGCAGAGAGCATCAGCGCCCCTTATCTATACAGTTAAGTTTCCCTGGATGCACTGAGATCTGAGTGAACACGGAAGAAAGTGAGGTGGGTGGCAAAGGGGACCAGCACTTGTCCTCAGCAATGCAGGAAGCGGAGGTTTGCTTTGAAGCCTACTCCTCAGCCTGGTCAGGAAGTTTGCAAGCTTTAATGTGCAGTGAGGTGGAACTTGGAACGGAAGGAACCATGCGTCCCATGACATGATTGTGACATCTGAAAATCAAAAAGGCAGTAAAGACTACAGTAGTCAAAGACCCTAAAGACCAACTTTTACTCCTCCAGCCCCAAGAGACTCCTCAATTATGTGAATGTATGGTTACTTGGATGTATGAGATTTAATGTAGGGCCGCTAAGATGGCTCAGTGGAGAAAGTGACTGAGGTTTAGCCTCTCAGCCTGGGTTCTATTCCCCAGGACCCACATGGTGGAAGGAGAGACCAACCCCTGGAAAATATCCTCTTACCTTCACATGTATGCACACACTAAATAAAATGTAATTTCTTAAAGTTCTGGTGGGGTGAGTTCTAATGCAGCCTTTGTTGTTTGGGGGCAAATTTCCCCCCTTCCTCCCTCCTTTCCTTCCTTTATTTATTTATTTTTCTTTTTTGTTTGTTTGTTTGGTTGTTTTAGGCAGGGTTTCTCTATGTAGCCCAGGCTGTCTTGGAACTCTTTCTGTAGACCAAGCTGACCTCAAACTGCTTCTGCCTCCCAGGTACTGGTACTAAAGGTGTGCACCACCAATCGGTTTATGGCAGACTTACTTTCTTTCTTTCTGTCTGTCTTTTTTTTAAAAAGATGTATTTATTTATTACATGTAAGTGCACTGTGGCTGTCTTCAGACCCACCAGAAGAGGGCACTGGATCTCATTACAGATGGTTGTGAGCCACAATGTGGTTGCTGGGAATTGAACTCAGGACCTTTAGGAAGAGCAAGTCAATCTCTTACAAAATACTTTGTAGTTTTTCCTGACCTTGATTGCATACATAAATACTAATTTGTGACCAACGTACACACACACTCACACACACACACCTACATACACACACACACACACACTCGCACACACACACACTAACACACACATACACTTATTCTACCCCTTAGCTTCATCCCCATCCTATCCCAGGGCCTAAGAGGCTTTATTCTTTAAGAACATTTCTAACCATGCTCCACCGTTCAGCGTAAGCATCCTAGGCTGATCTCCCGTCTTTCCCATCTCCTAATCTTTCCTGTTGTATCCCTGCTGGATTACGGCTGGGGACATTGTCAGTACCGAGGGTTTTACCTGGAACATGGGTAGGTTTCCGTAATTGAATGGTACTACTGAAAAAGAGCTGGGTCTTTAAATGATGGGCGGGTCATAATGAAGCCCCGCCCAAACAGAGGGGAAAGGCCTCACGATGTGGCTGCTCTTGGTGTAGTCGGTGGGGCCTGACTAAAGTAACGTGTACCCCGTTTTCATGTTTCCAGGCCTCTGTGGGACCTTCTGCTTCACTTGTCTTGGATGTCAAGTGGCAGCTGACATGAACGAATGCTGTTTGTGTGGAACAACGGTGGCAATGAGGACTCTCTACCGAACCCGCTATGGCATTCCTGTGAGTCTCTTTCCTTTGTTACCATTCTAGTGGGCGACTGTATTTACCATAGCTGTTGTGGAGTGGCTGCCATTTGACAGTATCCACGCTCTGAATTTGATTGGCCAGAATTCTGTAGCGGCTACAATAATAAATCCAGCTGATACAGCAGAAATATATCGTCCCTTTCTGTCCCTCAACATTCTATAAAGCAAGTCATTTCATATTTGCAATGTTTTTGCATTAGGCAACTAAACTCTCCACCAGTGCTTGGGTATTGTAGGGGAGGATTGCCATATTTTACCAACAAAGACTTCAAAATGTGTGAGAGATTTGACTCAGAGATGTTCCCTAGTAACAGAGAAGGGCGCATCCGATCCAAACTGACCATGCATGCACTTACCAGCAACACTGCATGAAATGGGGCAGCCTTTTAATCAGTAACAGGGGGAAACAGTCAATGAGGTATGTAGATGAGTGCGTGTGTGTACATATATTTCTATGTATCATATAATAATGTGTATGTATATACATACATACATACATACATTTGATTCCCTCTATGTGTGACTATAGAAAGAAAGACAGAAATAAAGAAAAAGAAAGTCTAAGGCTGGAGTTAGGAGCACTGACTGCTCTTCCAGAGGTCCTGAGTTCATTTCCCAGCAACCACATGGTGGCTCACAACCATCTGTAATGGGAACTGATGCCCTCTTCTGGTGTGTCTGAAGATAGTGACAATGTACTCACATAAAATAAATAAATCTTAAAAAAAGAAAAAAAAAAGAAGTATACACACACACACACACACATACACACACACACACACACGGAATGAAGAACTAAACCATTAAAAGCAATAAACACAATGCAAAGACTCGGTGCTTTTGCGTCTTTAAAATGCCCCAAATCCACCAGCAGTGCTGGCTGTCATGCGTGTGTCTTCTGTGTCCTCCGCAGGGATCTATCTGCGATGACTACATGGCCACCCTCTTCTGTCCTGTTTGCTCTGTGTGCCAAATCAAGAGAGACATTAACAGGAGGCGAGCCATGAACGCTTTCTGAGGAGCTGGACGGTGAGTCGGTGGGGCTTGGGCCACAGACTTAGGGGCTGGGGAAGTTATTCATTGTCTGGAATAACAATTCAGAAGAGACAGTTTCTTAAGTCTCCCGAGCCATCTCATTATAATAATAATATGATAAATAATTGGTTTTGCTTTTCATAGTTTGAGCTACATTTATTAGATAATGGTGAATTTTATAAACTTTTACCAGAAGTATGTTTGTCTATTAATGAAGCAAGTAACTTACCGCTTATAAGCTACAGAGTACAGAAGATAAAGAAGTTGAAATTGGGCTTGGCGGTGCATCCCGTAACCCCCAAAGTCAGGAGGCAGAAGGCCCTCAAACCCAGCGTTGTCTACAAAATAAGTTCCAGTCTATTCAGGGCTACATAAGAATATTTGTCTTAAAACTTAAATGAGTGGGGGGGGAGGTTGTGGGGGTGCAGGGGTGGGTGGGTCACTGTGTAAAGTACTTGCTATTTAAGCAGAAGGCCTGAGTTCATGCTTGTGTGAGAGTGTGCAGGTGTGCGAGTATGAGTTTATGAGTGTGTGAGAGTATGCGTGACTGTGTTTGTGCCCGTGTGCGTGCATGTGGGTGTGAGTTTGGGTGTGTGTGTATGTGTAAAAGCTGGACCCAGCAGCCTATAACCCCAACACACAGGCCGAAACAGTTGAATCTCTGGGGCCCACTGACTAGCAAGGCTAGACGAAAGGACAAACTTTGGTTAGTAAGATCATGTCTTTTAAAAAGAGTGGAGAAGTGACTGAGGAAAGATCTCCATGTTGACCTGTATAGGTGAGCTTTCCTGTGTGTGTATGTACACACACACATACACACACACAGGGGGTGGGGAGGGGAAAGAGTTAAAAAACTGAAAAGATAAACAAAAAAGAGGGCAAAAACTGACTTCCCATTAAGACAATGTGATGAAGAAGGTAAACAGTTTTAAGAAGAGAAATTTAAAATATATATAATGTTAAAAAGCAAGAATGACATGTTCTGTAATATTTGTAGTGTGTGTGTGTGTGTGTGTGTGTGTGTTACACATGCATGCAGGTACTTGCAGAGCCCAGAAGAGACCATTAAGATTTCCGGGATCTGGAGTTACAGGCACTTGTGACCCATCTGATGTGGGTCCTGGGGACAACTCTGCTCTCTGGATGCTCAGCAAATGCTCTTAACCCTGAGCCATCCCCCAAGCCCCTACCCCTCCCGTTTAAGATTTATTTCATGTGTGTGCGTGTCTACCACAGGTGTGCAAGGTGCCCTTTGGTTGTGATCCTCCACATGGCACTGGGAGCCAAACCCTGATTCTCTGAAAGAATAAATGCTATTAACTGCCGAGCTTTCTCTTCGGCGTCCCCTAGATAGTTCCTGAAAGATGCGTGCACCACCGCTCATTTGTTTAGCAAATACTGTATTATGTATCTAATGTTGTATTTTAAAAAAATCAGCTAGGTGTTGCTGTGAACAAAGATAAACTAGTTCTGGGTCCTTACAGTTTGGTGCTCAAAAGATACCCCTAAACAGAACTGTTTGTTCACGCTTTAGGCAGAGTGCCATAGAGATCAGAGGGATAGCAGATTCTCGAAAGCTTGGGTTCTAGAGACGTTTGTCTTTAGTTCACCAGAAGAGACTGAAGGGAAGCAAAGTAGGCTGGTTGGCCACAGCTGTGGGTGGAGTCAGGTGGCACAGCAGTCACTGCCAAGAGCTGCTCAGCTGGTACCTCCCCTAGGGCCCAGGGGAAAGAGGCGGGTTCCCAGAATCCCCCAGGAAAGGCCAGAAGAAAGCACCCACAAAACAGCAGAATCCTCTCACAAAGGGAAAGAGCAACCCACAGCAACCCTGACTGTGAAGTCGTGTTGAAAGAACTCCATATTGGCCCCTTCCTGGGCTTACACATAACAGAACCTACCAGAACGGAGGGATAGGGAAGGGTGCTTCTAGTTCCAGACCAGCCTCAGGGACTAACAGTGGGGTGAACGAATGTGATTCATGTGAATAAAAATAGGAGGCAGCTTCAAACCAACTTCAGTGAAGCTGTAGAGCCAAAAAAAAAAAATCCATCTTTATGGGCTTAGGACAATTTGACTGGAACACACAGTGTATATAGGGAAATACTAAGACAACAGATTTTTTTTTAAGACGTGAGTTTGTGCCTTGGTGCGCCATAGATGGATACTAACGCTGGTGGGCATGGGGAAATGAGAGATTTTGAGTGGAGCCACACTGGAGAAAAGTCTACAGGCCAGTGGGCAGGTAAAGAAGTGGGACCGCTGTTTGAATACACACATTGTCCACATAAGAACCGAAGCTCGCTCCGGCTGGAGAGATGGCTCAGTGGTTAAGAGCACCGACTGCCCTTCCAGAGGTCCTGAGTTCAATTCCCAGCAACCACATGGTGGCTCACAACCATCTGTAATGGGATCTAATGCCCTCTTCTGGTGTGTCTGGGGGCAGCTACAGTGTACTCACATATATAAAATAAATATTAGAAGAAGAAGAACAGCAGCTCTAATCCTAAAAGAAATAAGAGATAATTTATTCTGGGGCTATTGTGTGAACAAACCTTATAATCACATATACATACCAGTGGGTCAGGGCAACTGAACTTTGCTTTTTAATCTCAGAGGCGTTAGTTCACTGAATCTTCGAGCTGGTTTGAAGTAAAATGTCTTTGGTGGTTCTGACTTCTGGTGATCAACTTAGATACCCTACGCTGTTCACTGACAACAAAACTGAGCGCAGAATTGAAGGTGAAGCTGAGTTGATAGAGTGCTTGCCAAGGATGCACAAAGCCCTGAGTTCGATTCCTAGTACTTCATAAAACAGTTACACATCTGTAATCCCAGCACTCGGGAAGTGGAAAGGTAGAGGGGGTAGATCAGGGGTTCAAGGCCAGTCTTCAGCTACAGAGTGAGTTGGAAGCAAGCCCGGGTTGCATGAGACCCTGTTTCTATACAAAACAAATCCATCCATAGGGCTATGGAGGTCACAGGTTCAATTCCCACCATCCACTTGAGTAACTCCAGGGAATTCGATGTTCTCTTCTGGCATCCATGGGCACTAGGGACACATGTGCACAAACAGACATGCAGGGAAAACAGTCACTCACACGGAAGAACATACAAATAAACGAGAGAAGTCTGATTCAGGTGAGAGCTTGGTAAAGCTGAGAGGCTCTGAATCAAGTCCAATCTGACTAATAGCATGCCGCTGTTGGCTGTCAGCTGTGGTAAACCTCCCACGGGAACACCTGATGCTAACCAACTGGGAAACGGCTCAGGGTGTCCGGGAACTGTGTACGATCTGTGTGACTTCTCAGAGTCTCTAAAATGAATGTTTATTAATGATAAAAAAAAGTAGGTTGATAAATTCAGGAACTCTTTTGTGCTTCCCTCACAGGCAAGAGAAGGCAGCTGAACGCAGCACGCACCCCTTCAGCCTGAGTCCTCCCAAGTCTATGGAAACTGAGATAAGATGGATGCATCAATTACAGAAGGGTGGAAACTTTCTAATTGGGCTTTTTGATTTATTTGAAATAGATGTCACTCTTTGACTTGGTTTCTCCTTGCTCACACAGCATCAAATATTCCAGCTTATATTTTTTTTTTTTACATTTTAAATATAAGCCAAATAAAAGAGTTTGCTAAGAAGACTTTTGTTTTGAACTTGGTACTGGGGATTAAGTTTTGGGCCTCCCACATGCTGAGTAACTGCTACCACAAGCCACACCTTTAGCCCTCCCACCATGCTTCCTGCATCCTGGCCTTTGCCCAAACACTTATTATCTATTAGTTTTAATGAGTAGTCTCATTATTTCCCCGTGGTTCAGGGTCTTGATGGTAGGGCTTTCAGCAACAGCCGTTCAGCACGTTGGTCCAAGAAGCTTGAGGTGGCATGTGGAAGGTACAAGCTACAGCTCATGAGCTGTTTTGAGACAGTAGCCGTGTTCAGTCCTTCCCTGTTATTTCTCAACATGTGCACGGACCCAGCAGACTGAGCTGTGCAAGTCCCAGCCTGGCTTCCAGTTGAATGCTTGAGAGGTTTGTGGTAATTTTTGTCCTTTTAAAATATGAGGTAGTGATGGAGAAGAAACTCGAAGTAATAAAATTGACATTATAAAGGATTTGCCAATAGATTTTCTTTGAAGACATTAACTCACACGCAGTAGAATTTAGCTAATGGAGCAACACCACCAAAATACCTCAGAGAAAAACAGTAAGCCAACCAGGACTGCTGGAGATAAGCAAACTTTGAAATACAAGAACATAAGTGTCTGGGCTGGAGAGATGGCTCTGTGGTTAAGAACACTGACTGCTCTTCCAGAGGTCCTGAGTTCGATTCCCAGCAACCACATGGTGGCTCACAACTATCTTAATGGGATCTGATGCCCTCTTCTGGTGTGTCTGAAGAGGGTGAGTGTACTCACATACATAAAATAGATAAATAAATGTTTTTAAAAACTCAAAAACGTAAGCTTTGTTCACCAGGATTTATCAACCATTAGCCCCATCCCCAAAGACCCTGCTTCTAACAGGCAGCTCAAGGGGACAGCCACCATTAAGTTCTGGTCTACCACCCCTTGTGCTCCTATCAGGAAAACGGAATCCAGCCAGGTGGGCACGCTGACCTGGGTAACAACTGTTTGAAAAGGCAACACTGGCCTACTTCAGAGATAAACAATTTTGGTTATGTTAATCTCCCATCCTTCCAAGTGCCCCAATTTGTATTCTGCTCCTGTTTAAGTTAATCAAAACACAGTCTAAGGCTGGGATGCAAAAGAGATTTAAGGATGAAAATGTATTAAATTGCATAAGCCTAAGGTGCATAAAAGAAAAATGTCCTGCTCAAGGCCAGCCCTGTGTGTTAGCCAAAGTCTGCCTCAAGCTTTAGTAAGGGGCTTGCCCCTTACTTTCCTGACAGGTAGGGGTGACTGCTCCCTAGAAAGGCACTTGATTTCTGTAACAGTAGTAATAACGTTTTCATTGCCAAAGTCAGTGACTTGGTTTTGGTTAAGTATCGATGGATAAATATGTAAGACAACTTAAAAACACTTTTCATCCTCTCCGTCCTGAGTTGTACGTGTGAATTTCCAATAGTCTTTCGATGCTTTTGAGTCCTCTTCATTTGTAAGGGTCAGGGAGGAATGTAAAGCCTCCTACTTAAGAGATGTATTGTTAAACTTCAGTGAGATAAAATCAAGGCACCTGCACGTCATAGAGCAATCTTGAATACACTGGCTCTGCCTTTCCAGCTCCTGAAGCAGGGTGCTCTGTGGAGCTCTGCTCACCTCCTTTACACCAACTGCTATCCATTCTCAGCTTTCACTGCCTTCTAGATCCCACAGAGAGCCTCAACACCCAGGGTTCCTAAAACATGCATACACACATGCATCATACACACAGGCATACACACATGCATGCATCATAAATGCACACACATGTATATATGCATACATGTGCATGCATATGTGCACACACATGCATATATACATACATATACATGCATGCAAACGTGCATACATACATACATACATGCAGGCAAAACATTCATACAAACACACAAAAGTAAGTCTTCTTTTAAAAGATAAAAGAAGCTGGGCAGTGGTGGCACACACACACTTTTAGTCCCAGCAGCGGCAGAGAGGCAGGTGGATCTCTAAATTCTAGGCCAGCCTGGTGTACAAATCAAGTTCCAGGCCAGCCTGATCCTGTTTCAGGACATCGAAGGCTACAGAGAAAAACTCTGAAGAATTTCTTTTGGTATTTCTGGTATGACAGAGTTCCCTGGTCCCCCAAGAAAATCTGTTTTCATTGAGACAGGTATAATTTGGTTGTGTAAAAGTCTATGCTGGGTATTTCTTTCAATACCATAACTATTTCTTATCTGTTCTTGCATGGTTTCTGAAGAGAAAGCTGATGTGATTTTGATACATCTACAGGGAAGGCATTCACTTTTGCTTGTTTTGGGTTTCTCTTTTTCAATCTTCCCTATCTAAATATATCCAATATATCTAATATATCAATTTACCCAATGCTTTAAAAAATTAATAGTTTCCCAACTAGGAGTTCTTATTTTGTTTGAGACAGGGTCTTTTTATGTAGTCCTGACTGACCCCAAGCTCAGAGACCAAATTTCCTCTGCATCCCAAGTGCTGGAATTAAAGGTCTCTCCAAGTCCTACTTGATGTTTTTGTTTTATTTTTTGAGGCAAGGCCTTGCTGTGTGCCATGGGTGGGCCTCAGACTTGAGAGCCTCTTGTGCCATCCTCCCAAGTGCTGAGATTACAGGTGTGTGCTTCCACACCTGACTGCCACTTGTGTTTCTGAATCCTGCAGTGTGGTGTGTCTTTGGAACACTGTTGGGCATTACTTCAGGTATTCTCGTTCTTTCTTCTGGTATTGTCACTAGGTGTGAACTTTCATAATTTCCCCACAGCTCTTAAACAGCCTCTGGGTCCACTTTGCCACCTGCCATTTAAGTTTGGGAGGTTTTACTTAGTGCAGTATCTACAGCTTTGGGATATTTCTTCTCTTAGCGTCTCCAGTCTAATGACCAGCTCAACAGTGGGGGTTTGTTGTTGTTGTTTTATTATTTTTTATTTAGTTTGTGATGATTTGAATATACTTGGCCCATGGGAAGCAGCACTATTGGGAGGTGTGGCCTTGTTGGAATAGGTACATCACTGTGGGAGTGGGCTATGAAGCCCACCCAGCGCAGGAGGCACCCTCTTCCTGGCTGCCTTGGGATCAAGGTGTAGAACTCTCAGCTCTCCCAGCCCTGTGTCTGCCTGGACGCTGCCATGCTCCTGCCTTGGTGATAATGGACTGAACTTCTGAACCTGTAAGCCAGCCCCAATTAAATGTTGTCCTTTGTAAGAGTTGCCTTGGTCATGGTGTCTCTTCACAGCAATGGAAACCCTAAGACTGATTTCTTTACTTATTTGTTTTGGTGTCTCCATATAGGGTTTCTCTGTTTAACAGCTCCAGGTGTCCTGGAACTTACTCTGTAGACCAGGCTGACCTTGAACTCACAGAGATTCTGCCTCTGCCTCCCAAGTGCACCACACACACCTGGTTCACAGTGGGTGCTCTCTGGTGCTCATATCTTGCATTTCAATCAGCTTCAACCTTCTATTTATCTACCTAGCCTTTTTCTATTAGAGCTCAGGTGGCCTGTTAGTCATGGCTGTTTTCAGTTTCTGCTCTGGTAATTACCCCTCATTGTCTCCTCTTGTTCTGATGCCCGACAGTTTTGATTGGAAGTCAGCATGACGTAGCAGGCTATTGTTCCTTAGGTTTTGGGTAGGTTTCATGCTGACCTGAGTAGGAAATAGGCCAGTTGTTCCCTGTAGTTGTAACAAGAAAAGGCTGCAGTTCCCTCCTAGTTAGTTGTCCTGAGGGAGGAGTCCCTCAGTCTCTTCTTTGGGTCTGTCTTGCACTATCAGTCCCAATCCAACAGATCCCTGATGTGATGGTAATATTTGAGAAGCACTCTGTATGATGATGCTTGTGTGTGTGTGTGTGTGTGTGTGTGTGTTTTCAAGATTTATTTATTATACGTATGAGTCCAGTGTAGCTATCTTCAGACACACCAGAGGAGGGCATCAGAGCCCATTACAGATGGTTGCTGGGATTTGAACTCAGGACCTCTGGAAACGCAGCCAGTGCTCAAACCACTGAACCATCCCTCTAGCCCTGGAAGACAAGGTTTTTTGAGTTGTTCTTTGGCTTCCACCTGTTTTGCAGCAGGGTCTCCCTTGGGTTTGCCACAATGTACACTCAAGGCTGGCTCGCTTGAGATTCAGGCCAGTCCTCCTTGTTTCTCACCACACATCTCATCACAGTGGTGTTTGGGCTAGAGGCACACACCAACTTTCCCGTGGGTTTCAGGGGTTGAACTCAGGCAAGCAGGCTTCCATGGCAACAGCTTTTACCAGCTGAGCCATGTTGCTGGCCCTACGTGTCTGCTTCTTATTTAGCCCAGCTCCCTGGACTTTGAACTTCAGAAGTGTGTCTATTGTTCCTAGGATTGCAGAAAACTGGGTTAAAGAAGGCTAGAATTGTACACCCGTTCTCTAGGTCAGACAAAGCCCAGGCAAAGTCATTCCCCTTAAAAGTCAAGATTGTCTTATGGAAAATAATTTGCATATTATTTCAAAATAAGCTACGTCCTCTGGCATATTTCCAAAAACAAGGGTATACTTTTTTTGCAGGATATTTAATCACAGTGTGAACCCTCAGACTGTTGTTTACTAAAAAAACCTGTTTCTATTTGTGCTGTGGCTCAGCCCTCAGCCTTTAATCTCTCTGGCTGGAACACAGACATGCCCTTAGTACACACCTTTAATTCCAAACAAAGGTAAGGTTAGTTTGTAGAAGTTTGTAAGTGTTGTCTAATTGAGTGGCAGACAAAGTGACAAATCAGAGAAACATTTGATGGAACAGGATCTGCCCAACTTTCTTGGTCTGCAGGAAGGTCCATTCTGTTGTAGTTGTTAAGCAGGTACTGGGTCCAGCAGCATCAGCTCCTCATGGCTGATGAACTACAACCCTGCATCCTGCTCACTGGACCAGGTTTGGGGGTGGTTCATCTTGTGACTTTACACAAGAAAGAAGGGAAGGTACTTGAGAGGCAGTGCAGAGTAGGTAGCAGTTTTACCAGAGACAGGTTTTAGAGAGAGAACAAGCTAGAGGCAGGTAAGACAGGACAATCCTGAGAGTAAGAGTGAGCCAGAGAACTAGAACAGATTGCCAGAGTTAGTATGAGGCCAAGTGGAGCAAAAAAGTCAGAGGCAGAGAGAAGCCTGATTGATCAGTCAGCATGGAGAGGAGTTTGAGCCAGAACAGCTCAGCTGAACCAGCCAGCCACAGTTCAAAAAGAGCTAGAAAGGGTGAGCTTACTCAACAGCAGTCTCAGAGGCTGAAGACATTCTAGGACTAGATTAGACTGTACAGAGGATAGAAGCTTCCAGGACTTGGCCTAGGTTAGCAGACGGTTACATCAGGAGAATAAAATAGACTTTTACGGTACTTCAAAAGTTACTCCCCTTCCTCTGGCTGCTGAAACATGAATCCCAGTCCTGACACTGAACTGGTCAGCAGGAAGGTCAGCTCTCTCTGCTGCAGTTGCTAAGCAGTTACTGGCACAATCACCTCCTCCTGGCTGATAAACTACCACCCTGCATCCTGCCCACTGGACCAGGTTTGGGGGTGGTTCATCATGTGACTTCATCTTTCTGAGGGGTCTTAAGACAAGACACTGACTTTCAACCTGCCTAATGTTTTAAGTGTGTGGGTTACTTTAAAGCTCTTTAATTTCTGGGGCTAAAAAGAAGTCATCTACACCCTCTTTAAAGTCTTTTCTGCATATTCTCTACTAATCACATTTGAAATTACCATCTGTGAGGCTTTCCTTGTTGGTTTCCTGCTAGTTGATGAGCTCCTCTTGGTGTGCAACCCAAGCATTCACCTTAGCTTTGAAACTTGGAGGCAGGCACTAGAACTCATTCTTGTATTTGTAGCATAAGATATAGAAATTAACTTTTCTAAATTCAAAGAAAAGGAATAAACACTTCACTAATTAAAAACAAAGCACTACCTTTGTTTGGCTCATCGCTCCATTTATTAGAGTAACCACATTTGGAGAGGCACAAAGCACTTAAGTTTTACATGACTACAAAGTGATCACAAATCCCAAACTTCAGATCGTTCACTTCCACTTAAAGAACAAGTTTTCAAAACATCTGTGTTAGTTCGATACACAGACCCAGATTACGTGGAGCTACTACGTTTAAATGCTGCACTTCTTGCTCTAGCATCTTCTTCAAGTGGGATCCGGCAGAAAAGGACTGAAATGTCTACGGTCATGATGCAAATGCTTTGAGGGGCAGTGAGTCAATCCGCACGAAGTGGCAAAGATGCAGTGTGCACAGAGCTCCGAGGACTCACTGGGCCATCTGCGCTTCCATGGCTTGCGCTGTCCACTCGGGGGCTGTCTGACTAATCTTCTCCAGAAGGTTATTTACTTGGAAACAAAGTGATTGGATCTGCTTGTCCCATGTTGGCAGGGCTTCCCGTGCTAAGGAATAAACAAAATAGAAAAAATAGAAATTACTTGTAAACCAAAGCTAAAAGATAAATTACAACAGTGTCACTTTTTCAGACGTTTATTCTGGAGCTCTTGGACAAAAATGCTAATTAAGCAAGAATTCCCATCAGGCCCAGCATGGTGGCACATGTTTTTCATCTCTGCATTCAGAAGACAGAAGTAGGCAGGATCTCTGAGTTTGTGGCTAGTCTGGTCTACAAAGTGAGTTCCAGGCCATCCAGGAGAGCTACACAATGACACTGTCTCAAAAAAAGAGCACAAATCATTAGCACCAAACACAATACTGAACATAATAGAAATGTTATTATTCTTACCCTTGGAAACTAAATCAACTACCGAAGACCTATCAAGACTAGATGACCACACAGCAGCCTCATTCAAGGGCCTGGTCCTCAAGTGTTTGCTGGGCGGCACTGCCATCTACTGGGAGAGCACTGGATTTACACGAGAATGTGTCTACCTCACCAAACAAAATTAACATTTACAACAGAAAAAGAAAATGGAAAATCTACTTGAAACACTATCTTGAGTCTACTTGTTGTTTTTTGAGGCCAAGGTTTCTCATACAGAGAAACCTGTCCTGTAACTGGCTGTGTAGAACAGGCCTCAAACTCGCTGAGATCTGTCTGCTTCTGCCTCCGGAGGGCTAGAATTAAAGGTGTGTACTACCACTGCCTCGCTTCATTTATTTTAAGACAAAACAAAAAACATATTATTTTATATGTTTGACTGTTTTGTGTATGTGTTACATGTATATGTACCATGTGTGTTTAGGACCAATGGAAAGAAGTCAGCAGAATTGTAAAAAGCTAAAACAAGTAGTATTAACATCAGGCTTCTAACAGAGTTCCTTTTGGCGAGTGTGTGAAAAGCAGGAATAGGAAATGGATGGTAGGAAGGGGTGAAAGGGTGGACAGAAGATAAAACATTGCCACCTATACCTCACATTTAGGGTTTGGAAATATGATGAAGACAATTTAAAAATAATCTTTGAAATGGGAAACGGTTTTCTCTTTTAAAAAAAAAAGAGAAGTTTAAACAAACAAACATAAACAACAAAACAAAACCCCCTCAGATCTGAAGGAAATACTGCAATGTAGGACGAGAATGGTCTAGAGACACGAAGCAGGATCCAGGGAGTGATGAGGGCCTGTGACCGTGGTTCATGGTGCTGTGCGTCTGATTCTGACTGTCCTCAGTGAAAGCAGGAAAGGTGAGCAGGGTGGTGATGCAGAGCTGCAATATAAGGTCAGTGGGTTCTAATAGTGTCCCACAGAGAAGCTGAGAAGGAACTGGTCTTCACAAGGCAGAGCACAGCAACTGTTCAGCCAACACCAAAAGGTCAGCCCTGAAAACACAGACAAGTAACATCACACAGATCGGGGAGGTGGTATTTAGGAATATATGTGTATGTGAATATCCATATATGCACATTACAACAGTCAATGAAAAAGGAGGCTGTGAACTTGTTCTAGGGAATCAGCGAGAACGGAACTGAGCAAGAGATCACTGGGTGCGCCTAACAGAAGAAGAGAGAAAGGACTTTGCTGACTGGAAGGACGTAGCAGAGAACACACGGTGGCTCTTGTGATCAGATAGGAGATGTACGGAAGGCAGGGGTACTGGATATGGACCAGTGAGCACACACACCCCAGGTCTGAACAACTCCTTCCCAGTGAGCCCTCTCTGCCCCAGCAGGAATCGGGAAGGGTTGCAGGTCTCAGGAGGGGAGGTCTCTCACCTGCACACCTACATTAGCTCCGTGAGTTTCTGAATAAGAAATGCAACTGTCACTCCATGGGAGCCACACATGGCTGAAGTTCAACAAAGGTCAGATGACCAAATGAGTAAACTGACACAATTGCAGTCACATTTTCTTTAGCTTAGAAATGTTGAAAAAAACTCATAAATATAGCCTTTTGGGGTTATTTTAAATGATTTCCTTTGGACATATGCACATGAGTAATATAATTCCGGGCCAAAAGAAATAATTCAACATATTTTAATCATATAACAGCTCATTGCCATTTCATTTGACGGGAATGCATAAAAGCTCTTACTTTCAAAATGAACTATTCCATCGATCTGGTCAATAAATCCATTCATGCGTCCTTCTGTTATCATCTGAGATGCTATCTTCTCTGCCTATTAAAAACAAAACCAAAACAATCTCAGGATCTGAAAGACCGCATTTAACAGCTGTTCAGGTATACCCAAGTGAAAGCCTTTGGCTTAGCCCCTGTCCTTACTGTGCTTGCCTGTCACTTGTTGAGCAACATGTATTTCCTTCTCTCAAGTGCCAAGAATAAAGACATGTCAGACGGCTACACGGAATCTAGTCTTTTTCTTAATAACCAATTTTTCCTCTGCTTAAAATTTGATTTGATTTTATGAAGAGTCTCATGTGTCCCTTGACTCATAAAGAGTCAAGTTCCCTACATAGCTGAGGATGATCCTAAACTTCTGATCCTCCTGCCTCTGCTACCCAAGTGCCAGAGTTACAGGAGTGTGGTATTAGCACAGTTTATCCCTGGAGGTTTACTCCAGAGCAGACACTCGGCAGCTAAGCTATAGAACCAGCCTCAAAAGTTCACTAGGATCCAACTCTTTAAAAGGAAAAAAAAACTGAGACGGAAGTCACACAGTCCTGCAATGTGCTGCAGTGAGCCTAGTGTTTATGAGGACTAGGGTTCAATTCCCACACAGCAGCTCACCACTGTCCATAACTCTAGTCCCAGGGATCTAACACCCTCTTCTGGCTTCTACAGGCACCAGGCACACATGTGACGCAGACATGTAGGCAGGCAAAGCAGCCCACACGGGGCTAGAACTGGCTCATGGTCAAGTGTGTATGCTTCTCCTGCAGATCCGAGTTCAGTTCCCAGCATCCACACTTGGTAGGTCACAACTGACTGTAATTCTAGTCCTAGGAAACCTGCAGTCCTCTTCTGGCTTCCTTGGGCACACATAAACACGCACAGATATACACTTTCATGGACATACACACATACATTAAAATTAAATAAAGCTTAAAAAATCCATACACATAAAGAAATAATCAAAAATCTTAAAATAATAAGAAATTGCCTTGATATTCAGGAGAAAAACAAAAAATTGTTTCTCTTTTTGCTTTTTCTTTTCTTTTCTTTTTTTTTTTTTTTTTTTTTGCTCTTTCTTTTGATGGAGGCCAGGAGAGAGCACTCCTTGAATTGGAGCTCTGCTGCTCATGAGTCACTGACTGGGTGCTGGAAACCAAACCCAGGCCCTCTGTGAAAAAGCCAATACTCTTAACTGCTGAGCTGTCTCTCCAGTTCTTGACTTGCCCATCGTTTATCCTGACATCTCCACAGTCAATGCTACATCATCCTACTGACTGATCACACCACTCCTACTGACTGATCACACCACTCCTACTGACTGATCACACCACTCCTACTGACTGAACACATCACTCCTACTGACTGATCACATCACTCCTACTGACTGGTCACACCACTCCTACTGACTGATCACACCACTCCTACTGACTGATCACACCACTCCTACTGACTGATCACACCACTCCTACTGACTGGTCACACCACTCCTACTGACTGGTCACACCACTCCTACTGACTGATCACATCACTCCTACTGACTGGTCACACCACTCCTACTGACTGGTCACACCACTCCTACTGACTGATCACACCACTCCTACTGACTGATCACACCACTCCTACTGACTGATCACACCACTCCTACTGACTGAACACATCACTCCTACTGACTGATCACATCACTCCTACTGACTGATCACACCACTCCTACTGACTGGTCACACCACTCCTACTGACTGATCACACCACTCCTACTGACTGATCACATCACTCCTACTGCTGATCACACCACTCCTACTGACTGATTACATCACTCCTACTGCTGATCACACCACTCCTACTGACTGGTCACACCACTCCTATTGACTGATCACACCACTCCTATTGACTGATCACACCACTCCTACTGACTGATCACACCACTCCTACTGACTGATCACACCACTCCTACTGACTGATCACACCACTCCTACTGACTGATCACATCACTCCTACTGACTGAACACATCACTCCTACTGCTGATCACACCACTCCTACTGACTGATCACACCACTCCTACTGACTGATCACATCACTCCTACTGACTGATCACATCACTCCTACTGACTGATTACATCACTCCTACTGACTGATCACACCACTCCTACTGACTGATTACATCACTCCTACTGACTGATCACACCACTCCTACTGACTGGTCACACCACTCCTACTGACTGATTACATCACTCCTACTGACTGATCACACCACTCCTATTGACTGATCACACCACTCCTACTGACTGATCACACCACTCCTACTGACTGATCACATCACTCCTACTGACTGATCTTGAACACATCACTCCTACTGACTGATTACATCACTCCTACTGACTGATCACACCACTCCTACTGACTGATTACATCACTCCTACTGACTGATTACATCACTCCTACTGACTGATCACACCACTCCTACTGACAGATTACATCACTCCTACTGACTGATTACATCACTCCTACTGACTGATCACACCACTCCTACTGACTGATTACATCACTCCTACTGACTGATCACATCACTCCTACTGCTGATCACACCACTCCTACTGACTGAACACATCACTCCTACTGACTGATTACATCACTCCTACTGACTATAATCAATAACTGACAGCGTCTTCACTCCACAAGCAGTGAAGCACCATTCCTAAGAAGAAAGCTTCTTTTGGTTCATTTCTCTTACCCTGTAGCCACCTTCCTTCCCCAGTGTCTAAAGTACTGAGATTATAGGTGTGAGCTACCATGCTTTGCTAAAAAACATCTTTAAATGGCAACTATTGTCTCAATTCCAAGGTCAATCCATTCTCTTCACTAAATGTGTATGTGCAACAAAACTTAGAAAATCCTAAATTAAGCCTGGCATACACACACCTGTAATCTCAGTAACTGGGAGGTAGAGGCAGGAGGATCCAGAGTTTAAGGTCATCCTTGGCTTCAGCCTCCTACTGAGTGTGAGACCAGTCTAGGCTGCATGAGATCCTGTCTCAAAAGAAGAACAAGGAAAACCCTAAATTAAAACTTTATAATCAGATAAACTACATGACTTTAATTAAGGTGAAAGATTGACTGCTTATTCTCAGTATTGTTAAAAATTGAGATGATGTTTCAGAAGTGGTAAAAGTGTAACTACAATTGGTATTGGGGTGGAATTTGTGTATGACCAACCAAATCCAAAAACAAAGGAAGACTCCCTAGCAGGCCAACAAGTCCTTAAACTAAAGCACACTCGGAAAGCATAGCAGGGCATCTTGGGGTCAGAAAGATGAGCATTAAACATGTGAGTCAGTCTAGAGCAGAGGAACAAGGACAGCTTGAAGAACCATTTAGCATCCAGAAACTTTGTATTGTTTGTAAGACACTACACAAAGATATATATCCTTGTGAAAAGGGTAGACTGGGGCTTCTGTAAATCCATTCTAAGTAACTATCATGAAACACAATTTACAAAGCTAAAACCACTAAGTTTCATGACAACGGTATTTAGCCAATCTCCTCCCAGTCTCCTCCCACTTCCCTGGGACTTTAAACATGTACCTTTTGTTGTGCTGATGAACTTTATAAAGTATATATCTTTTCGTTACTTCAATGATTTGGGGTTTCAATTTCCCTGTTATAAAGTGCTGAATTAAGAAAAATACCTTAGGGCTGGAGAGATGGCTCAGCAGTTAAGAGCACTGGCTGCTCTTCGAAAGGTCCTGTGTTCAATTCCCAGCAACCACACGGTGGCTCACAACCATCTGTAATGGGATCTTATGCCCTCTTTTGGTGTGTCTGAAGACAGCGACAGTGTACTCTTAAGTAAAGTAAATAAATATTAAAAAAAAAAAATACCTTAGCTGCAGGGATCTCTAAAAGAGCTCCAAGTTCTTCAAAGGTGATGTTGTTATATAATTTGCTTGCTGACAACAAATTATGCTCAATAACAGCTCTGTCCAAGATGCTGGAACCTTAAATAAGCATAAATAAATCATTAAATGTTTGAAACTAGTTTTATACTTTAGAAAAAAAATACCTTTATTTTTATTTCTAGCCATGTAATAATCAGCTTTATACCTCTAATCAACACTTTACTAAAATTTACATTTGATATTATTATTGTTGTTGTTGTTTCCAGACAGGGTTTCTCTGTATTGTCCTGGCTGTCCTGGAACTCACTGGAAGATCTTGCCTCTGCCTTCCCAGTGTTAAGAATAAAGGCAAGCACTAATGTATGGGGTATACTTACAATTATAGTTTATATACCATTAAATAAAATATAGAATTTAGAAAATTAGTGTGATAGCTAATCTCCAATAGTCAATCACCATGGAAACATACCCGTGGGAGTGTTCCCAGATAGATTTAGTTTAAGAGCTACCCTGAACGGGCATACCATGCCTTAGGCTGTGGTCCTCAATTGAAAAGGAGAAAGTCAGGGAGTACCTACACTGGTCTGTGTCCTGGCCCCTCACACACCTGCCCTCATGCCCTTCACACTATGGTGGTCTGCATTTTCACACTGTGAGCCACGGTCCATCCTGTCTCAGCTGCTCCTGTGAGGAACTGTGTTAGGGAGGTGACACACATGAGTAGCTGGTGAGCAATTGCTAAGGGACCGATGGA
The DNA here is from genome assembly GCF_963924665.1 of Micromys minutus. NCBI lineage: Eukaryota > Metazoa > Chordata > Mammalia > Rodentia > Muridae > Micromys > Micromys minutus. The sequence continues at coordinate 29,936,202 of NC_137980.1, forward strand.
TTGAGCCCCCTGCACGGGGGCTCTGCTCCTAGCTGACAAATTCATTAACTTTTCTTTCTCTGCTTCAAACAGAAACTTACTAGCAAGAGCAGTACAGCAATCATGCAACATGCTCTGGAAGCCTCATCTTAATCTTTTAAGATTCATTTTTTTTTGAGAATGTGTATTCCTGGGGTGAGGTGGGATGGGATAGGGGTACATGCAGAGCATCATGTTCTCTCACACGCTCTCCACAGTGTAAGATGTGGGAGCTGACAAATCACCGCACACCGCAGGGTGTTGGGAAGAACACACACTCTTACTAATGAGACATCTTTCCAGCCCCTTGGCTCATTATTTGGTTATCCATAAGCACCTTACTGTGAGGTAAACATCAGGTATATCCCAGATGCAGGGCCAACTTCTTTCTTTCAGGAGTTCAGAAACAGAATCCTCCTGTAAACTAGGGAATCTAACCCCTAACAAAGTCTTCAACCCTGCCCTGGATTGCTGGCCTCACCCAGTTTTCTGTAATGACTGTTGTGCATTAAACTACAGACCAGTTGCTGTAATGGGGGTATTTAAAGACCCCCAAGGAAGTATTCTACAAAATTCTTTCAATTCTTTCTTATAACTGCTCACCAATCCGGCACAATTAAAAAAAAAAAAAAAAAAAGAAGAAGAAGATAAAAAATGATTTAGCCAAGCATGGGGATGTAGGTTGGTCCAGTAATAGAATGTTTGACATTAAAGGCCACAAAACCCATTTCAAGCACAAAAGAAAAGAAAGGAGGAAGGGTCAGATGGTGGGAAAGGGAAAGACTGTACACATGCACATGTTAACACACATGTAAAAACTTTTAACACAAAATTTTAACCTCACAGCAGCAATACTAATAATCCCAAAGTGGAAACAATCTTCCTGTCCACCAACTTAGCTCCACATACTAGAATTTTATTTGGCAAAGAGGAATAAAATACCAATAACATGGAGAGCCATGACACTAGTGAAAGCAGCCAATCATGACAGGCCATAACAACATCATTATGATTCCAGTTAACGTGAAATGTTCAGAACATGCAAATCTAAGAGCTAGAACTGTATCAGCAGCGATGCTACAAGACTGGAGACAGAATGAACACCAGTGAACATACTTCACATTTAAAAATACAGCAGGCACTATGTCTTAAAATTGCTAACTCAGGAAGCTGGAGAGACGGCTCAGTGGTTAAGAGCACTGACTGCTCTTCCAGAGGTCCTGAGTTCAAATCCCAGCAACCACATGGTGGTTCACGACCATCTGTAGTGGGATCTGATGCCTTCTTCTGGTGCATCTGAAGACAGCTACAGTGTACTCATGGACATAAATAAATACAAATCTTTAAAAAAATTCAAAAGCTATAACAAACCAAACAGGAGGATTAGTGTCAACTGAAGCCCATGCATACTACTCATAGTTGTGTTACAAATTTAATCTTTCTAGAGGTTAAGCAAAATAAAAGAATCAATTTATCAATTCAGAATGTGTTTAACTATGACAAAACTAATTGCTCAGAAGAACCAGAAATAATCCTACAACAATAAAAAAAATTTTCATGAAGTGCTTAAGAAAATTCTATGAAGAAGAAAATCGTGGCCTAGAGACACAACTCAGCACATTACGATCACTGGCTGCTCTTGTAGAGGACCTGAGTTTGGTTCCCAGCAGCCCCACTGGGTGACTCAGACTCAGCACAGCTCATCGCTGGCTGACTTCTTCAGGCCTCCCAAGACACACTTCCATGTACCCGGCATATATTCATACTGACACACACCTAGACACATAAATAAAAATAAAACTCTTAAAATTAAGAGGGAGTAAAATGTCACCTCTCAGGTAGCCTAACTGAAATGAGTCCTCACAAACAGTGAGCGCAGGCAGCAGGCCTAGCTGACACGTTTGCTGCCACACCGCTCTGCACATGGTTCATTGTGTGCACACTCTGTAATTAGTATCATGGCCATGTTAACACCGTACTTTAAAACATCTTAGACAAACATGCATAAAATAATCACTACTATGAATAAGAAAATATTAAAAAGTCTTTTTCCCTGGCAAAGACATTTTGATTTAAGCAAACACATCATTTAACCAGGAAAGATGAAAGGAAACATATTATTTGCAGCATTTTACCCAAGAAACCTTGGGCAAGCCACTGAGCTACACTTTACTCTTCATCAAGAATGGATAATGATGCTCTATTACAGCCTGTTACTTAGTGTTGCTTACCAACAGCTTAGGCTCTCTAAAACCCAGGTGCCATACATATACTCTGCCATTGTTTTAGTTTTCACAAGTTTCAAACAAACAAACAAACAAACAAACAAACAATATTTTGGAAAAAAAAAAAGAAAAAACCACTTTATTACATAAAATGCTTTCCAATATGGATTATTTCAGATTATACTACAAACCTATGTCGGTGTTTAATATTCATTATCGGTCTATAGTCCTCTTTTTATTAATCAGAAAGTACTGCTTGGAAATACTAATGTAACATACTTTCTACTAATCTATACCTAAACATTCCCTGCCACATACATGTAAGACATGATCATTACCATCAGCCGTCGTTGCTTTCTGGTGAGGCATCAGCATTGCAGCAAATTCTTGAAGCTGGTTCCCTCTGATGATTCTGTCTAGGTACATTTTCTCTAGGATCCCATATGCAGCAAGTTGCTGGCACCTTTCATCCTTAAAAAGAGTAGCCAGCATCCGAGAGCGCTGCTGTCCTAGGGAAACAGAAGGTAAAATGTCCTAAGTGTTTCTTCAGTGACAAAAAGAATCACATTCTATGATCCTATTTTTGCCTAATAAAATACAGACAATCCCCATTAACATATACGTAGTATGTTCTAGAAAGGCATTGTACCACAGTTAATATTGAGCTGCTGCTTCTATTGGAGATACAGAATTAGGTTCTTCTAAGCCCCTAGTCAATTTTTTGTCAATCTTAACCAATCTGCAACTTTGTTTCATGTGTTTCTGTTTAGACCCTTATATAACACATATGGTTAATTCATTAGCTTTGAACTCATAGCTAACACTGCAATTCTGCCAAAATAAAGCTTACAGGATATATTGTGTCACACAAACATCTCCACAGCAGACTGTCTATACTTATGAACACTAGAGGAAATAGTGGTGCGTGCCTGTAATTTGAGTCCAGTGAGTCACAGGACAGCCAAGACTACCCAGAAAGACTTTGTCCAGCCCTAGTTCCCACCAACACCTATACCTAAACACACACACAGAGAGTAGTAGAGAACATCCGGCAGTCCAACAGGGAACCATTTTAACAGCAAACTCACCAATAAAGGGCATAAAACTATGAAGAGGGAGCCCGAGTAGCCCACAAAAGAACGCTTGCACACAGGTTAAAAGCTGGGCTATAAGAGGCAGAGCACTATGAGACCACTCTCACCTGGAGACAGGAGTTGGGTAACTCATTTTGCTACTTAGTCTGCACATATCTGGAAATGATGAAAACACTGAAAGTTTGCATTAGTTCAAAATAAATTTTAATCACTAGATATGTTCACTAGCAAAAAAACAGGTGAGAATAACTGAATATTCACATAATGGACCAGGGTAGAGATCAAAATGGTCCAGGAGGTGATTTATATTTTCTTCTTGTATATTTATATTAGTACATTATTTAGTTAATAAAAAATATATATGCCCAGCATGGAATACACTTCTATAATTACAGAACCAGGAAGGCTGAAGAATGAGGTTTACCAGTTTGAAGCCAGCCTGAACTACACAGCAAGTTGTAGGTGAGCGAAGCTGAACAGAAAGACTGTGTCTCAGAAACAGAAAACAAAAATGATATTGTCTCGATGCATACATTTTGAAGCCTTTAAACAACTGGTGACTAATACCAAGTGAGTGGAAACAGTGCTGTCAATAGCCACTTTCTTCTGTCACAAGGACACCTACACCTAGTAGCTGTGGTAACATCCAGTGTCTAAATCTTGGTATTATCCTGGCTAGTTTTATGCCAACTGATATAGCTATAGTCATTTAGGAAGAGGGAACCTCAACTGAGAAAACGTCTGCACTAGACTGACATGAGAACAAGGCCGTGGGGGACATTTTTCTTGACAGTAACTACTATAGGAGAGCCGAACTCACTGTAGTTGGGGCTGCCCCTGGGCTGGTGGTTCTGGATGGTGTGAGAAAGCAAGCTGAGTAAGCCTTGGGAAGAAAATCAGTAAGAAGCATTCCTCCATAGCCTCTGCTTTAGTTCCTGCTCTCTAGGTTCCCTAGGATATATAAGCAAAATACACCCTTTTCTTCTCAAGTTGCTTTTGGTCATGGTGTTTGATCGCACAATAGAAATACTAACTAAGGGCTGGAGAGATGGGCCCGTGATTAGGAGGCGTACCCTGATCACACTCTCAGCACCTACACAGCAGCTAACAAAAGCCTATTTACTCCAGCTCCAGGTGATCAGATGCTCTCTCCTGGCCTCTGTAGGCACCGAGCACACATGTGGTACACAGGCATACATGTAGCAAAAACATTCATATCCACTAAACAAATAAACAAACACATAAAAAATTTAGAGAAAATCCTAAGACAGTATTCTAGTAAAAGGAAAAAGAGTATTTATAAAATATTTTTTAAAAAGATGTATTTATTTTATGTAAATGAGTATACTGTATATTCAGACACACCAGAAGAGGGTGCTGGATTTCATTACAGATGGTTCTGAGCCACCATGTGGTTGCTGGGATTTGAACTCAGGACCTCTGGAAGAGCAATTAATGCTCTTAACTGCTGAGCCATCTCTCCAGCCCTATAATATAGATCTTAAAACATAACTTTTAGCATATTTGTTTTCCAGTGCTGCAAACCTAACGTACTCCTAATGTAAAAAGGCTATCTTTTTATGTTAGAATGTAGAGAAATAGTCAACACTAACGGGACCACATCCAAGTCATACTGCGAAGGTGTGAGCATCAAAAGCACAGTTCGGGAGGCAGAGGCTGGCAGAAGGATCTCCGGGCTGGAGGTCACCATGATCTACATCGAGAACATCTTTGGAGTGGTGTTACATTACAGTATAATGTAATTTCTATCCAAATATTAAAAAATATGTGTCCCTGGACCGAGGAGTTTAACCTATCCATAAACTCATCTCTGTATATAATCCCTGTGCACGTAGTTGTGTCCAACCTTTTGACACTGAAATAATCTTATTAACTACAAAGTTCACACTGAAGAACCATGTAATTGAGTTACAAAAAACCCAAACCAACCAACCACCAACCAAACAAACAAAAAACCCTCTTATTTCAGGAGTGTTTGTAGTTTCATGTGGCACATCAGTTATAGCTATCCTTGGAAGCATACAGTTTATTGGCCACAGGATGGGTATGCCTGGATGATAAAGTAAAACAACAGGAAATCAAAGAAAATCTGTATGACATACTAAGATGTAACCATACCTGATACTTAGTTACAAGAAAATCTAAGTGGCAGTTTAAGCCTTAATCCCAGCACGCTAAAGGCAGAGGCAGACAGATCTCTGTAAACTGGAGGTCAGCTCCATCCATACATGGAGTTCTAGGACAGCCAGGACTAAATAAAAAGACTCTGTCCAAAACGAAGGGGAGGGGGTGTTACGTGTGAGCACTAAACATGTTATGAACTCTCTGCTGATAACAGATCCTGGAGGACTTCGGAATGATTTAGAAAAGCCATGGTTCAGGATTAACAGTCCTTCACAACAGTCTTTTCTATATAAAAGTCATGTGCTTTCTATGCTATAATATAGTGAAAAACTTTATATGCATTGAGGAAAAGAACAAATGCTAGTCTGTTATTCTAAAATGAAGCTTAAAGATTTTGTTTTTTTAAGGCTTATTTATTTTATGAATGTGAACACTTTGTCTTCAGACACACCAGAAGAGGTCATCGGATCCCATTACAGATGGTTGAGCCACCATGTGGTTGCTGGGAATTGAACTCAGGACCTCTGGAAGAGCAGTCAGTGCTCTAACCACTGAGCCATCTCTCCAGCCCCTCCCTTTAGATCTTTCTGTGCACATGAGGGAAACACCCCTGCTGTCATACACTTGTGAAGGTGAGACAGAACCTTCAGGAATCATTTGTCTCCTCCACCACATGGGTCCTGGGAGTCAAACTGGGCTCCTCAGGGTTGGCAACAGGCATATCTACAGGATGAGTCATTCTACTGACCCAATGAGTAAATCTACTGATTTAAAATGTATCTCCTCCTCTGTAGTTCTCATTTAAGAATCAGTTTCTCTTTCTGTGAAAATCTAACAATAAACTTATCTCTAACTATTCTCAATGTGTGAGTAACAAACTGATACATTCACTTACATTTTTAAAATAAATCCTTTTATTCCTGGTTTTGTTTCATGTTTAAACTTACTTTAATTGTACTAAGACACCCCGTAGAAGAATGGTTCCTTGCAAGGTATTCCAGTTGTTGCCACCTAATGTTATTAGCAGAGACAATTTGTGTCACTGAAGCCTAAATCCCAGGCTTACCTGCCGATGCTAAGATGGTGCAGTGTAGTGCATGCTTTAAGGCCTCTAGTCTTTCACTTTCGTGGACTATTGTCTTGTAAGAGAGCTCATTGTACCTTTGGGCAGCTTCAATGAATTTCCTTCTGTAATCAAGGACACGTGCATAGCAAACCTATGGAGGGAAAATGCTCCAATTAGGGAAAACTGGAGGGTCAACGAAATGAGGTAAACATTCATCACGTGTTGAAACATCTTGGTATATACAGCTCATTTGTTACCTTATAGTGTATCTGTAACTGTTCGTTTGTGGATTCATTCTGAAGTAAGGATGCTCGGTTTATGTAAGCCTCAGCCTGGACAGGATCATCATCCTCCAGGTACAGCCTTGCGATCTTCAGGTAAGTCTCCAGCTTATAGTCTACATTGTACTGTCTAGGACAAATAAGCAAACAACAAATGAAATAGACAAGTGGCACGTGTGAGGCTTATCGGACACTATGGTGGACCTGCATCAGGCTCAGCCTGCCTGGAGAACAGTTTGGCGATTAACTCTCCAACTATGCTCTGAATTCCTTAGATGTGTGTTTGTAATCCATGAAATCTGACATCTAGATATCAGATCCTACTAGACACAATAAGGAATGTGCCCATGTACCTATTACAAGGAGATCACCTTATAAAATGATTACTTACGTTAGAAAATGAAAACCACTGTCCTGTGTCTATAGGAGTGAATCTCTCTGCTGTGTAAGAAGGTAGAAGGCATTCTGCATGATCCTTGCGAGCCACTCACAGACAACATGTGTTTTCTTTCAAGTGAAAAAGTGTTTGACGGCATTTTTACACAAACTATAATCTCAATTAGAGAGAGTAGGGTTGGAATGAGTTACAGGCAGTTTTCAGTCTCTCCCTCTTCCACTGGTGACATCTTACTCCAGAAGGAACTGGAGGCTTCAAAATAATTCAAAACTCAGAATTCAAGATTAATCCTCAAAGAAAAGTAATCTTTTCTGTGTGACAGCCAAAACAGTAAAGCCTTGTGGCAAGGAAAAACAGACAAATAACAAAAAACAACAAACAAAACAAATTAAAAACCTAGCTCCCACTGTGAAGTTAGGTCTTTGTTTTGGTTTTTGTAGGGGAGAGACAGGTCATGGAAAACATTTCTATGAATTCAAATTGTTTGCTTAGCTCATTTATTATATATTCCACAGTGTGTTTCCCATTCACAACTCAAATTCATAGGAATTGTTCTCTCATGCTAAGCTTCTTTAATTTTTCGATTTTTTAAAATCAGGAAATCCTTTCATTACATTAAAAATGAAAATGACTGACTGACTTTCTGAGGAGCCCCTTCATCCAGTCACTCCTGTGTCCTCTCTCAGTCTGACTGCCCGGCCCTGTCAGTGCTGCGCAGGCTCTGCTGCCTTCTCTGAGAAGCCATCACGGAGAACGTGCACCAACTCCTCCGTCACTGATGCAGCCTGTCCTGTGCTCTACTTGTCCCTCGGGGAACATGTGCATTTCTGACTGTTGAAGGCCCAGCAGTGCTGCTGTCCTGAGAAAGAACCAGGATGCTAACCTTACACACAGGACAGCCCTAGACAAAGGACTATGCCAGTCTAAAATGCTCTCCACCCTACTGGATTCCCATGTGCTCATACACTACTGTGAGAATCCATTACCAATTCCTCAACATCAGTGTTTTGCCTTGTTTTCTGACACAGGTCTCACTATGTCACTCTGGCTATTCTGGAGCTCACTTTGTAGATTAGGCTGACCTAGAACTCAAGAGTTCTGCCTGTCTCTGCCTTCTGAGTGCTGGGACTAAAGGCAACCACCACTATACCCAGCATCAATTATCAAAACTTTTGCTTTCCAATGGATTAGAAAATAAAACTATCTAACTTTCATTGTGGTTTCTATCCTACACTCATTATTGTCTCTGTATGGTTCCCTTTTTGTTTTGTTTTTTGAAACCTCCAAAGAGCTGTCTCCGTTCTCTCTTTCCAGTCAGGCTTAAGCTCTCCCCAGCTGCACCACAACAGCTCTCATCCAATCACCCTGCTTCCACGCCTGACGGGCGCTCACCAGCCAAGGCTCTTTCCCTCATATGGGTTCTAGGGAGGAGCACACCCTATTTTGGTGATCTTACCTCCCACTTGCTACAACTGCCTTTACCACTTACCTCTTAACATTGAAATACCCCAGGCCTCAGCACCCACTCCTCTTCTCCCCTGGAAAGCGGTCAATCCGGTCTAGTAGGCAAGGACTCCCAAATGTCTACTTGTAGCCCAGACTGCTCTACTTCCTCCAAATGAAACCACTCTGCTCACTACCAGGTATCTTCATTTGCTTATCACAACCCAAACATACGCTTCACCTTCCCTCAAAATCTACTCCCCACAGGGCCTGGCAAACCCATATTTCCAACTGTTTTGGCCAAAAACTCAGGACGTAGCCATTTCTGTAGTGCACAGGGGAGATTTGCAGACTGAGTGAGGAGTTCCTCCAGCTGTGGTTAATTGACATCCCTACTGTTACCAGCACCTCAGCCAGCACTCAGTGCTCAGAGGTTCTTCAAGACACATTATCACCATCACTTCTCTGTCCAAAATTATCCAATGGCTCACTCTCATTTCACTTTGTCCTGGAGGCAGGGTCCAAACTTTGTAACACTCTCCGTGTAGACCAGGCTGGCCTCAAACTCAGAGATCTGCCTGCCTCTGCCTCCTGAGTGGTGGGATTAAAGACAATGTACCACCTTGCCTAGCCCTCTCATTTTTCTTTGAATCGAAGGCCTTACAATGGCTTTAAGAACCCAGGGGACCTGATCCCTAGGACTGAGTTCCTGTCTTTTCTGGTGTTCACTCTACCTATATTGGTATTCTTATTCTTCCTTAGAAAACACTACAAATACATTGGCAGCTTAAGACCTTTGTCTTAAGAACACCCCTTCTAAAGCACTGTCTGCCCTCAGACAACAGTCAGTCTTTGAGAAGCACTTACTACACTATGACTATTGTCTAATGCACTATGACTATTCGGATCTCCTCTGTTAGGATTTAAGAAAACATGTTAAGACACTCATCCAAATCCATTCAAGTCCACTATTTACTATACTTTTGTCCTGTTTCCAGAGGAATCCCCACCAACACTTGGGCTGCATTTCTCCAGTCTTCCTCCTTCTCGTAAATAGATGCAAGATGCTGTCTTATGGAAGCAACCTAGAATGACAGATAGAGACGACACTCAGACAGTGCTCTTACCCAATATACTAACCTACTTTTTACTTCTATCAAGTTTGTATTCACAGAATATGAACATAGAAAAACGCAACATTTCTTTTTTTTTATTGGATATTTTATGTTTTTACATTTCAAATGTTATCCCTTTCCTGGTTCTCCCCTCTCCCATGCCCTCTTCCCCTGCCTTTAGGAGGTTGCTTCTTCTCCCACCCACCCACTCCCACCTCAACACCCTGGGTTTCTCCTCCTATTGATGCCAGACTATGCCATCCTCTGCTACAAATGCTGCTGAAGCCACGGTCCTGCATGTGTACTCTTTGGAAACAACACATTTCTAAATTGCATATTTTGGCATCATTTTTTTCAGTATTAAACTTTGCTTTTGTGTTGCTACATACTTGATGCTGGAGTTTTCCTAAGTTTTCAATTTTAACAATGTTACTAGCGCTACTGAGACTGCTCAAGGTACAATGTTATAAAAGCCTACAACCTGAATATGCTCCACAGAATTCATATACAGATGGAAGAATAGAACTAATTCCAGAGCTATCCTGACCTCCATCTGCACATAAGTACATGTCTGTATACATGAGTAAAACAGACTACAAAATCTTTACTAACACTGCAGCTGGAGCTGCTATGTCCTAATTCTTCCTTGATTTTACATCGTAAATGCTGTTTGATTCAGTTTTATAAAAAATATGAAACTGAGCAATTATCTCCTTTAAGGAATTAATAACTTAAGATTATAAAAATAATGTGTTATCTTAAGCTCAAAATCTACTGTTTTGACATAACAGGACAGGTGACCATAAGAACTCACAGAGAATTGAGGCAGCTTGCACAGGCCTGCACAGGTTCAAGACAGACAGGGCCCCAGCAAGGAAGCATGGGGCCCCACACCTAACCAAGAAGCTATTTACAACTGATACCCTTGTGGCAAAGGGAAAAACCAGTCTTTCTAGGCCTTTGAGCCACACTCAAGGGCGGCAGGCCCCACATCCAACTCAATGACATTTCTGTGGAGTTACTGTTTTATTCTGCTTTGTTTAGACACTTTTTGTCTTATCAGTGTTTTGCTTTTTTTTTTTTTTCCCTGTGGTTTTGTAGGGATTTTGTATTTATTTTTGCTTCTGTTTTTTATTTGTTGCTTTTTAGTTACTCAAGACAGAGCTCTTCTTCTGTGAAGACCTGGCTGTCCTGGAACTTTCTCTATAGACCAAGCTGCCTCAAACTCAGAGATCCACTTGCCTCTGCTTCCCAGTGTTTGAGTGGATGGGAACGTCTGAGAAGAAGTGGTAGAGGGCAAAACATAAAAAAAATTATGAACTTTTTTCAAAAAAAAAAATTACTAGGAATTAGGAGCTTCCAGTTCCTGAATTATTAAAACAGAACAAAACAACAATAAAATCTATGGCTCTAGACTTTTACCTGCTCCTCAAAGGAAATGACCCGAGGCTGGATCTTCTCCAAAGTGAAATGGTAGACCTCCTTGGCTGTGCTGTCTGGTAGGTTAGGGAGGTGTGTGCAGAAATCTGTTAGCAGTTGCCGTGAGATCACAAGACTGACGTTCTCATTCACCACTGGTTAGAAAGTAAACAAGAAACATCAATAATCTGTAAGTTTCCATTAAGCAATCACATTTTACTTAAAATTACCATTTAATAAGTTCAATTTATTCTTCTCATATGCTATATAATTAGTTTCTTTATGCTGGATTTTACTGATTTCATATTTACAACAGCAAAGCAGAAAAATATAGTAACTTTTCTAAGAAAATATTGGGGAAAGTTCCTTGAAATTTTTATACTTTCCCTTTTGTTTTTTATCTTTGCGCAAAGGGAAAGCACAGAGCATCTATATAAAAGCTTAATTGAGATTTCAATTTTGAAGACAATTCAGTTGAAAAATAACCCAACTGCATGTGGTTAAGTGTCTGGAATAAGTTCATCTCAAAGCACATTTAACAGTGATTGCTGTAGAAAAGCCGACAGTCTTTAAAGAACTACGCAGTCATACAAGGCAAGCGTGGCCCTTCCATTCTACTCACTCGCTTCCACAAAAGCTCTCAATGCTTCTAGTTGTTCTGTCCCAGATAACTGAATGGCTTTTTCCAGAATCTGACGATATCTAAAACAGTATCAAATGAGAATAATGAATGTTTAGCTCTAATTGTCAACTTGAAACAATCTACAATCACTGAGGAAGAGAAGATCAATGAAGAACTATCTTAATTTGATTGGCCTTTGGACGCAGTCCTAGAACTCTTGATTATATTAACCAAAGGGTGAAGACCTACTACTGTTGGTGGCACTAGTCCCTAGGAAAGGAATGCTGAACTAGAAGAACTGAGAAAGCAAGCTGAGCATAATCATGCATGCATTTATTCTCTCTCCACTCTTGACTACGATAAGAGCAGCTGCTTCAAGCTCCTGCTGTCTTGACTTCCCAGCAATGATAGACAGTAACCTGGAACTGTGAACTCAAAGAACTGTTTTTCCCTAAGTGGCCTGTTAGGGTATTTTCTAGCAGCAAGAGAAATGAACCTAAGATGTTTATTGTCTAATGCAAACTCCAAAGTTTATTTATTCATCTCAATTGTCTATTTGTTTCTATTTTGGTTTTTTGGGTTTTTTTTTTTTTTTTTTTTTTTTGAGTCAGAGTTTCACTATGATGTAAGCCCAGGTTGGCCCTGAAACTCTCTGTGTAGCCCAGCTAACTTGAAACCTGATCCTCCTGTCTCTGCCTCTCAAACACTAGGATTCTGGGTATGCCACCATACCCTGGCCTATTTATTCATTTTTACCACTAAATTTGACATGTATTCTGTCTTTTCAATTTACCCTAATTTCTTCCATTAATCTCTAGTTGACAGTTTTCTTTACAGCACACTGACAAAATAATATATTTTCAAAAGTTTCCAGCCCATCACAAAAAAAAAAATACTAACTGGTGAAATAGCTCAACAGATAAAGTCACTTTCTGTCCATTTGACTTCTGAGTTCCATTGCTAGAACCTATACAGTAGAAGGTAAGAAGTGATTTTTCCATAAGTTGTTCTCAGACCACACGCACGCACATACGCACACATGAATGCACATGCGCACACAAATAAATGCAATCTTAACAATTTTTTAAAAAAATACTAAATCTGCAATTGTCTGTTCATTGTTTGTTTGTTTGTTTTTGAGACAGGGTTTCTCTGTATATCAGCCCTGGCTGCCCTGGAACTCATTCTGTAGACCAGGATGGCCAAGAACTCATAGATTGTGCTTGTCCCTGCCTCCCAGGTGTTGGGATTAAAGGACTGTACCACCATACTTGACCTAAACCTGTAATTCTAAGATGCAACTAGTTTTTAATAGAGTACCTATTTAAAACCTATCAGAAGAGAAGTAAATTCATAACTCTATGTTACTAAATTTTAAGGTGCCACCTTCTTGAAAACTTCCATTTTGAATCATAACTAAAATTCCAATTTTCTTTTAAATTTCTTTTTAAAATTAAGCTACCTTTTTTTAAATAGTATGTTATACAGACACACAAGTACACTATTTGAGGTAATCAGCTTTTCTTCTTGCCAACTTCATGATTATCAACATTAACATAACACTGCCTAGAGACCAGAATCACTACTAGAGACCGAATGTCTCCATATGTACCAACCAATTCCACCAAGACAATGCAGGCAAAACACTAATGTTCATAAAGTTTTTTTTTTGAAGGTGGTAATAAAAGTTTTAAAAACAACAAAATGTTTGAAGATGTCAATGGGATATAGTTACAGGGCTGAGACGAAAACTTAAGTAGGTTTTTACCTGACAGTTTACATCAAGTGAGATCATTTGAACCACCCCTAATCTTCAAGCTGTGTTTTCAAATAAACTCTTGTGCCCCACCTCCATCACAGAAAAGCTAAATGTCACCAGTAACAGCACAGAGTCCAGTCCCATGCACTAAATGCACTAACAGAATGTCTTTCTGCTGTCAGACATCTGCACTCAGTTCTAGCAACTGGTCTACTCTCCATCACCACAGCAAACTGGCACTATAAAAAGAGTAGAAGAAATGCTAAAAATAAACAGTGACCATTACCAGGCAACACTAAGTTCCTTCCTAAAACACAAGTTCAAAGAGGACAGGAACATTTTTTTTGCTTTGTTCACTGAAATATATGATGTCTTAAACAGTATATTGCACAAAAGAGCACTGATTTAACTCTGGCAGCATCTTATTTCAGTATAAGCGGGCTAAATTTCATTACTTTTTATCTTTTGTTCTTATGTTAATTTTTAAGATTTATTAATTTTATTTATGGGTGTGTTAGGGTGAACATCTGCCACATGAATTTGGGGACCCATGGAGGCCCAGAAATCAGATTCCCTGGAGCTGGAGTTAGAAGTGGTTGTGAGCCACCCAATGTGAGTGTCTGGAATCCCAACACCAGTCCTCTGGAAAAGTAAATAATCAGAACTCTAACCACTGATCCATCCCTCCAGCCCTCTCTTCTGTCTTTTAAAAGGATTTATCATTGAGCATGAAGACATGGCTCAGCAGCAGTGACTGCTCTTCTACAGCATCAAAGTTTAATTCCCAAAATCCACATTGTGGCTCACAAACATCTACTCTGGTCCCAGGGATCTAACACCCGTTTCCTGGCCTCCGTGAACACTAGGCACATGAACGATGCAGACATACATGCAAACAAAATGCCCATACAATCAGAACAACTTCTAAAAATCATTATTGGGGGTGGGGGTCAAAATGCCATGCTTTGCATGTAGAAGTCAGAGGACCACTTTGCTGAGCTGGTTTTCTCCTTTACCTATATATGGGATCCAGGGATCAAACCCAGGTCCAAGTGCCCTAGTATGCATCTTTACCCACAATCCATCTGGACAACACCACTCTTTAATTTATCTTATGCATTATTTCTTAAAAAGTATTAAAAACTTTTTAAACTTTTTTGTTTTCTGAGATAGGCTCTCTCTTTGTAGTCCAGGTTGGCCAGGAACTCAGTTTCCCCAGAGTCTGAACTATAGACATGAGCCATCACACCTGGCTAATTAAATGCATTTGCAAACCTAGTATTTCAACTATTCAGAAAGTGGTCCAGAATGAAGCCTTGAAGTAAAACCTGCACAAACAGGACCTGAGCTCATTCAGATCAGTGACATGTTTTAGAAGTCTCTTTCCCAGCTCACCTGCAAACCCTCAGCCCTGGTTATGGAGAGCTCTGTAAAACCACAGTAGAGGCAGGTGTGTGGACAAGACACAGCAAATTCCAAAGGACACAGTTCAGAAAGAAACAACTTTTCAAAACCAAGGTGTTACTTTTCCTATTACTAAATTTGAGACTTTAAGGGACAGCACTGTTGTAGAAACTCATTCCTATAAAGTATCCCAGGCTGGAGAGATGGCTCGAAGGTTGGGAGCACTGGCTGCTCTTCCAAAGGTTCTGAGTTCAAATCCCAGCAACTACATGGTGGCTCACAACCATCTGTAATGGGATCCGATGCCCTCTTCTGGTGTGTCTGAAGACAGCTACAGTGTAGTCATATACATAAAATAAATAAATCTTAAAAAAAATTATCCCATTCTAGCTTCCTCACAGCACACACACACATACACACAAAGAGAGAGAGAGAGAGAGAGAGAGAGAGAGAGAGAGAGAGAGAGAGAGAGAGAGAGAGAGAGCCCTACAGAAAGGAACGTTTCTCTTACGCCCATATTCACCTACTTATTGATCTGGGCACATTTCAGATAGGTTATACTTAATGATATGTCATTTATTATTTTGATTGATCTTTCAAATTTGATTAAAATCTATTAAAACAAAGTTATAGCTAAGTCTTACATTTATATACTCCTAAAGCATTTTATACAAACTAATATTCAAACTACTAATATATAACCTAAGGTAAGTACTTGACAAAGTTGCTACCTAACCTAGAGTTAGATTTGTTTGGTGCTGTGGGTGGTGGTACATGTCTCCAGCACTCAGGAGGCAGAGGCACACAAATCTCATGAGTTTCAGGTTAGCCAGGGCTACAGAGAGAAACCCAGACTCAAAAAATAGAAATTAAAAAAAATTTTGAGGGGCTAGCTCACAGTTAAGGGCACTGACTGCACTTCCAGAGGTCCTGAGTTCAAATCCCAGCAACCACATGGTGGCTCACAGCCATCTGTAATGGGATCCTATACCCACTTCTGGTGTGTGTGAAGAAAATGACAATGTATGCATATACATAAAATAAGTAAATCTTTAAAAAAATTTTTTGAAATGTACTTTTACTTTGTGTATGGGTGTTTTGCCTATATAGATATCTGGTGTATGACGTGCACATAGACCTGAGGCCAGAAGAAGGCATCAGGTGGCTCAGTGCTTAAGAGCACCTGCTCTTTCAGATCCACTTTCAGAGGACCCAGGTTCAGTTCCCAGCACCCACATGGCAGCTCACAACCATCTGCATATCACTCTAGTGCCAGCAGCTCTGAGGCCCTCTCTGGCCTCTGAGGGCACAGGAATATACACGTGTATACATAGAAGCAGTCACCCACCCCTGGCCCATGCCAAAGAACACAGGCAAAAACCTTTGCTGTGGTTTGCCCACTAGAATTAGGTGGGCGACTTCTGAAGATTACACATGCTCTAGTTTTAAGACAGAAAAATCAAGTTGGCTCGAAACTTCCTTCCTGCTGGTTAACCCTCATGGTTCCAGAAGGTACCGTGAAGGAAGACCCTTCAACAACCATCTTCCTTAGCTGTAGACCTTGCATTTAACACTATGGACTGGCCATTGGTGTAATAATAACAAGAGGACAAAAGATAATCAAGCACTTTCTGACTGGATTTTTCTTCTGCTCCACAGGAGGGGATTCATGTCTGATACTGAAAATGGAGTCAGAACCCCATGGCTGGGGAAGTTACAGGCCTTATAGGGAAGCTGCTTGAGGAATTTGCTAAATGGGCAGATAACAAATGGCTTTCCAAATAATTATGTTTATGTTTATATATAGCGCCACCATTAGCTCTGGTTGGAGAAACTTCTTTTTACAGTGGACAATGGTAATTTTAAATACTAACAACAGGACATCCAGGTGGTGGTGGTGCACACCTTTGACCCCAGCACTTGGGAGGCAAAGGTAGGGGGATCTCTTGAGTTCAAGGCCAGGCTGGTCTATAGAGTGAATTCTAGGACAGCCATGGCTACATGGAGGAGCACTGTTACGAAAAAGAAAAACAAACAAAAAACTTTAGCAACGGGTTGGAATACATGATTGTTGAATACTCATCAATGAATGGCTTTCTCTATCACTGTATTTAAGGCTCAGGAAACATCTCAGAAAGGGGGTGGGGAAGACTGTAAGAACGCTAGTCAGCTCTGTGTCTCTGTGGAAAAACACCTGCCATGAAAGCCCAATGTCCTGATTCTACCCTGCAACCATGATGGAAGGAGAAAACGGACGCCTCCTGCGGTCTGCCCACTGACCTCACATGTACACAGTTATAACAATAAGTAAATAAAAAGACAGGCAGGGAAAGAGTAAGCACGTAAGTGAACCACAGCCTCTTACTGGAGGCAGTTTCTAGCCCTCGAAGGCAGTGGAGAAGTGCAGTAGTGAAGACACTTCCACAACGGACAAGAGGAAGTTCTTTGGAGTTCTCATAAATCTGCTGGAAACACTGAAAGGTTTCTTGGTTTCTGGGAGACTAACAGAGCAAAAGGGATGTGATTCCTGCATACCAAGCCAGGAAATACAAGCACCTTTGAAATAAGGTCAAAATGCAATACCACAGATTATCCAGAAAAGAAAACCTGAAGCCTTTTTTGTCTTAGACTGTTAGCAGGGGCTGACAAAGGAAATGAAAATTTTCTGAAACACAACATCTTGGGCTTCAAATTGTCTTTAAAACTTTCTTTAAGAATAATGTGCTAAAAAACAAGGACTGGTAAGCTACATAATATTAGCTAGCATCAAAAAAAGCAACGACTGATTGCAACAACTAGGAACTGATGCTGAAGCCAGAAAGCCAGGAATCCAACTATGCCTGGGGAGATGAGCAAAGCTTTGAAGTTCAACAAGAAATGAACAACTGTGACGTGCCGTTTGGAACATCAGCACCAGAAATTACACAACTGAAAAAAATATTATAACCAACTTAAATCGTCCACAGCAGATGAGGCAGCTGAAGGACAGCTAACCTAGACAGCAGACAGCGGGCCTGAAGAACTATCTAGAATGAAGCACAGAGATGGAAAGACACTTGAGAGAGGAGATGAAGAAGTTCCAGTGTGTTGTTCTGAACAAGGTTTCACTAGAATCTAGAGACAGAACACACATACAGAAGAGGCATTACTTAGACCAGGAGTGGTAGCTCATGCCAGTAATCACAATATCTAGATGGCTGAGACAAGATTATAGTGAGCCAGTCTGAGCTACAGAATGAGACACTGCCCGCCCCCCAAAAAATCAGAGGTAGACAGGTAAGTAGACAATACAACAATCACTTCTCAGAACTGTTCAGAGAATCATATCTACTGGGAAGCCCAGTGAAGCTCAGCCAAGTAACTTGAGCTATTTTCAACAAGTGGCACATTTCTTTCACTCCCTGTATCTCTGTCACTCTGCAACTTGACTTTGTAACTCTTCACATAAGAGTTTATGTCCTCCCTCCATTCTCAATTTATCGACCAATTGAATGTAGCAGAAACTGGACTTTAAGGAGCCGGGACTTTAAGGAGGCCTTGAATGTGTCATTATCTCTGGAACCCTGTTGTCACATTAGCCAAGCACCTCACAGAACACTGTGTATAGTAAGCTGGTCTGCAGTTTACTATAGATGCATGTGGGAGACCAAGTAGAAGCAAGACCATTTGGGGTAGATGATTATTTACCTCAGCCCAAGACAAACTGTCAACCTCCAAACTGTAAACTAAATACATTACTATGTTTTAAGTCACTAGGTGACTTTTTCAGTGGCTTATTTCACAATAAAAGCTATTATTTACATAGATGCATCATAGTGAAGTGGCCAAAGTTAAAACAGGTATGTGTAACATAATTTTTAGGAGAAATAATATCTAATAATCTCTTGTTCTTTAAACATTCTAGTCCAATTTAGTGGCAATGGGAAATACTGGGAGAAGATAATCCACAAGTTTTAGTCGAAAACAAAACGTTCATTATGTCAGGAAACTAAGGCAAGAAGTGTGCCATGAATTTGAAGTGACTATGAACTATATATAAGAAGTTTCAGAACAGTCTAGGATATGAATGACATACTACAAATAAAAAACACAGCCAAGTTTGGTCAAAATAATATATGGCCAAAATTGTGACTATATTTACTTAGGAGCTCACAGACATGGGCTGTAGCCTGGCTTGATTGCCAGGTTTCTGTGTGTGTATGTGTGTATCTGTGTGTGTTTGTGTCTGTGTGTGTATTCCTCTCCTTGTGGTCTCTCCCACACTCAGTTCTTCCTCACTTTTCCTAAATAAAGCTGTTTGCTTTGAAAAATCTAAAAAGTAATCTCTGTTTTTTCTCTCCACATATGGGACCAATAACATTAGCTACTTGCCATACAGTGTTTGGCACACAAATGTTATTTATTTTGGACATGGGAATCACTAAAACTGCCCTGAAGGATGAGCAGAGAACCAAAGAATCTGAGTCAAAAGGGGCCTTTGCAGTTACCCAGTCTCTCTGCCACTGCAGACATGAGTGTGTATGCTCATTGACACTTCTATTCCTGTTAGTATAAAATTCTAATCCAAAGCCTACCTCACTACAGCAGAGTACAATCTTAGTTTTTTCCTTCTGCAAAAGAAAATAGTCTTCTTGGTAAGCAAAGGTCTTCTATAACTAAGAGATCTACTATTATTAAGAGGTCTTCTATTACTAACAACTTACCATAAAATGTTAGCAGGTCCCGACAGGACACATTAGTAAGCCCAGTTTTGGGGAGCCTGAGGCAGAAGAATTTGGAAGGAGTTTTAGGCCATCCTGGGCTACAGTGTTAGAGGGTAGCCTGGGATACAAGAAACCCTGTCTTAAAACAATAAACAAAAAAACAAACAAATAAATGTTTAAACTGAAAAGGCCTCTCAGCCTGGATACCTTCCATACTTTAGAACTGGGAGAAATAAGTTTTAAAGGTTGTATTTCCATAGGATTGATTCTACAAAGACCTATAACTCATGCTCTCATACCTGCACTCAAAGAAATAACATTTTTTAAAAATTAAATCTGGGCAAGGAAGTGAAGAAATGAACAGACAAAACAATGTAATCTATGTCCAAGGCTCCAGCTGGACCCAGGAAACTAACTAGCCAACTACAGTATGAGAATGCTCTGAGTGTGCACATATGAAACAGGTTTCCGATGTTCAGGAACCAAGCAGTTTAGCCAACTAAGTCAACACACTGTATGGAACAGTGTCAGTAATAGAAATCTTGTACTCCGTAATTCCTTAAAGAGGAAGCCTTTGCTTCTCAGTTCCCAATATAAAAACCTTAAACAAACAGATGACTTAGACATAAAGTATGTGGCTTGCAGAACTGTGTTGTTATGAGAGTAAACATTCTTACCCAGATAGTACTGGGGAAATACCTAAAGGGAAGACCAAGAACATTCTCAGAAAAGAAGCACTGAAGGCTGAAGATGGCACAGTTAAAGAATGTTAGCTGCTTTTCCAGAGGACCTGAGTTCAATTCCCAGCACCCACGTCAGGTGGCTCACCTGTAACTCCAGGTCCAGGGGACTACTACTCTTTGAATATCCATGGGCACCTGCACACACAGAGCACTCATACACATAAATAAAAATAAGCTAGGCTATCTGCTCCTCCCTGTTCCAGAGACAGCTGCATCTTCTTGTGCAGTGCTAGCCTCATCCCATAGACAAAATGGTGAAGGTCGGTGTGAACAGATTTGGCCATATTGGGTGCCTGGTTACCAGGGCTGCCTTCTGCTCTGCATCTTGCAAAGTGGAGATTGTTGCCATCAACGACCCCTTTGTTGACCTCAACTACATGATCTACGTGTTCCAGTATGACTCTACCCATGGCAAATTCAGTGGCACAGTCAAGGCTGAGAATAGGAATCTTGTCATCAATGGGAAGCCCATCACCATCTTCCAGGAGATCCTGTTAATATCAAATGGGGTGATGCTGGTGCTGAGTATGTCATAGAGTCTACTGGTGTCTTCACCACCATGGAGAAGGCCGGGGCCCACCTGCGATTAGGCTCTAGATGCAATCCAGAGTTATATGGATCAGATTTTATAGAGGGAGACCGCCTGAAAAACCAGGTTCAAAAGAATCAAAGAAAAAGATATTTTGATACTAAAATGTTGTTTTGAGATTTATATGTTGCAGAATGTGCAGCTTTGGTAAAGCTCATCATCAGAATGCTGAACCGACCTGCTTGGATTCCTGATCTGAGGGACTTTCAGCCAGATCCAGCCAGGACAGGCATCAGAGGCTACAGCAATCATTGGTATGGCCTTCCTTCTTGAGGCCTGGCTGGCTTCCTCATCCTTTCCCCAGAGCACCCCAAGGAGATCTCAATGCCCATATTACAGCTTAACAGACAACAGTCCAGATTACCTTATATAGATAAATGGTTTTCTTTTCTTTTTCTTTTTTTTAGATTTATTTATTTATTTTATGCACACCGTTGCTATCTTCAGACACCAGAAGAGGGCATCGGATCCCATTACAGATGGTTGTGAGCTGTTAGTTGATCCTGGGCCAGAAGGCTGAAGACTTGCTCTCACATGTTGCTAACAGGGGACTGTGCTGGTGGAGATTTCCCTCTACAACCTGTCTCAGTTCTGGAAGCCGTGTTAGGCTTCCTATGCTTATAGATATTTAGTCATTCTCAGATTTCTGATGGAGTTGAAGACTAATTTAGTCTCATAGCCTACCCAAGCTAGTTAACTTTGAGAAACCATAGTTGTCTAGATGATTTTCTAATGGTAACAGTTATGCACTGCTTACATTTGAGAGAAAGTTTTTTTTTTTTTTAATGTAAACAGAAAGAGTGATGTGCAGGTTGATGTCAAGACGATACATGATTGGACAGTAGAGAGTGGGGTAGGGACAAAGTTTTGTAAGGTGGGGGGGGGGGAGATCAACATGGAAGACAAAGATGACCCATCTCCATCCACAGCTGAGTAGCCATAGGTAGTTAAACATACTTTCTAAGGGAAAATTTCTATAGGTCAATTTATTTTATCTAAATGGGCAGTTTATATCTTTGTCAACTGGTTGTAAGCTTATTATGTAGATGGACTATGTGTATTGAGAATTTAACATATAAATCTGATAAATTATTGATTGTTGAGTCTTGATTTTACCAGGCTGTGGAGGACAGTGTATGAAAGCAATGACTGACAGGCAGCTAGAGCCTGCAGATCCGGCACAGGCCCACGGAATGAGATGTGTGTGCCAGGCTTGGTAACTAACCACCTAGGGGACCTCGTGGAGTGGGCTGCTAAAAGAATGACAGCTGGGAGAGGGTGGCTTGCAGACCATGTGGCAGAATAACAGCCAGGTCTAGTACTCCAGCATTCTTTAATATTTACTGCAACAAGGTGGGGCCAAAAGGGTCATCATCTCCACCCCTTCAGCTGATGCCCACATGTTTGTGATGGATGTGAACGAGAAATATGACAACTCAAGATTGTCAGCAACTGCTTAGCCACCTTGCCAAGGTCATTCCTGACAACTTTGGCATCGTGGAAGGGCTCATGACCACAGTTCATGCCATTGATGACTGTGGATGGCCCCTCTGGAAAGCTATAGCGTGATGGCCGTGGGGCATCCCAGAACATCATCCCTGCATCCACTGGTGCTGCCAAGGCTGTAGGCATCCCAGAGCTGAACGGGAAGTTCACTGGCATGGGCCTTCCGTGTTCCTACCCCCAATGTATCTGTTGTGGATCTGACATGCCGCCTGGAGACGCCTGCCAAGTATGATGACATCAAGAAGGTGGTGAAGCAGGCAGCTGAGGGTTCAATAAAAAGCATCCTAGGCTACACTGAGGACCAGGTTGTCTCCTGTGACCTCAATGGCAACTCCCACTCTTCCACCCTTGATGCTGGGGCTAGCGTTGCTCTCAATGACAACTTCTCATTTCCTGCTTTGACAATGAATATAGATACAGCAACAGGGTGGTGGACCTCATGGCCTACATGGCCTCTAAGGAGTAAGAAACCACCCACCCCAGCAAGGACACTAAGAGCAAGAGAGAGGCCCTCAGTTACATGGAGTCCCTGTCTCAACTCAGCCCCTGACACTGAGCATCTCCCTCATGATTTCCATTCCAAACCCCAATAATAACAGGAGGGGCCAAGGGAGCCCTCCCTACTCTCTTGAATACCATCAATAAAGTTCCACGGCACCCAAAATAATAATAATGATGATGATGATAATAAGCTAAATCTTAAACAAGAAAGCACTATTTCAGGGAGTGGCAGCTAACTATCAAAGAACTATCTTTTATCAAGTTAATGACTTCATTAACTCTTAACAAAGCCCATGTGGTAGACAGTCCTATGCAATAGCACTTTGCTTCTAAAGAGTTAGTGGTATATTCCATTTCCTTCCCTAGAATCTGGACTGGTCTGGTATTTGCTTTCTTCGGTATCACAGCATTGATCTGAGACTAGTCAGACTAGCTTTATGTCTGACAGCTTCCATCCTCACCCGGTTAAAAACACTCGGATAAGTAAAGTGCCAGAAGAAAGCCAAAGCTGAACTATAGACTGAGAAGAAAAGAACCAGCCAACTGCCAGGTATCTATCTACAGGTGGCCTGCCCTAACCAAGTGCTAGCCAAATTAATCTGCATAACTGAACCAGGCAAGATCAAGAAAACAGGACAGGCAACACAAAGACTCCTGAGGGGGAAGGGAAGAGTACTTTTATACTGCTAAATTATGTGTTTATTTAGCTGCATTAGACAAAAGGAACACCCTTTTGGAGACGCGCTACTGTTTATCTCCAATTAAGAGATAAAGCAGTCAATATTGACTAAAGATCCAGAATTCCTTCAAGTTCTAACAGCTGCATCTTAGCTGATAACTAAGGAACTTACATTTTCTGTAATAAAAAGAAAATCAAAGGAAATATAAGGGAATACATAAGCTAGTTTTACTTCTATCCAAATCTATAAAAGTATTAATACATGTAAAAAAGACTAAACAATGAAGACATAAATCAACTATTTCCAACTCCTGGAATAAGTTGTATGTACTTACCAACTGCTTAATAATAAATTTATGGCATTTCTCCATACACCAGGGACTGTGCTCAGTTATTTAAGTGTAATTAGTACATAGACACATGCTCATTTTGAAATCAGATAAGACTAAGTCTCACAATTATCATACCATTTTTAAAGTAGAAAAATGAATAACAGTGTAGTTATACACTAGGGTATACAACTAAATTTCCCACTAATAAAGTAGATTGCATTCTCTACACAGAAAAGCCAGCACAATGGCCACACAACACATACAACATTTCAATGTGCAGGTTTGAGCAAGAGTACTTCACTAATTAGATCAACGTGCTCTCAGCTGTGAGGTGTAAATGTTAGGATCAATTGAAGGCATACTTTCATTAGAAAGCAGAACTGAAATCTATACAAAGATTAAAGCGGGTTCAACAATTGCTTGACTGGACTGACACATGTCTCAATTTTTGCCCTGGAGTGGATCTAAGCACCCTAAGGATTCAACAAAATTCCTAAGCAGACCCTGGAAATACCACTGCTCTAGACATCGAGACCGAGGACATTCTGCCTGTATTCTCATCTACAGAGTTGGTGACAGACTGAGAGTATCCAGAACATAAGGACCCACACACGCTATGAACTGAGAAGTTCTGAACTACATGACAGCGTCCATACCTTCTCAGCCCGTCAATCCTGGAAAGCCATCTCTTCAAAAAAAAAAAAAAAAAAAAAAATCTGCATCAAAGTACAGAATATAAATTTACCTCCAACAAAGCGAGGGTAGGGGCGGCATCAAACAACAGAAGTCAAACTCGGTGTGTTGGGCTCGCCGAAGAGACACTAAGGAAGGCGCCCACCGCCGGGGGAGCCGTCATCTTTCTTACCACGCTTCCAGAAGCCAAAGGAACCCGCAGAGGGCGTTATCAAGGACTTAAGAAGCTGGTAGTCACCCCGGGTCGTAGGACGGTCAGGACCCCAGCACACGGTCCCTACAGTTTTCTGCTGCTCCCAGCATTTACCGCCACAGCCGACTTCAGGCCCGCCCCCCTGAGTCAGGCCTAGCTTGAGCCTCACACCCGAGAGCGCCCGTCGCCTCTAGGAAGGTAAATTTGTGGCTTCCTTCCTACCTCTGCACTCCTAGGAAATACTCACTTGCCCGCCAGATCTTTATGAGAGCCGCTTGAATTCATGAGCTGGGCCAAATCCTGTCGCACGGCAGCCGCCATCTTTCTTCCAGCTCAGCCACGGCTGCGGGACCTCTCACTGCCAAAAAGAAAACGAGTGTGGTCCTCCAGAAGGCTGACAGAGGGGACGCTAGCTACCATAGAGTAGCGTCTTCGTGGGCCAGAGCGCCGAATATGGGAGCCGGAATTAGCTCCACCCTCGAGGTTGAGTGACACAAGACTCCTCTCCTCCGGTTTAAGGACCGCCCAGGTCTCCTGAGAGACGCTGGCTCTCACGCTCCGACCTGGGATTGGCTGAAGAACTTGAAGGCGTGTACTTTGAGCAACTTCAGTAAGGGCCCGGCACGTCAAAGGGTGTCGTTTCCCTAAGTTCCGGGTCTGGCTATTATCGTTCTCCGCTTCGTTCTTTAAGGCCTCTCTTTTAACTACCTATTTCTTTACAATTCACTATAGTCCAACACTGAAGAAAAACAAAACCAACCAACACATACACGGAATATTAATCCCAATAATGCGAGGAAAAATACCACCGACCCAAACCATAATGGCCAAATAAGTTAAAGCAAGCAATTAATGAAAGCAAACTTATTTTTTTTTTATTTTTTTAAACGACTTTATTTTGCAAAACAAAGATAAATGTAAAGATTTTAAACATTTTTTGCTTAAAATTATACATTTTGTCAGTACTGTTTTTTCAGACATTAAAATAAATTTTCAAGTACTGACTAAAAAACATATTCACATGGTTTTATGCAAACTTATTTTATTTGTGTACACGGACTGCTTTCCGCTAAGGTGGAGATCGATGGGTCAGCCCTGGATACAAGGAAGACAAGGCTTTTATATTTTATAGCTCAGGGGCTAGGGGTTCCAAATAGAGGATTTGGCGGGTAAACTAGGCGGCGGGCAAAACAAGGAAGTCATCGGTGGTCATGTAACCTGTGCAGCAGGTAAGGCTGCAAGGTGGCTATAAGCCACTTCTTGAAGTAAAGACATGTTTTCCTGGAAAAGAAGATTACAGGTGGAGCATAGCTTAATGCTTGAGAAACAGAGGTTTGATCATAAACAAGAAGGAACCTAGTTTGTCTGGAACAGGTTTCATGATAAATAGGGAGGAACCTAGTCTGTCTTTACTATAAGATGGCTTTTAAATCACACATGGAGAC
Organism: Micromys minutus; assembly: GCF_963924665.1. Taxonomy (NCBI): domain Eukaryota; kingdom Metazoa; phylum Chordata; class Mammalia; order Rodentia; family Muridae; genus Micromys; species Micromys minutus. The sequence continues at coordinate 29,962,574 of NC_137980.1, forward strand.
AGGCTAGCTCTTCAGATAATTACCTGGGAGGAAATATACCACGATCAAGAATATGAGTCAATAGCATCTAGGTGTGCTGATGCCTGTGATTCTCCACTTGGGAGGAAACTCAACTGCATAGTTTATGATAATAGAGGTCTACTTCCAGCACATTTCCCCTTACAAACAAATAAATAGCTGGGCGTAGGTGGTCACCGGAATACTAGCTCTCCAGAAGGAGAGGCTGGAGGATCAGGAGTTCAAGTCTATACACCTGAACCTGTGGAGCTGGAAGACAGCTGGGAGTACTAGAGACCTTGTCCCACAAAACCCTAAAATGTAGTCTAGGTTTAATGTACACACATATACACAAATACCTTTGGACTATATATGTGTATTTTCTTTTCCTGTTATACCCTGTATTCCTTTAAAGTGTTGGTCATATATACCACTTTGTTCAGGCAATGGTGTTTTTCATCTATTGTTCTGACGAAATTAGTAATATTGCCCTTTGATTTAGAAACTGTTCTTCAAATGACAAGTTATATCATCGTCCTACATTTACATGTGATTCCATTTCTTATTTATGTATTCTTACAAAACTTCTTTCCAGAAATGGAGTCAAATAAATGTAAGATTTTTGAATTCAATTCCTTTCACAGAAAGTAACGTGCCTTATTGTGCTGCTTTAGGGTTTTCTCTTTTTTTCTGGTGAGCTAGCCTTGTAAAATCAGTCCTTTTTTTAACATTATTTTTAAAGTAGTAATGGTATGTTGTAACCTACAGGACATATTTTTTTAAGCAGCTAATAATGCAGTGAATGACCTTATGTTTGCATGATTTAAGATATGTACAAGTAAAATACACTCCTCAAAGTGAGTCAAGGTGCATACAAATTTTTGGTAGATATTTTCAAATCACACTTACCAGGAGAATTCTAGTATTTTGCCCTCCAGTCTGCTATATTTAGGATTGCAATTTCTTGCACACTTACTTACAATGGATACTAAATTTGATGTCTTTCCCATCAAATAGCATGTTTTTAGGGGCTGGAGAGATGGCTCAGCAGTTAAGAGCACTGACTGCTCTTCCAGAGGTCCTGAACTCAATTCCCAGTCAACCACATGGTGGCTCACAACCATCTGTAATGGGATCTGATGCCCTCTTCTGGTGTGTCTGAAGACGGCTACAGTGTACTCATAAGTAATATATATATATATATATATATATATATATATATATATATATATATATATATATATATATATATATATATGTTTTCTCTTTGGGGAAAGGGACAGAGCAAGGCAAACAAAGTAAAGTAGAGGTTATCCACAAATCATGATCTTTTGGCAAGAATACCTAACAATGGTGAGCCTGAAAGCTCACATTCCAGATGGGCAGCCTTTGTGACCACAGAGCCTATTGTCACAGACCTCTCAAGGCCGGCCTGGACAACTTAGTAGAACCTGTCTCAAAATAGAAGGTATAAAAAGGCTGAGGGTAGGAGGTGATGGAGAGCAGTTAAAGGCACTGATCACTCTTCTGCTCTTCGGCAAATCCTGAGTACAATTCCCAGTCACCACATGGTGACTCACAGACATTTGTAATGGGATCCACAACCATGTGTAATGGGATCTGATGCCCTTTTCTGGTGTGTCTGAAGACAACTACAGTGTATTCACATAATAAGTCTTATGTTTTTAAGGCTGGGGTACATATTACACCTCAGTAGTAGAGCATTTGCTTATTGTGTAGAGGTACAGGTCTAAACTAAATTTCTAGTCCAAGAGTGAGAGGGAGGAAAAAGGTGCAGGGGAGAGAGATGGACACAGGAAATGAGGGATGAAGGGAATCAGCAGTTTCTACCACAACCCATCCATCTGACCACCTAAATATCTGTGTGCCCTCTTTGCAGTAGAAGAGCTGCCTTCCCTGAGGAAGAAAGTTCAGCTTCCCATTCAGTGTTGCCAAAAATAAGACGACAACAACTTAAAGGTCTTCAGTTGAATATACTTTTTGTCTTAGAATCAGACACTTCTCAAAGTAAAGTAAATGTTCAGAGGGGAGGGACATAGTTACATAGGGGCAGAAAAACAGGAATGGAACAAGGGACAGTGAGCATGGCACAGTGGCTCACACCTGTGCTCCCAGTGATGTTAAACGATGACATCCCGGGTTTCAGCACCAGTGTTAGGAAGAGGATGAAGAGAGGTGGGGGATATGGCCCATGGAGGTGTGGCAAGGCCTGGGGGCAAGGGAGATGCCTCTGAGGGGCCAATGTTGGGAATCCCTTCCTCCTGAGGGACCAGCCACACGATGCTATTGTACAGAATAGTGTTTATTCAAGTCATGGGGGAGTTAAGAGGGTAGTAGAGACAGAGAGAGAGAGAGAGAGAGAGAGAGAGAGAGAGAGAGAGAGAGAGAGAAGAGAGGAATAGAGGAGTAGAGGAGTAGAGGCCGACCATGAGCACATGGAGGGAGGGGGGAAGGGAAAGGGAAAAGGAGGGGTAAGGGGAGAGCAAGAGAGAGAGTAAGAGAGAAGGGAGGGAGCAAGCAGTCCCTTTTATATTGTCAGGTCACTGGGGGTAGAGCATACCTGGCAATTGCCAGGTAACTGAGGGGTGGGGTTTACAGAATCCCAACACCCAGGACTCAGGGATTCATTCAAGTCTAAGGCTGCCTTAGTTAGGGTTTTACTGCTGTAAACAGACACCATGACCAATGCAAGTCTTATAAAGTCAACATTTAATTGGGCTGGCTTATAGGTTCATAGGTTCAGTCCAGTATCATCAAGGCAGAAACATGGTGGCATCCAGGTAGGCATGGTACAAGAGGAGTTGAGAGTTCTACATCTTCAACTGAAAGCTGCTAGAAGACTGACTTCCAGGCAGCTAGGATAAAGGTCTTAAAACCCATGCCCACAGGGCCACACCTATTCCAACAGGGCCATATATTTTCTAATAGTGCCACTTCCTGGGCAGAGCATATACAAACAATCATGAAGGCTACCCTGGACTATGCATCCTGGACCATCTGGAATTCCAGTCTGGGGGACACAGACTCAGATTCTGTCTCAAAAGGAAAGGAAGGAGGTTTGGCTGTTTCAGTTCTTTTCTTTATCAGTCAGGACCAAAACTAATTTGGTTACTTTAGGTTAAACTAGGGTTTTGTTTAGTGTTTGTTTGTTTGTTTGTTTGTTTACTTGGTGTGAAAGTCTGAAGCACCACCTGAAGAACTTCAGCAGTGTGCTTATTGAAACTGCTTCTTTGAAAATGAGTCCCTTTCATCTTCGTTTCTTTGAAGGTGAAATAAAATGCTTGGTGGTGGATGTTACAGTGAGTCATACTTTTCAATTATAGTCTAGTCTTTCATTCAGGGCAGGAGTAGGAGTTTGGTCTGAAGCAATGGGATCCTTTAATTTTGACACCTTTGCACCAGCTTAAATTTCAGGATGTTAAAAACAAACAAACAAACAAACAAACAAACAAACAAAAAAACCCCAAAACCTCTTAGGAACTAGAGAGATGGCTTGGTGGCTCTTGCAGAGGACCTGCGTTCAATTTCCAGCATCCTTATCGTGGCCCACAACTTCCTGTAACTCTACTTCCGGGGAATTTGATATGATCCTCTGGCCTCCTGGAGCTCCAGTGCCTGAGCACACACACAGCAACACACACACAAGCAAACACACATACACACAAAACAACAAGAATCAGTCTTTCAAAAGAAATTGTTAAAATACAGCTTGTAGGGTTGGGTAGATAGTTCAGTGTGTAAAGAGGAGTTTGGATGCCTAGCAACCGTATAAATGACCACTGGGTTCCGAAGGCTTGCTGGCCAGCCAGTCTATCTGAAAGAGCAAGCTTACGGTTTCATGAGAATAAGATGGAGACAGATAAAGGAAGGCTGTGCACCTTCATGCGTGCGTGCCTGGAGAACTGCCATTCACACACTAGTATAAAAGACTCTCAATGTTTCTAATGTATTATGGAGCTTAGTAATCTCCACGTGATTACATGTTTTTCCTTATTGGGACCTCACTTGCTACGTCACCAAACCCTCTTTGGCATATGAGGATGGGCAGGCAGCATGCCTGCCCTTTGCACTCTGTGTATGACTAAGTACAATAAAGATTACCTAAAGGCAAGGACAGCAAGAGTAGATCTGATAATCAGGACAGCTCCCAAGTGACCTCCAGAAGAGCAGCAGACACATGGCCGAGTCACTGAGCAAAGGGGGCGGTTCAGTTCCTAAGCAGTGCGGAGAACAGCTGGAGAATTCATCAGATGTCAATACAGTGCCCCGCTTAAAACTTAGTGGTTGTTTCTGAAATTTTCCGTGTAAGATTTTCAGACTGTAATTAACTACCGGAAATTGAAATCGCTGAAAGTAGAATCAGGAAGTTGTAGCACAAACCTCAACACTGGTGTATCTCAATCACAACACATGATCTCAGTGGGGTCAAGTGTGTGTGGTCGGGTGGCAGCATATGGTATTGGATGAAATGAAGGGTTACTATAGCTGAGTGGCTGGTGAATATATTCCTTCTCTGGAGACCAATGAGGCTTGAACAATCAAAGTCTTTTCTGTGTTTGTTTTGACAATCATTTCTTTGAATACTCAGAAAGCTCAGAGTTTGCTTCCTGATGCCCAGTGTTCTTTCTAGAAGTAATTGTTAAACCTGTCCTAGCTGGTTCCTTCCATACTCAATATATTCACATTCATTCTCTCTTGCCCTCTCGGATCATCCTTTCTTTCTTTAAAATAAATTATTAATTAACTAATTAATTAATATTAGTACTCTATCTGCACACCTGCATGCTAGAAGAGGGCGTCAGACTCCATTATATATAGTTATGGGCCACCATGTGGTTGCTTGGAATTGAACTCAGGACCACTAGAATGCTTTTAACCACTGAGCCATCTCTCCAGGCCCCTGAACATTCTTCCTTTAAATGTTTTCATTTGTAATGAACCACCTGGATGTTCTGTTGCAAGATATGAATCTCTTTTTTGATAACATAGAAGGCAAGCTCAACATTTATAGCCCACAGATTTAGAAGTCTTCAGAAGGGCTGGAGAGATGGCTCAGCAGTCAAGAGCACTGACTGCTCTTCCAGAGGTCCGGAGTTCAAATCCCAGAAACCACATGGTGGCTCACAACCATCTGTAACAGGATCTAATGCCCTCTTCTGGTGTGTCTGAAGATAGCTACAATGTACTTATCACATGTATAAAATGAATAAAAAATCTTTTTAAAAAAAGTCTTCAGAATCCATTACTTTCAGAGAGTTCTCTGCCTAAAGATAGACACAGTGGTCAAGTAATGCTGATGGTCTTATCAAAAGTGACAATTCGACTATGTTGAATGTTTTGTTTATTTCTATCTGCTGTTGTTCCTTGAGGTTTTCGATGACAAAGGCTGAGGCAGAAGGTTTGCCGTCAGTCCAGACATTTTAGAATGGTTGGTCCCACAGTATTTTTCAGACCTGTCCAGTCACAGTTTACCTTGGTGATGTCACCCCTAGGCTTTTTATTGGTTAGGAAAACAAATACAGAGAAATGATTTTGGAGGCTAAGGAAGATGTGGCACAGACCTCTCTACTAGTAGGCCTCAAATATACCACTGTGGTATCACTAGGGACAAGGTCAAGTGGTAAAGTAGAGGTGTGTGGTATTAAATGACCCCAGATTCTGAAGATGCATCTTGATCATTTCCAGATATCTGTCTCTTTCGGTGTGTGTGTGTGTGTGTGTATGTGAATGCCAGTGTCTTCTACTGCTCCCCACCTGACTTTTTGAGACAGGGCCCTCTCTCACTGAACCCAAAGTTCACCAAGCGGCTTGACTAGGCAATTAGTAACCCACCTGTCTCTGCTCCCAAGGGACTGTGGATTTGAACTCAGGTCCTCATGTTTGAATGACAGGCACTTTACCCACTGAGCAAGCTCCAAACTTTTTTTTTTTTAAATGCTTCTCTTGAGTCAATGTAGATGTACTTAACTAAGTAGTTAACTCCTTGAAACCGAGGAAGAGTCTTCTGGACCAGCAAGCTCAATGATATAAGTAAAATCTGGAAATACAGCCTTTTAGAAGTGAGCCATAAGGAATAAGAGTCCAGCATCCTGGGTAAAGAAATGCTTCCTCCTCTCCTGTCCTGCTTGCCTCTGCCAGGGACAGAACCTAGGGCTTCGTATTATTTAGGTTAGTTCTATATCTCAAACTGACAAGTCCTTTTCACATGAAAATGTTAAGAGCACTGGCTGCTCTTCCAGAGAGCCCAGGTTCAATTCTCAGTAGCCATATGGCAGCTCATATTTGTCTATAACTCCTATTCCAGAGGATCTGACACTCTCATACAGTGCTCTTAACCACTGAGCCAATCTCTCCAGCCCAGCCTATACATCCTTAATGTTAATTTTTAATGGTGGCAACCTAGAAATCATCAAGCGGACTTAAATGAGGCGATAATTTTTATTAATGTGGTTTTGTTTATACTTATTTTTGTTTTCTGTTTGCCAAAAATATTAAAAGTGGGAAATAAAAAGGAAAAAAAAAACCAAAACATTTCTAATCCAAGTCTCTGCAGCCACCAAGGAATATATAAACAACTAGCATGTTTAGTGTGGTCAAAATTCAAAGTTGTAAAAATATGCTAGTCTCTTTTCATCTTCACTTAGGATTAGATTGGTAGTAAAGTAATTATCCGAACAAAAACATAGACACACAGCCAGGGATTTCTTTTCTGGAGGAAGGCCCCTATCTGGAAAGGAAGGTTTTCCTGACTTCCTGATTGTTGTCAGAGCAATCTTACTAAACATTTTCATGAGAAAAGGACTTGTCAGTCTGAGGTATAGAACTAATCTAAATGATACAGAGAGAGAGAGAGAGAGAGAGAGAGAGAGAGGGAGGGAGGGAGGGAGGGAGGGAGGGAGGGAGGGAGGGAGGGAGGGAGAGAGAAGCAGGAGGAGGAGGAGAAAGAGGAGGAGGAAGAGGAGGAGGCTGAAGAAGCTGGAAAGATGACTCAGTGCTTAAGAGCCCTTACCCAGAGGACCTGGGTTCAGTTCCCAGCACCCACATCAGACCGCTGACATCTGCCTGTAACTCCAGCTCCAGAGAAATGGATTCCCTCTTCTGGACTCTGTGGACGCCTCAACTTTCTGTGTACCTAGCCACACACAAATACACATAATTAAAAATAATGACTAAAAAGGAATTGAGATGTTGAGAAGCATCTAGCAGATCTTAACACCACTGGGTTACTAATTCCATTCACCGAACTCTTCTCCAGTAACGCTGTTTCTCTGGCCAAGGAAGCTACCATTAAGACAACCAACTAGATAGGCGCCAGTCTCTCCGTGCTTCCTTACAGATGCGGGAAGGAAGTACGACATCCTGGACTCTGCTTCCTGGTCTACCTTCCTGTGTGCAGTACCTTGCCCAACCCAAGCATGCCTCACTAGAGAATAGATTGAGTACGAGATTGATTAAGTGCGATCGTGTATGTGTGCTGTTGTCTTTTGCACGATGCTCCGTGTGTGCTGCTGTCTCCCACACTGTCGGTGCGCACACCCTCGTTTTGCGAGACCATCTGTTTTAGAATCGTCCTGTGCTTTCTAATGTAGACCGGAACAGTCAGTTCTGCCGATGCCGGTGTCCCTTAGGGGACTGAAGGTTACAGTAGATGGCAGTCCCAGGGCTAGGGCTGCTCTTACTACTGTATCAATAACTTTGACCTTTTCATGGGACAGAACTAGAAAATGTGTATTTTAAAAATGAAATAACTCTGGCTGGAGAGATGGCTCAGTGGTTAAGAGCACTGACTGCTCTTCCAGAGGTCCTGAATTCAATTCCCTGCACCCACATGGTGGCACAGCTATAGTGTACTTATATATAATAAATAGATGAATCTCAAAAAAATGAAATAACTCTTGAGTTCATGCATATACCCTCTTTGGTGTTACATCTGTGTCTTCTTTCTTCTCCTTCTCCTCTTCCTAAGATTTATTTATTATGTATACAGTGTTCTGACTCTGTGCATGCCTATAGGTCAAAGAGGGCATCAGATCTCATTATAGATGGCTGTGAGCCACCATGTGGTTGCTGGGAATTGAACTCAGCCAGAGCTCTTAACCTCTGAGCCATTTCTCCAGCCCCACACCGGGGTCTTCTAATTTCTGCACCCAGAATCCCTGTTAGTAAGTATATTGGGGTAGTCAGATTCATTAGGGAACTCAGATTCAGAATGCCCCATGATTATTCTTTATATTTGCCTCACACTATGCTTCCAACAGGCTCCAAGCAACAGTACTAGCATTACTACAGAAATATGATTAAGAAAAACAGGTGGGGAGGCAGGGAGATGCTGTGAGGCAGGGAGCTTGCTGCTAAGCCTGGTGGCTTGAGTTCTATTCTGGGGACACACATGGTGCAAACTGAGAACCTTGACATATGCATGCTCTCACGAATACACACACACACACACACACACACACACACACACACACACACACACACAAAGTAGGCCTGGGGAAGGTGTGGAAGTGCAGTTACAGATGGTCATGAGCTGCCTCGTGGATACTGTGACTTGAATCCTGGTTCTCTGGAAGAGCATCCAGTGAGCCATCTCTCCACCCACCCCCCAAACTAGTTCTTCAGTAGATTTCTCAGAAATGATTGTCAACTATATTCTCCCATGCTCAGGGACATTATTGCAGGTGCCCTATCTATTTGAAAATCAGATGTGTTTGGTGTTATAAACTGACATACTTTCCTTGAAAAATCCAAAGATATTTTCTAAATGGAAAACATCTAATGAGAGTCTAATTTTGCTGTCACTATAAATCATTTGTTTGTTTTCCCCCTAAAATGCTCCCATTTCTTTTTTCCTCTGAAGTCTAGTAATTTTACTAGACAATGTGACAACGTTGGGATTCCTGATCCATTACTCTCAGGTATAAAACAGGCCTTTTCAATGTATGGTTTTTAATGTTTTCCCCAGTATTATAGTTTGTATTCAGTTAGAGTGTTCTTTGGTTACTTTGTTTTTGTTTTGTTTTTTTTGTCTTTCTTAGCGAACTCTCATTATACAAGTCCAGGATAAACTTGAACTTTTGATCCTCCTACCTCGGGCTCCTGAATGCTGGGATTGATTATAGAAATGTGCCACTATGCCTGGCTCTTTTGGTTTCTTTCTTCAGAAACTATTATCATCATTGTTAGTTCTTTATCTTTCCACTTTTCTTCAAAACCTCTTGAGCATATGTTTATGTTTATATGTGCATATGTGTGTGCAGAGCCCAGAAGTGGGTCCCAAATCCCTTAGAGCTGGATTTACAGGTGGTTGTGAACTTCTTGGTGTGGATGCTGGGAACTGGACTCGTGTTCTGCAGGAGAAGCAGGTTCTCTTACTGAGCCATCTCTTCTCTTAAGGCATTGCTTGCTTTGTTAGTTCCTATTGGTTTTCTTCTGGTTTAATGCTAATTTTTTTTCAGTGCTAGGAATTTTCTAGGGCCTTGCATATGCTGGGCAGGCACTGTAAATCTCAGTTGTATCAGCAGCACTAACCTTTAACTTTAAAAAGAACATTTTAAGTTATTGTTTTTTAATTTAAAAAATCTTTTTATTTTTATTTTGTGTGATTTAGTGTTTTGCTTGCATTTGTTTCTGTGTGAGGGTGTTGGATCCCTGGAATTGGAATTACAGGCAAATGTGAGCTGCCATTTTGGTTACTGGAAATTGAACCTGGGTTCTCTGGAAGAGCAGCCATTGCTCTTAAATCATTGAACCATCTCTGCAGACCTGACTCTCTTAAGCTATTTTGCCAGTCCTGCCTTTTATGTAAATCTTACTATGTTGTTCCAGTCCAATATCATTTTCTTATCAGTTTAGTAGCAAGGAAGTACATTTAAAGCTTTTAAAAAATGTTTGCTAGGCTGGCAATATGATTCAGCAGGTAAAGGCATTTGCAGCCAAGCCTTACAGTCTGAGTTCAATCTCTGGTCCCCAAGGTGGAAGGAGACAATCTACATCTGCAAGTTGTCCTCTGCCTTCCACCGGGGCACATGCACACACTAAGTAAAATGTGAAAAACTGTATTATCTCTTATTTCAGTTTAATTGGTGGCCACCACCCTTTTTCTAACACTCACTAGTAAACATTCTCTAATATTCAACGAGAACACTTTCTGTTACTTCCTCCCTTCTAGAACCTCTAATCCCTGCTATACCTTATTATTTTTTTTAAAGATTTAGCTTTGCTATGTATGTGTAGTGTGTGTGTTTTGTATGTGTGTAATATGGTGTATGTGGTGTAGTGTGTGTGGTGTGGTGTGTGTGTATGTGTGTGGTATGTGTGTGGTATGTTTGTGGTGTTTGTGGCTGTGTGTGGGATGTGTGTATGCGTGAGTGAGTGTGTATGGTGCAAGTATGACTGCATGCGTATGCATGCTATTAGGAGCCAGAAGGCAGCCTGGGATCCCTCAGAGCTGCTGAAGTTACAGGAGGTTGAGTCGGAGGACCTGGCTGCTAGATATCAAACTGGCAGTTTGCAAGGGCTGAGCCCTCATTACAGCTAAATAAAGAAAAATTCTTAGAATGTTATTTCTCTTCTGTATTCCCCCACCCGCACTCCTTGGAAATTTTTAGAACCAGTTAACTACTGCCTGCTCTAACTCACCAAATTCCTTGTGGATATTTCGGCTTTATTTTAGCCAGCGTTTTCTGCATATCCTTCTTCTTTTCAGCCACCAGTAAGTTATGTTTTAAGTCTGTTACACTGTTATTGTTCACGTACACTGCCTTGAGTATTCCGAGTAAATTACCTACCTCAGATTCCTCTTCCCTGCATTCCTAACTTGATGAGACCTGGGTTTGCTTATTAGCAAGAAGAGGTCACATGCACCATGCATGCATGTGGAGGACAGAAGCAACTCTGGAGAATCTGTCCTCTCTGCCCACCTCCAGATAGGTTTCAGGGATGGACTTAAGCACCGTTGCCTCTTGATTCTTCCCTGTCCAGTTCTGGTTTTGGAAACTTTTTTATTTCTTTCCACGTTTATTTATTGAGAGAGGATGCCATGTGGCTTTTCTCAGAGAGATGAAAAAAATGTCTATTCATACAATTAATTGTGTGTCATTGACAGACCAAAGAAAGAATCCACCCAATATGAGCTTAATGCACCAGCAAATGTATTAGGGTTTTTTATAAGAGTATGGGTGTGGGATTACTTGCAGAAATGTGGACAGGAAAGACAGCTGCATTATCTAAAGTTTACAACAGCACCAGAGACAATTCAAAAAGGCTGTATCCACCCCTGCACAACACAGATGCAGCTCAGCAGGTTCAACATTCTCCTTTTCCTGCAACAGTTACTGTATATAATCTTGGGGAGGGGCCTTGCGAGTGAATCTTGTAAGTTTCAGGCACTTCCTGAGACAGGTAAATTTTATGTATTTTCCTGAGATTTGCAAAAGTTTCATTTCTTCAGTCCTAAGAAGCCTTCCTTCAGGAAGTAATGTTTCAATTTAAATCAAGTAGCTTCAACAAACACAAACACATGGTCTGGCTGTGAGGCCCCAGGTAACCTCACCTGATTCTCAGGCCTCAAATTTCAGAAATTCATAGTAACAGCTTGTATTGCTCTCCTTGTTAGGGTTACTGTTGCTGTGATGAAACATCATGACCAAAAGCAAGGGGAGTAAGGGTTTCAAGGTCCATCAGTGAAAGATGTCAGGATAGGAATCAAGGGCAGGAACCTGGAGATACAGGAGCTGATGCAGAGGCAACGAAGGGGGCTGATTACAAGCTCATTCAACCTGTTTTCTTACAGAACCCAGGGATACACCACCTACAACCACTGGGCCCTCCCCTGTCAATCAAAATTAAGAAAAAGTCCTACAGCTGGATTTTATGGAGGTATTTTCTTAACCACTGAGCCATCTCTTCAGCCCTCCTTTGTAACTTCCAGGGGTTCTGGTGAGAAGTCAAAGCCACAGAACAACAGAGAGATCCTGTCTCTCATCCCAGCCCTGGAAACTGAGTCAGTAGGATCTGTGGGACTCATTGGGTGGCCACCTAGACTAATTGGTGGAGCCCTCTCCCAAATGATCAAGGTGTACAACTAATGAATTGATGCCTAATGCTGACCTCTGACCTCCACATACCACATACATGTACATGCTGACACACACACACACACCACAGAAAGAAATAACGGTTTTCTTAAGTATACTCATATGAAGATGTTTTGATTCTTTATAATGACCATCAGTGGAAACAAGCCCACATATCCATTTATCAGGAACGCAAAGAAACAGAGTTCAGTGCATTCATCCAACCAGACACTCAGCATTAAAAAGGGAGAAACTACAAACGCATGCAACAACAATGATTTTTAAAATGTTTTACTGGGTCAAAGAAGCCATACAGTAATAAAAAATGCAAAAAGGGTCTATCTACACGAAGCTGTAAATCAGGCAAAATGAATGCATAGATCTGAATCTGAGTGTCTAGACTGGGTTGAAGAGATAGCTCGGGAGTTAAAAGTGAGTACTACTCTCCCTGTGGACTAAGTTCCATCCCAGCACCCACGCACCCATGCCAAGCTTAACCATGTCCATACCTCCAGGACCAGAAAGATCTAACACCTATGGCCTTCTTGGGCACCTAAACTTGTGCATATACCCACACATAGATAAATGCACACTTGCATGTAATTGAAAGTAATAAAAAATACATTTTAAAGTAATTTTGGAGCTGATGAGACAGTTCACCAGATAAGAACACGTGGGCACACTCATGAAGATAAAAAACAAACAAACAAAATCAATAAAAACAACAACAACAAATCACACAATCCTTAGTTTGTAGCATGAGAGAAAAGCTACGACTTGGATTTGGTTTATAAGGTTTAATGTTCCAACGTCTGCTCTTGAGGATTCTCTTTTATTACTGAAAGGTTCAAAAAGAAACACATGATCAACTCTGACCAATGTCTCAGGAAGACAAGCTGTCTGAGGACATATTTAACTTGCTATTGAAAAGAGGTTCATGGGAAGAATACCTAGGCTCTGTAGCTGACATGTGTGATTTGCATGTGTTTTATGTGTTCCTAGGTACCAGCTATAAACCATCAAGAACGAAGGCAAACCCTTTGCATGGGTTCCTGAAGAGCAGGAACTAGCAGATGTCTCTGTTTTCTATGTTTGTTTTACTTTGTTTTTTGAGTCAGGCTGACCTCAAAGTCTTGATCCTCCTGTCTCTACCTCCCAGGCAGTGTTCAATGACTGAAATGCACACTGTCATGCCCATGATGTATGTGCCTTTGAAGATGTGGTTTCTCTTCAGATTTATTCTAGGAAAGCTAGCATTGAGAAATAAGAAAAGGATACTTTGTCCTACGTACTTTAGATCGCATCACATAGTCATGAACCATGTGGACTGCTTTTGCTTGAACTGTAACCCACAGTTGAAAGCTGTCTAGTTCATGTCAATATTGAATTACAGTTATGCAGCAGATAGCTTTGTGGGCAGCTTTTTGAGTTCCCAGGGCAGTATGCCAGCTCCAGATATTTTTATATATGATGAGCAGTTTGATTGGATAAGGGCTCAATCCTTTCTGCACACAGCTATTTACATTTGTCTTAGGAGTCACTTTTTATTGGCAAAAAGAGGTATGGTCATGAGAGGCTAAGATGCTAATGTGTGCCAATCTTCTCTAACCATGCATAGCAGTGCAGGGCCGTGTGCATGGGGGGGGGGGCAGTTCTCCACACTATGTCTTATAGCATTGGGGAATCCCACTTCAATCTGTACTAAAATTAGGCCTTTATACCCTTTACCATTTAAGAATGCATTTCATCAATAATTTATTTTATTTTAAAGATTTATTCATGTATACAAGTACACTGTAGCTGTCTTCAGACACACCAGACAAGGGCATTAGATCCCACTATAGATGGTTGTGAGATACCCTGTGGTTTATGGGATTTGAACTCAGGACCTCTGGAAGAGCAGCCAGTGCTCTTAACTACTGAGCCATCTCTCCAGCCCTTAATAATTTATTTATGGAGCGATGGCTCAATGGTTGAGAACACTGGCTGCTCTTCCAAAGGTCCTGAGCTCAATTCCCAGCACCCACATGGCGTCTCACAACCATCTGTAACTATTATAGCCCTATGGAATCTGATGTCGCCTTTTGGTGTGCAGATGTACACGGAGACAAAACATCCATAAAATAAATAAATCTTTTCCTTTCTGTTGCTGTGCTAAGACACAGAGTAAAAGCAACATAGAGAGAAAAGTGTTTATTTGGCTTAGACTTCCAGGTCATGACCCATCATGTTTGTACAGTAAGTTTATATTAATTATACACAAGTTTAGACCTTCTGAAATCTCAGCACGGTCTAACATAGGCTCATCTCTTCAAAAGTTATGTCCAATCTCTTTGGTAGCAATCAAAACCATAATTCAATGGCCAGGCATGTTGGCATAGACCTCTAATCCCAGTATGTGGTAAAGCAGAAATAGAAAAACTATTGTAAATTCAAAGTCAGCATGGGTTACTTAAGAAGACCCTGTTTCAAAAATCCAAAACACAAATAATAATTCTTACTTCTCTACTGATATATATGGATATTGTTTTCAAGTGGCATAAAAATACTAGTTTCATGTTACATTGTGCCAATTTGTAGATGCTTAGTGTTTAACATTATATCTGAGTCTTAGTTAGGGTTTTATTGCTCTTAATAGACTCCATGACCAATGCAAGTTTTATAAAGGACAACATTTAATTGGGGCTGGCTTACAGGTTCATCAGTCCTTTATGGTCAAGGAAGGAACATGGCAGCATCCAGGCAGTCATGGTGCAGGAGGAGCTGAGAGTTCTACATCTTCATCCAAAGGAAGCCAGGAATAGACTGGGAATCCTCAGGCAGCTAGGAGGAAGGTCTCCAAGCCCACTCCAAGCCCACCCCCAGAGTGACAACACTTCCTCCAAGGCCACACCTGATAAATAGTGCCACTCCCTGAGCCAAGCATATGCAAACCATTACAATTTGGTACCAAATAGGAACTCAGTAATATTTCATTTTGTTTTCTGAGAACTCTAGCCTGCCTCTAAGCTTCTATTTTATTTTCCTCAGAACTGCTATCTGTGGGACTTGAGGGTTTGCTCAGTGGTAACATACTTCCTACATACTCTGTAAGCTGGGAGTTCAATACCCAGCACCATTTTTCTTTCTTCTGAAACAAATTGAAGATTGTAACAACTTTTCTTGTGGCTCATGTGCACTGTGTTTCAAATGTTTAAACAAACCATAAAAACAGCAAAGCAGGGAGGAGGGGGATGAAAAAAAAAAAAAACCCCTGAAAAGGATATTGAGGCAGCCATGGAAGGTAGCTGCCTAAATCCTCTCAGCTGATGGAAGGGCTGGGATTTCAGCTCAGACAATGTGGATGCAGAAATCAACTAACCTGAGCTATTTGTATTGTTTTTTAATAAATTCTAGTCTATGCAATATTTGTATTTCTTACCTTTTTTTAAAGCTTTAGTCACCATGAATCATATTAAAAAATAGCTCTTATATCTAAACATTCTAAAAATTACATTAATTCATTTGTGGTGGGGCACGTGTATGCCATGAATTAAGTGTATTGGTTGAGAACAATTTTCGAGAGCTGGTTCTCTCCTTCCTGTGGGTTCTGGGGGATAAGTTAAGTTGTCATGCTTGGTAGTAAGCATCCACCTGTTGAGCCACCCCACCGCTACATCCCCATGTATTTATTTATCTAGCTCTTTTTGTTGTTGCTGTTTGAGACAGGTCTCACTATGTAGCCTTGGCTTCTAGGTATTCTATCTGTGACCAGGCTGGCCTTGAACTCACAGAGATCTACCTGCCTCTGCCTTCCATGAGTTCTGGATTAAAGTGGTGTACCACCAGGTCAGGCTTAAGTTCTTGGTAAAGATCATCTCATAACAATGGAGATAGATGCCTCTGTCATTTCATTGTAATGCATGATGCTGCAGGTTTTAACATTTACTTACTTACTTATTTTTTGAAGCAGGGTTTGCTGTGTAGCCTTGCTTGTCCTCGAACTAGCTCTGTAGACCAAGCTGGCCTTGAACTCAGAGATCTACCTGCCTCTGCCTCCTGAGTGCTGGGATCAAAGGAGTAAGTCACCACCTCCTGGGCTATTGCTGCTTTTTTAATTGTAATTTTTTTCTCTTTTCTGAGACAAGTTTCTCTGTGTAGCCCTGACTATCCTGGAATTTTGATTCAAGGAAGGAAACATTGAGTCTGTGTGTCTGTGTGTGTGTATCCACATCCAGGTGGTGTCTTACTGAGAAATCCAGGCTGAATTCTGGGTTTAGACTTATAATCTTCTTGTTTCAGTCTCTAAAAAGCTAGGATATGGCGGTAGGCCGCAGTGTCCAGCTGAACGTTTCATTTGATTATTGATCTTTTATGAATTTTATTTATTTTTAAGATTTTATTTTTACATTATGTGTATATCTGTGTATCTGTTTGTGGTATGTGCATATAAATATGGTGCCCTCAGAGGCTAGACGAGGATATTGGATTCTCTGTGGCTGGAGTTACAGGCCTTGCAAGTCACCTGATGTGGGTAAACTTAGGTCCTTTGCAGGAACAGTACCAGGTCCTAACCACAGTCCTAAGCATGGAGACATCTCTCCAGCTCCTTCTAAGAATTATAATCTTCAGCACAGTTGTTTGTGTTATATAATTCATCCCTAGATACCACATTTCCCCCTTTAATAAATTACACCAATATGTTGACTAATGTAAAACTACCATTTTCCACAAACACTAAGTACTATGTGAATTGTTTTTACCAGATTGCTGACACTGATAAAATTGTAATAGTCATTTTAGTCTTTGTAAAAAAAAACCGGAAATGTTGCCCTTATTCCTTAGGTGCTGTGTGGTAGCAGTGATGTCAGATTGTGTGAGCTTGGTGGAAGTAACTCAGAATTTTTTTTTTTTAAACTAGGGTGAGTTGTGGGGGTGGGGATTATCTAAATCTATCTCTGCCTCTGCTCTCTGTCTTCTGACTTCTAGAGATGCCCCCACACTACCCCCAGTCATTGGACCAGGATTTCTGGCTAGTTCTCAAGGTTTCTTATAAACTGAGCTCACAAAACTGATTCTCAATAAAATTATGTACTTTCTTCAACATTCTCACTTGCACTCCCAAACCTACGCTAATTTCATGCTATTGGGCCTGCTAAAGCTTGGTTATATAGTCTTAGAGAACTAACATTTGAGGTCATTACCGGGTAGCCACTTGACCCCTCCCTCTCGCTTTTATTTAGCTGTCTTAAACGTGGGGAGTTATTTTTATTATTTTATTGTAGACGGAAAAACAAAAAAACAACCCCCCCCAGGTTAGATAGGTATTAGTGGATGCACCAGAATTTAAAGCCAGGAACACTTGATTGGAAAAAAAACGATAGCTTTAACTCATCTTCTGCCTCCTCCATGCAGTTCCCCAGGTAGTTGCATGCTGTAAGGCCTTTTTTCTTAGATTTATAAAGATCCCAGGAAGTGAAGGAACAGATGAATGAATACAAAGAATCCACCTTGTGTTAGTATAAGGTGTGTACCGTGTTGCAAAACAAATGATCAAAAACTCCCTATCAAGGCAAGTTTAACTCTACATGCTCCTCTCAGAGGCTAGCAATATTCAGGTCTAAACCCGAAGCGATTTAGCATTTGAGAAAGGATGTCGACTCCCTCTTCACTCAAGCGCATCACCAACAAGGACGCGCTGGAAACCGCACCTACCATGGTCTAGTCACAAAGCCAGAGGTAGGAACCCACTTGGTGTTCCCCGCCTTCCCTTTGACAGAGGCCCCAGGAGGAGTCACGTGGAAGCCGAGAGTGCTCCCCAAGCCTTGCGCAATGACGCGACTAGGGTTGCCAGGGGGCGGAGCGGAGCGCGGAAAAGGCGGGGCGCGGGCCACCGGCGGGGGCGGGGCGGCGCAGGGGGCGGGCGGGGCGGCGCAGGGGGCGGGCGGGGCGGCGCAGGGGGCGGGCGGGGCGGCGCGCGGGCGGGGCGGGGCGGCCCGGCGTATTATGGGATGCGGCGGTGGAATGGCGCTGGGCGCGTGATTTTGAACAAACCCGGGTCTGTGTTTCGGAGGCGCCGCCGCCGCCACGGCTGCTGGGAGCCCGGGGAGCGCGGCGCAAGAAGGAGGCGGCGGCGCCGCCGGTTCGGGTAAGTGTCAGCTCCGGAGACCCGGGCTAAGCGGCGGGGACCAGCGCCGGGCCCGCGCTCCGGGCGGCCGCGCGGGCGGAGAGCGCCGGCCGGCTCCCGGGCAGCCGGGCCGGTGGGCCGCGGCGGGCGGTGGGTCGTCAGGGCGCGGCCGCGAGCCGCTGGCACCCGAGAGCCTGGCTGTCAGTCGGCGGGGCCGGCGCTGGCCGCCCCGCGCTCGGGAGGAAGGGCCCGGCGGCTGTTGACAGGCTCTCTGCGAGGCCCGGGAAGCGGCCGCCGGCCCCGGGCTTCTGGGAACCTGTTTTGCTGCTGTGTCATTTCGTACCAGCGCCTCCTTTCGCTGCTGCCCGGCGCCGCGTTCTTCCTACGCCCCTTTGTATGGACTCCTCTGGGTGTGTGTCCGTTTCCCTCGCGAAGCCCACCAGCCAAATGTCATAGTGTCCCCGCGGTGCACGGGGGAAGGGTGCGGGCTGGGATTCAGCCTGGCCAAGCAACGGTAAACAACCATCCGAGTGCCGGGGGGGACCGGCTGTTGGTGAGGAATAAAGTTGAAAGATGAAGAAACTGGGAACCCCTTACACGCTCAGCCTCTAGCGGGCTATCTGTAGAAACGCGCCGGGAGTGGGTGGGAGACAGCTCTTGATTAAGCCTGAACCTCCTGACTTTTATGTGGAGTTGTCATTCAAACAAGGTAGGGAAATGACTTGGCTTCTGCTTCTTCCTTATTCTAGTAAACTTAAGACACCAAAGTAGCCGTATTCACAATCCTGAGATTCAGTTTGCTCGTTTCAGTTAGGCTTTTTAGAGCTTATAGTGTAGCTGAATGATAAAGAATAAAGCTTTTGAACTGGCACATTATTAAAGCTTTCTGAAGTCAAACAGCTAATTTTTGGCGAATGCTGGACCTGTTAAGCCTTGCAGCTTATATGTTCTTATTCCTTACATGATTAATTACTTATATCCTCTTTTGGGTACTTATTAGACTACACCATGATGGGAACTGGAAGGGTGGATAGGTTGTTCCGGAATCTTGTTCTAAAGCAAGCTGTTCCCCACTCCACCCCCTGCATTGAACAAGTGTATCGGTAGCAGATGGTTTTAAATTTGGAAACTTAGATCCTAAAACCAGTTGGGAAAGGATTCTAGCGAAGAGCTGTGTTTTCTGTATGTTAGAAGTTGATGGTTATGAATGATTACACAGTTGAATCAATACAGGTTAAATTTGTAGCCCTGTGTATCTTAAACCAACGGCAAATTGACGTAATGGCAGAAATGGCCAAAGTTAAGTAGAGAGGAAAACAGTTCAGAACTTTATTCTTAAAAAGTAAGGGGTGGGGATACCACCGTCCACAGGATCAGCGCCTGTAATTTAAGGGGTGTCTGAGAAGTCAGGCATGCATATAGAAATAGCCGTACTGTCAAAGTAGTTCTGTGGGTGGAGTAGAATGCCAATCTTGGTGAGTGACGTTAAAGTACTCCGGTGACTCTGAAATGTACATGGAACATGGTCTACCATCTCTCTCAAGTATTTTTTCTGGAAATGCTTGAGTTTGGGGCTTTCCTGTTCTCGGGTCAGATTCCACACAGCTTGCCCTCCTAACCAACATCCTGGCCTTGGAATCCCTCAAGTATCACGAGTCCCCGTAGCTTTCTGCCTGGGATGATAAGTCTAGCACGACACGCCGGTGAGCGCTAGAACCCCCGGTGTGCGTTTGAAGGTTGGCGGGGCGGGCAGGAGGTTTCCCCGGATATGTGGGTGTGCGCTGCTCGGGAGGGCGGGCCGGGGCGGGAGCAGGAGGAAGGGGGAGGGGTGACTGGCGCCGGCGGCCGCCGCCGGGGCTCGACTGACGGGGGAAGCTGCTGAGCTGTGATGGTGATGACGAGGTGAAAATGGCGGATCTTTCGAAATACAATCCCGGCCCCTGACATACCAGAGGCGGCGGCCGCGGCGACATCGCCACCCCGGCTCCCTCCTGGGTCCCTAGGTACCCTATAGCGCTCCATTTCGGCCGAACTGGGAAAGGAAGCAGCTGGACAGAGCTAAGGTGCACTGGCAAAACAAGCACTACCCGGGCTCGAAATTGCCCGGGACCTCTGGAGCCCGCTCCTCGGAGCCGGAGGGTGGAGAAAGCGGCAGGCAGCCTCTGGAGGTAGAGAAGGGGGTACCCGAGGGTTCTCTGTCTGCAGAGCTCTTTATTTGGGAGCTGGGGGAGGAAATGCGTTGGGGATCAAGAATGACTTGTCCGGAGTGCAAAGAATCAGTAGCCTTGTAATGACATCAACATTATTTTTTTGAATATCAAGAGGACTGAGTTTGCTTATACCTAAGGCTGCTGCTGAGGCCTAGAGGAACCGATAGTACTTATCATGATTTCCTGATAGAATACTTAAAATATCCACACAGTGGGGGTTGGCTGAGGGTGTCCAGCAGTTTAGGGAGTTTCTTTGGGGAGGTACAGCATTGGCATTTTCCTCTATAGTTATTGTTGGTGACAGGACATAGTCTGAAACTTGTTGGGGTGTGGGTCCTCATCTATTTTTGGACCAGTTTTATAGTAATCAAAATTTTTTATATGGTCTTGTCATCTTTGGGGTGACACCTTTGATCCTGCCCCTTGGCAAATAACAGTTGATATTGTAGATCGTATTTTCTGTTCAGTTTTAAATGGAATTTTTTCTCTAACCCCATCTAATTCCATGAATTCAGAGAATGAAGTTATGGGAGATTTTATAATAGGCTGTTTGGAGCAGGGTTCTGCTTGTGAATTTGCCTTTACTGTCAGCGATGTGGTGTTTGGATGAAGGCTTTGAGCACATGTAACTGATAAAGACAATTGGAACTTGTAATGTTACAAACGTTGCTTCTTTGTTTAGGTAATTAGAGCACTGTTACCTTGATTATAAGGCTTGATTGACCTCCTAATGGCTGCAGCTGTCATTTGTCATCTGATGGTCTGTTCTGGATTGTTCCAGGGTTCCTAGCAGTCTCCCTACTCCAATAGGAATATTGAGAGGGTTACTTGGTATATAATAACATTTTATACACTGGTTTGGGCTCTCCTTTTTTCTTCACCTTAAGTGGTGGAAGATTGGGCCAGTGTCCTCGAATTATGAGAGTAAACAGAGGGTAATAGGTAAATGCTTACTAGTAATATTTGCAACTAGCAACGAGTCTTCTCCATCAGGTTGTTTACAAAGTGATGTTAGTATTTCATATATTACCATGTGGTATATTGTGACATACAGGACAAATATTTTGAATGTGTATATATAGTTCCAACTTTGGCTTTCACTTAATACAAGAATGAGAAGCCAAAGAATGTTTTATTTTAGATGTACTTAGATTTAATTATTGTCATTTATTAAACATATAATTTGAGGGGCCAGCCAGCTGGGTCAGCAGGTAGAGACACTGGTCCTATCAACAGTCCTGAACTTGAGTTCAGTCCCCTGGGGTGCAACTGTCACAAGGTGTTCTCTAATTTATTTGTGTCAGGTGTGCTCCCAACAACTGACGAGACAGCTCATCCACTGAGTATTTCATACCTTCTAGCGTTCTCAGCACCCATGTAGGTGGCTTCATAGCTGCTTTCAACTCCAGCTCCAGGGACTCATGCTTCTTTCTGGCCTGGAGAATCCTCACATATGCACACCTATACACATCAAAAATAACTCCTTTTTAAGAGGAATTAAGCACTAAAATTTATACACACACATATGTATACGCATAGATATGTATAAACACATGTAATTTGATACTGGGTTATTTGGTAGGAATTGGGTGGTTTTTGTTTTGTATTTTTTTAATTTTAAAAAATTATTTATTTTACGTATGTGAGTACACTGTAGCTGTTCAGACACACCAGAAGAGGCATCGGATGCTATTACAGATGGTTGTGAGTCACCATGTGGTTGCTAGGAATTGAACTCAGGACCTCTGGAAGAGCAGTCAGTGCTCTTAACCACTGAGCCATCTCTCCATCCCTTTTGTTTTTAAAATTATGCTGCAATTATTTTGGTCCACATCAATTAGCTTACTTAGAGTAAGAATTTTTAAAACTTAAAATGCTTGGTCATTTTGGTTTTCTGTTTGTTTTGTGATGGGGGATCTTGCTTTATAGCCCAGGCTAGCGTTTTTGTGTGTGGGCATTTTGCCTGCGTGTATGTCTGTGCACCATATGCATGCAGTGTCCACAAGCACTGGATATTCTGGAGTTGGGGATGCAGATGGTTATGAGCCATTGCCATAGTGGTACTAGGTTCTTTGGAAGAGCAGCTACTGCCCCTAACTTCCAAGCTCATGATCAGGTTAATTTTAACTACCAACTTTGTTGCCTTTTTGTTTGATTCTTAGTGATTATCTCTTCTTTCCTTTTTTAGATAGTCTTTTTCTGTAGCCTAGGCTAACCTTAACTCAAAATGTCCCAAGTGCTGGGATTATAGGTATGACCCTCCATGCTTGGTTTGTGATTTTAGGGTACCTTTTCTTTTTTGGGGAGTGGTGGCAGCTGGGAAACAGGATCTCTATTACCCCTGGCTGTCCTGGATATCATTGTGTAGATAGACCATGCTGGCCTTGAACTCACAGAGATCTAGTTGCTTCTGAGTGTTGGCATTAAAGTTGTGTATGTACCACTATATACAGCTGTGATTACTTTTATTATTTATTAAATTGTAATTACATCATTCCCTCCTTCCTCCCTCCAAAACCTCCCATATACTCCTGTTCTTTTTGAAGTTCATGACCTCCTTTCTCATTAATTCTTGTTACATAGGTAGGGTGTGTGTGTGTCTGTGTTGTTTTGTGTGAGTGTATTTCTAAATACATGAGTACAGCCTACTCAGTTTGTTTAATTGTAGTTAATTTGTTTCCCAATGTGAAACTTGAGAATCTGATTTCAGGCATTTTGGATAAGAAATAACCAGCCTGTATTGAGGGTTGTCTTTGATATAAGTAAAATAAACATTGCCCCAGAGAGCTTTCAGTGTAAACATCACTGAAGGTAAGATTGAAATGACAGGCTGAAAAGGGCCTTTTGCACTAGGCTTTGAGTCGCAAACAACTTTTGAGTAGAATGGCCGCCCCAGAAATGTACTCAGGGACATATATCTAGTAATGTTTATGTAAGGTGTACTGTAGATGATAGGACATAAGTAAAATGCCATCATATACTCTAGACTGTGGAGATTGGATACCATTGATTGCAAAAGAACAGAATAATTAATACATGATCTGCATGTTATATGATAGGTTAGTATTTCTATGAAGATATATCAAAGATTAAAAAGATCTAATCTTATTTTAATTAATTTACTATTTTGTGTATGAGCTTACATGTCCTGGCCTTCATGTGTCAGAGGACAACTTTTTGAGAGTTGGTTCTGTCCTACCATTTGGACCCACAAACCACACTCAGGTCATTGGGCTTGGTAGCAAGCAAATTTACCAGCTAAGCCATCTCTCCAACTTCAGATTAAAAGGTCTTAAGCCTCTGCATATATGTTACAGCTGAGTAGCCTGGTGTTCTTGTGGAAATCCTAACAGTGAGAGGGGTGTGTGTGTAGGGGGGTAAGGTGGTGGAGGGGTGGGTTGAGATGGAGGTGAGGAGGTGTGGCTGTCCTTGACTCTTTGGCCTACTTCTGGGGCTCAGTTGCCTTGTCCAGCCTTGATGTGATAGTCTTAACTGTATGTGGTGTTGGTTAATGTCCCTGAGAGGCCTGATTGCTCCAAGGAGAGGAGATATGGGGTGGATCTATGGGAGGTGGGGTGTGGGAGGCTGAGAGGAATGGGGTGGGGGAACTGTGGTTGAGATATAATATATTCTAAAAGAATTTTTAAAAACAAAAAGCTCTTACATTTTGACATGCCTCATTGAGAAATACAGAAAATTAAGGGGTTAGAGAAGAAAATCATGCAAATAAAGAGGAAAATGAGGAAAGCGATACAATGAATGGCTGAAGGTGTGGCCATAATTTAAGGGAGATAGTAGTTAGCTGGGTGTGGTGGCACCCACCTTTAATCTCAGGAGACAAAGGCAGGTGGATTTCTTTTCTCATCTTTCTTTCTCTGGTTTTTGTTTGTTTTGTTGTGTTTTTGTTTTTTGAGACTAGGGTTTCTGTGTGTAGCCCTGACTATCCTGGAACTAGCTCTGAAGATCAAGCTGGCCTCGAACTCATGGAGATTCACCTGCCTCTGCCTCTGGAATCCTGGGGTTGAGGGCCTGTGAGGTGAATTTCTATGAGTTTGAAACCAGTTTGGTCTACATAGTAAGTTCTAGACCAGCCAGGGGCTACATAATGAATGAGACCTTGTCTGATGATGATGAAGAGGAGGAAGAGGAAGAAAGAAAAGACATTTGAGGAAAAATTATACAGAAAATATTGACCAGTGTTATTTTCCTTTTTATTTATTTAGGACATACAATGATGACCTTTCAGAGTATCAGTAAGGATATTAATATAGGAATCCAAGAGGCTTAGATTAGCATCTGTCTTAATTTTGTTTCTCATAGCTGTGATATGATACCTGAAGAAACCATTGACTGTAGCTTGCAGTTTCAGTTTACTATCTATGGTTAGGATGGTGGGAACCTGAAGCAGCTTGTCATATCCCCCAGTGTGGAGGAATCACTTCTCAAATTACTTACATTAAGCATCCTTGTTTCATGCTGTCTTTTGGGCATACCATGGCCATTGCAGGTATGCCTCAGCAGCTGTGGTTACTAGCACAAGGCTGTTCCATCTGGGAAAGATCCATCTTGGTGGAGAAAGCAGGGTAGCAGGGTGAGGTTGGCTATCACATTGTATCAGCAGCCTGGAAGGAGAGGTAAGCTTTGATGGAGTATTGAAGTGCATAAAAACAGCGTATGTATGTCTGTACAGAGAAGCAGAAAAGCAAGGCGGGGGTGCAGTGCACATGCTTCTCCCAGGGTGGCTCTCGGAGGGAGCAGAGATTACATGATAAACAGCATGTAGAGCCACAACCGGAAAATGGGTCTTTATACATTGTGGAATTGTCTGAGATAGGGTCTACATAATTGGTGCTAACACTGAATTCACAATTCTCCTGCTTCAGCCTTCTGGTATACTTTTTCTGTGGTAACGCTTTGTAATAAATTCTTTAAAATGTCAAGATGTAGCCTTTTATTTCCATCTATATTACTTTAGAATTTTAGATAAAATTTACTTTTTTTTCATTGTTCCTGTACTAAATGAAATGTGTTTATCTAGCAGCCCTTTACCTGCTCTTCAGTCCAATGTAGAGATACTTACCTCCCGTCGGCTTCTTTTAAGCTCTTGAGGGTTTCATTTTCCAAATATTCTCAAAGTTAAAAAGTACTTTAAACTACTGAAAAAACTGTAAGCTAGTTAAAAATTCAGACCTTGTAGATTTTTAGAAAGAAAAAGGATATTGTTGAGAAGCTTACTCGAAAATAACTTTTCAGCTTGTTAGCATGTCTTGTGGTTTGGCTTTCTATGTAAAGTGCTGTACACACCCACCTTACAGTGATAGTTATTTGCAAAGTCTGCCATAAATAATAATAGTTATTCAATGGTATCCCTTCTCCATGGTTAATTTATTCATTTTTCAAATCTCTGCTGAGAAGGTCTTGTTTGCCAGCACTGTGTGGGCCCTAGGATGAGAGGCTGTGATGGTGAGGTGAATAAGTCTCTTTCCTTCTGTAGTTCACACTCTAAAGAACTGGGGTGGGGGTGTAATCCAGCTATAAACAAGAAGAACTTGGTAGTAGTGACAGTAGATGCTGTGAGACTTGAGGTGGGTGTAGTGCCTTGTGGTGATGAGGGCTGTATTTAACAGAGGGCTTTAGTGTCATTGAGACAGAGTTAGGAATCATTAGAGTTGAGTGACTCTGCTTGGACTTAAACCATTCAACTGTTTTCAACCGTGAGGGAGTAAAACTTGATTGACTTCCAGGAGTGTACTTTTGCTTTTAGACATCAGAATGTTCGTTCGAGGAGCTGAAGCTGCTAGAAGCATGAGGTTTACATATTTTATGTTCTGGGTTCTTTCCCTCTGTACACTGGTGGTAACGCCTGTGCAGGTGAAGCAAACTGGCCTTAGCATCCTTGGCCTGTGAAGATCCTCTCTCCTTAGAATAGATTTCAACATTGATGAAGACACACACACTGGCACATAGCTTCCATTCCTAAGGGATAAAATTAGGGGCATGAATCATGTAACTAAAGGGCCAAAGCCTTTGCTTGCTATGCTCACAAGCTTCTTGGGAGAATTTATTTTAGTGGAGGTAAGTATTCCCTGCATGTGACCCAAATAGAAATCTATAAGGATACGAGGTGCTCTGTGGACTGCTGAACCGTTTCTGAGATATCCTGGCTCTGGAACTTTGTCCCACAAAGTTTGTTACTACAAGTTTGAACTCCTCGTCCAGAAAGGCAAAAGCAGGCTTCTTTCTGCTCCTGTAACTAAGAACTTCATGTGGGTATTTCTCTCTCTCTGTTCCCTTTTGCCCCTCCCCCTTTTTCCTTCTTCCCCTTTGTTTACCCCATTATGAAGCAGACTCAGGCTGGCTCTGGAATTGCTTCAAAATAAAAATCCTTTGGCCTCCCAAGTATTGGGGTTTCTAGCATGCACCACCATGCTGTGCTATTCCAGCTCCTGTTTGCTAACAGCAGAGCTTCCTTTAAAGGACCTGAGACAGAATGCACACAAGAGATAGCAGTCGAAGCCACTATCACATTTAGGACTTTAACACCTTCTCACACTGTTGTTAGAACAATAGAGCAGTTGGCTTTTTGTTTTTTCTTGTTTAAGCAAGTTTCTTTGCTTTTGTCTTTACTGTAGAGCACGGGCTACTAAGCAGACTTTAGAGTTCTGGGCTACAGAACTTACTAAGTTAAGTGAGGATGTGGGTTCTGCAAATAATACTTAAGACCAGCATGACCTAACATTTGCAGATGACTACCTTCTGTATCTTTAGAACCAGCCTTCAAGTGCACCAGTGAAATATTCACCAGGACGGACCATAACCAACTCACAGTTGTCTTAGTTCAGACTGTGGGACTCTAAGAGTTTCTGTTATTTGACAATAGAAGAATTAAACTAGAAACTGATATAAAATACATAGAAAATCTCTAAGTGGTTAGGTATTAAATGCTGTCTATTATTATCTATGAGTGAAAGATAAAATCACAAGGATTATTAGAAAATGTTTGGAAGTAAATAAATAATAGTAACAATTGACCTTAATGGAGTACAGTTAAAGTAGCATTGGTTTCTTCTTGTTAGTTTTTTCCCTTTGTCTTTATGGCTCATTGTAGGTATGAGGGCTTGAGTGCAGTCTTCATGCCTTGAGAATGCTGGAGCCAGCGTGACCTTCAGCAATTCTGTGTTGTCTAGTTCCTTGCCTTTTGAACAGATTTTTGACACTTTGGGGAAAAAAGTAAACAAAGCTGTTCAGTGAACTGAACCATAGCTTGAAAAATAGTTTTCCTGGAGGACAGATAGCAAACATTTAATTTTACAGACTTAGAACTGCTCATATATGCTCTTTCCCAAGCTTTTAGAAATGTAATTACAATAAAGATGCCCTTAGGATAAGAGTGACATAGAAATAACACTCTGGGCTACTGAGCCCTGATCCTTCTGGGATGGGCTGCAGAGCCCTGATCCTTGTTGCCATCTTAAGATTCTGGAAAAAGGTCAGATTACACCTGAAGCACTCAGAAGAAAGGAGGTAAAGATAGCACTTAGCTAGGTAAGAATGAGACTGAAACCGCTAGCCAGATTAACCAGGAAAAAGGGGTAGAAGACAAAATACTGTGGGAGGAATAAAGAGAGGACATTTCTACAGAAGCTACAGATTATCACACATATCTTTAATTATGTACACTTAAATGTAATTATATAGTGCTGCTACATTTGGCAAGAGGAAGTAGACAAATTCTTCAGAAACACAAACTATCAAATATCAAAGGTGAAACATAAAGAGTTTATCAAAGATATTACGTTTATAGGTTCACAGAAGCCTGTCTGTGAACCAGGAGCAGTGATTCCTTTCTATAGAGGCTTGGCAGGCTGAAGCAGGGTCGCCGGGGCCAGCGCATTTGAAGCGCTATGAGACCTTGTCTCTAGGATAGAAAGAAGGGAAAGCTTCCTATGAGCTGTATGTCTCCACTGATACAGTCTAAGGAATATGGAAGGAGGAAATAGACAGTTCTGGGCATGTTTCCTGAGCAGAGAATGTACCCACTTCATTTCTGTCAGGCTAGCATTGTTTTCAGGCAGATGTCACAAGAAAAGAGAACTGCAGACCAATACCTTTCATGAATGTAGACAAAAATGCTTATTTAGCAAAATATTAACAGAATAAATTCAGCAGTTAACACAAAGTATGATACATGATGAATGGAGAACAGGATTAGTAATAAAAATTAATTTGCAGACTAAAGTAGAAAACCATAACTTTTTGGTAGTTTGTGTGTCTGTGTATGTGTGTGTGTTTGTTTTGCTGGAAAATGAACATTGGGCCTCATACTAGGCCAGTGATCTACCAGTAAGTTATATTCCCACTCTTGCCTCTCTTTTGAGACTAGTACATAGGAATTAGTTGCCCTTCTGTTGCTGTGATAAAACACCATGACCAAAGCAACTTAAAGAGAGTTTATTTTAGCTTATGGTTCCAGAACAAGAATCCGCTGTGGCAGGGAAGACCTGGCACAGGAGCAGGAAGCTAGTTGAAAACATCCCTCCATATACAGGGAGTGCAGAGAACAGGAAGGAGGATGTGACTGCTTGAGGAAGCCTCAGCATCCTCTCCCAGTGATGTGCTTCCTCCAGCAAGGCTTCACTTATAAAAGATTCTATAATCTCCAACAGCCCAGCAACTGGAGATCCAGTGTTCATAGGTGAGCTTGTGGGGGCCACTACCCAGGTTAACCTTGAACTCACAATCCTCCTGCCTCTACCTCCTAAATCCACAATTCTTGAGTTCATTTAATTTTTTTTATGGTTGTATTCATTTTTACTTTATGTATTTATGTCTTTCCTGTGTATGCTTATGTACCACGTATGTACAGGGCTTTCAGAGTCCAGAAGAAGGCATCAGATCACTTGGGCCTGGAGACAGCTCATGTTTGTTAGCTGCCATATGGGTGTTAAGAATTCCAGCCCTGTCCTCTGCAAGAGTAACCAATGCTTTTAACTGCTGAGTCATTTCTTTATGCCAAGTTTATTTTTGTATTTATTTTGTTTGTTTTCTTTCCAGGATAGGCACAATGGCTTTGCAGATAATGCATTTGGCCTGCATTCAGTCCTAGATATTGACATGTTGGAAGGAGTCAGCATTCTCCCTTTGTCCTCTGACCTCTACATTAGCACCACTGTATTTTTACAGCGCCCACAAATGAATCCACATATTTTTTTCTCTTTCTCTCTAGATATAGATACAGATATATAGATATATTCAAAAGGATCATTTGAAAGAGTCAGAAAACAGGATGAAACCTTTTCAACTTGATAAAGAAAATCTGAGAAGCCTACAGATAAACAGATGATATTGGGAAACAGGCAAGGATGTCTTCATTCCCTTAAGTCATCCTTTTGTGTGACATCACAGCAAGTATAGAAAAGCAAAGGAAATAAGAGGCATGCAGATTAGAAAGGGAGAATTGCAGTTATCACTTACAGACAAGCATTGATGAACATTGTAAATCATCTACATTTTAAGCTACTACAGTGAATAAGTGGGCCTAGGATGCAGGGTACATGGATGCCAATCAAGAATCAATTATATCTCAGTATTAGATATCTACATCTATCTATATAGATATATAGATATATCTCAGTATATATAGACACTTGGGAACTAAGGGAACATCATTAATAATAGCATAAAACAGAGCACTTGAGGGTAGACGGAACAGGATCAGATATATACACTTGGAGTATAAAATGTTGATGGGGTAGATATGCTGTTGGGAGACTACTTGAGAGTGTGTCTTTGCATTTCTGTATGAGCTACAAGGAAGACAGTGACAGTTTTTGTTTGTTTTTGTTTTTTTGTTTTTAGTGTATGTGTCCCCCTAACTCACTGTAGATCAGACTGGCCTCAAACTCTCTGCCTCCTAGGATTAAAAGTGTACTCCACCACTGCCCAGCAATAGCTCTTGTTTTAAAAGATCTTTTTCTTTCACGGTAGTGTGTACCTATGATCCTTGCTATTGGGTGACTGAGGCAGAAGGATCCCAACTTTCAGGTTAGCCCCAGTGACTTAGACAAACCTTGTCCAAAAATCAAACAGAGCTAAGAATGTAGCTTAGAGCGGAACATTGCCTGTCAGGCACATGACTTGGGGCTGCCTACTGAAACCCAAAGGGGTTCTATAGCAAATGGCCTGGGATGGTACAGTATCTCTCATTGTAGCAAAAGGTAGCATCAC
Organism: Micromys minutus; assembly: GCF_963924665.1. Lineage (NCBI taxonomy): Eukaryota > Metazoa > Chordata > Mammalia > Rodentia > Muridae > Micromys > Micromys minutus. The sequence continues at coordinate 29,993,212 of NC_137980.1, forward strand.
TTAGTGTCAAGTGTAAGAAAACACTGTCACCCTCTATAAGCCAGAAAGATTTGTCTAAAGGTTGTCCAGTTGGGATGCCAACTTCCTGTATGCTGGGCATCAGCCTGGGCAACCTCTTTGTCTTCTTTGTGAGATTGGGGGCTGACCTACACATGATGTTCATGCTTCTCTGCACTACTGAAACAGATGGATGAAAAGCTTTGTCTCAGACTCAGGACTTTTGTGGTTTTGGGGAATGAAGCAGTAACTGTGTTTCCCTGCTTTCAAATAGCCTATTTAAAAAAAGAAAAAAAAAAAAAAATCAAACCTCCCACCTTAGTTTGGGCCATGGCTTCTGAAAAGGGGAAGGAAGGGTGGGTCCTTATGGGCTAGGTCACCGGCTGTGAAAGGTTTTCTGGGTCCTAAATACGCATCTGAGGTAGACAACAACTGGACAGGAGAGTTTTACCTGTCAGATAATATTTAGAGGCTTAGCCGAGATAAGCCGACTAGATGAACCTTAATCTTTGTACACAGTCAAATCCATGCCCTTTGAAAGGCAGTGTGAGCGGCTGCTGAGTGAAGGACTCCTCAAAACTTGGTGTGTGGGGCTTTCCACAGGATGGCAGTGAGGGAGGACATGGAGCTTTGTGATAATTGAAAACCACAGGAGTTGGTTGGGCTGCGTGAGTGAGTTCTTAGGACTGAAAGAAATGCCAAGGTCTGCTTATTAGTGTGGAGTCACTAGCTCCATCTTGCATTGACTTTTGCCTCCTGTCTTGACCTTCAGAAAGGCCAAAGTTCATGCCTATGTGCCTGTGCCCCATTTTGCACATTGTAAAGAAGAAGAAAAAAATCACAGTTGAACTAAGTCAGGCCCTTCTGTGCTATACCTGTGACATACAATTGTAGAGTCTGCCTTTCCTCACAGCATGCATTTTGAGGTTGATCTTTACTGTTGTGTTCATTATTAGTTCCCTTCCTTTTGACTGTTAAATAATATTCTCCTGCACAGATCTCCCGCACTTCGAATATCCATCCACTTACTAATGGGCATTTGAAGTTTCTCAGCTTGAAACTGAGATAATGCTGCTATAAGCACTAAGTTCAGGGTTTTATGGCTACACCTTTCCGGTTCTTTTCAATAAATACCTAGAGAGGAATGAGTCAAACTTTCCCGTTCTGTGGATACAGACACCCAGATTACTTCATTTAATATGACAATATGTAGTATGTTATACACTACAGAAACGAAGAGATTGTGGGTGGGGCTCTTGTGTGGTGGAGACCTTGGCTGTGGGTGGGGCCCTTCACTATGCATGGTTAGGGTTTTCACTGAGCCTGTGCTGTGAATGCCTGCAAACCTCTGTGTCCATGCAGCTGCTTCAGGAGTGTTTATGGCTCTGGCCCTGTCGAGTTCCAGTTCATGCGCCATGCTCCACTTCACTTCTGGCTGCTAATTATTGTGACTGATTATTTTTCAGCATATGTAAAGGACTCATTCAGCAGGGTTGGGAATTAAGTTCAGTGGTAGAGGGCTTGCCTAGCAAGTGCAAAGCCCTGGGTTCGGTCCTCAGCTCTGGGGAATAAAAATTCTAAAAAAAAAAAAAAAAAAAAATCTCAACATTGACCTTGAATTCCTGACTTTTATCTTCCAAATGCTGCAATTATAGATATAGACATGAGCCACCATGCCCCAGCTATTAACAGGCATAAATTCGACATGCATGCAGTCTGCATTATTATTGGAGTTGTCAGTGGTAGAATACAGGAGAAAAATAACTAGGTTCCTCATTTTTCAAAAAATGTCTTTGTTTTTCTGATTGGCTTATTTCACTTAACATAATGATCTTTTACTGAATTCTCACCTACTAAAACAGGGAACATACTTTAGAAAAACATGCAGAAGGGATTGAAGATATAGCAATAGCTCTTGTGTAGCATGTTTAAGTTGCTACGTTCAGTCTCTGGTACTATATTTTAAAAAGGAAGATAGAACCTGTTATTCTCTGGGTGGGGGAGGGGTTTCTGATGTTCTGCTGTCATTTGTTTGGTAGGTGTTTATAATTTTGATTTTTAACTTATGATTGTTTTTCTGGGACATTCTTATGCTGAGGAGCATGTACATGATTCCTGGTACATGAAGTTCTAGTATGACCAAAATCACAAAGCTGTTCTGAAAGACAGCACGTATGTAGTGTGGGCTTTTAGGACAGGGAGTCCATGCTGAAGGATTAGGTATTTTATTGTTCATTTTAAAACACCAGTGCTAAAATGTTTATAATATCATGCTTTTACAATTAAAATGAGTAACTTTGGAACTGTACAAAACCAGAGTTTGGATCCTCTTCCTATTATTTACTAGTTGCCTAGGGCAATTATTTAACCTTTCTCATCTGTAAAGTAGGGGTGATAATATTACACATATCAGAGGATAGGGAGGAAAATTATGTCATGCTTTCAACAGTCACTTCTCAGTGCTGACGCTTGCTCTGGCAGCAGCAGACTTGCCATTGCTCTCAGTACAGAGCACTGCTTGCAGACACTGCTTGCAGGTGTTACACCTGTGTATAGCACATGCTGCCCTGGAACTCCTACAGTCCTTCTATCTCAGCTTCTCCAGGGCTGAGGCTACAGGCTCAAACCACCACGCCAGCTGTATGTGCTGCTCTGAATCTTGGGATGGTTGTTGTGTTTTAAGGAAGGTAAGGTGAATGTGGTGATGCTCCCTGCAATCCGAGTACCCAGGAGCCTGAAGATTGAAGGACAGTCTTTGCTAGGTAGTGAGATGATACTGTCTCTAAAAGAAGAGAAGTAAGATTGCTGATTAGATTCTAAAAGATTTTAAAAGTTCTCTGAGCCAACAGTTTACTGTTACATGCCATACTGTTTTTAAAACATGCTGATACTGGAGTCCACTCCTTCATTGGAAGTTCTAAAGGATTTTTAGGTAAAAGCATTTCGGCTGATTTGTCCATAATCTAAACTTTTTCTTTCCTTGATGGGGGCTGATTATACATTCTTTTTCTGTTTTATATTTACTTATTTTTTTATTTTTTTAAAAAGGTTTTTTAATGTGTGTGAATACACTGTTTCAGACACAAGAGAAGAGGGCATTGGATCTCATTAAAGATGGTTGTGAGCCACCATGTGGTGGCTGGGATTTGTACTCAGGACCTCTGGAAGAGCAGCCAGTGCTCTTAACTGCTGAGCCATGTCTCCAGCTCCTATTTTTTATTTTATATGTGTGTTTTGCATGTATGTATGTACACTGTGTACATGTCTGGTGCTTGTGGCAGTCAGAAGATGGCATTGAATCACCAGGAGTTCCAGAATGTTGTGAGCCACCATGAGCGTGCTAGAAACTGAACCCCGGTCTTCTGCAAGAGCAACAGTTGCTCTTAATTGCTGAGCCACCTCTCTAGACTTGCATAATCTTCAATAGTTTCCCCTTGACACTTTGGCTGGCAGGGGATTTGAAAATCTTTCCAAAGAAAAATTCCCTTAGTAAGAAGCTAGTTGATTAGACTTGGGTTCTGTAGTTCATTTGATCTCCAGTCATGAAGTGGGTTAATCTAGAAACTCCTTTAATGTTTAATGGATGTTTATAAACAGGGTAGTGCCATTTGTAGATAAGTCATTGAAGATTTAAAGATATTTTCATATCTTAGGTTCTTAAAAGTGGTATCATTTAGATCAGCATCAGGGGTATCCTCCAGTTAATTACATATCAGTGTCAAGACTGCTTATTTGGTTATTTACACGTTTCTTAATGTATTTTTTAAAATCTGCTTCAAAACCTGGTAATGGGTTTTTCCACTTTTCTTCCAGCACCCGGGCGTCTCTGTAGAGGCAGTGCGACCATGGAGGTGGTGCCGGCTGAGGTGAATAGCTTGCTTCCAGAGGACATAATGGACACGGCTATAACTTTAGTGGATGAGGATAGTATTGAGGCTGTAATTGTGTCATCCCCAATTCCCATGGAGACAGAACTGGAAGAAATTGTCAACATAAACTCTACTGGTGACTCTACAGCCACGCCCATTTCCACGGAACCAATCACAGTGTACAGTAACCACACTAACCAAGTTGCAGTGAATACCACAGTTTCTAAAGCAGATTCTAATACCACAGTGAAACCAGCATTTCCAAGTGGCCTTCAAAAACTTGGTGCTCAGACTCCTGTGACTATATCAGCCAATCAGATTATTTTAAACAAAGTATCACAGACATCTGATCTTAAACTTGGCAATCAGACCCTTAAACCAGATGGACAGAAGTTAATATTAACAACTTTGGGCAAGTCTGGTTCACCAATTGTTTTAGCACTACCCCATAGCCAACTACCCCAGGCTCAGAAAGTTACAGCTCAGGCCCAGCCAGGAGATGCTAAGTTACCACCGCAGCAGATTAAAGTAGTTACCATTGGAGGGAGGCCAGAGGTGAAACCTGTCATTGGTGTCTCAACACTGACCCCAGGAAGTCAACTGATTAATACTACAACTCAGCCCTCTGTGTTACAGACCCAACAGTTAAAAACAGTACAGGTAAAAACAAAAAAGGGCATATTACTTAAAGTGCATGTTAAAAAGTTAAACTAACTCAAAGTTGTGTTTATAGGGTTGTCAATTGCCTAACTTTTAATGAATTCTTTTGAATGTTTTAAGTACTTGTGTGGATTTGTTTTGTTGTTAAATTTAATATGTCTAATGCTCATGAACATTTTTTACTAGAGAACTTATGGCAAACTAAGTTTTGGTTACATTTTAAATTGTATATTTATAGCCTTTTATGCATTTTATACATATTGGTAGTTTTGACTACAGAGTGTTGTTTTTCTAGTATAAAGATGCCCAACTTACTGCAAAGCTACCAAATCAATCCATCTCTTTTTCTTTCTTTCTTTCTTTTTTGGTTGATTAATGATTAAAGGCTAGATAAACTTTGCTGTTCTAAAATCCCTTAGACACAGCAATAACTGATGCTCACCAGTGTTTGTCTCTTGCTTGAAACTGTCTCCATCACTGTTCATGTTTGCAGTATGAGGAAGATATTGAATCAGAGTTCATTTTGAGTTAAACTTGCTGGGTTTGAGTCACTCCCATGTTACCCATAGGCTGTGGAACTGTGGATAGTATGTACTCTGAAGTTTTTTCCTTAGCTTAAGATGGCTACTTGATCATTTCAAACAAAACAAAACATAGTATTGTATAGTTTTCAAAACATTAAGGATCCTTCAGAATAGAACTTAATAATATGAACAGTATAATACAAGATCACCTGGGCATACGTGAAATGTTTTCAGTTTTTGATAGCCCCAAAAGCTTCTTTAGGCCATTACAGCACTTAAAATATAGTGATTCACTTAGAGGGAAAACAAAGTACACTTCTATTTTGGAAGAGTTGTCTTTGAAAAGAAACCAGAAAGCAGCCAGTTGTGACTCCCCCCTTACCTTTAATCCCAGCACTCACAAAGCAGAGGCAGGCATATACTCTGGGTTTAAGACCAGCCTGGTCAACAAAGAGAGTTTCAAGATGAGCCATCTGTGGGTGCTGGGAGTGGAACCTAGGTCCTCTGCAAGAGCAATGCGTTTTTTTTTAAATTGCTGAGCTTTGTGCTGTCAGGAGATCACTCTAGCAAATGAACTACAGACCACACCAATTTACTTTGATTCCTAAGCTACCCTAGAACAAAAGTGTCAGTAAAATAAAGAACCATTTTCAAGGGCACACACTACATGAAATCAGGTGTGCTGGTGTGTGTCTGATTCCCATGCTCAGGAGGTAGAGGCAAAGGATAGAATAAGGGAGTTCAAGGCCAGCTAGGCAACATGAAGCCTTATTTTTAAAAACTATGGTTTCTTAATGGATCTGGAGATCATTATTTTTAGCAGTGCTAGGGAATACTACTGTAAGAAGAAGATGAGGTCGTCCATTTGAATAATTAATGTGCTTTTGTTCTGTTGAGTAGACTTTTTCTGTTTGGTGAGCCTATAACATATGATGGTGAAAATCAGGAAAAGGGGAAACACTTTGAAGTCTTACTTTCTAGCTAAGGCTCTGTGTTTCTGTGACTGTCCACCTCTGTGGTCCCTTAGTTCATGTGCAGATGTGAAATTCCACCTTGCTTTAGAGCTTTACCGAGCACACTGGGCTATTTCCCTTTGTGTCTCTAGGTTATACCAACTTTCTAAAGTGCAGTTAATTTACTCGGATATGTCATAGTTTGCAAGTTGAGTGTATTACTATCACCAGTGGATTTCCTTTGAAGAAATGATCTTATCTTGTAGGTATTTGTGTCATAATGTTCTCAGGGCTAGAGAGTGGCACTGTGAGGGTGAGTGCATGTCGTCTGTACTTGGAGCACAGGCTGCCAGTCAGATGGACTGCTATTGTGAGTCATCTCCAGTAATAACACTTTAGGGTCTCAGTGTCCACATCTGCCAAGAGATAAACTATCTAATGTTCTTCACACACTAAGCTCTGAGTTTTATGCCAGGTAAGTTTCTACTTCTGCCTTTTAGCAGTGATGTCTTTGCATTTAGTGACAATTGCAATATAAAAACATTGAACTTGAACATGGTGGCTTGTACCTGTAATCTCCACACTTGGGAGCGAAGGCCCCACTGTAACTGGTTCAGCTCTTCTTCTGACATGTGTGTGTGTGTGTAGCTCTAAGTCTGCTTGGTGTGGTGGTTCATGTCTGTAATCTCAGTACTTGAAAAGCTGAGGCAGTTCATAGTGAACTCCGGGCCTGTCTTAGTTGATAAATGAGGGCATGTCTCAAAAACAAAACACGTGAAACTGAGAAGAAGAAAGAAGGACAGTGTAGCTGTAAAGTTGGAATTTACCCTGGATTTGAGGTAAATGTGGTCATGAGTATGTGTGCAGCAGTGCCTCATGATTCGTATTGCATTTTTTTTAAAATAAACCCTTTCTCCTATAAAGCTTTATTTATTTATTTATTTATTTGTGAGTACCCCCTTTTTTTTTTAAGATTTTTTTTTTATTTATCTATGTGAGTACACTTTTGCTGTCTTCATACACCAGAAGAGGGAATTGAATCCTATTACAGGTGGTTGTGAGCCACTATGTGGTTGCTGGGAATTGAACTCAGGACCTCTGGAACAACAGTCAGGGCTCTTAACCGCTGAGCCATCTCTCCAGCCCCTCATATTGCATTTTTAAACCTCGGTCTTTTTATTGCTGAATAGCTTACTTGGAAAACTAATATTGTGCATACACTCTCATTAAACATTACTACTAAATTTTACAGTTTTCACCATCTGTATGTTTCAGAGAGACTAAAGGTTTATTGGAAAGTAGAGCTATAAGGACACATGGGCTTATACATAGGATCATACTAATATTTTGAAGAATGGATTTATTTAAAATGTTTTGTACATTAGTAAATAGGTACATTTGCTAAATGACCTGACTTTACTACTATGTATGAATGTTGTCTCGTTTTACTGCATATATGTTTTATGGAGACAGATAGCTTCATATTTATGTTTCAGATTGCTAAGAAGCCTCGAACACCAACCTCGGGCCCAGTGATCACGAAGCTGATTTTTGCGAAGCCAATTAATAGTAAAGCAGTTACGGGACAGACAACTCAAGCATCTCCACCTGTCGTCACAGGTTATGTGTCCTTATAGTTTATCAGTTTTGTCTGTCTGCCCTCTATTTATAAAAGGCTCTCTGTCACTTTAAAATGTGTTAAGGCAATTATAGCTTATTTGTTAGTAGTTTTTCACTCCTTTTTTATTGAAAATATTTTTTCCCATTCAATATATTTTGATTATGGTTTCCCCACTGCTCTCCAGCTCCTCTCCCCAGCTCCTCTCAGCCCCTCTCCCCACACTCCTGTCTTCTATCTCTCTTTTTTTAGAAAATAAATAGAAAAGAAAAAAAAAAGAAAAAAAACAGGATAAAAAAATAAGACAACAAAGAGAAAGCACAAGAAACACACAGATATATAAACAGAAAAAAACCTGTAAAAACACACAATAGTGGGTTTGGAGAGGTTGCTCAGTGGTTAGAGCACTGACTGCTCTCCCAGAGGTCCTGAATTCAATTTCCAGCAACCACATGGTGGCTCACAGCCATCTGTAATGGGATCTGATGCCCTCTTCTGGTGTGTCTGAAGATAGCTACAGTGTAAATAAATAATTCTTAAAAACAAAACAAGACACACACATACACAAAATAGTAAATCATAACCCAGTTACTCTGGCTGCATATGTAATTCTTTATGAATGGGAAACTATCAAATAATTGTTATCAAATAATAACAATTTAAGCTATAGTATGTTTACTATCACTCTCTTTAATGTCCTTGATGTTTACCCAGTTCTTTTTTATTATGTACTTTAAAATGTGTCATTACCAGTAACTATATCATTTCAGATATTTAGATTTTAAATGCTCTGTTAAAAATGTAGTTTAGGTAGTAGAAAGGTTGTTTGTGCCTCAGACCTTGTTATCAATTTACATGAGTCTAAAACAATAACAAAATTCAAAGCTATACAGCTCTACCTGACTATCATGGATTACTATCACGATGCTGTTGTCCAGTCCTTGGATCATTTATAGCATGTTGTAAGTTAGTCTCGGCTTTGCCTTATAATTGCAGACAAAATGCTCAATATTTGTTGTGTCACTTACCTTGTTTATGAGGTTGTCATGGCTCTCTGCATGCTAGGCAAGCACTCTGTCAACCAAGCTGCCTTCCCTGCAGAACTGTGGGTTTAAGTTCAAATAGGAAGATGGCTGTTGTCTGGGTAAAGTACAGAGAGGAAGAAGACTTGTCGCGCAAGTCCTGAGTTGGCCCAAGCTTGCTCTCTCTCTGATGGATCTGGCTTACCTATGGTTCAGGGGGCACTGCTAGGTAATCTAATATTAGATATTTTTAGGTTTTATTTTGTTTCTCCCTATTGTTCATTAGGGTCTCACTAATGTCTCTAAAGTCTGTATATATATGTATGCATATGTAAATATATATGTGTATATATATATATGTAAACTAAACTTATATAGAGAGATCATCACTGTGTAAGTTTTTTTTCTTTTAACTATTACTAAAACTCATCAACTGATGTGTTTCCTCTCATTTGCAGGTAGGGTTCTTTCACAGTCTACTCCTGGAACTCCATCAAAGACTATAACAATATCAGAAAGTGGTGTTATTGGATCAACTTTAAATTCTACAACACAGACACCAAATAAGATAGCCATCTCACCTTTGAAGTCTCCAAATAAGGTAAAAAAAAGAAAATTAGCCCCAAATGCCAAATATTGTGGTTGATACTTTTATTTTCTTACAAGTAACTTCAAGTACATTCATTTTATATATATATATATATATATATATATATATATCCCCAAGAAGAAATTGGTACTTGGTGAATACAGAATTGTTTTACTAATCAGATTATTTTTTTCTTTTTTTTTGCTTGTTGGTTTGTTTAGGACTGAGTCTACTGTATAGCCTTCGGTGGCCTAGGACCTCAAATCTTCCTGCTTCTGCCTCCCCAGTGTGGTTCTAGGCAGGATGGTCATGGACTCCCCCACCTTGTTTATTAGTGGGTACTGAGGATTTGACAAGCGCTCTGCCACTGACCTCTACCCTCAACCACAAGCAAGGAGTTTTGGCTAGTGAAGAGTTTAATTTACCTAGCAACAGAGTCATCATTGGTGAATGTTTTTAGTGAAGAATATGATGTGGTTGGTTACTCTTCAGCTGGTATTTAGCACAGTGACCCTTTGGTTAGTAACCAGCCACAGTGAGTTTGTGACGTAAATGCTGACGTAACTTTATGGAGATGGGAGCTGTGCTGGGTAACACCAAGGACTGGGGGAGGATGCGTGCTAAGCCTACGATCAGTGTCTGAGATTAACTACTTTTCATTCAAAGTATTTGGAAACTTGCCACAACTTGTTTTTATTTTAAAGTGGCAAGTATCTAACTTACTTCCGTAAGACTTAGAGATGTCATTATACCTATGTAGAAAAGCATACAAAGCAGGTATATTTTAAAAGTCACATTATTTTTTTTTCTGTTAGATGCCACCCTATGAGTTTGGAAATATACTATTTTGTTGCCAACTTCCTCCTTGATTTGTATCTATTCATAAATAAAACAATGTTGAATGTTTGCTTTCTATAACATATAAGTATGATATCATACAGCTTATTAAAGTTGGTATTCAGATACAAAGTAGTATGTTCATACAGACTGTTTTCTATAACGGAGAGGATTCGGCTTTTTGTCTCATGCACGGGGGCTGAAACATAGAAAGAGAGGGTTTTAATCTCAATCAGAACATCAGATGAAAGCATTAGAAGCTCTTATGCAGAATTTTAATTATTACAAGTAGACTGATAGGTATGTGTGCACACGTGTGTGCACGTGTGTTTGTGTGTGTTCGATACTAAGGTTTATACAGAGAACAGTATTCTTTTGTCTTCAGAGTGTTTCTATATAGCCTAAGCTGGCCTTGAACTCAAGGCAGTCTCCCACCAGCTATTTAGCTTACCTGATCAATCCTGGCATTATGTCCCACCATGTAGAGGTAGAGGCTAGCTCTACCTCTGTTCAGCTCTGGTCCTCCTGTTTACTTCTGTGTCTGCTGGCCAATCTCTTGGGTGTCATTTCTTCAAGCATCTCTCCCTGTCTAGGCTTAGTGACAACCTTGTTTTGTTAATATTTCCGACAATCCTAACTCTTCTTGGTCTTTGAGTCTGACTTCCTGGCTTCCATGTTGAACATCAGATGTTTGCTGTCTCAGCCCTTTTGACTTGCACTTGTCTCTGCTGGAGGACAGATTTCTTCTATTGAATTTTCCAAGTAATAAATTTCATAGGTATTTATTAGGCATGCAAACAATGTAATATGAAGTAATGAAATGATCTGTTTTATTTCTCTTGGCTTTAAGTTTAACCAATTATATCTTTTTTCTTGCTTCCATAGTATTTTTTTTTTTAGAAATGTTTGATATGGTATATTTCAGTTTCTTTTCTTTTTTTAATTAATTAACTTATTATATATAAGTACATTGTAGCTATCTTAGGACACACCAGAAGAGGGCATCAGATCCCATTACAGATGGTTGTGAGCCACCATGTGGTTGCTGGGATTTGAACTCCCGACCTCTGGAAGAACAGTAAGTGCTGAGCCATCTCTCCAACCCCATATTTCAGTTTCTTTTTCTTTCTTTCTTTTTTATTTTTTAAAGATTTATTTATTTTATGTATATGAGTACACTGTAGCTGTCTTCAGACACACCAGTGTTTTAACATGTCCAGTGTTTTAACATGCAAAACTAATTAATTCAAAAGGCAGAGAGTGATTACATGGTAGTTCCAGTGAATACATAAAATCCCTGGTAATACTCAACTTCTACTTCGGTAAACAAATTTGAAGCCGCAAAAAAAGGAGTCTCATAACTTAAAAAGGAAAAAAAAATCCGTAAGAGTCCATGGTTTTAGCACAGCATTAAGTGATAATACCTACTTTTGATACTTACTCAATTCTGTAGATCTGAGTTAATGCCCAGCAAGAAGAAATATGGGATTAGAATGAATATGAAAAGTTATCATAGTTCACTCATTAACATTATTAATATGTGCTAAGAGACCAAATCTTTTGGGTTTAGACTCCATCTTAGAGAACCTGACCTAAATGAACTCAAGTTAACTAACAGGCTGGTACCTAGCACCAGTTTCCAGGTCATTCCCCCAACAAATCTGCGCCCCCAGGTTACAAGCCTGCTTCTGATACTTCAGTTTCTAACAACTACCAATCAGAAGAAAAACAGAAGTTAATGGTTTGGCTCCCAGTACCAGCCTATGTTAAAGGCCATAATGAACCCCCAGTCAGATGTATACCAGGTTAGATACCTACTTCTTGCCTCTATAAATGCTTACCTGAAACTAGGCTCAGGGCTCCACTTTCCTGCTGTTTCAGGGTTGGCAGGGAGCCCAAGGTGGAGCTTGAATAAAGAGACCCTAAGGAGATTACATTGGAATTGACTTCTTGGTGTTCTTTTGGGGTTCATGAACATTTCCTGGCACAACATGCATATAAAATACCACAAAATAGTGACCACAATGGAACCATTGAAATTAAGGTTTAAGTTTCACAAGATGACAAGATGACTGTACATATGGCTGGTGTGTGTGTGTGTGTGTGTGTGTGTGTGTGTGTGTGTGTGTGTGTGTGTGTGTGTGGTTTGTTCCAGGACTGGGGATGGAGCTTAGTTGATCCAGTGCTTGCCTAGTTTACATGAAGCCCTGAGATTCAGTCTCTAGCAGTGCATCAAAGCGGGCATGGCTGCACACAACTGTAACCTCAGCACCTGGGGAGGTGGAGGCTGGTGGCCACAAAAGTCTCAGACATTAGCTTGGTATTCATGTCTTAAGATGTGTGTGTGTCTGTGTGTCACCACCATTCCCTGTGCCAAATTTAAAAAGTATTTTGGTGTTGGGACTTGAAACAAAGGTATGACATACTCTGAGCCTATGTTTTATCACAGAGCTATATTATTCAGCTTCAAGTAATCAGTGTTCTATAGTTTTTTATTGTAGAACTCTTTCCCTTTTCTGGTTAAGTATGTGCATCAGTATTGTGGGGTTTAGTTTTGTGTGTTTGTGTTGGTGACTTGTGTGATCAATTTCCTGACATCTGTCTCAGAAAGTTTGCTGCCGTTGGCCTCCAGCAGAACTGTGGGTTTTAACTGTTGATTGTGTCTTGACACTTGAGTTTGTTGTTTACCATTAGATTTTCTGTGAATAATAGCTGTCATCTGCCCTTCTAGTAGGAATAGTGTCTCTACCTTGATTGACGTGCTAAGACTTGTAGCACTTTTATTGAGTAAAAGTAGTGAGCATGAGCATTTTTTTCTTGAGATTTTTAGGAAGTTCTTCCTCATGAGTAGAGTGCTTGCTGTTGGGTTTTTGGATGTGGTCTCATGATTATGTTCTTTTTGTGTGTAGTGTGGTCTCACATATTTGATTATGTTCTTCCTGTGTGTAATCAGGTCTCACATGATTATGTACCTTCTGTGTGTAATATGGTCTCATATGATTATATTCCTTCCGTATGTAATTTCTTGAGAGCTGATATTATCACAAAGGGGTTACTAAGTTTTTTGTATCTGTTGAGATGACCGCATGGTTGGCTGCACTCTACTTACCGATAGACATGTTGCTCTTTCTCCCTTACTTTGTAGTTCAGCTCGTCTTGGCGCTCTGTGTGGCCAGGAGTAGTCTCCAATTCACGACAGTCCTCTCCTAGCTGTAACAGTGCTTTTAAGGCGTTTGCTGTTGATGTTGTATGGTCGTGGAAACCCAAGTCAGACTTCACACTGGCTAGACAGACACTGTAGTAATGACCTCACACAACTGACTAGTATTTTGTTGAGGATTTTTGCATGTTTGTTAGTCAAATATACTTGTCTGTAGGGTTTTTTGTTTGTTTGTTTGTTTTTTGGTTTTATTCTTATTTGCTTTTGGTGTCAGAATAATATTGGCCACATAGAATAAGTTTTGAATAATTTTTTTATATTTTTTGTACTAATTTAACCAAAATTGGTGTGTGTTGCAAATGTTTAGTTGAATGCTTTAGCAGGAAAAATATCTGGTCCTTTAATGAGAGGACAGAAGAAAGATTTGATACTGATGGAAAAACTGACTCAGTCTCAGGCTTGTTCTTGTGCCTGTGTTCAGGAATCTTTGTTGCATTGTATAGTTGTTGATAACAATTATTTATGATCCCTCATATCCCTATGATGGGGTTGTAGTCATTCCTTTTTACCTGGCCTGGCCTCATTCGTACTGTAGTGGCCAGGTTAACCTGGAGTTGCAGTCCTCCTGCCGTGGCCTCTCAGATGGTAGGGGGCATGTGTCCCCACATCACACATGCCTGTGAATCAGGAATTGCTTCTTTTCTCCTGCCATATGGGTTCTGGACTTGAATTCAGTCTGTCAGGCTTTAGGTAAGCCCCCTTACCCATTGAGCCACCTCGCACACTTGCCTGCTTCTTGATTTCTTTCAGGTAGGCCAGGCTAGCCTGGAACTCTTTCCACGTGTTGGAGTTACAGGCATATGAAGCACAGTGCCCAGAAATGGTTTTTTTGTTTGTTTTACTTTTTTTTTTTTTGAGACAGGGTCTCTCCATTATGTAACTCTGGCTATCCTACAACTTGCTATGTAGACCAGGCTGGTGTTGATATTCCTGTTTCTGCCTCCAGAGTGCGAGGATCAAAGGCATGTGGCACCACACCCAGGTGTCTCCTTTTTTTTTTTTTTTTTTTTTTTGAGTCTTTTTTCTTACTCTAGCTAAGCATTTATCTTTTTTAAAAAACAGCTTTTTATTTTATTTTTAAGATTTATTTATTTATATATTATATATAAATATACTGTAGCTGTCTTCAGACACACCAGAAGAGGGCATCAAATCTCATTACAGATGGTTGAGAGCCACCATGTGGTTTCTGGGATTTGAACTCAGGACCTCTGGAAGTGCAGCAGTCAATGCTCTTAACCGCTGAGCCATCTCTCCAGCCCCTAGCTCTTTTCTTTTAAATTGACTATTGTAGCTTGTAGTCTTTCATGCTTTTATTTTTGTTGTTATCTTTGTTATTCTTTCTCCTAACATAGTGTCTGGTTTGTTCTGTATTTTTGGTTTCCTAAAATATAACATAAGTTGTTATGTTTGAGATCTTTCAAGGCTTTTGATGTGATATATTTCCATTTTTATTTTGTTTTCAAGGAATTTAAAGTATTTCCTCTTGGTTTCTGTAATCTGTTATTTCAGAACAACTAGGCCGATGTGGTGCACACCTGTATGTTAATCCCTATATTTAAGAGACTGAGTCAGGAGGATAGAGAAGTTCAAGGCCAGCCTGGACTAAGTAAGTAGTAAGACCATCTCAAAAAATAAAATAAAAGAAAGAGAATAAGTTTTAAGTTTTTTATGTATTTGTATAGTTTCCAAAGTTTTATTACCTTACAGATTTTTACTTTTGTTACATCAAGGCTGGAAAAGACTCTAGGTGTGATTCTAGGTTTTACATTTTGTTGAGCTGTATTTTCAGGACTATGTATATATCTTAGAAAATGATGTATGAGAAGAACATGCAATTTACAGATCTGGGGGAAATGTCCTGTTGGTTTCTGTTAGGTCTGTTTGGTCTAGGGTGCAGCTTAATTGATGCTTCTCTTGATTTCTGTCGGATGATTGTGTGTCCCAGGCAGTAGGGTGTCATGGTCCCTTACTGCTACTGCACTGGGGTCTGCCTCCTCCTCTTACTATATATTTATAATTGTTTTCTTTTGCTGAATTAACACTTCATCCCTTTGACTCCTTGGTCTTAAGACAGTGGTCTTTCTTATATCTCTTTACCGTTTTTAAATTGAAATCTATTTTACTTAATATAAATATGGCTACTCCTGTTGCTTTTGGGTTGTTTGCTTGGAATATCATCTTCTACCCCTTTGTGAGTTTCTTCCCAGCAACATGCAGTTGGGCCTTGGCTTTTTCATCCAGTCATTTCAATAGGACAGTTTCACATTTAAGGTTGGTACACTTAGGGAACCTGCTCTGTTGTTCTGTTACTGCTTGTTTTTTTTTTTTTTGTTTTGTTTTGTTTTGTTTTGTTTTGTTTCTCACTCTCTTACTCTCTTCCTTTTCGGTTAAGCATTTTATTCTAGTAATGTGTTTTGATTTCTTATTTTGGTCTCTATTGAAGAGTATTGCTTTGTGCTTATCATTAGGCTTACAGTAAAACTTGTTTTGATTATAGCAAGCTGTTTTGAAATGATTTCAACTTAGGGATATTAAAAGTCATAAAAAGAAAGAGTTTGTAAATATACTATTAAAACTTGTTTCTGACATGGTGGTCATGTCTTTAATCTCTACACTGTAGAGGCAGAGTCAGGCAGAGCTCTGTGAGTGTGAGGCTAGCCTGGTCTACATATCGAGTTTAAGGCCAGCCAGAGCAGCTCCGTAGTGAAACCTTGTCTCAAAATGAATACATCTTTTATCACTGTGGCCTGGACAGTGGTCCAGGAGGGAAAAGTCTTTGCTACCAACCCGACAACCTGAGTTTGATCCTCAGGACCCACATGGGAGAGAGAACTGACTTCTTCTGCAAGTTGTCTTCTGACCTCTGTACTCATGTAATGGTATGTTTATATCACACAAATAAATAATTAAATGTAAAAAAAAATGCATCATAGTACCTGAGGCTGCCACAGTAGCAGAAAGACTGCCACAAAATTAAGGCCAGGTTAGCCAGGGCTACAGCGTAAGATTGGTTTTCCCCACCCCACTGTGTGTGTGTATATGTGTGTGTACTTGAGACAGTCTCATTTGGTCATGTCTGTCCTGAAACTTCTTTGTAGACCATGTTGGCCTTGAATCCATGGAGACCCCTTGCTTTTGCCTCCTGAGTTCTGGGATTAAGTGCAATGGCACAATAAATCCTTTTAGAGGCTATGGAATTCAAATACAAGTTTATAGAGGAAAAGGCAGTGTACAGACTTTTTGTTGTTATACATAGTTTGTGTTTCAGTTAATACAATTGATAGTCAGCTAATTGTCAACATAACAATTACTTTGATGCTCTTGGATATTGAGGCAGAAGGATCCTGCCCTTAGAGCTAGTCTGGGCTACTAGTGAGACCTTTGTCAGAGAAGGGAGGGAGGAAGATGACTCCTAGGTTTAAGTGAATGTACTTTAAAAAACGAAATAGCCATTTATATTTACACATGTGAGTATATTGTAGCTGTTCATCTCTCCAGCCCCACCATAATTTTTATTCTATTTTCACTCTTTATTCGGAAAATAGGGCAGTATTAAGTTTTAGATTTTTTAATGAATTAACATGGTAATAAAAGTATAGTCTGAATTTGGAGAGTAAGTAGTTTTCCAGTTTGGGGTTAGGAGGTGCAAGATCATCTCCAAAGAAGAGAACACATATCAGTGAGCCACAAGAGGGTTTGGCTTCCACTCACTGAAGGCAAGCAGTGCAGTCCAGGCTAAGCATCCATGATTTTTGTCAGAGCAAATCAGTCTCCAGTTGTCCAAGGTAATTGTAGGTACAAGAGAAAAAGCAACTGCAGACTGACTTATTAATTGATCTGGATGATTGAAGTGTCCCTCATTCCTGAGGTGGCAAAAATCTTCAGAGTGACTGTTGGAGCAGGGGACCTTTCATGTGCTCCTAGTTATTACACAGTGCATAGAGACTGGTGAGTGTTAGTCCTGCCTGGCCACCACTTGCTATTTCTCCAAGACCACCTGTACATTTACACAACATTCCCGTCATGGTTCCAGCTGCTACTGTGTTGAGGTCATCGTCTGCATCCTGTGTTTCCTCAGTGATAAGCACTATAGAGCAAAGCCAGGGAACCTAGTGTATCAGCCCAAAGTGCCCTTTGCCTAGTCACCATATTCAAAATCTGTACATTTCTTGGTTTGGATCAGGCCATACTCTGGGTTTCCTTCAATCCTAAATGAAGACTGTCCATTGCCCTGAATGCAGCCCTGTCATGCAACATCCTCCTGTGGTAAAGAAAGGTAGTTCAAATCTGCCTAACTGGTTTTATTAGCTCCAGTTGGAATATAAATCTATCCGTATCCTGAACAAGATAGAATGGATCCACATTTCAATAAGGAGACCGGGATTTATACCAGTCAACGAGATGCTGGCCAAATAGGTGTTTGAGTAACCCACTCCTGGTCTGAGGAAGCCAACTAACCCACTTGCTCTGTCATCCACCATGAGGTTGTAGCAAACAGCATAGTTGTTTGGATCCTGTGCTTCTTGGTGTTTTTCAACTTGACATAACCTTAGATATGGGAAGAGGAAATCTAAATTGAGAAAATGCCTCCATAAGATTGGTATGCAGGGGAGTCTGTAAGACTTTTTTTCATTTTTTAGACAGTTTTTTGTTTTTTGTTTTTTGTTTTTTTTTTTTAATGTAGTCCTGCCTGTCCTGGAGCACACTCTGTAGACCGGGCTGTCAGGAATTCTCCTGGGGGTCATTATGCCTGGCTGTGAAGCCTTTTCTTTATTAATGATGGATGTGGGAGGACCTAGCTTTCTTGGAGCAGTACCACTCCTGGGTGGGTTTAAGAAAGCAGGCTGGAGCTGGAAATGACTCTTTCAGAGGTCCTGAATTCAATTCCCAGCAACCACATGGTGGCTCACAACCATCTGTAATTGGGATCTGATGCCTTCTTCTGGTGTGTCTGAAGACAGCTACAGTATACTCAAATACATGAAATAAATAAGTAAATCTTTAAAAAGAAATTGCTTTTTGCCTACCTGAGGCTTAAGTAGAGAGATTTATGCTAATTGCACCGACAAAGGAAATCTTTAGAAAGCCCAGCAGAGACTTTGTTCTCTGGTTAAGTCTCATAAAGAACATTTGAACAAGCGTAGAAAGTTTAGAAAGGAAAAATATAAAATTTATGATTTGAGGGGCACTAGGAAGTGAAATGGAACTGAATCCTATGTTCTAAGAGATAACAGATTAATGGATTTTGGGGCAAGATCCTGTCCAGCTAAATTTAGATCTGGGTAATACACACTTTTAATCTAGGAGACAAAGCCAAACAGATGTTTGAGTTCAAGAACCAAAGCAGGTTCTAGGTGAAAAAGAGCTTAAATCCAGACGTGGTGGTACACTCCTTTGATCCCAGTATTACAGGCGACAGGCATGCAGATCTCTGAGTTCAAGGTTAATCTACAGAGCAGGATCTGAACAGCCAAGCTTAGTGAAGGATTTGGAAAACAGAAAGCTAGTGATAATGTAATTGAACAAGGGGCCATGTTTTATCTCCTGCAAGCAACAGAACTCAGCAGCTTCAGCCATGTGGTTCTCTCTGACTTCAGAGTTCAAATAGAAGGGACTACTGGGACACACATTCGGCAGGAAGTGATCCAAACAGTGACAGACAGCAAAGCTGAAAGTTAACACAGATCTTGACAAGTGGCCCTTTAGTCAGCTGCTCTGAAGCCCCTGCATGACTGCATGATGGTGTGGATGTAACCAAAGGAAAGGCTGCTTTTTCCTGAGCCACCACGAACAGACCAGTAAGAGCCCACTGCACTTCTGGGCTCCACTGAGTCTGTTCTCTGGATTTGCATATTGCTGTTTAATTTCTATTACAGTATATTTAGTGTGTGTATACTTGTGTTTGTGTTGGAGTGTGCATGGAAATCAGAGGACCATTTGTGGGGAGGCTTACATTTGTTTTGCAAGCCTTTCCCCAATGAACTGTATCCCTAGACCTGATACAAAGATTTTCAAACAAAATTTAAAACTGAGATTAAGAACTCAGCAGTTTAGGTTCAGGTTAAGGACAAGGGTCTTTTCCCTTTCTCCCTCTTTTCCCCTTTGCTTGCTTGCCTGCCTGCCTTCCTTCCTTCCTTCCTTCCTTCCTTCCTTCCTTCCTTCCTTCCTACCTACCTACCTACCTACCTACCTACCGTTTTTAGAATTTCCTGTGGGTAGACCCACATATAAGAAAATCCCACAGTGAATTCTTGAGGCAAAGGGTATAAAGTAAGAAACAAAGAGGACATAGGACAATAAGAATAAGTTTGTAGATATAACCAATTAGTATTTTTAAATGTTTCTTTGCATGTACATGTCAGGATCAAGACTAGGTGTGTGTAAGACTGGACCACTGAGCAAGTTTTCCAAAGCTCTTAAAATGTTTAGTCCCAAAGAAAGTCAATAAGGAGGCGGCAGGGCAACAACAACAGCCAGGTGGTTTGATAGGAGACCACAGTTTGTGACTTATTCAATATTTAACTGTATGCAGGGTGTAAACTGACTTGGGCAGCCAAGTGGCTTAGTGGGTTAAAGTGCTGTCTGTACAAGTGTGTGAGTGATCCCCAGGGACAAAATTGACTCACATGTGTCCACACTCAAACATATACATCATGCCTCACATACATAACAACAGACATGCATTCTTAAAAATGTGATAAGACTTATGTGTTGATTAAAAACAGAGCTGAGGTTTTCAGTTAAAAGCCAGTTATGTATAGCTTATAAGAGTGGTAGATCCAAGCTTAAGATACAGAAAAGTTTAACATTAGATTTTTAAAGGTCTGAGTTTGCTGGGCATTGGTGGTGCATGCTTTTAATCCCAGCACTTAGGAGGCAGAGGCAGGCAGATCTGTGAATTAAAGGTCGGCTTGGTCTACAGAATGAGTTCCAGGACAGCAAGGGCTACACAAATAAATCCTGTCTCAAACAAACAACAAAAGGTCTGAGTTTTGTTTTTAAGATTTCTTTCTATTTGTTTGTTTTGGTCGGGTTTTTGAGCCCTGGCTTTCCTCAAACTCAGAGACCCACCTGCCTCTGCCTTCTCAGTGCTGGGACTGAAGGCATGAGCCACCACCTCCTGCTAAGATTTTCCTTTTATGTGTATGAGAATTTTGTCCTCAAGTATGTGTGTGCATCGTATATATACATGGCTAGAAATGGGCCTCAGATCGCCTGGGACTTTATATACACGAAGGTTGTACAAGAACAGTGAGTGCTTCTAACCACGAAACCAAACATCTCTTTCTTTTTCTCCCCACCCCATTTAAAAATGTCTGTTTTGTTTTGCAGTGCTGGGAATCAAGCTTAGGGTCTCTTAAATGCTAAACAAGCTCTCTACTACTCAATCTACCCCAAGTTCCGATGAGATAGGAAGAAAGTCATACAGTGAATTTAGATCCTTAGCTATTTGACAGTTATCTTGTGTGGGCACTTTTCTAGACTAAGTAGGGGTATGTGTCATCTCTCTCTCTCTCTCTCTCTCTCTCTCTTTTTGGTGTCATTTCTTACGAAATAATATTCTACAAGATGTTAACTACCTTTCCTTTATTTTGTTTATTTATTGTTTTAAATAAGGTTTTGATGTGTTACCTACAGCATCCAGTCTCAGCTTCTGCAGTGCTGAGGTTGTCAAGTGACTCCTCCCACACCCAGTTCACCTTTGCTTGTGTTGACTATGATATACGTGAATCATATGTAAATTACGAGTAGCTCATGAGACCAATTGTGTTCCAGCTGCTTCTGATGTTTCATTAGCTTCCTGAAAAGTCTCACACATATTATCTGGTGAAGAAAATAATTGAAGTGATTATTAAAATTTGACTCAGATTTCTTACACCCAGAATTGGTTACTCTTTAGACAACCAAAATTGGGGTAATTTTGAACTATATTCAGCATCATGAAGCAGGGTGGTGAGTATCATGGCCTTTTAGAATAGACTATACTTGATAAGAGAACAGGATGGTCTTTCTCTTTTATAATATAGTCAATAAACTGCTATAGTTTGTTTGATAAAGTAATATCTGTATCCTCTTTTTAATTCTGGTAGTCAAAAATGATACTTTTCTCATAAATGTTACCTGACAGCAATAGGTGTGCATTCTTGCATATTGTTTTCAGTTTTAATTTTTTTTTTTACTTTTGAGGTTATGATAATTACAGTATTTCTACCTTCCCTTTCCTTTCTCCAAACACTTTATTCCCTTCCTTGCTCTGCCTCAAATTCAGTGTGTATATGTATATATATGTGTGTGTGTATGTTGTGTTTGTTTGTGTGTGTGTATATGTTGTGTGTGTTGTTTGTGTGTGTGTGCTGTCTGTTATCTGTGTGTGCATGTATGTTGTGTGTGGGTGGTCTGTGAATGAGTACAAGGACCTGTGGAAGCTAGAAGAGGGCATTAGCCCTTGAGCCGTCATCTTTCCAGCTCCAGCTGAATATTATTTTTCATTTCTTTCCAAGCATGTAGTTGATGAGGTTTAAGAGCACACTCTCACCTGAACGACTGTTGTAAGTTAATAGATTAACAGTAGGCATGTTCTTTTGTGTTGTTTGACAGACAGTGAAATCTGCTGTGCAGACCATCACTGTGGGAGGGATGAGCACATCCCAGTTCAAGACCATCATTCCTCTGGCAACTGCTCCCAATGTCCAGCCGATTCAAGTGCCTGGAAGCAAGTTTCATTACGTCCGACTTGTTACCGCCACTACAGCTGGAAGCTCAGCCCCTCCAGCCAGTCAGAGTCCCAGTGTCAGCTCTCAGCCTCTTCAGCAAGGTGTGTGACTTTTCTTTCAACAGTGATGGATGCTCTTAACACTGTTAAAGAGCATTGCTCCCTCTTGGTTTTCAATCTTTTTCCTTTGACAGTATGAATGAGCAGTGGTTACAGAAGACATAGAAGTAAGATCAGGATTGCTATTGAGAAGTTAGTTGGGGCTAGCTCTCTCCCAGAGAACCAGAGTTTGGTTCCCAGCATCCATGTGAGGCAGTTTATAACCACCTGAAACTTGATAATACCAGATAATCATAAGTATTGGTTAATTGGGTAGCTGTTTTACTGCCTAAACCCCCACTGTTAATGTCAATAGGATAGATTTAGTTGGAACCAAATGCTTTATTTAATTTCTGAACTATACAGTTCTTTGCTAAGGCTTAGGTCAGTGTGTAAAGAATGTAACATTTATTTTAATCTTCTTTTGAATAGTACTTTAAAATTATAATTGGCAAGGCTACTCAGTTGACAGAGTGCTTGCCTGTGTACACAGAGCCTTAGGTTTACTCCTAATTACCACAGACTGGGTGTGGTTGTATATACCTTGTAAACCCAGTGCTTGGGAGTGAAAAGGAAGGATCAGATGTGAGATCTTCATTATATGGCAGTTTCAGGACCAGCCTGTCAGGAGAGACTGCCAACAGTCAATCAACCCTTTCTACTACCTGATACATAGACATATCTACCTGTTTTCCAGCGTGGCTGCTTTTCAAAAGATGAGCAGAATGAAAAGTTCAGAACAGCTTATAGCTTAGCGCCTGCTTTTCTCTGGGCAACTGCTGTAAGTTCCAACAGTGTCAAATGGAAAGGATGGGTAGGTAGCTAAATAGTAGAGTGCTCACCTATGTGTAAGGCTTCAGGTCCATCCCCAATACCATAAAACCCAATGCAGAGGTGAAGGGAGAGTCAAGCTCAGGTACCTTCACATCACCATCATTGCATCTTGGCCACTATTCCATTCCTGTGAACAGGAACTCTTAAAAAGGGAAACATTTCATTGTAGCTGGCTTACAGTTTCAGGGGGTTAGTCCATGGTCATCACAGTTGGGAGCATGGCAGCAGGCTTTCAAGCATGGTGCTGAAGAAGTAGTTGAGAGCTACATCCTGGTCTGCAGCCTACGTCGGGCATGGGTTCCATGAAGTCCACATCTCCTAATCCTTTTAATCTCAAAGAGCTCCACTCTCTGGTGGCTAAGAACTCAAGTACACAAGCCTGTGGGTTCATTTTTACAGCCACAGATTGTTTATGTATTCTTTTTTATGATAACTATTGAAATATTTTATATGTACCTTCGCATTCACTTTTACCTTTGTGCATGCACACACGTGCGTGCAGATGTACTTTCCATAGAGCAAACCTGTGTCAGAGGAGCCTCTGTGTCACTCAGTATGTTGGGAGCTATTATCTACTGCTTAGTACAGCAGACTAGCCGGCTCCTAGAGCTTCTGGGGTGTCCTGTCATGGCTCCCATTTCACTGTAGGAGAGCTGGAATGAGGCACAGCACGGCATCTGCCTTTGTGTGGGTCTGAGCCAGTGCTTTACTCTCTGAGCCACGTGTCTCCCTACCCAGTCACCACTGGTCACTGTTCTCCTGTGACCCTCTGTGTATAGCTGTCACCTGTGACACTCATGGCTCTGCTTTTTAGCTACTGGTCTGCCAGTCACCACCACAAGTTTAAGAAAGGAAGAATCCCATTGATAACATGGTGGCCTTTTTATACAAAGAAGGCTATTTCATTTATTGTTTAGAATGTTTTCCCCCAATATTTGTCTTTCTTAGAGGTCAGGCTCCTGGCTTTACTGTCACATAAGTGACACCCCAGGTTCTTCCTAACTCGCAGCCCCATCCCTTCAAGGCTATGGAAATGGCAGTAAGCAGTTTTCAGAATTTCACCTAATTCTTTAGTCTATTGCCATCCTTCTCCCTAAGTTTGTCCACTGTTTCTTCACACCAGGCTTGTCCTCTGCAGGCCAGCCTACCTCAAGTCTACTTCTAACAGCTGTCCTCACTTGGATAGCCCTGCAACAACTGGCCTTCTCTTCCTTTTTACCCATGGTTCCAGCACTCCCTGGTGAGGTGGGAGGGGGTGGTGACTCTCCTTTCCCATCTTCTGTAACTTCATCTGTATGGGGTTTGACACACTGTTTGAACCTCCATAGGCACCATACATGCTTGTGCTGCAAGACATAAATGCAGGCAGATAAAACTGATACATATGCACTATGTAAGTCTTTTGGGACTTATTTTTTCTTTTATTTGGGTGCTTGCCTAATGCGATCAACAATATAATCTTGAGAGCAAGAACTTTAGACTTGAGTCTCCTGGCGCGTACTGCCTCAGTCTCATTTATAGAGTAGCAGTGACTGCAGAAATAGCAGTAGTGACAATAGTGACAGTTACTGAGCACTTGGTGTTTGGTGGAACCATTCTTATCCACTTTAAGGAATTAACATCTTTAATCCTACCCTGTGTGGGAATTTATACCCATATTACGGGCAAAGAGCCCATATAGTTAAAAGTGGCAGTACTGGGTCTTGAACCACTAGATCTTTTGACTTTAGAACTCATTTTTTCATTAGTGAGTGTGTGCATTCATGTGAGTAGGTGAGCATGTATTTTGAGTGTGTGTGTGTGCATGTATATGCATGTGTATATACATGTCTGTGCACATGTCTGTATGTGACTGTTCGTGGATGTCTGTACATGTGTACTTGTAGGTGCATGGGTGTTATATACATGCCCGTGTGCATGCATGTTGTGTTCACATGTGTGTGTGTGTCAGAGTTGTGGGAGTTGGTCCTTTCCTTCAACCATATGGTCTCAGGGATTGAATTCCATCTACCTGCTGAGCCGTCTTGCCAACTCAAGAGCTCAGACTCTAACTTTTTTGTCCTGTTGTCTTTTTTAAATACTGAGTTGTGCCAGCATGATTTTTTTTTTCTAGCTTAAAGAAAATCACAGAAATTAAAAGCAGTAGCACAGAATGGTCTGCTTAGCTAGACTTGTAATGCAATTCATTTGTGTTCGGTTGTGTACGGCTCTGAGCACAGGCTGAAATATGTGCTCAGAGTGGGGAGCTTTGAACCTGCAGATAGTCCCTCCCCTAGGGGATTACTCACCTCAGATTCACATTTGCTGCGTGAATAAGCAACTTTGACAGGTACCTACCTTTTTTGTTGTTTTTTGGTTTTTGTTTTTGTTGGTTTGGTTTTTATTGTAGCCCCGGCTGGCCTGGAACTCATTATGTAAACTAAACTAGGCTTGTCTCCCGACTCACAGAGATCCATGGATCTGCCTCTGTCCCCCAAGAAAGGTAATTATCTTTGATTAAAGATTCAAAAAATAAGAATCAAGTAGAATGCTCTAAGCTGTTTCCTAAGCATAGCTTGAAGGATAAGTATCTTACGTGTTTTGAATACTGTTTTTGGTAAAAAAAAATTTTTTTTTTTTTAAAGCAAAACCAGTGGTTGTTAATACCACCCCTGTACGGATGTCAGTTCCCTTTGTTCAAGCTCAGGCCGTTAAGCAAGTGAGTATTATGTAGCTTCTCTGTTTTTGTTTTTTATTTTCCCCAAAGGGCAACTTACTTTTTAGTTATAAGAAGCTGGGCATGGTGACATGCATTTAATCCCAGCACTTGGGAAGCAGGGACAGGCGGATCTCTGAGTCAGACCTGGGCAGCCTGGTCTACAGAGCCAGTTTAGGACAGCCAAGGCTATACCTGTTTTGAAAAGTCACAAAAAACTTTCTGTATAAGAGATTTATACTGAAATAAGTTTCCATAAAATTAATGTCTTTTATTATTTAATCATAAGATTTCCTTTTCTTAAAGGTTGTTCCCAAACCAATCAGTTCAACTTCACAAATTGTAACTACTAGCCAGCCACAGCAACGGCTCATCATGCCTGCCACACCACTGCCTCAGATCCAGCCCAACCTCACTAACCTGCCACCAGGTACTGTGTTGGCACCAGCTCCAGGAACAGGGAACGTGGGTTATGCAGTGCTTCCAGCTCAGTATGTTACTCAGGTACGTGGGGGGTAAAGGAACTGTGCTTTAGAACTGCTATTTCCCCTCGGAATGTCTTGCTCTACCACATCCTAAGTGCAGTGTCAACATCAGCTCTGTATTAACATGGCTTTTCCTAAAATGTCATATTAACTAAACATCTGAATTTATTTTTGGTTAGAATTTTAAGATATACAGTAGAAAAATTTAGAAGTTGGGTAATTTGGAATAGTTTGGTGATAGGGCAGGACTAGAGATAAGCATTTTACAAAGTTGACATTAGAATCAGAATCCTGGTGAATTAGGAAAGACTGTGGCCACTCTGACATTCATCTGCACACACAAATATGATGCTGCTGGCTTGTGCTTGAAAATAGGCTGTAAGGTACATTTCTGGGGGAGTGTTTTGAAATAGGATCTCACTTCAGCATACGGTGGTATGGAATTCACCATGCCTCTGCCGTCTCCTGGGAGGATAAGCATAAGCCACTGTCTCCTGCCAAGGTGTCATAATGTTTCATAAGCTTACACAGCCGTGCAGAGTAGAAGCTGTGTGTGCCCCTCCCTTTACTGTTTGTGGTGTGATAAGTAATACAGTGACTACTCATAAGTGGGCACAAGTGGGCACACTGCATTTCTCTGCTAATAGATGTTATTATTGTAGTCAGGACGCTCACCTAGAGTTCCTCTAATCCTGACATTGTCCTTCATGACCTGGTCTCTACATTTGTACCATTCAATGCTGCTAACCATTCATGCTATTTCATTAGTGTTGGTTGAGGTTTTTAAACATACGCCATGAGGTTTATATGAAATTCCTCATTGCTTTTTATCTTTGGGTAGACATGCTTCTTATACATTGTTATGTCTGAGAGTGCTCTCAGTTTTTGCAAATATTATCTGAACTTATTTCTTTGCTAATAGTTACAGCAGTCTTCGTATGTGTCTATAGCAAGCAACTCTAATTTTACTGGAACATCTGGCATCCAGACACAGGCAAGGCTTCCATTCAATGGGTGAGTATTGTAAAAATATGTAAATCGAATTAAGTCAGTTTAAGTGCAGCATTAAATAGATTTATTCCAAATATATTACATTTGTTTTTCCCTTTTAAGCTGTGTATTTGTCTAAAGTACACTATTTTGAAATAATTCAAATGGGCAAGTTTAGAGACCATTGGCGAAGGACTCCCTTATATCCTTTGCCAGTTTTGCCCTGTTTTTCTACTTACTGTGAACTTTTGTGAAACTATGTGAACTGCTGTTTTCCACAGTGCTGAGTGTTGGCTCTGTGTTGCTGTTTGGCAGCTCTTTGCTGCCTTTGCTTTGTCGTCCGTGGACCATGCTGAGTTACCCAGTCCATTCCGTCCCCACCACCCATTCTTCACCCACCACCTCCTTCCTCCTGCCCTTCAGAATGAAACTTTAGGAGCTTTTAATGCTTTTCAACTTCAGTTCTCTCAGAGAAGAATATGGGTGAAGTATTCTTAAGCAGTTGTTGATAATAGTTTTTCAAATGTAAAGGAAATATCCTAATACATTTTTGCCAAAAATGAAAGCATCTATTAATGGTTTATTTTACGAAGAATTTATAGATTGACAGATTTTTCTAGCTTTAAGTAACTTGTAACTGATTATTTTTGTGTGTGTTTCTGTGTGTCTGGACAGCATGATTCCATCAGAGTCTGCCAGTCGGCCCAGAAAACCCTGTAACTGTACAAAATCACTGTGTTTGAAACTGTGAGTAGTTTTCTTAGTTTTTGCTTATTTGATACAACTGCATATGTTCTTACAATCAAATGAAGTTAGTTGGGCATGGAAGTACAAGCCAAATAGTTCTCACACTTGAAAATGGAGTCAGAAGGATCCTTTGCTATGTGGGGAGCTTGATGCCAGCCTGAGCTACATGGAGCCCTGGAGGTAGATAGATGATAGAGCTAATTAAAAATTCCGAGAGATAAATTTAATTAAGTCTAAAAAATTTAAGTCTAAATGTAAATGGTTGAACATATGTTGTATCATGAAAGCCATCCTTTTATTGATTCAGAAGAAAATAATCTGGGTATGGTGGCTCATTGTGTATAGTCCTAGCATGAAGGAGACCGGGGCAGGAGGATGATCAGGAGTTCAAGGTCATCCTGAACTATCTGTGATGTGAGTTCAGGACAGCCTAGGGTTCAGGTTCTGTGTGGAAAAACTACGACAAAAACAAAAATGAGTAAACAAAAGAGAAAGAAATGATTTTAGAGTCCTCCATACACCATGGGGCCTAGGGACCCGCAAAATGAGATATAGGTCATGTCTCAGTATTAATAACCTTGATCTTCTTATGACCTTATCTGTGGTTCTCCTACATCAGAGAATATTTGTAGTTCTAAGAATCATCAGATGAGGGGCTAGAGAGTTGGCTTAGTGGTTAAAAGTACTTGTTGGTCTTGCAGAGGACAAGAGTTTGGTTCCCAACACCCAAGTGGTTGCTCAAACCATCTGACTTCAGTCTTAGGGCATCTGACATCCAGGGACACCAGGCATGCAGGTGGTACACATACATACATGCAGGTAGTACACATACATACATGCAGGTGGTACACATACATACGTGCAGGTGGTACACATACATACGTGCAGGTGAACACTGAAGCACAGAAAATAAGTGATTAAAGAGAACAAGTTCACTGGGTGATGAGTTTTAAAGGGAAGTGCATGGGAAGCACTGGTCCTCTTGGAGACTTGGGATCAGGCAGCACTGTTCCAGCCTCTGTGGGTCTCTTGTCAGAATAAGGCCCAGCTCCTTCTCCTCAGGATTTTGGAATAACTCACTGAAGGGCATCTGTGAGGTAGACAGACTTAGATTTTAGAATGAAATTCTAGGAGTGGTGGCTCTCGTATATGTTGACAATGTGTTTTTGGTGTTAACTGTGTAAGCATTTCTGAGTACACTCTGATGAACAACATTTGTAACCAGCTAATTGCTAAATTTACTTTAAAATGTTTTAATTTTATTCTGACTCTATCTTCAGATACTGTGATTGCTTTGCAAATGGTGAATTCTGCAACAACTGCAACTGTACCAACTGCTACAACAACTTAGAGCACGAGAATGAGAGGCAAAAGGCAATAAAGGTGATTCTCGGAAGTGACAGTTGTTATAAAGAGGAATGCTGATTCTTTACCTTTGAAGTATTTAAGTTGAATCTATAATTTAACCTCCGTTGATGTTTGGTCTGTTACAAAAGGCATGCCTTGACAGAAACCCCGAAGCCTTCAAGCCAAAGATAGGAAAAGGAAAAGAGGGGGAGTCAGATCGTCGTCACAGCAAAGGATGTAACTGCAAACGGTCAGGATGTCTTAAAAACTACTGTGAGTGCTATGAGGTAAGGTACTTGTTGGGGAAGATAATCTCGCTATCCTTTGAAAGGATTTGAAATTGGCAAGTCACTGTGCTGTTGCATTTGAAAATAAGCAGCTAGTGCAGAGGCCTTTGTGTGAAGAAGGCCTGGGACCTTCTCAGCAGGTCTTGAGAAGAGCCATTAGGCTCATCCTTCAGATGGGGTGGGTTTTATTAGCTGAGATACATTATACCTTAGTGACCTTGACTTGAAAGCATGTAAATATGAACACCAGTATGCTAATTTTTCACTTAAAATATTAACAAAGCCACATAACTGCACCAAAGGTTCTCAGCCACAGCGAGTACTACCCACCTAGCCCCATGGGCTGTTTATATATATATATATAGACACCAAATACCTGTATACTGAGGTAGCCCTGAAGTAAAGGCTGTCTCCCTTGAGCACTGCTCTGCAGAAAGAAGTCCATGGGATGCTGCCCATGAGTTACTGCTCTCTGTGAGCTCATGGGATCCTGTCTCAACTGCTTCCGTTACTCAAAGTCAGCTGGCTTCATTCCTGGGCTGGCCATCTTCTCTGGAGAATGTACTTGCTGCTCTGTTTTGAGAGACCATGTGTGGCAATGGAAGCTTATTATCAGTTTGTAATCAGCACTCAAGGGGGTGAGGCAGGAGGATCACTGTGAGTTTAAGGCTGTCTTTGAATATCTACTGAGCTCTTGTCTTAGCAAAAAGAAGGAGCTGGGTGATCACATACTTTTAATCACAGAACTCCAGCTAACCTGGTCTAATAGTTCTAGTCTCAAGAATATAAAGGGGCATGGCAGGTATGGTGGCATGTCTTTAATCCCAGCAATTGGCAGGTGACTTTCTAGATATACAACACCAGACTGCTTTACATAATTTCCAGGCCAGCTAGAGGTACATGGTAAGACCTGTGTATGAAACCAATGAAGGAACAAAGGTAAGAGAAAGAAATTGCAAATAGGTAAGAGAAAAGAAATTGCAAAAGGTAAGAGAAAAGAAATTGCAAAACTAAAATCAGAGAAAGAAATTGCAAATAGGCTGGAGAAGATGGCTTAGGTTAAGAGCACTGATTGCTCTTCCAGAGAACCTTGAGTTTGGTTCTTAGTACCCACATCATCACTTTATAATTAATTGTAACTTCAGTTCCAGGGAGTCTAGTGCCCTCTTCTGGCCTCTTCAGACATCAGGCACACAACATGTTGAAAGAAAAATCTAGCTGGTTGCTGTGGCAATGTTTGTGATTCCAGCATCCAAAAGGAAGACAGCAGAGAATACTTGACTTGCTAGATTCTATAGAAAGAACAGTTTTATTTATTTAACTGTACATGCATTTATTAAAGAAAATGTTGATCAAAAGCAATACTCAAATTGTCTGAGAGTTAAGAAGGTAAAAACATTGTGCTTTGCCTTTTATGCCCTTCCCGATCACATTGAAGCCCAGTGTGGGGGTGCAAGTCTTAATCCCAGCATTCAGGAACCAGAGCCTGGAAGATCTCTGTGAGTTCAAGAATAGCCTGTTTTAGGCCTCAACAGATACAAGAAGATTGAAATACTCCCATGCATCCTATCAGATCACCATGGACTAAGGCTTGTCTTTAGTAACAACAAAAACA
This sequence comes from Micromys minutus, assembly GCF_963924665.1. Classification (NCBI taxonomy): domain Eukaryota; kingdom Metazoa; phylum Chordata; class Mammalia; order Rodentia; family Muridae; genus Micromys; species Micromys minutus. Next base: position 30,024,316 of record NC_137980.1, read on the forward strand.
ACAAAAATCTCACATACACATAGAAGCTGAACAAGGCTCTGCTAAATAATAACTTAGTCAGGGAAGAAATAAAGAAAAAAGGATTTTTTTTTTTTTTAAGAATTTAGTGAAAATGATACCACTACATACCCAAACGTACGGGGTGCAATGAAAGCAGTACTAAGAGGAAAATTTATAGCTCTGAGTGCCTTCAAAAAGAAACTGGAGAGAGCGTACACTAGCAGCTTGACAGCACACCTGAAAGCTCTAGAACAAAAAGAAGTAGATACACCCCAGAGGAGTAGACCGCAGAAAATAATCAAACTCAGAGCAGAAATCAACCAAATAGAGACAAAAAGAACTATACAAAGAATCAACAAAACCAAGAGCTGGTTTTTTGAGAAAATCAACAAGATCCGATAAACCCTTAGCCAGACTAACTTGAAGGCAGAGAGAGAATATCCAAATTAATCAGAAATGAAAGGGGAGACATAACAACAGAAACTGAGAAAATTCAAGAAATCATCAGATCCTACTACAAAAGTCTATACTCAACAAAATTGGAAAATCTGGAAGAAATAGATCAATTTCTAGACAGATACCAGATACCAAAGTTAAATGAGGATCAGATAAACCATCTGAACAGTCCTATAACACCTAAAGAAATAGAAGCAGTCATCAAAAGCCTCCCAACCAAACAAAATTCAGGACCAGATGGGTTTTGTGGAGAATTCTATCAGACTTTTGTAGAAGACCTAATACCTATACTCTATAAACTATTCCACAAAATAGAAACAGAAGGAACACTACCCAACTCGAGGCCACAATTACACTCATACCTAAACCACACAAAGACACTACAAAGAAAGAGAACTTTAGACCAATTTCTCTCATAAATGCCAATGCAAAAATACTCAATAAATTTCTTGCAAACCAAATTTAAGAACACATCAAAACAGTCATCCACTATGACCAAGTAGGCTTTATCCCAGGGATACAGGGATGGTTCAACATATGGAAATCCATCAGTGTAATCCATCACATAAACAAACTCAAAATAAAAACCCACATGATCCTCTCTCACTAGATGCTGAGAAAGCATTTGACAAAATTCAACACCCCTTCATGATAAAAGTCTTGGAAAGATCAGAAATCCAAGGCCCATACCTTAACATAGTAAAAGCAATATACAGCAGCTAACATCAAACTAAATGGAGAGAAACTTGAAGCAATCCCATTAAAATCAGGGACTAGACAAGGCTGCCCACTGTCCCCCTACCTATTCAGTTCTGGAAGTCCTGGCCAGAGCAATTAGACAACAAGAAGAAATCAAAGGGATTCATATGGGAAAGGAGGAAGACAAAATATCATTATTTGCAGATGATATGATAGTATACTTAAGTGACCCCAAAAATTCCACCAGAGAACTTTTACAACTAATAAACAACTTTAGCAAAGTGGCTGGTTATAAAATTAAATCAACTGCCTTCCTCTACTCAATGGATGAACAGGGTAAGAAAGAAATTAGGGAATCGACGCCCTTCATAATAGTCACAAAGACTATAAAATATCTTGGGATGACCCTAACCAAGCAAGTGAAGGATCTGCATGACAAGAACTTCAAGACTTTGAAAAAGGAAATTGAAGAAAATCTCAGACAATGGAAAGATCTCCTATGCTTATGGATTGGAAGGATCATTATTGTAAAAATGGCCATCTTGCAAAAAGCAATCTACAGATTCAATGCAATCCCCATCAAAATTCCAATTCAATTTTTCTTAGAGTTGGAAAGAGAAATTTGCAAATTCATCTGGGATAACAAAAAACCTAGAATATCGAAATCTAGTCTCAAGAATAAAAACACTTCTGGGAGATCACCATCCCTGATCTCAAGCTATATTACAAAGCAATTATGATTTAAAAACTGCATGTTATTGGTATAGAGATAGACAGGTAGATCAATGGAACAGAATTGAGGTCCCAGAAATGAACCCACACAGCTATGGTCACTTGATCCTTGACAAAGGAGCTAAAAACATTCGATGGAAAAAGGACAGCCTCTTCAACAAATGGTGTTGGTTCAATTGGCAGTCAGCATACAGAAGAATGTAAAGTGATCTTTTCTTATCTCCTTGTACAAAGCTCAAGTCCAAGTGGATCAAAGACCTCCACATAAAACCAGGTACACTGAAACTATTAGAAGAGAAAGTAGGGAAGAGCTTAGAACACATAGGCACAGGGAAATTTTTCCTGAACAGAACACCAATGGCTTATGCTCTAAGATCAAGAATCGACAAATGGGACCTCATGAAATTGTAAAGCTTCTGTAAAGCTAAGGACACTGTTAAGAAGACAAAATGGCAGCCAACAGATTGGGAAAGGATCTTTACCAATCCTACATCTGATAGAGGGCTAGTGTCAAATATATACAAAGAACTCAGGAAGCTAGACTATAGAGAATCAAATAATCCTATTAAAAAATGGGGTACAGAGCTAAATAAAGAATTCTCAGCTGGGGAATATTGAATGGCTGAGAAGCACCTAAAGAAATGCTCAACATCCCTAGTCATCAGGGAAATGCAAAACAACCCTGATATTCCACCTCACACCAGTTAGAATGGCTAAGATAAAAAACTCAGGTGACAGCAGATTATGGCAAGAATGTGGAGAAAGAGGAACACTCCTCCATTGCTGGTGGGTTGTAAGCTCGTACAACCACTCTGGAAATCAGTCTGGTGGTTCCTCAGAACATTGGACATAGTACCACCTGAGGACCCAGCTATACCACACCTGGGCGTATACCCCCAAAGATGCTCCAACATATAACAAGAACACATGCTCCACCATGTTTATAGCAGCCTTATTTATAATAGCCAGAAGCTGGAAAGAACCCAGATGTCCATCAACAGATGAATGGATACAGAAAATGTGGTACATTTACACAATGGAGTACTACTCAGCTATTAAAAACAATGACTTCATGAAATTCTTAGGCAAATGGATGGAACCAGAGACTATCATCCTGAGTGAGGTAACACAATCACAAAAGAACACACATGGTATGCACTCACTGATAAGTGGATACTAGCCCCAGAAAGCTCTGAATACCCAATACCCAAGAAACAATCACAGACATTATGAAGTTCAAAAAGAAGGAAGGCCAAAATGGGGATGCCTCAGTTCTTTTTAGAAGGGAGAACAAAACTCTCATGGGAGGGAATGCAAGGTCAAATAGAGGAACAGGGATTGAAGAACCGATCACGCTGAAGCTGCCTCACCCTGGGATCCACCACATATGCAGTCACCAAATCCAAGCACTATCACATATGCCAAGAAGTACTTCCTGGCAGGAACCAGATAGAGATGCCCCCTCAGGGACCATGCTAAAGTCATATAGATACAGCTGAGCATGCTTGCAGCTAACCATGGGTCTGAACTCTGGGACCCCAATTAGGTTGCTAAAGAAAGGACCTAAGGAGCTGAAAGGTGTTGTTGCAACCTCATGGGAAGAACAACATTATCAACCAACCAAATCCTCCAAAACGCCCATGGACTAAAACACCAACCTTTGCACACTTTTAGAAACCTATTCATTCACATGCTTATGTAGCTGAAGATAGCAGTGTCTGGCATCAATGTGAGAGGAGGCTTCTGTTCCAAAGAGGGCATGTTTTCCCAATGTAGGGGAATGCCAAGGCAATGGGGTAAAGAGGGTAATCAGGAAAGAGTGCACCTTTGTGAAGGCAAATGGAGGGTGAAGGGGGATGGGAGTGGGGTCGGTAACAGGATAACATTTCAAATGTAAATACAGAGTATCTTAAAAAAAAAAAAAAAAAGAATAGCCTGTTCTACAGAGTGAGTTCTAGGACATCCAGAGCTATAGAGAGAGAGACTCTCAAAAACAACCAAGAAATTATTTTGGAAACCAGTAAAAGAGTTATGGTGCCTTTAGTTGGTGGAAATCTAGGGAAGCCTTAATGTACACATTGTTCCTGAGGTATGAGGTATTAGGACTAGAATAGCAACCTAACCATGTCAGTTAACATATGCTTTGCCCAATGAATTCTATTAAAAAGAAATCTAGATCGAGAAATAGAAGCTGTGTTTAGACATTTCTTCTCACTAAAAACATGAATTTACTTTTGTTTCCCAAGAACTGTAAACAAAATGCACACCCATTATTAGGTAAGTGAATGAACCAAAACTCTGGCACATGCTGGCAGGGATCCCGCTGCCTAGCTGGGAGAAGGTGTTTCACGAGTTCTGAAGTGTGAGGTGAGGGATACACTGATGCAGGCAGGTGATTTTGTAAAACAAGCTGAAAGGGAGAGTTCTGTGTTTGTTACTTGCTATGTGTACCCAAAGTCTGGGTTTTCTAGGTTATTTATTTTATATGTGTGTGTTATTTTGCAGCAGTGTCTCAAGTAGCCTAGACTAGCCTTGAATTCACTATAGCTTAGGTTGGCCTTGAACTAGTAGTGATCGTCCTGCTTCCATTTTTCAGGTGCCAGGATTATAGGTGTGGGCTGTCAGCCTTAGCTTCGGTCTGTGTTCTCATGTAAGTGTACTTCATAGTTTTACATAGGAGAACACACTGGCTTATAGTTATGAGTTAATGAAGGCCTTGAGAATCTGATCCAGTGAAGGAGGAGAAAAGAATGCATGAGATCCTCTTTCCCTGTTTGTCCCTAGGGGATAAGTAAGGTCTTACACTTGTAGCCTAGGCAGGCCTCAAATTAATGACAGTCTTTCTGCTTTGTCTGAACCAAGCCCAGGTATGAAAACCTTTTAATGTGCAAATGTGAGACTGTATAAGGTGAGGTTCTGAGTAGATTCTTAGTGACTTTTTTAAAGTATTTTTATTTCTTACTGATACTCATTCTGAAGAAATTGTTAGTCCTATATGAGTGAGATTTGTCATCAGTGGGAGAGAGTGGGGAGGCCTGAAGTGAAGCACTGCTCTCAGTTTAATCCTTGATTATTTTCCATTTAGAAATCTACTTACAGTAATAACTTTCTGCTTTTGATTTGGAAACTTCCCTTTTGTAAATCTTTCAGGCAAAAATAATGTGTTCTTCCATATGCAAATGCATCGGCTGTAAGAATTTTGAAGAAAGCCCAGAACGGAAAACGTTGATGCACTTAGCAGATGCAGCTGAAGTAAGGGTCCAGCAGCAGACAGCAGCGAAGACCAAACTGTCCTCTCAAATCTCAGACTTGCTTACAAGGCCAACCCCAGCTTTGAACAGTGGAGGAGGAAAGTAAGTGAATACCTCTTAAAAATCTCCTTTATCTGATTTTCAGGTGTTCCTTTTTAGTAAGCTTTCTTCTTAGTTCATTTCTTCTTTCAAAGTTCATTTCAAACTCGTAAGCAGTTGTCAGCCTGAATTCCATTTTCCTTCCATCTTACTTACTTTCTACTGTCAGATTCTGTGCCTCCTACATATGTAGAGACACTTTAGTTTGCTGTGGAGAATGTGACTGGATGACTCTGTGCTAATCTTCAGTGAGTATGCAGACTGGAACATTGTTGAGAAAGCTAGAGTTTTAGACTTCCTCGGTGTCCCCTCCTTTCCTCGGTTCTCTGGCCTTGTCTGTTTTCAGAACACTTATCCCATCACTGACGCCTGTCACACTGCACAGTGGCAGTCTCAGTGCTGCTTCACCACACTGTTGAGCTCTGGAGCGGAGAGGCTGGACCTGAGCCAAGCAGTAGTTCAGTGGTGCTGCTGTTGGCTGCTCAGGAGCCCAGGCAGCCCCTGCAGTAGAGCAGGACTCCACCTCAGAACAGAACAAAGTAAAAAAGAAGCACCTGGGCGTGGTGGTGGCTCAGCCCTTTAATCCCAGCACTCAGGCGGCAGAGACATGGTATTCCTGAGTTGAGGACAGCCTGGTCTACAGAGCAAGTTCCAGGACAGTTAGGGATATGCAGAGAAATACTGTGACAAAAATAACCAATAAATAAATTTAATTTATTAATTATGACAAAATTAAATAAAGATATCACATATATGAAGCATATAAACACTTTTATATAAAGCATATATACCAAAGCATATATATTTATAAAAGAATATATACCAAAATGTTTAAACTAAATAATAGGAAAAGGACAATATAAAGCAGGCAGGCCTGTGTTTCCTATCTGAGTTCCTTCTTAGTCTGCACTCTGTATCTGGCCTCAGCTCTCTTGTACCTTTAGGAAGGATTTCTGCTGTTATACAGTAGTTTGGGATTGGATTCATATTAGGCAGTGTATTAGAGATTATTTTCAGATGTTATTAAGAGTAAATGTAAATGTACTATTTATAGTGTGGTTCTTGCTCCCAGGTTCTCACACCTGGGGCCCGAGACCCTGTGTGGGGTCATCTAAGACCATCCTGCAGATCAGGTACTTACTACATATGATTCACAGCAGTAGACAGTTACACTTAGGAAATAGCAACAGGAATAATGGTATGGCTGGGAGTCACCACGCAACACAAGGAGGAACTATATCAAAGGGTCACAGCATAGGAAGGTTGAGAACCACTGATCTATTAAGTGTTTAAGCTGAAGAAAGGTACAGCATTTGTAACAGTGAGATGCTCTTTTGGTACAAAATGCTTTAGGTATTAGGGTTTCTTTCTTTTTCTTTTTTATTATTAAGGATAGGATCTCGCTGTGTCATTCATTCTGGCTTTGGATTTGTAACTTTTCACCTCAGCCCCAGAAATCTGCTCACAATGATAGTAATTAAAGCTATGCTTTTGAGAAATTGTATCCGGTAGGGTAAGAAGGTTTAGGAAAGACGGACCTAATTGATCACCAGAACACACATTAGAAGGCTGGGAGTAAATGGTGACATAGACTAGTAATCTCTGCTCTCGGGAGGCTAAGACAGGAGAATCTCAGGACTCATAGACTAACAACTGTACCCTCAAAAGGCAAGGTAGACTGCACCCAAGGAGTAACATCCCAAGTTGTCTCCTCTTACCTCCACTTGTACCCACACGCACACATGCACGTGCACACACATGCACGTTTATGTTCTCTCACAAATATGCTCAGAGAAAGACAAAAACTCTAAAGTGACACCAGCATGCTCACTCAGTTTTGATGAGTCTTTTTTCCTTTCTTCCCCATAGTTCCCAAGCATTTTATAATGTGTATTATTACTATTATTTTACAATTTTGCTATTTACTATTATTATTGCTATTATTACTAATATTTATTAGTACCACTAATAAGATAAATTATATAATATTCTTACAGTAAAACATTTTATCCCTTCCCAAATTTATAGTGATATTTTCTAAAGTCCCTTTTTTATTGTTTTTTTAAAATTTATTTTGTCCAATATTTCTCTCATGATATAGTTTTTTTAAAGATTCATTTTATGTATGTGAGTATACTGTTGCTGTCTTCAGACACACCAGAAGAGGGCATTGGCTCCCATTACAAATGGTTGTGGGCTACCATGTGGTTACTGGGAATTGAACTCAGAACCTCTGAACTTGGAACAGTCAGTGTTCTTAACCGCTGAGCCATCTCTCCAGCCCTAAGGTGCCTTTTAAAAAGTTCAGTATACCAGTACACTTGTGTGACAATGTGAGGTTCAGTTATTCTTAGGCCTAAGTCTGACTTCATGGAGTTTGAAGGATCTACCTGGGACTGCTAACAGGATGCTGTTAGTCCTTAGATTGTTAGTTATTTGATTAATCTTTCTCAGGCTTTGAAACTACTTGGCTACACTGTAGAGACTTGGTAGAACCATATCTGTTCTCTTAATCTCCTGCCTCTGTCTCCTGTGTGCCACTCAGATGGCCTTTGCTTGTTCATTTTACATAAAATAAGGGCACCTGGAAGGAGGGAGCTTTGTTATCGGCACCTCTTTTAGTTCCTAGTAGTGTTTATTAAAATGCATGTGTCAGCAAAGAGACATGGAGCCAGGAAGCGTTCATGGAACAGTTGCACATTGGGGAGATTTAAGTGGTAGAAACACCCAGCACATAAGGAATCACATCTTTTATTTAGCCAGATAACATTGGGAAGTAAATAATTGGTTTCTTGTTAAATGAATTTTGTGGTAAGTCTTTGGGCTCTTGAGGATATGACCCCTTAAACTGGTGCAGCGTGACAGGACCAGTAGAATTCTTAGGTCAATCCCATGATCATCTGTGTTTCTCTCTCAAAAATCATTTCAGATTGCCATTTACATTTGTAACTAAAGAAGTAGCTGAAGCCACGTGTAATTGCCTTCTTGCCCAGGCAGAGCAGGCAGACAAGAAGGGGAAATCAAAGGCGGCGGCAGAGCGGATGATACTTGAGGAATTTGGACGGTGTTTGATGAGCGTCATCAACTCTGCAGGAAAAGCAAAAAGTGACCCCTGTGCCATGCACTGCTAACTCTTGCACAAAAGACTGAATGGAACTGTACAGAAAACTGAAGGTGCCGGGACACTTGATTTTCTAGAAGATAGTTTAACAATTACTGTATTTTAATTCAGCTTTTGTTTTAAGAGATCTGAAACTATAATATTGAAAGAGAAGAAATTTTAAATGAAGAAATTAGTACATTTTAAATTTTAGTTAATTCTGCCTATGCCCCTTCTAAATTTTTTCTTTAAGAATTTTTCTTTTATTGTATTTTATATTTTTTAATTTACTTGGGTTTCTTAAGAATTAGATGTTCTGTCCTGATTCTATTGACAAAGAACATTCATAAATTATTGTAATATCATTTATAATGAATGGTGTTGTATGACTTTGTTCAGTAGAAAAGGCCAAAGTAACATGGGTATTGCCCATTCTTTGGCTGCAGATCCAGAATACTCACAGGTAGAATGTCCACATAACCAGATTCATAATGAAACATACTAGAAGACATTTTGTTTAGAAAAACACCATCCTTAGGTGTTTTTAGGATTTTTAGGATGGATTCTGGAATGCTCTCTGTTGTCTCTTTGGGAATATGAAAAGGGGAAACAATCCCATCACACTTTGCAGATATAAACACTGTACTTAAGGAAAGCAAGCTATCAAGGGACAGTAGTTTTCAGCGGACGGGGTTAACATGGTCTGGGGCGTCTTCATTGTCTCTGAAGGAGGTGGTGTGCTTTACAATAGTTGTTAAAGTGATTATGGCTAATTACTAAAATGAGAGCCTGTGTGAACTGAAGTAAACATTTTGTGTCATGATACTAGAACCCATAAGCACCAAGTACAAAATGTGGCTTGGATGGAGCAGCACGGGCACAGAGCTGTGAGATTATGTATGCTGAAGCTTTTATGCACACACTTCTCTGTAGACATTTTGAACTGAGTTCCAATGAATATGTGACTCTTACCTGGTTTACTGAAATGAGCCTTGTAGCAGCTTCTAAAATTGTGGTGAGCTTTTTATAAAGAAGTTTAATACAGCATTGTTTTTAACCAGTGATTTTGGTAAGATGAAGTATGTGTGTTCTTGTACTTGCAAAAATAAACTAAATATTCTTCAGTAATTAAAACCTGTATGAACTTGGGAGCCTATTGTAATAGGACTCTTGAGTTTATGACAAGTGGAAAAATTTGCTGGAATCGAGGCATTTTGTAAGGTAGCTTAATTCTTGGTAATTATTAGCATATGATTATTACCCTTCCTACAAGGACTATAGTTGTATGTAGTAAGTATGTACATATGTTCATATGAACATGAATGATATAGACAATAGAAATTAACCCAAAGAGGATTCCGTTATTCATTTAAGTATCCTCCATTTAAAATGGTTGTATAAAATGGCAGTGCAGTGACTTTAAATGTAGATAATGCAGGTATTCTTAGCACCTCAGTCTAGAGTGTTTAAGTAAACTCTGTATACATGTAAATTAGTCTAAGAGGACAAGATAATATCTAATCAAGTTATTTTTCAAAAGATTGCAATAAGTTTTTGGTCTAAACCTAAACTTTGTTCATTTTGTATATATTATGTGTTAATTCTAATTGCACCATTGTGATGTGTATTTATATACAGTGTGCACAAAATGTTTGTGAATTTTTTTATTATAATTGTAGATTATGTATGATGGCATTGCTTAAGATTGTTTTGCTTGTAAAAATTTGAAGGTGCAATCAAAGCTACTAGTTTTGATTTTTAAGAAGCTTTTATCGTATCAGTCCCTTTCTTTCTGTGTGGTTCTAACTAAACAACTTTTTGTATTAGGCATTTGCATCAAATTGCTGAACAAAGTTAATAGCCACATTAAATCACCAATTTCAAAAGATTATTTGGGGAAGGTTCGGTCTATAATTTTTAAGCCCTATTTACATCCCAAAGTAGAAAGATTATATTTACTAGAGCTATTCAAAAAAATACACTTTTCTATATTGTAAAAACAGGGCAGACGAATAAATCATACAGAAAATAAACATTTATACTATTCTGTAAAAAAAAAAAGTTTTGCATTTTTTCTTTAGTTTAATAATACCAGATTTAACCATGCAGGGAGCCTTTTAAGTCAACCTGATTTTCAAGTTCATTTGATTTTACTTCTGAAAAAACTTTAAGATAACATTGCCAGTTCATTAATGTGAGTTGCACTGAAGTGAGAATATGTCTGCTTTTCCCCTGCTGAGGCAGAAGTGCCATCTACTTTCTTTAGACACATGATGCCATCGAGACCGCTCTCTTAGTTCTTGTGGCTCTGAAGAGGCAAAAGCAGCCTGTAGGTCTTATCTGTGAGGGAGGAGTCTGGTGTTGCAGGTACTGGTGTGCAGGGTACTGCATGAGGAAGGATGGCTTCACCATCTTTTGATGCTTCATAACTGAAACGTTGCAATCTTATGTAAAATGTGAATAAAATAGCTTTAGAAAGTTTTCCATTTTTGCTCCGTAACACTGACTAGAAAGGAGTTCTCATTGCGACACTGACGCTTACCTGGGACCTGACCTGTTTGTGTGTTGTGGAGATGAACTCTGGACCTTGGGTAGCCCAGTAAGCACTCTGGCCCTGCACTGCATCCACAGCCCTGTCGTAAACACCTTGCATAGTTGACTGGACCATCCTCTCAAAGCCAGAGAACCAAGCAACGAGATTTTACTTGTGAAGTGCTTCCTCTTCTTCATCTTTCTTCTCCTATTCCTCTTCCTCTCTTTCCCCTTCCTCCTCTTTTTCCTTCTTCCTCCCTCCTCTTATTATTTTGCTTCTATCAGATTGAACCTAGAACCTCATGATTGCTGGTCAAGTGTACTGCTGCTGAGGGTTATCTTCCAATATATAAATATTTAAGCTTATCACCCAGTTCTTGTTACAGTTTCTTTAATACTTACCTATAGATCAGATGTTAAGGTTTTTATTTATTTTGGTTTTCTTTCTTTTCTTGTTTCTGGGCAGTGTCTTTCTAGGCTGGCCTCAAATGCATGACAATCTCCCTGCCTCTGTTTTTCAGAGCACTGGGAGGGATGATAGATGTGTGATTCATCTGGCTCTCTTGTTTGGTTTGGCATTTCTGAGGCATTATCTCATGTAGCTCAGGCTGCCAGTAGGAAGGATGGACTTGAACCCTGGCTTCCTCTCTTCCACGTCCTATTTCATGACATCATACTCAGGGTCTTGTGTGGGTTGTAGCTTTGGGGTTTGTTTGTTTGGTTGGTTGGTTGGTTTTAGAGATTTATTTTTAACTATGTGGCTGGGGGATGTGGGGAGAAATATATGAATGAATGTGAATGTCAGCCCCCCTCAAACCACAGTTGTAGTAACCTGGGGTTACAGGTGGTTATGAACTGCCCTGACCCAGGTGCTGGGACCAGAGCTCAAGTAGTCTACAAGCTTGGAACTGCAAGTGCTCCATCTGCATGTATACCTGCACACCAGAAGAGGACATCAGATGCCACCATAGATGGTTGTGAGATGCCACGTGGGTGCTGGGAATTGAACTCAGGACCTCTGAAAGAACAGTCAGTGCTCTAAAGCCATGACCATCTATCCAGATTCTTGTTTTTGTTTTTAAGTGGTTTTTAGATCCCTGGTTGAATTCAGGACCTTGCACATGCTAGCAGACACTTGACCCTCCAAGGTGGGCTGCTTCAAGATCTAGCTGTGTGCAGTTTTTTGTTTTGTTTTGAGACAGGGTCCTCTCTATGTAGACCTTCTTCACTTGCAGGCAGCTCAGCTATGTAGACCAGGCTAGTCTTGAACTCACAGACCTGTGTGCCTCTGCCTCTGCAATTTCTGGTATTAAAGATGTGTGCAGCACCACGCTGGCCAAGGCTTCCAAAAACATATGTTTCTTTTTTCTTTTTTTTTAAAGATTTATTTATTTATTATATATAAGTACACTGAAGCTATCTTCAGATACATCAGAAGAAGACATCAGTTCCCATTACAGATAGTTATGAACCACCATGTGGTTGCTGGGATTTGAACTCGGGTCCTTTGGAATAGCAGTCAGTGCTCTTAACCTGTGAGCCATTTCTCCAGCCCCCCCCCCCCCAAAACACATATTTTTTAAATGATTTTTTTTTTTGTGGTACAATTTAAGATATTCTTGACTTCTAATTATCCAGTATATTCAGGGTATCAGATCACTAGAACTTTTGTAACTCTGTAATAAGCAAAGGAAAACTGACAGTATATTAAAAGAATATATCATACCAGGAATTAAAAAATGAGCCCATAGTTTTTTAATCATTGAAATTCACTGGATATATATATATATATATATATATATATATATAAATGACCATTTCATCTTTAACGATGAAGGAAGTGTTGGTGAATATAGAATAATTTTGAATTGTATGCTTTTTAAAAAATGAGTGTTATGGAATGTTAAATTGTTTTTATAATAAAAAACTTTTTAACAAACTAAGACTAGCCAGATAAAGAGCATTTACAAAATGCCACAGTCAGCCACTTGTGGTGTGCCAGGGTATTTTCTCTGTGAGACTGGGAACAAGACACACTTATTTATTGCTTTGTAGAGGAGGTTCTTTATTTTATAGGGCAAGGGGAGAGAGGGGCACAGACTGGGAACGTGTGAGAAGCCTGTGCTTAGATGATGTGCAGACAAGTCACAGAACGGAGTGAAAGCTATCACCAGCTTAACACTATGCAAGAGTCAGTTGGATTTCTGTACACGAGCCATGAACATTTAGAAATGGAAGTTTTAAAATTACCATTTATAATAGCATCAAAAATATGAAGTATGTGTGTGCACATAGTCGACATGCTGAAAATTACAAAACACAGATTTAGAAAGGTTATGTGATGCCTTCTCAGATCGTTGATAGGTGGAGCAGAGCTCCCCGCAGGCGCTAATGTGCACACTGACAAGTAGATGGTAAGGAAAACAAAGACCAGTAGCCCAATAGAGCACAGCAGAGCAGATGTAGACTCACATGTTCATGGTGACTGACAGCGACAGTGTGTCGGTGTGGACAGCAGCTGGAAACACTAAGAACTGCGAGAGTTGTACTTCACAACATGTATGCCAGCCCATTCTTTACATCTCAGGTGATCAACAATGATGGTGACTTTGTAAGAGTTTGCCTTCTGCTACTGCTCTAAAGCCCTGACCAACAGCAACCAAGGAGGAAAGGGTTTGTTTCATCTTATATTTCCAGGTAACACAGTCTGTCCCTGAGCAGGAACTGAGCAGGCCTTGAGAGGCAAGTGCCCAGGCGTCAGACCACCCATGGTGGGCTGGGCCCTCCCAAATCAAGCAGTAGTCAAGAAAATGCTCCCAGATACTTGCCTGTATCTGATGGGTGTGTTTTCTCATTGAGCTTACGTCCTCCCCATGACTCTAGCCCTGTCAAACTGCCAAACACAAAACACAGTAAAATATGTGGAAAATCTAAACTACTAAATAGTAAAAAACAAAACAAAACAAAAACATAAGAAGTGTCTCTGGAACCTTGACTGAGAAAAGATTTAAAAATATTAGACTAATTTTAAAAAACCTTTTTTTTTTGAGACAGAATCTAATGTAGGCTAGTCTGGCCTGGAGCACACTGTGTGGCTCAGCATGATTGTGAACCCCAGTGTTTGTGTACCTGCAAAGGTCAGAGGACAGCATGGAAGAAGCTGCTTTTCTCCTACAGCGTGGGCCCTGGGGAATGAACTCTTACCCTTGACTCTCATCAGCCTCTGCCTTCATTTTCTTATTCTCTTGCCCCACTTCCCAGCCATGGAGATTATAGGTATATACTATCATGCTCATTTTTTAATATTAAAAAACATACATTTATGTGTATGGAGTCAGAGGAATTGGTTCTCTTCTACCACGGGATCCCAGAAACTGAACATCACGCTTGGCAGCAAGCATTTTACCTGATGAGCCATCCTGGGGAAAAGCCTCCCATTTCCTGTAACGGTGCTGTGGGCCGCATCTAGGACTCTGTACACTCAGCAAGCACAGTATAAACTAATCTACATTTTCAGGCTCCATAATAAAAAAAAATTACATAGGGGCTGGAGTGATGGCTCAGTGGTTAATCGCACTGATTGCTCCTCCAGAGGTCCTGAGTTCAACTCTCAGCACCCACATGGTGGCTCACAACCATCTGTAATGTAATGTGGTTCCCTCTTTTGGCCTGCAGGCATATGTGCAGCCAGGACATTGTATACATAATACAATTTTTTTTAATTATGTTTTTCAAATGACATTGACATGTGAAAAGGACAGCCACAATCTTGAAGTTGCATGCAAACCCAGAATATATAATGTACAACAAGAAAACAGTCCTTTAAAAGAGTGAGCAGACATTGAACCTATAGAGATCGGCCACTCATGTAGAGACTGTCAGCGTTATTAGCCATTAAGAATACAAAAGGCACAAGGACACATTGTTGCAGGGCACAGTCTGTAATTCCTGAACTGGTAAGGCAAGACACAGGATGATGGCCATGAATTCTGGGCCACCACAAAGATTACTCTGGGCTAGCCAAGCTGCATACCAAGAATGGGCTTTAAAGGGGCCATGGGGAAGCCAGCTGAAGGCTATGATCTCAGGTCTTGGGATGGAGTGGGGAAGAGCAGGCTTCAAGTTCAAGGGCACTGCTGACCGCAGCAGGAGTTCAAAGTCAGCCCAGACCTCATGCAGCCCCATGTCAAAATAAAATGAAAAGTAAAATACAAAAGCCAACAGAGCCATTTGTAGCGGCATATGCCTTGGATCCCAGCAGATGCTGGTGTGCTGCTGTAAGTTTGAGAGTTTGAAGACAAACTCTAGCTCCATAGAGAGACCCTGTCTCAAAACAGACATCGGGCTAGAATTATGAGCTAGATCTTGGGTAGCAGTTTTGTTTTTCCATCTTATCTGAGGCAGTCACTGTGGAATCTGGGTTAGGTTACACATCAAGTCAAGATGTTTGTCTCCATGGTCACTAGTCACCCAGTATAATGAACACTTGAGCCAGAATAAAGTCTAACCATCCTAGGGAAGTGGAACTCCACAAATCTCTGGTTCAGATGCAGACTAATAATCATATGTATTGAGTGTCTTGCTACATCTAAGTATGCAAATCCTGTGCATGCAGTACTTGAGGAGGCCAGAAGAGGGCATAAGATCCCCCTGGGACTGGAGGGATGGAAGGCCATGAACCACATGTGGGTGCTGGTCCTTTGCAAGAGCTGCAACTGTTTTTGTTTTTTAATGAAGTTTGTGAATAAATGTGTTGTGCAGACATGTTTTCCAATTGTATTCTCAGGAAAATGGCCAGGCAGAAAGTAACTGTTTAAACCATTGAAGGAAGTGTGTTGTCTAGATATGTACATACAGGACTTACATGTGTGTAGACATATGTAGTGCATGTGGAGGCCTGAGATTGATGTTGGTATCTTCCCCTTTGGCTAGCCAGCAGCCCCAGGGATGTCCCTGGGGTTGGGATTGGAGACCTGCACAACTATGTTCATCCTAATATTATGGATACATTTTAAAGGGGACTGGTTGGGGGTTGGAAAGGTGGCCCCAACAGTAACGTCCTGCCACCTGAGCATGAAGTTCCAAGTTCAAATCCTTAGCACCCACAAAAGCTGAGCGCACAGCACACACCTGTAATGCCCATCTGGCATGCAGCTGTGTGGGCATATACCCACGTGAACATATAAGTACACCAGACACAAACACCCGCACACATGCACACGTACACAAGCCCCTATGTTTATTTTGAAAGAAAAGAGTAAGATGGAGAGTAGAAATTGTAACCAGTTACAATCTGAATATACTTCCCTGTGAATGCAGCACAGCTCAGAAGGAAGAACAGTTAATTGAACTAAAAGCAATGATGAAAATATTCCCATCTTCAGCCTTTTTCTACCCAACTTAATGCAGCATTTAAAGGAATAATGCAAAGCACTTTTTTCAAATACAGAATATATAAATACAGATGTGACAAAGAGCAGTAAGCACCGATGTGAGCCTTGCTTTATAGATTATGCATGAGACTTATATTTATATAGGCAACAAATTAAAGACGGTAATTCAGAAATTCAGTAAGCCCACAACTTTGAACTTCAGCAGCTTGTCACATATAAAGTGGAACATGACACTGGTTTAATCTTCCAAAACAAGCTCTTATTAGGGTGGAATAAACAAATATGAAATATGGCTTAAGGGGGATTTTAGTTAAAAGACTTGACTGTTAGTAGTTCTTGCAATTTTAAATTTTCATGTGGGGATCTATGTACTGTGCTAATATCCATTCAGTGACAGTGACCTTATACAGTATATAATACTGTATTGTAGGTTTCTTCTTTATCCCTTAGCATGCTCTCTTTTGTGAAAGTGTGTGTACTTCAACGTGACTGAGAGTGGAAACTGTCCACCTTCAAATTTATATCTCCAAATTCCTGAGGGTGGGGGACACTGATAGTTTTCTAATCTATCCTTAATTGTCTGTCTTCAGTTTATTAAACACATGCTGGTATGGCTTTGTATGAACATAAATATGTAGTATATTTACTGAATATATTTCTCATTTTAACTTCACAAACCCAAGCAGACCTCAGGTGTAGCAGAAGTTAAAGGCTTCTGCCTATTTCCTGTTGAACACTGGACTTTCCTAGGAGTTGTCAAGTAAGTATCCTCTTGATTATATTTCTTCAAAGTAGCATTTCAAAGCCCAGGGGCTTGAACATGGTACTTGTATAATCACCTGTGTTCTGAATTTCCCAGCTCATCTGTGCATATGGAAAGTTTGCCTGGCACATGGTTTGACCTTGTCCTGCCACTGTTTCTAGTTTAGGGTACCCCAGGACAAAAGGATTGTATGGCATTTGAGTCTGCACTTTCACCTAATTTTCAGACCATAGAGCCCAAGTTTTCTTTCTTTCTTTCTTTCTTTCTTTCTTTGGAATAATGTGTTTGTGTGTGTGTGTGCACACATGTGTACATGCGTGCATGTGCGTTTTTAAAGATTTATTTATTTATTATATATAAGCACAGTGTAGCTGTCATCAGACACACCAGAAGAGGGCATCAGATCTCATTACAGATGGTGTGATCCACCATGTGGTTGCTGGGATTTGAACTCAGGACCTCTGGGAGAGCAGTCAGTGCTCTTAACCACTGAGCCATTTCTCCAGCCCCCAAGTTTTCACATTAAAGCAGAATTATACTCTAGGTTTTATAGGCATTTCTTACACCAGTATTTGTGTGTATGTATGGTGTATATGTATGTGTGAGACTGTATATATGATGTGTATGTATGATGTGTGTGTACGGTGTATGTGTGTCTGTGTGACTATGTATGATGTATTTGGATGTCTGTATGATATGTGAGATTATGTCTATGATGTGTCTGTGACTTTAAGTGTTTGATGTGTGACTATATGTTGTATAGATGTAAGTCTGTGATGTGTGAGACTCTATAACTGGGTCTGTGTGTATGATGTGTAACTATATGTGTATGTTGTATGTGTATGATATATATATGATGTGTCTTTGTGTATGTTATATCTGTATGTGTGAATATATGTGTATATTGTGTCTGTGTATGTTGTGTCTGTGTGTATGATGTGTGACTATATGTTGTGTGTGATAACTTTTCCAGAGTAGTTTTTGCCCTGTCCTCATGAAGAAGAGTCTTCTTGTTTCTGTTGTGGTGAGGTACTGCATTCCCCAGGCTGGCAGGTCCAAGAACTTCCAGTGACTCCTGCCTCTGCTCCCAGTGTTCATTAGTCATGAGAGGATTACAGATGCATGTCACCATGTCCAGCTTTCTAGAGTTCCACGGTTCTGAACTCAGATCATCAGATTTGCAAAGTGTTAGTGGCCTTTTAATAAGTGATGCGGTTTTTCTTTTTTAAAAAGAGATTTTTTTCTTCTAATTTATTTAATGTATGTGAGGACACTGTCACATATATTAAGACATAGCAGAAGTGGGAATCGGATCCCATTAAAGATGGTTGTGAGCCACCATGTGGTTGTTGGGCTAAAAACTGAGCAGTTATTACTATATTTTAATCATCTACTAATTTGGCTACTTCCCAGCCAAGATCACTGAGATGCTTGCATTTTATGGCTTTCTCTGCTTGAGCTGTTTACTAGTGAATTTTCCTGGACTCTCTACCCTTGGCTAGTCCTCGATTCTTTTCTCCTGCCCCATCCCCTGGCTGGGAGGAAGTCCTGCCCTATTTTCTCCCTTGCTCAGTCAATGGCTGATGAGCTTTTGTTGACAAATCAGAGAATAAGTGGGGAGCAATGCGTACAGAAAGCTGAGGCAGAGACACTTAGAATAAGTACTGCCACCAGACACAGACATCCGCATTTGAATCACACAGTAACTACCACAAAGCACACACTTTCTCACAGGGCCAACTCCTTGACTCCCAGTATTGTCCTTTTTAAAGTTTTGTATTTATTTTATATGTATGGGTGTTTTGTCTGCACATGTGTGTGCCTGGTGCCCTCAAAGGTCAGAAGAGTTCATCAGATCTCCTGGACTGGAGTTATAGATGGTTGTGAACTAACATGTGGCTTCTAATAATTGAACCCAAAGCCTCAGGAAGACCAGCCAGTGCCATTGACCATTGAGCTATATTTCCCCCATTTCCCACCCTCACCAGTATTTTAAATCGTCAACCGAAGCTCTTTACTTATTAAGGGTCAACGTTTCAGTTATTCTGCCTTGCTATTTAAGCATATTTTCCAAAGGCCTGACACTGATAAGTGTAAGGAATTGTGGAGGAGTGAGACAAGGATGCTTTATTTACTTTTAAGCAGGTCTAGCTGTATACGCCTTTACTGCCAATAATCAGGAGGCAGAGGTAGCCTGGTCTACACAGCAATGTCTAGGCTGGTCAGTGCTAATAATGACATCTTACCTCAAAAACATAAGTTCTGAGAAGCTTCTAAAAAGATCTGCTCAACTTCTGTCTTATAGGAATCACTCTACAACAACAGCAGACAGCATGTTTTCCTTTTTGGAAAATTTGCACTCCAAGCAGGCTATACCAAAGAGAGTTTATCATATGAATAGGTCAGAAATGTAAACCCAACAATGAAGAAATTATAAAGTAAGACAGAAATGTGAACTTTCTGATAGAGACTATCTGCTGAGTCTGGGCATGCCCATCATATACTAAGTTTGTTGCATCAACATATAGCAGCAGAAAACACTGTGACTCTCAAACTCAACGTTAATGTGAGCATGCAAGCGCAATCCACAATACAGAAGTAAAGGTTTAGGAATGGCCTACGCTGAAGAGCATTAGATTTCATATTATTGAAGAGAAAACACTGCAAATAAGAATCCCTTAGGTATCTGTTCAGATCATAATTTTGGGAATTCTCAAATGTTTTTATTATTTGTCATAAACTTCATTCTAATGTATAATTAATATTCTGAAGTACTTAAAAAAGAAAAGTGAACTTTAAAAAGTGTGTGTGTGTGTGTGTGTGTGTTTTGGTTCACATGTACTAAGTCCAAGGATAACATTGAACAGGCAGTTTTTTCCTCAAGCAAACTCAGATTATCAGGAATGTGTACATGTGTGGTAAGCATGCATGTATGTCTATTTGTACATGTGTGTATGTGTGTGTAAGGGTACATGCATGTGCAGAGACCCAAAACCGAGGGTGTCTTCCTTGATCCAGTTCTCCTCTCTGTGCTGTCCCAGCAGTCAGGAGGCAGAGGCATGTGGACACAGCTCTACATCATCCTCAGCTACATTGGGCAATCAAAGACATCTCCGATACCGGACCTTTTCTCAATAAAACAGCCACAATCATGAAAAACTAAACAAAATTCAAAAGTTCCTAGGTGAAAAAAGACCCACCTACATTAGAGATTCTCAAGGCAGGCTGAATTTCCAAGGTTGGAGATGAAATGTTATAGGTCCAGAGCCAAATTATCTTGTGCTATCTTTAGGAAGAGCTTAGCACACAGATCTGGACTAAAACACATCTCCCCACTAGTATGGAGAAGCTTGAGATTTTCAGTGAGGGGAATGAAAACTGACTCAAGAAGTAAATGTTCAGGAAAAGCTAACCTTTGGCGTTTAGGTTAGTGGTGTTGTAAGTTGGCAAAATCCAGAATCATGTAGGAGATGGACCTCTGAGAATTCTAATTACAGTGACTGGAAAGGACCACCTAGTGTGGGAAGGGAATTCTGGACGGTGTAAGCTGGAAGACAATTCGCAGAGCACATTAGAAACTCGGACATGGTGGTGTTTGTAATCCCAGTACTGGGGAGGCAGAGAAAGAAAGGGCTCTAAGGCCAGCCAGGTTAGCCTAATTGGCCAGTCCCAGATTATCAATGAGAGAGTGGCAAAACAAAACAAAAACAAAACAGTTGGCCAGATTATCAATGAGAGAGTGGCAAAACAAAACAAAAACAAAACAAAAACAAAACAGTTGGCCAGCTCCTGGAGAGTTACAGCTGAGGTTGATCTCTCTCTCTCTCTCTCTCTCTCTCCCTCCCTCCCTCCCTCCCTCCCTCCCTCTCTCTCTCTCAAACTCCCAATTATTAACTTGCTAAATCACACCCAATAGAACTCGCATCACATGTGAACGTATCATTATTCAACAAATTCCGACGTATGAAAATGCGAACAACGTTTCACATCGTGCGGGGCTGGGGCTGCGAAGGCTGATGGCAGGAAGATTCCCAAGTTTGAGGCCAGCTTGCGCTACATACATGTGATTCCCGGGCGAGGCTGATATAAATAGGCAGCACCCCACAAATAAACCAAAAAGGTTCTCCATGCGCTAGTGTTAGTAGGGACTTGTTTTGCCTCCTTTTGTCCTCAGTATGCCTTCAACATGGTATGACTGACTATCACAAACTGGGGTGGCAAAATCACCAACTCTGAAATTTTTTACCACACCTCTGAAAGGCTGAAACTACTGACGATCACTACCAAGTCAGACGCCTAAATAAATGGCTTTTGAGTAACGTCACTCAAGCCGGAAAGCAAACGGTGAGCACCAGACAGGTCCGCCTGCGTACATCCGGCGTGCTGCTGCCCCACCTTTGCAAACAGTGCCCACGCAGCCGGAGCGACCCTCCACCGGAACAACCCAGGGCTACAGTCCCCTGTACAGCAATTTCCGGCTATTCTGCCCTGTGGAGCTCCCTCTCCAGGGCTCCCGTAAGAGCTTGAGTAGCGGTAAACTCAGTTCCGCCTGAGAAGTGGGCGGCCTGACCGGAAAGGCGGGCTTTGGACGCGCGGGATTTCTTTCGGTTTTCCGACGGCGACGGCCTAGCCAATCGCAGACCACGCTGTGTCGCAGCAGCCAATCAGAGAGGCCCGTCGCCTTAAAGGGCATTTGTGGGCACGTTCTCTCTTGCCTTTCGGTCCTTTTGTTAAGAGTTCTGGCTTTCCTCCGGTCTACGCCTGCTCGCGTGCAATCCGGCGCCATCGCGCTTTGTGCGAACATAAGAATGGGGAGTAGCGAGCTGGTGACTGAACTGTCCTCTCTTTGGCCTTGGCGATGGTGGCGCGTGCCCGGGAGGACTGGTTGTAGAATGGCGCCAGGAGACGGGTAGGGGCAGGTCGCGATGTCTGTTGAGTTCTGTGTATCCAGCGGAACAAAAGAGTGATCTCAGCCCCTCATCTCGTCCCTTCTTTTGTAGGTCGCTGATGCGGGGGTGACGCAGGAGCTCTCGGTGTGACCTGGCGCTATGTATCTGATATCACAGGAGCTTGAAGGAGGATTCTCTGGTGTCCTAATAAGTGAAGATGTTAGGTGGCCCTTGCTATCCTCCAGTACCTTGGGAGCTGCACAGGTATGGAAACTTAAAGAGGGCAGGTAGGTCATTGTTTGAGGTTGGGAAAGCATTGTGGATGGATAGATTTCACGATCGAGAAGGTCTTATTGGAGGTCGCTGATCAAAGCTTTTCATTTCTTTCCGTCTTTCAAATGATAACAGAATGTACGTCCAACAAGATTTTTTTTCCTATCTTACTCAGGATTGAAGTCAACCACGTCAATCAAGTTATTAGTGTATTCATGTCTTTACATTATATACTTTTATTTGGAGGAAATAAACAGCTTTTGCTGGTTTTTGTTTTTTTATCTTTTATTTACTTTTTTTTTTTTTTTAACATAGGCCATGAACTTTGGGGGAGATCGGGTGCTGAGGAAGACATAGTGCAAATGTTTGCTTGACTATCAAGAATACAAGGCTTTATGTTTTTATCGAGTGTATTTGTTTTATCAGTGCATTGTAGCCGTCTTCAGACACCAGAAGAGGGTATCTGATCCTATTACAGATGGTTGTGAGCCTCCACGTGGTTGCTGGGAATTGAACTCAAGACCTTTGGAAGAGCAGTCAAGTGCTCTTAACTGTTGAGCCGTCCCTCCCACCCTTTAACCCTTCTTAAGGGAGTTTCTCACTATTAATTGGCTCTCAGCACATCTGTGTTTTATCTTGCAGTGTTGGGACTCAAGCCCAGGACTTGTGCTGGAGGTTAGCCACTGCATCGCCGACCTGTGCTTGCTTTTAGAACAGTTAAAGTTTTATTATCTGAGTCAGGCTTGTTTCCTACAGTCTTTTCAAACTTTGGCTAATCTTTCTGAACGGTTCTCCCATAAGGCCGGGAGTACAGGTCAGTTTTAGAGGAATTACTTCACCCTGTAAGGACATTCTTTTTGCTTTTTTAGACAAGTCTCAAGTAACCCAGTGGTGCATTCCTGCCAAGCCCAGTTAATGTGCTGGAGTTTGAACCTAGGACTTTGTGAACACTAGGCTAGTGCTCTACCAACTGCACTATATCTCTTGCCCAATGAAACTGTGTTAACTGTCCCTTTATCTCCCCAGCCCCTGGAAGCAACTTTGTTCCTGTAGAGATTACCTACTCTGTATGTTTCAGATCATACACTAGTTCATGGGATTTTTGTGGCTGCCTTTTTCTTTTTCTACCGAATAATGGCAAGCAGTCTCCCTTTTTGCCAGGCAGGGGTGGCAGTGTGTACCTTTAATCTCAGCAGAGGCAATGATTACAGAGGCAGGTCACTTGCTTCCTAATGCCAGCCTGCTCCACAGAGAGTTCCTGGATGGGACAGTCGGTGATACACAAAGAAACCATGTGTAGCACCAAACCAAAAAAGAAGGGGTTCACCCTTTTTATTGCCTGAGTGTAACCTTGTTTGTGTCAGACATTAGGTTTTATGCATTTACATTGTCGGTCTTTAATTTTTGAGTGTTTTACTAATAGTGATACATTGAGTGTTAGTGGACAAGTATTAATACATTTTTGTTCTTAGGATTATTTAAGTAGAATTGCTTCTCAAGTTCCTGTCCCTATTTGCAACCAACAGAGGGCAAAAGTTGCATTTCTACATGTTTGCAGGCTGGAGGTGGTAGCTTGTAGTATGTCCTCTTAACAGCCCCCAAGCCCCGTGAAATTTGTAAGAAACCCACAGTAAGCAATTCAAGGGGCTGAGACAGGCCAGTTCCAGGTCAGCCAGAGTTACTTAGCAAGACCCTGGCTCACAAACACCCTAAGAATTTCTTTTCCTGGCATGTGCCCTTCTGCTCTGTGTTACTGAAAAGCATTAGTTGTTTAGCATTGCACAAGGTTTTGGGCTCAGTATGTAGCACAACAAACCAAAACTGGCCTGGGGAGATGGCTCTGGTGAGAGGACTTGTTCAAGCCTGATTGCTTAATCAATCCCAGAACCAATGAAAAGGAAGGGGAATACAGACTCCACACAAGCTGGCTTCCACATAAAAGTCAGGAGACATCTGTGTACCCCACAAGATAATAGATTAAGCTGAAAAACCATAATGATAGCAAAAGAAAACCTTAAGTGTTTGTACAAGGGTTTATGGGGGGAGGGTGAGGTTAGCGTAGACACATGCGGAATTCCAGGATAACTTGGGCTACATTATTAAACTTGTCATTGGAGGGGTGGCTCGGTGCTTAGAGCACTCACTGGTCTGGTGGAGGGCTTGAGTTTGTTTCCCAACATCCATATGGCCGTTCACAATCATAACTAACTCCAGGGATCCAGTGCCTAGTCCTGGGAGTATCAGGCATGAAAGTGGTATGCAGGTATCCACACAGATAAAACAGTTATACATACATAAAACATTTTTTTAAAAGCATGAGGGTTATGATTGGAGAAAATTTTGTGACTGGTACTCCAAGAATACTTTTGTTTTTCTACATTGTTACATATTAAAGAACATGAAGGGCTGGAGAGATGGTTCAGTGGTTAAGAGCACTGACTCCTCTTCCAGAGGTCCTGAGTTCAATTCCCAGCGACCACATGGTGGCTCACAACCATCTCTAATGGGATCTTCTGGTCTGTCTGAAAATAGCTACAATATACTCACATTAAAAAAAAAAAAAAAGAACACGAGGTACTGCTGAATGCCATGACACTGCTAGAGACGTGGGAATCCTAGGTGTCTTAGTATTCTGTTGCTGTCCATTACCCATTACTCTGGGGTAGCCAGGCAGGAGGGTGTGGTACTGGAGCGGTTGCTGAGAGCTTTACATTCTGCTTTGCCAGCAGAGAGCTCCAACAAGGCCTCACCTCCTAATCCTTCCCTGTTAGCTCATCTGGGGATAAATCATGTGAGCCTGTTAGGGGCCATTCTCATTCAAACCACCACTTGGTTTTAGAAACTAAGATAATCACAAGGGGTGGGAGTTGCAGCTGAGCTGAAAGAAGGTGGAGCATCTAAAGTCAGATGCATGTTTAATTGGGTGCCCGCTGCCATGAGTTTCCTGGAACAGATACAGGGGTCCTCATAGTCCTACAAGTCTATAGCCCTACTGCTCTGAATATTTCTGGTCTCATCTGGTAATTGGGCTACTGACAAGTGGGGAACTGTGCAGAACACATGTACTTAAATGTTATGGCCCTAAACAACTTTAGGAGACACTAGAGCACTTGCGTAGACATGGAGTGTTTTGTGTGCTTGGTCCTGTTTCCTCTAGTCGCTGCATATCCAATGATTAAACCCTTCACTGCTGTTCACATAATGAGCTGTTGTGATTACTGAGGAACTAATGAGGATATGTAAGCTTGACTAAAGGGAGTGTGTGTTAACAGCTGTCAGCCCCACCACATGATTAAAATCTCTCTTTCAGGAATTGTGTTCTCGGTGATGTCTGGAATAGATGTGTGGCATTGAAAGATGATTATGAAATGCACAGG
Organism: Micromys minutus; assembly: GCF_963924665.1. Taxonomy (NCBI): domain Eukaryota; kingdom Metazoa; phylum Chordata; class Mammalia; order Rodentia; family Muridae; genus Micromys; species Micromys minutus. The sequence goes on from NC_137980.1 coordinate 30,049,880, forward strand.
AAAGGTATAGTAATCTGTTCTGTATGTGTTAGGTATTCTGAGTGATACAGTCTGGGAAAGGTTATGCAGGTAAAAACTAGAATTTCACAAGTTTTTGGTGAAATCTTAATTACCTATTTTGGGGGTGGCAAAGTTTTTATTATTGTGTTTGTTTGTATGGAGGTTAGAAGACAACTTGGAAGTTCTTACCTGAGACCTTAGTCTCAGACATTCAACTGTCTTAATGGTGGGTCCTTTATTTATGTGTGTAAGTGTTTTGCCTGCGTATGTCTGCGCCATGTGCATGCATGGTGCCCAAGAAGGGCGTAAGAAGGCATCAGATTCCTGCAGCTGGAGTTGGACATAGTTGTGAAACTGCCATGTCTGCTATGAATGGGACCCAAGTTTGAGAGCTCAGCTGTAGCGCTGTGAGCTGTAGTCATTTTGCTGTAGTGTGAGCCTTTATTTTCCAGTTTCCTGCGATAGCCCTATGGCTATAACTGTCAACTTTACTGGAGCGTTGGTGCTGTGTCTCTTGAGCACCTGACTTTTGTCAGATTCCTGGCTGGTTCTGTCAGCACCTTTAATGCTGTGCCCCACCGTAACTCATTCACAAGGTCTCCATTTTAAAGATTTTCTTTGCTCTAGAAAGTGTGTTGAAGTTCTGGGCTTTCGGCTACCAAATGTAGGTAGTCCTAAATTTTACATTTTTCTTCTTGGATATGAATATGAATTGAGCCTTTTATTAAAGTCAAGTTGGCTCAAAGTAACAGACATTACTCTATGAGGTTCCTAGGATAGGTGTAGGTATTCCCATAGTTTGTTTATCATTGTCAGTGGACCTAACTTGAGAACCATATGTTAGCTTTCAGACTTGCTTTGTCAATTCGTTCAGCTTCCCCTGAGGGAAAAGACCATGATAAGGAAACTTTTAAATCTTGGTTTAGGAAGTCTGCCCCATCTTAATTATTCATAGAGAGGTCAGAGCAAGTGTTTTGGAGGTGGACTATCAACTAGCTTCTTTAAAGTGTCCATTTACTTCATTCTTATGATTTGGATTTAGTATTTGAATTCAGTGAGTGAGTATAAGAGTACACATGTCCAAGTAAGTGGTTCCTTTATTTAAAAATGTTTAACTGCTCAGCCAGCCCTCCAGCCTAATGGTTTGTTCTCCTAACCTTCACTTTTGCTTTTCAAGTCAGTCTCTACATGGTCCTGGCTGTCCTGGAACTATGTAGACCAGGCTGACCTTAGTTCCTAGGGCATTTAAACATGTTTGCAGTCCGAATGATTTACATTTCTTCTTAATTATGGAGGTAATTAGAAAAGCTGGTGGAACTAGACTATAATAAAAATTAGGTCTCATTTCCCCCAAAGCTTGATTTATATAAAGTGTGATGTGCATATATTTGCAAAGCACTTGTCTCCCTGGTGCTTCTTTGTCCCTTTGTGGGCACTGGCTTCTCTTGGTGAGAGAGGAGATTCTAGACCGACTGACTGAAGTCAGAATGTTGCTTTTCTGTAGAATACTGTAACAGTCTGGGTTCTTTAAAGGATGATGGATACACACATACATGCGTGTATCAAAGGCAGGTTTACTAGAGGGCCTCACGGGCTGTGGTCCAGCTAGCCCAGCAGCAAGAAGCCAGGAAGCTGGTGGCTGTTCAGTCCACAAGTTCCGACGTGGTAGAGAAACATTGGAATCTACAAGAACTGGGTTCTGATACCAGCAAGAGGTTGGCAAGCTGCTGGGAGGCAAAAACTTCTATGATCTGCCACCAGAAGGTGTGCCCTTCCCACCTCCAGTGAGCTCTTCCCACACTTCCGGTGCTCGGCTGGCTGATGACCCAAGACCGCCCAACACTAGGAGCCTGATACTGGCTGTCTGGAGGCCTTTCATTGCTCTTCCCTGCAGTTGAGGTAGACATGGTCACCTTCAAAGTTGAAGCGTGAGAGCAACACAATTGGGCTACCAGAACCGCACACGAGGTTCTTAGGTTTGAGTGTGATTGCAACCGTGGGTGTAGTCATGGCTGTCTTTTCTCACACATGGTGTTGAATCTGGGTGCAGGTTGGCCACGCCTGCTAGGAAGATCTTAGAAACCTAAGGAATACTGATTCTGTATAAAGTGGCTGGAGAGCTGGGTCAGTGGTAGAGTACTGGCTGCCTTCAGAAGACTTGGCTCACTTCCCAGCACTGTCATGGCTGCTCGAAACCACCTGTAACTTCAATCCTGGGGGATCTGAATCCCTTTTCTTTGGGCACATGCATTCACACACACTCTTACATATAACATAAAATAAATAACTCTTAAGGATATATATTACACTTGAAGCACAAAATAAGCAGTTTTATTATTTAAGGTAGATGTTTTTATATGCGGCTTGCTTGGTGATGAGAAGACAATGCTAAGGTGAACAAGGTAGATATTAGAGTAATATACTTGAAGTAGGCTTTATGAAGTTTTTTGACATGTTTTACATTAGAGAGTTGATACTTGGTTGTAAACATATGCATCTTAAAGGGCCAGGTGGAGAGAATAAAGTGTTTCTAAGTAGAGCTTGAATACAACAGGTGCACATGTCTGATTTCTCCACTGCCCTTCAGATTCAGGATTTAAATACATGGTGTAATTTTGCACTGATTTGTCTCTTTCTTGTAGGAACAAGATCAAAGGACGTTTTTCCTAAGAGTAATTGAGTAATTTGAAGATTTGTAAGGTAAGGATTTGTAAATTTACTAAGTTGTTCTATGTGTAGAGTCAGGGACTTCTAAGTTACTAGGCTGGCCTTCAGCTCTAATTTTGCCTCAGTCTTTCAGATAACTGGGATTTCCATGATTGCTGGCTTGGTTTTTTTCCCCAGAGTCCTGATGTGTAGAAATAACTGAGGCTGCAACCAGTAGGAGACATGACTGGGGACCAGTGTAACCAAACCTTTGGCAGTGTCAGAGCCAGTAACTGTTCTCCTGGTGTCACCCATGGGCATTTTCTTTATGTGTGGAAGAATGTATGCCCATCAGCCAACTGGACATGTATTTGTACCCTGGCTTAACTCCCCTGCCTAAATATTACTGCAGACGGGCCACACCCATGAGTTGGATTAGGAGTCAGTGCTGGAGTGGGTGTGGATGTACAGGGGTTACTCTTTCATGGCCTCTTTACATTAGTTTTCTAATGGCCATACAGGACCAAATGGACAGGTGGTTGTTTCCAACCACCAGTAAAAGGGAGACTTGTGGGGGCCAGACCTGCCAGCTGCTAAAAGGGGTACTTACCTCTTTCTGGATGAAGAATGTTGCTTTGACATCAAGTATAGCCCAGAAGTTAAAGGAACAAATTGCAAAAGGGAGATGGGAACTAGTTAGTCTGCAGTTCATGGTTCTAGTTCTTTCTGCTAACAACCCTCTCCTCATGGCACGCCTGCATACTGGCCTGTGATGTCTTCTTGGTTCAAAACAACCTTTATTTCTGTCAATAATGGAAAAGTCAAAAGTTTTTTGACAACTAGTCTGTAAATATTGAAAAACTAAAAACAAAATGACCCCTGGGCCAGAGCCCAGGCTCTTGTATTACAGGGAGACCCATGTCCCTGTAATTTGCCTTCCTCCTCTGCAGGGCCGGTGCCCCACTCCTGCTGTATCTAACAAACCTGTTCTCACAGGTCTGCTGACCTGGGACGGAGTGTGGAAGAGACCTGACTCCTGAAAGTTGTCTTCTGACCACATATGCATAATAAGTAAATGAATTAATTTTACAAAATCAAATAGTAAAACTGAAACTTTAGAATGTTGCTATTTTTTTGAAATGTAAACACAGTGCAAAGGATTATGGAACGAACTAGATGCTTTGTGATAGTTTTGTTCAAACTTTATCCTCTTTTGAAATGGGAAAGGGGTCAAACTGTCAAAAGAACTGTAACTTTCCCTTTTTGTAAAGATTTATTTGTAATGGTAATGCTGTTTGTCTGCAGTGTCCTCACTTACAGGCAGCTGTGAGCTGACCGAGCTGGGTGTTGAAGACTGAACTCTCCAGCCTCTGGATGAGCAACAAACTCTCTTCACTAGTGAGCCGGCTCTCTAGCTCAGCTCTGTGAATATGAATTAGAAGTCTGCAATGTGGAGAAAAAGCGAGAGTGAGTGGTGTGTTGATGCTGTCTTCAGCCAGTCAAATGAACTGTAACTTCCTGTCCAAGTTGCTTTCTGTAGAGGGCTAGCTCAGGCAAACAGAAGTGACCTCATTTCATTGCAGAAAGCACACTAACTAAATGATGTAGCTGCCTAATAAAAGCACCAGTTTGTCCTTTCACAGACATACTTCTGCCACAGTCTGCTGCTGCTCATTTGTAGTGTAATAATAAACACCATTTTCCTCTGGCTTGGTGAGCTCTTTTATTGTTTGCTACTCCAATGCATGCATTTGTTGCCCATACAAGGGGTGGGGGAAGCTAAAACTCCTGAGTTAGGACTCTCCTTCAATCAAGTGCAAGTTTGGCCTGCTCTGCATTTGTGTTCAGGGCAACTTTCTGGTGACATCCAAAGGTCCCCAGTAGGGGTGTTCAGTTACCATCACTTAGTAGTTGGGGACTAGTGCCCCTGGTCTTTGTGGGAGACTTTATCATTCCTACCTGTTAGTTGGGTCTGTAGTATGTCTGAGGGTCAAACTGCTTTGCTTCGTCTGGTAGAAAAGAGATTGTTCCCTTTGTGAGGCAGCTCATCACTTTCTTGGGCTCCTTTGGAGTTGGCAGCCACTGAGAAGTAGAATCTGTTTACCCAACAGGCTGTACCCCATTGGTCTCCACTTAATCATTTCCTTTCACCCCATTGTCTTTCCCTTCTGGCTTGTATCACTGAGACCGATTTCATCTGAGGACTTGATGACATCTGATCCAGTAACTGGAACCCATGTTAACCTGTAGGTATTGGCCCTTGTCTGGAGTCTTCAAAAAGGTGAATCACTCCTTTAGAGGCTTGTACCTTGGGTATCGATTGAACCGTTGATTTCTTGGAGAGACGCTGTTAGGAGTTAGGGTCACTGATCCCCTTTTCTCCCCAGGGGTCAGACCTCTTGCTGTAGACTCCTCATTAGGTAAGTTTCTGGAACTTCCTCAAAAAGCTATTCTCTCCACAGTAGAAACTTCAGTTAGGTCTGACTTTATTAACAGTAAATGGCTTGTCTGTGTTCTTTAGCTCACTGTGGGCTGCTGTTTTCTTGAGAATCTCAGCCCAGGCTGAGGATGACCTCCAACTTTGTGCCTCCCCACATACTGGCATTGTAGGCATGTGCCACTATAATTTGCTCTTTCCCCTCTTTTCCTCAGCTGTACCTGAGCTACTCATTTCTCTAAAACCCAGTGAGGCTCACTAAGGCCTTTCTGGTCACATTTCCCCCTTGAAGTCTAAGTGGAACTAGCTTAAGTAAGTGGAGCCCTATGCCCTTACCAAGTTGGGTAAAAGCCAGTCGTGAATGCTCCCTGTTCCCTGACAGTCATTGACAGGAGGTAAGGACAGCTTTCATGTAGGGGCTGAAGACATGGTCTAAGGGTTAAGAGCTAATAATGTCCTTTCAGAGAGGAACCAAAGGTGAATTGACACCTCTGGTCCTTTGCAGGTGCCTGTATTCAATGTCCACCCCCCACCCTCGTAGACACATAGTTAAAATTAAAAAGACTTCATGCTTGAAGCCCCAGAAGAGACCCAAACAGCCATGATTGGCCTAGGAGAAGAGGCCTTTCTGAGGTCCTGCAGGATGTGTTGACAGCAGTGCCACTAACCCGTCTGCTCAGATTTCCATCACAGGACTTGAGCTGTAGCCCAGGCAGCTCTGCTACCTCTCTGACCTGCTGGATTCACTGACTGACTACCAAATGCGTCCTTACCCCCATTCTGGCTTCAGTGAGTAAATCAGCCTAGAAAGGAACTTTCAAAAGGTTTCATTTTTATCAACATCAACAGTGATTAGTTCACTGAGATGAACTAAAAGACTTGTGAATGGTACTAGTTTTTTCTTTTATAAGTACAGGCAGTCCTTTTGCCAATTCTGATATTGTACAGCTATCACTTTAATACTAGTCCATAGTCCACCTGATGGTACAGGACAGAATCCCAGCTACTCGGGGACCTTAGGTTATCAAGCTCATGGACAGCTTGGTAACTTAGTGAAGACTTTTCTCAATAAACGACCAAGGTTGTAGGTCTAGGTTAGTGGTAATGCACTTACCTAGTATATGCCTTTGGTTCCTCTATTAAAGTCAGAGCACAACCCCACCCCCGTGTCTGATTGTGCCACTCATGTTCAGCCTGGGACTGTCCTTTACTACACCCTGGAAGTCCCTTATGTTCTGGGTATCACTGCCTATCTGTCCCTCTACTGCTGGAGTTAAAAGATGCTGGCTGCTGCCCTAAGCTGTTACATGGGCCCTGCCCTGTCCTTGGGGTGGGGGTGGGCTACCATTTTCTCAGTCCTGTAAACTTGTGTTTTAAAACTTCCACTTTCCAGTACTCAGGACAACAGCCTGTGTATGCTATGCAAAAACTCTTACTATAACATATACCCTCAGTATGGAAAGACAAGGTGTCACCATGTAGTTCAGGCTGGTCTCACAATCTTCCTGCTTCTGCCTCAAAGTTCAGGTTCCTTACAGTTTGTGTTCAATAAAGAAGCATTTCTTTAAGGAGCCTAAGAAAGGTGTTAAGGAGAGTTGGGTGTGGTAAACAAGTGTGATATGTTAGGAGACCTCAGTTCAGTCCAGGTGCTTGATTTCACTGATAATTCCACCCTAAATAAAGAGTGCAACAAGGCAACACAATGGTTGTTAAACTGTAACAACCATTGTTAGGTTGGAAGCACCAAGGGAGCTAGTAATATTCTTTTAAGTGTCTGGGACCAGAGGGTCCCAAGCCAGCCTCATCTGCTAAAAATGACAGAAGCATTCTAGAGCTAGCTTAAGTTGGGATAGGGGATTTCAGCACATGATTTCTTATTTTATGGTTTATCCATTTTTTTTTTACGTGTTGAGTGCCTGTATTTATGTGTTCTATTGCATGAACATATTGCTGGAGGTCAGAAGATGGTGTGGGGTCCTTTAAAAATAGAGCTACAAATGGTTGTGCATTACCATACGGGTCCTTTGCAAAAGCAGCACATGCTCTTAACTGTTAAACCTTAAGTCCAGCTTTTGGTGGTGGTATATTTTGTTTTGCTTTTCAAGAAAGGCTCTTTTGCAGCCTAGGGTGACCTGAACTCAGACTCCTGATCTTCCTGCCTCTACTTCTTGAGTGTGGCATCATATGCATGAGGTATGACGCCCAACTCAGCACCCATTTCATTCTTTTGGTCTACAGACCAGCTTCTACATTTCCACTTACTAGTTTATATCCCTAATCGAAATTTCAAATGCTCCCATCTACCCACCTACACACAACACCCCGTTGGAGGTTGCCAATACCATGGATAGTTACTGAAATATTAAGGATACTAACTTTATTCTATATACCTCACTCACGCAAGACTGTGTACAGTTAGTTAGCCTTTGGGTGTGTGCGACAAGATCACGTAAGTGCTCAAAAGGAAAACGCAGAACCAATAATTAACTTAGCCGAACCACAATCTGAACCGGTCCTTGCAGTCCAGTTCTGCACGTTTTGTCCAGTGTGGGTATTGTCGCCAGCAGCTGCTGACGCCTCACAGGAGTGCTACGTGGCGTCCCCGCGGTCACCGCTCTTCTTCCCAGACGGAGACGCCCAGCGTGACTTCCCCTTGATCCACCGCCAAGAGGACGCATCCTTACGTTAGGCGCCTCCTTATGAAGCTCGACTGAGTCCTCACCTCCCGCCCGAACTAGCCTTCCGGAGACGCAGCTCCCGGAAGTCCCGCAGGGTGGGAGGAGCGAACTGCTGCTCCCGGAAGTGCCGGCCTGCCGGGTGGGCGTGGCGAGTCGCCGCACCCGGAAGTGGCGGCCCGCAGGCGGGGCTGCGGCTGCCACGTTGGAGCGGAGCGTGGAGGTGGCCCTGGGCCGCGGAGGAGGGGCGGCGGCGGATCCTGCGAGAGTCCGACGTTCGCCGGCTAACGCAGGACAGGTCGCTGAGGTCCGCCAGGTGTGTCCGCCGTTTGTTTCCTGCCCCTCGCCAGGTTCGGTGTCCGCTGCCGAGGCCCGAGGCCCATTCTCCGCTGACGGCGCGCCCCAGTCTAGTTCGGCCCCGCCGGGACAACGCCTGGAGTCGCGGCAGCAGCCGAGTGATCGCGGCCGTCATCCTTTACCAAGGTTTCCAGGCTGCCCTGCTCGGGAGTGAGTGAGGTTAGGAGCCTTTCAGACCCTCTGCACAAAGTGGTGCGATCCCCAAGGGCATGAAAGGGAAACAGACCTCGGGATTATTTCTTTGACTTCAGTTAGGTTGAGATTTTGTTTTGAATTGCGTTTGAACTGTTGCCAAATTTAAAGGTTCATAGATTTGAAAGGAAGACTACTATCACTTAACTACGATTGTATTATTTAGGGACAGCAGTCACTAATCACGGCCTGTACTTCAAAAATGTACGATTTTGCTGCTGTTGTATTAAATTACTTTGTGAGGCAGTTATAAAATATTTGCCTGGACTTGTGGGCAGATTAACTTTTTCTGTGAACTCGTAGAACTAATTCTGTAGGTCTTCTTGTTCTAAGAGTTTTTGATAGTTACTTCAAATTGTTAAACTGTACAAAGCTGGAACTTGTTTTTTTGTTGTTGTCTACAATTGTAGCATTAATATATATAGCACATATACTAAATATATAAAAATATATATAATTAGTAGCTCGTGTATGTCACAGTATCCCTTATATCCTGATCATTCAGGAGTTGGCTAAAATGTACTGCCCTTTTAAGTAGTTCTGTCCTTGTTGCTTTAATTCTTGGTTACAGCAAACCAAAAAAGGTTTGCAGGGAATAAGAACTTTTGGATAATTTCTATCTAATTGTGAATATGTTACACACTATGGAGTGTGGAAATGTGAGATTTGAGATGAGTTTTGGATTTCACTGGTTCTTTTTGTAAACATTTTTTTTTCTGAGTAGAAAGACATTTGTGAACTGTAAAAAGCAATGATTATCAATCTTTTGGCATTTTAATTCCCCTTTGGAAAGACTAATCTTCCTAGAAAAACATGTGTAAGGTGTATGCACATACCTGGGTAGAATTTTCTGTGTAATTTCATGAAGTTCGAAAATCCCACATTAAAAACTTGTCAAGTAATACAGATATAATTTTTTTCTTTCTCTCTCCCTCCTCCCCCTTATTCTTTGAGATAGGGTCTCCCATGGCCCAGAGTAGTCTCAAACTTATTGACTAGTTGAGGATGACCTTGAATTCTGACCCTTCTCCTCTAGCCTCCCAAGTTGTGGGATCTCAGGCTTGTACTCCTGAAGGGTTTCCTTTTTTTGTAGATTAACTTCGTCTCCTAACATTTTATCTTGCAGATTTGTATGATAACAGGTTGATTTTTTAAAAATTTGGTTGAATGAGGTGAACCTGGAACAGCTGATAATGCTAACTCTTGAAGAACAAATACTCCTATCCTTTGTGAGTTATTCTGCCCACATGGACTTTTACTAAAAATAGTACCAGAAGGGCTTTGTACTCCTCACTTAAGAATCAAAGGTGCTGAGTCCATTACCTCTGACTTCACACTTCTGAGGTGTGGGGCAGCTTTTTGCAGAGCTGCTGTTTTTGACAGAATAGTTCTGTTGGCTCAAGAGCTGCTACATAAGACTCACAATGTGAAAATGAGTTGAGGCCTGCAGAGTTGGCTCAGTAGTTAAGAGTACACACTGCTCTTCCTGGCTCCCATATCAAGTGGCCCACAGTCACCTGCAAGCTTAGCTTCAGGGTGACCTGACTCCTCTGGCTTCTGAGGGTACCTGTATTCACATGCATGTGTAAGCCTACATAGACCCAAACACATATGCCTATAATGTAAAAATACTAAAGAAAATCACTAGGAAGAAGAAAGTTTCCACTTAATTTAATGTAATTATCATGGAAAGTTAAAAAATTAAGAGTTCTTGTCTGGAACATAATTTTTCTTGTGTTATTTTTATTTTTTTTTTAAATTGAGGGGAGCAATATAAAACCTTGGATATTATAGGTAGGCACTGTGAGCTGCATCCCCAACTCTTGCTTTTTTTATTTTGAGACGTGTGTAGCCCAGGCTGGCCCCAAACTGCTGCTTTCCTACCTGTAGTCTCCAGCACTAGAATTGCACACCTCTGCGTGCCACCTTGCCTAGCACTTAGATGTATTCTTAAGACTTGTTGGGATAGACTATTTACACTGTGAATTGAGAACAGGAAGTATTCTTAGTAGGTGAGCCGTTTCTTCAGGCCCTTTAAGTTGTGATTTCAGAATAGCTGTTATTTGTATTTATTTACTGTGAGCTAGACAGTGTACTAAACATGCTAAAGCCTCATTTAATTCTCGCAAGATGGGATGTGGATAGCTTTGTGGGAGAGGAAAAAGACCTCAGAGATGCAGTGACATGAAGGTGAGCGTTGGAGCTGAGATTTAGGCTGAGGTTTAAGCTAAGGGTGTCTGCTCCAGGCCTCAGGCCACCTGCTCTGCTGTTACTTACTTGCTGGTGATAGATATGAACTAACCATTGTCCTCAGAGTCCTCATTTCCTGTTTCTGTTATGATTATGTTCCAGAGAAAATGCTTTTAAATGAATTATGTACAGTGTGAATATAATCACACCATACTGAAGTGCTACACAAAGCTATAAAGACAGGCTGTCATTGAAGCAGAGATGGCTTCACTCCGTCATTCCAAGAAAGTCATCTGCAACTACATAAACAAATGTTTGTAAGAGAAAATCCAGTGAAGCTATATTTTTATGTCATTCTTACTTTGTAAACACATTGATTAAGATATTTATGTTTAATCTTACTCATAGCTTCCTGCAGAGGTCATTATTGTAATAGGGCTTTCTCTCCGTGCGGCTGGCACTGGAACTTTTTTCTGTATAGGTTAATAAGAGGAATTACTTTTTACTAGAATACTGAGCGTTAGGACAAAGAAATAGATACACTTAGGAGTGCTTTGAGTTTCTACTTATTCATTTTATGTCCCTGTGGTTATCTCTGTGTTACACATTAACTAAACATTCAGGAATTAGGTAGCCCTTGGACCTTTGCTGTCAATAGATATACTGTAATTCTAGTCAGGATTTCTATCTGTCTGTCTGCCTGTCTGTCTATCTGAGGATTTTAGGGCTCTGTGTGCTTTACTAATGATTTCTAAACTCAAACCCCAGCTTAAAAAATATCAACTTGTTTTTCTTTTTAGAAATTATTCTAAAATTAATTCCTACCCACTTCTTGCTAGTATTTTTTAATGAGATCATATAAGCAGTTAAAATTTTTATCTGACACTGGTCTTTTTAGCTTATCTAGGTCATTAGTACATTTATTTTCCCTTGTATATAAACATTAAAAGTTAAGACAAAACTTCTGTCTACTTTTTTCATACATCAGGCCACTCTATGCAAATTTGTTTTTGTTTTTATGTGTATATGACTATGCTTTTGCACATTTATATGTAACACTTACATTTGGGGACCCTCAGAGGCCAGGAAAAGGTGTCTGATTCTGGAACTGAAGTTTCAGACAGTTGTGAACTGCTGTGTGGGTGCTGGGACTGGAACCTGGGCTTTCTGCAGGAGCAGTGGGCACTTTAATCACTGAGCATCTCCTTAGCCCCACCCTAAGCGGTTTTGAGTCCCCAAGGAGTAAGACTTATTACCTGATTGAAAATTGACATGATGGCACATAAAGCAGTTTGTAAGAAGGCAGACTGGAAAAACTGTAAATAACACAAATGTCAGTGCTGAGCTGACCTTACATCGTGCTCCATCATGCCTGACTTGTAAAATGAGCCTCTTGTGTCTTAGCGACAGGTGCGTGCAGTACATGTGCATCACCATGACACTGTCCATCGAGATACTGATGTGCTTATTTTTAAGTGATTTTTAAATGAAAATGATTGCTACTTTGATGTATCTGTGTGAATGTAGTGAGCATGTGCATAAGTGAAGTCTGAGGACAACGTTGGAGTTGGTTCTGCCCTGTGTGTCTCAAGGTCAGACGCTGGCTGCTGAGTTTGCCACCTGGGCCATCTTTGCCAGCCCTTTCTTAGTATTTTTTTTTTTTTAATCTAACATTTTTTTTTTGTTGTTGATTTGAAACAGGGTTCCATGGACCTAGTCTGGCCGGGAAGTAGCTGAAGCAGAGGATGTCCATGAACTTTTGACTGTCCCACTTCCTCTGGTGTGCTAGGACTATGGGGCCTCTGGCATGCTAGGCTGGCACTCTAACCACTCAGCGTAGCCATATATATACACATGTATATGTATACACTCACACACACTACACACATACATACATATACATATATGATGATAGAAAAACTGAATATCCAAACTTACTGAGTTAAACTTCTGAATTCACTCTTGGCTATTTCTTGCCAGCTTGTGCATTTAAATGATCTAACTGTCTGTACCTTAGTTTTATCATTTATAAAAATCTTCATGTAGAAGCAATTTGAATGCATGCACCTCAAGTCCGAAGCCCTTCTCTAGAAATGAATGAAGTACACTTGCTCCTCTGGAGGGCAACTGGGACACTGAAAAGTGTGGCCATAGAGCTCTGAGTGCCTTTCTGCACTGGCAGTGGCTCAGAGGGCTGAGACTGATGTCAGTGTAATGGCTCTAGAATGCAGGATGTGCTCCTGCATGCAGAGAAAGGGAAGGTGCTTGTGAGAGTTTGTAGGATTCTGTATCTGATGACTTAGAGTCAGAGGACATCTTCAAAGCTGACAAACATCAGAAGAAATGCAAACATGTTTAGTGGCACAAAGGAACACCCTGAGAGAAAATGCTCTTGACTTAATCAGGAGCCAGGGCTGGAGAGCTGGCTCAGCAGTTAAGAGCACTTGCTGCTTTTGCAGAGGACCACCACTTCTGACCCCAGTTCCAGTGGCTCTGACACTGCCCTCAGGTCTCTATGGGCACTGTACATACACGGTACACAGACATATGTGCAGGAAAAACATCCATAGCGTAAGAATAAATTTAGAAAAGGTTATATGAGCTAATATCACTTGTACAGCTAGCAGTTGATAAATAAATTGAGGACTGATGTCATTAAATAAGATTATTTAAAATCTATCAGAATACAAGTTATAAAACCAGATAACAAAGCTGGTCAGGATGGCCTGCACTTCCGATCCCAGTTCTGGGAGCTGGAGACAAGTGGGCTTCTGGGCTTGCCAGCCAGGCAGCCTAGCTTTATGGGCAAGAGAATTGCTTTCTAGGCAATTGAGAAACACTGCCTTAGAAAAGAAGGAATATAGCTTCTCAGGTGGATTGCTGACATACACACACTCATGTGCTTGCACATTTTATACACACTAACACACATGATATATGAATAGAATTCTACAGGGTAGTCCTAACCTAAAATCGCAGTCTTCCCTCTCTCCCTCCCTTCCTATATACATGGGACTTACATATTGATTTCTTCTTTGAACTCTACATGGATCCTGATCTCAGTAAGACAATACTTGCATTAATGCTAGAATGAACTAAGACTAGGTTCCTTCTTACAGCTGAAGGATGCATTTGACATATATGCTTCGTATCTGTGTAATAAGAAAGTGATGTTCATGAAGCTGAGGGAATACCAGGAGGAACAGACAAAAACACATGAGTCCCTTCCTTCCTGGCAGGAGGCTCGACAATCTTTGCACTGGTTCAGGACAGAGACAAGAAGACATATGGATATGAAAAACACACATAGTTTGAACAAGAAAGTGTTGATTAACATATTACTGTGGACCCTGAAAAATAGATTATTCCTTCTTTGGGACCCATGTATACTTAAAATAAAATCATTATGTAAGTTTCATGTATATAGGGAGGGAGGGCAGACTACAAATTTTAGGTTAGCGAAACTATCCTGTAGAATACTATAATGGTAGATATGCCTCATTGTACATTTGCAGGAATTATGAAGTATGCACTGAGTGTGCACCCTAATATACTGTGGACTGGATGAAAATATTGGCTCGTGGGATGAAGGAAGTGTTCTGGGTGTTAGGGTGAAGGGGGCAATTGTGGCATCTGCACTTTTCATACATTTAACAAACCTAAAACTGCTCTAAAACATAATACCTGATTTTTAAAACAAGATTTATTATTACTATTATTATTGTTGTTGTTGCTTTTGTTTTTTGAGACAGGGTCTCACAGTGTAACTTGGCTGGTCTAGAGGTCACTATATAGACCAGGCTGGCCTCAAACTCCCAGAGATCCACCTGCCTCTGTCTCTTGGGTGCTAGAATTAAAAGCATGTACTACCACACCCAGTTGTTGTTCTTTAGTTTATAGGTATGTATGTTTGAATGCATATGTACCGTATGCCGTGGGGGCCAGAAGGAGCTGGAGCCCCTGGACCTAGTTAGAGGTGGTTGTAAGCCACAGTATGGGTGCTTGAACCATCTCTTCGGCCCCATAAAGACTATTTTTGAAAAATTAAAATTATATATGCACAATTTAAATTTGGCCAAAAAAATCATTGAAATTATTTTGTTCCTTTGAGGCGGGGTCTCACTTTGTAGTCCAGGCTGTCCTGGAACTCACTGTGTGTCCATGCTGGCATTGACCTCTCTATGCCTGTCCTTCAGCTGACTGAAGGCTGGGATTATAGGCACACACCAGCACATCTGACGATGAGAATGATCTTAAGACGTTTTTTATCATTGTGTGATTCTACTCCCAGAAGATCATCTCAGTTATCATGTTGGTTTCCTTGCTCCTGATAAGCTCTCCCTGTCAGTTTGAGAAGTGCATGTATCACTGGGCTAATTGTTCTTATTCTCATGGGATGTTTTATAGACTGATTTTTTTTTTTTTTTTTTTTTTTTTTTAGCTAAGAGACTGTAAGGTGAGCATACTTAATTGAAATGTCTGAAAAATTTTATATTTTGAAACATGTTAGATTTTGCATGCGCAGCCAGTAAGGTTTGGGAAATATTCCAGTATTAAAGAAACTCTGAAATCTGAAGCATTTCTGGTCCCAGTCATTTCAGATTACAGGTACTCAACTGTATCTGTAAAGAATTGGAATAATAGAATATTTGTTTCAAAATTGTTACATACTTTATATCTAATATTGGACATTTCCAACAAATGACACAGTTGGATGATTTGTATTTGTGTATTGTTAATGCTGTAGTGGTTTGTATGTTTCTATTTATGTTTTTAGTATTGTGGGTTATATGCTCAGTATATTTCTCTGTCAAATGTTCATTTCAGCAGAATGAAGTTGAAGGAAATAGATCGTACAGCTATGCAGGCATGGAGCCCTGCCCACAACCACCCCATTTACCTAGCCACAGGTAAGCTCAAATGAAAAGACCGTGTGATTACCCTAATTCTGTGACTGCCATCTTCATCTGTATATTTAAGCTTTAGTTCAAGCTTCATCTTCTGAAAAGTTTGTCACTCTCCAGCAAGGTTTCTCCCTCTCTCTTTTGGTGACCTTCTCCTGTACCACTCAGCGTTGGTCATTGTTACATAGCATCTTTCCCAAAACGCAGGAAGCATGTTTGTCTTTAACCCACAGGTAGTTGGAACAGCATTTGACAAAAGTTTCAATGAATGAAGAGCAAACTTGACAGAAGCATTTTTAATAGAGAGCTGCTTTTTAAAAAATTAATTTATTTACCTTACATTCTAGCTGCAGTTTCCCCTCCCTTCACTCTGCCCAGCCCTTCCCCTAAATGCCCAGTATACTTAGTTTCAAAAGAGCTGCTTCCAATAGGACTTAACGCAGATAGAGTACATCATGGGATGTTACTCTAGATAGCTTCTGAAATACCTGCAGTCCTTAAACAGTCGTCTGTAAGCTCCCACTGTTAGTTCTGGTCAGATCTCAGTGTTGCAGTAATTTAACCACGCTCTGTGTTGCATGTGCTCAGGTCTCATCACAGGTGATTCTTGATGTCAATTACAAGCATGCTTTTAGTTTCTCTTTCCTGTCACTTTTTGAGTCTTTATTTTGCATTTGTAGTTACCATACATATGTTTTCTGTAGGAACATCTGCTCAGCAGTTGGATGCAACCTTTAGTACCAGTGCTTCCCTTGAGATATTCGAGCTAGACCTTTCAGACCCATCCTTGGATATGAAGTCTTGTGCTACTTTCTCCTCTTCTCACAGGTATGAGATTCAGCCTTAGGTTCACATTATTTAACTATTTCATTTTATTTTGAGGCATGGTTTTTTGTAGCCCAATCTGGCTTGGTACTCACTACCAGCCAAGAATAGCCTTGAACTAATGCTCTTCCTGCCTTTGTGTCATGAGTGCTGGGATGATGAACAAGTGCTACCACTCCTGGTTTGTGCAGTGCCTGTGACTGAGCCCAGGACTTGTGCATGGTAGAGTGCTTGCCTAGCAAGTGAGCTACATCCCAGCCCTGTTGTCTACTTTAGTCTGTAGTTACGATTATTAGAAACTGTAAGAAATAACGTCAATGACAAGAAAAACTTGTAAAAAATTATGCAAGTGCATTTTTGTGCAAGTAAAGTATATTAAAATTAGTTATAAATAAAGAAAAGAATAAAAATAAAGAATTAAAAAAAGTTTCAGCACACACACTTTTTTCTCCCATAAAGACAGGATTTCTATGTATTCCTGGCTGTCACCAATGTAACTTTGTAGACTTGCCTCTGTCTTGTGAGTGCTGGAATTAAAGGTGTGCACCACCATGCCTGACTATCATGCCTGACAGTTCATCTTGTGAAAGTTTATATGGAGAGCGGTGTGTGCACCAGAACAACTTGTAAGAGTTGGTTCTCAACTTCTGTGTTGGTCCTGGAATCAAACCCAAGTTGTCAGGATTGGCAGCAAGTGCCTTTGCTTTCTGAGCCATCTTGCTGTTTGTTCCACTTACCCTGAGTTATGATGCAGAGAAAGGATGCTTAATTTAAGGATGAAAGAAACCTTGTGAGTTTTACTAGGTTTTAAAGAAACCACATCCACAGGCCGAGAGATGAGTGTGGGGCCCTGAGTCCTCCCATGTCCTGCAGAGCTTCCGCCTATTATTAGATCCCAAGATGCACCTGTCTTGAAGGTTTTCTGACCATTGCCATGTACCTCCATGCCTCTTCTAACGTTATCTTCACCTGGACTATACCATTTTCCTCTTCCAGAAATAAGGCACAACATTTTGACACCATGTCTTCATTTAGAAAATTTCCAATTAATTTTGACACCAAATCTCTACTTGGAAGATTCCAGTGACTCCCTTAACACTTCTGTTTCAAGGCCACAGATTAGTGGGCATTTCTGTAGCAGATAGGATGGTTTATTTTCTCAGAAAGAAGTTGATTAGCTCTGTTTTGCAAATGTTTGCAAATAAATATTAAGTGTCACAGTTTCTAAATGATAAAGTCATTAAGCTCATGTCTTTTGCCATGCAAGTGACTTTCTATACTGTTACTCTGTAGAGTCTTCACTGTTTAAAGATCAGGAAACCAAATGTGAGAATGTATAAGTAAAATTCTATCTTACTGATTATACAATCAGCAGGAGTAAAAAAGAAACTAATTTGTATTACATAGAAAGATACAGACAACAAATATAATTACAAGTTTTTGGATACTTACTTGACTTGAAGAATGACATTATATTTTCTCCTTAAGGTACCACAAGTTGATCTGGGGACCTCATAAAATGGATTCCAAAGGAGATGTTTCTGGAGTTTTGATTGCAGGTGGAGAAAATGGGAACATTATTCTTTATGATCCTTCTAAAATTATAGCTGGAGACAAGGAAGTTGTGATTGCCCAAAACGACAAGCATACTGGGCCAGTGAGAGCCTTGGATGTAAACATCTTCCAGGTTTGACTTTGTTTGGCATTTATTCATAGTTCTTAAAAATGTCTTCATTGTTTGAAATAACTTCATGAGTATACTAGGATTCAGTATTGGGAATGAACGGTAAAGACTTAAACCTGTAAAGTTCAGAGTTGAGATTAGGAGCTAGCCATGGGCATGGTACCTCAGAACTTGGGGTACAGACAAAGAAGCAGGAGTTTGAGGCTAGTTACATGATGAGTTCAAGGCCAGCCTATATTTCAGGAGATCCTATCTCAACAGCGACAACAAAAGCCCAAGGGGCTGAGGAGGTAGTTGGTAAGATATTTGCACTATACACAGGAGAACCTGAGTTCCATTCTCAGGGTCTGTGAGAGTGTTGGGTATGGTGCTTTGCACTTGTGACCTCAGAGCTGGGGAGCCAGAGGCAGGGGGATCACTGGGACTTGCTGCCCAGCTCGTTTCTCGCCTATTTGGTAAGTTCCATGCCAAGAGATCCTGTCTCAAAGGAGGTGCACAATGTTTCTGAGGGTGACATTTGAGGTTGTCCTCTGATCTCCATATGCTCCTGTATACAGGAGCATGAACACCCTTATTTTACCCGTGGACTCACACAACTAAACACACAAGAAAAATAAAACCTGCCCCAAGCAAAGCTGAAATTAAGACACTGAAAGTGCCTTGCCCTTTGCTGGGGTAGATATTAGGAGCCCTATTAAGGCTTACAATAGGCCAGCTCATAGCACCAGTTGATAGAAACATAGTGGGTGTGAACAGTAACAGATGACGCCTACATGAAATCTACCTTTTAGGATTGTTTTAACCCAGTCAGTTTGAGTAGAAAGCACCCAGGAGCACTGCTCCCTGCAGCAGCACTGCATGCCCGTGAGCTGGAAGTCTGTGGGAACAGAGGGCAGGCTTTACTGGCTTCCTGGGCCAGTTCTGGGTATGGCTGTGAGGTCCCCTAGAAAGATGCAGTAGCTATCGGATTTGGGTGTCTTAGAGCAGAAGTTGGTGACTGTTTTTGTCTTCCGTAGTCACATTGTCTTCCAGAGATGCAAATCTGCCAATACCAGTACCTTTGTGGCCAATGTGATTGTTTCTTTTCAGTTTAACCCTGGAACTGTCCTTTTTTAGTAATGCATTGCTTTAAAATGGGTTTTGTTGTCGGTAGACATACATCATTTGAGAAGTTTAATGTTTCTCAAAAAACGTTAGGTTTGATGTATTATGGGTAATTAGAAGTCACACACGTGATCGTTTTGAGCAATAAACACATTGTATTAAAGTTATCGTATTGGTTTTTAGTTATTCTGAGTTTTCAATGATTTGTTATTTCGTCACTGTTTCTTTTGCAGACCAATTTGGTGGCCTCAGGTGCTAATGAATCTGAAATCTACATTTGGGATCTAAACAATTTTGCAACTCCAATGACACCAGGAGCTAAAACACAGGTACCATGTTACTTGATGATCAATATAATCAAGGAACCAAAAGGCTGTTCTTTTAAACAAATTTTTGTTAATTTTAGGTATTTTGAACACAGACCAGTACTTAAATATCATTAATTTCCAGTAGCATAGTATTGATAAGTGTTTCTCTCTTGTAAGGTAGATGTAGGGAGATTGTCCTGAATTTGAAATCAACTTGGAATATAGAATGACACCTTATATAAAATATTGCTTGGTGTTGTGGTGCATGCTTTTAGCCCCAGCACTCAGCAGGCAGAGGCAGGCAGATCACACTAGCCTGATCTACATGGTAAGTTCCAGACCAGTTAGGGCTACGTAGTGAAACCGTGTCTCAAAAAATGAAAACAAAATGTAGTGTTTCTTCAAAGTATCCATGATTCCTTGAGCAGTAAGTAGTCATTCAGCACCTACCAACTGCCATGATTGTGGTCCTGGGCCTAGAGAAGTGTATAAAACAGAAAAATGCTTAACAGTTGTCTCACAGTGACGTGCTGGTTCTTTGAAAGCTAGCTCTTTTGCCTGCGCTCAGATAATCCACTTTTCCTGTGTGCCTCATGTAGGTTGGGTAAGAGCTTCTTCTGCTTTAATTTCTCATTGTTGTGTGGATCCCAGTTGCACTGGCTGCCTGCAGTACCTGCTCCTACCATTTTGAGATCTTGAAAGGTGGCTTCATGATAAAATTCTACTCCTTACAAAGGCACTTTTCCTATAGTCCAGTCTGCCATTTGTCCTGCCTACAGTAGGACGTATTCACCAATCATCATTGTGTAGTCTGTGGTGTCTCTTGCAACATCATCAAATAAAGAAATATCTTGGTTTATAGGAGGAACTCAACAAATGCTTGTTAACGAGACAATAGTAAACAATAAAAGTCATGTATGTCTGTTTTAAACAATATGGTACATGTTGTAAATGTATGATAGAAAGGAAATAAGTGGAAGTTTTAAGTAATAGATCTCATTAGTTAATAATAGGTCTAATTTTAAGTAATAGATCTGTTGCTGTTGTTGTTGTTAAATAAAGGATCAGCCAGGCATGATGTTACATGCATTAAACCCCAACAGAGGCTGGCGGATCTCTGAGTTCCAGGGCAGCCAGAGCTACATAGTGACACCCTGTCTGTCCCAAAAGAAAAGGAAAAGAAAGGAAAGGCAAAAAATAAATAAATAATAAATTATTGGAATTTATAATCAAATTACTTTTTAGGTTTTTGAGACAGTCTTACCTTGTCATTCTGGCTCGCCTAGAACTCAAGATACAGGCTGCGTCTGCCTCTAGAATTCTGGGACTAAATGTGTGTGCCACCACATAAAGCTTTACAATTAACTTTGTATATAGTAATGCCCTAGTCACTTTCTATTGTTGTGATTAAACACTGCCCAAAAACAACTGGGGAGGAAAGGGCTTATGTGCCTTACCTGTCTGGACCCCAGTCTTTAGTCTGGGGAAGTGGCTTACTCGTGTACTTCAGGGGTAGTACTTCCCACAGTAGGCCGGACACCTTTGCATCAGTCAGCAGTCCAGAAAGTGTTGTGCAGACGTACCCACAGAGCCCTTGGGTGGAGGCAGGCTTCTCCCAGTGATTCCCTTCTCTCAAGGTGACAAAAACTAACCAGCATAGTAGTGAAGTGGTTTTTAATGTTTGTTCCTTAATAGCCACCAGAAGATATCAGCTGCATAGCATGGAACCGGCAAGTTCAGCATATCTTAGCGTCAGCCAGTCCCAGTGGCCGGGCAACTGTCTGGGATCTCAGGAAGAACGAGCCTATCATCAAAGTCAGCGACCACAGTAACAGGGTGAGTGTACAGCTGACTCGTGCGTGATCCTGGCTTTTTATCCATCAGGTAATAGTAGGATGAATGTCACTCCCTTAGTGAGTAATTACATACCCAGTAAACCATGTTGGATGTGTTCTAAACTTTTAAGCACTTTATTCATAATTCTGTGTGCATGTGTGTGTGTGTATGTATATATGTATATGTATGTGTATATATATATATATATATATATGAAGCACATGTTGAGTTGAGAGGACAACTTTTGGGAATCTGTTCTCTTCTTTACCAGGTGGGTCCCAAAGATCAAACTCAGGTTGTTGGGGACTTAGTGGCAGGCACCTTTGCTCAGTGAGCCGTCTTACTGGACTGATTTTTGTTGTTGTTAAAGTTAAAACTTAAATAATTTTATTGCATTTATCTATTTTTGTGTATGTGTATATGTGTCTTTGTCTGGGCATACACACTCCATTGTGCACTTTTGTGGTGGTTCCAGGACAGTTTACAGGAATTGGTTCTCTCCTTTTACCAAGAGGCTGTCAGACATTAAACTTGATTTTGGCAGCAAGGAACACTGCATGTGGAGCCGTGTGGCCTGCCTTGGTTAAAGATTTCTTAAAGCAAGAGTGCCTGAATCAGGATGTGTTTATCAGTTTTAAAAACTCCATAGAACTGTTGAAAAGAACCTTCTTCCAAATTAGTATCATTAAAGTGGACAAGAAATTAAGAAATAATTTCAGTCATCATATGGAATAGTTGCTAGAATTGAAACTTCTGAGTAATTCCCAATAATCTTAATTGTCTCATGAAACTTTAGATGGTATCTGTTGCTTAAGACATTTTTCTTTGAGGCTTTCCTTTTAATCGACTCTTTTTGAGGAAAGGCTGCTTTTATTTTCATTTTAAGTTTGTATAAAATATTTCTTTTGGTTACAGTGTTATCAGTGAAACATTATTTTATTTATTTATTTATTTTTTAATTATTTATTTATGAGTACACTGTCACTTTCTTCAGACACACCAGAAGAAGGTATCAGATCCTGTAACAGATGGTTGTGAGCCACCATGTGGTTGCTGGGAATCAAACTCAGGACCTCTGGAAGAGTAGTCAGTGTTCTTAACCACTGAGCCATTTCTCCAGCCCGAAAATTTATTTTAGATAATAGAATTATTTAGATTCTGAATTGCTTTGTGTGCATCAAGTAGATGAATAGAGAATATCTAGATGTTAGAGCTTGAGACTGTTGCTTAAGACTGTTTTGTAACACTGAACACTGGATTTTAGTCTGTGGACCTCGAACCCTTTAGGGGATGTCTGCTGACCCTTTTATGGGTGCCAAGAACCAGCCTTGACTTAGAGACAGGTTCTGAGAAAGGAGGTGTCTTGGAGTGAAAAAAAAAAAAAAAAAAAAAAAAAAAAAGACTTGAAGTCAAATCCTGAGTCCAAGCTGGTGGCCTATGTCTGGCTCCCCAGACAGCTCCTGTAGATAGCTCTCGGGTCTGTAGTCTGCTCAAGACAGCTTTTTTTTTTGCTATTCTAAAAAACTCTCTGGTTGAGAGAGCCAGCTTTCTGCTCCAGACAGACAGCTTTCTACTTGAGACAACAATCTCTACTAGTGAACATTCTAAAAACTCTCTGGATAGCTCATGGGTTTTCTGACCGAAGTCCAGTTTTTCTGACAAAAGCCCAGTTTTTTATTTTTATATCAATTCAGTTATTTATTCCAGATTCCCTCTTGACCATGTCGGAAATCAGCATTTCATGACCTTAGCCTCTTTACTCTTAGGAAGAGACAGCAAGCATTAAGTATAGACAGTAAGATAGCTGGGTAGTACCATTCTGACCACACTGGGACTTACATTCACTCTGTCCTGGGCTGACCTTGAACTCAGGAATCTGCCCACCCCTGTATCCGCCTGTCTCTGTATCTTTCTGACAGCATGGCTCTCACAGTGCAGGTGTCTCTGTTCTTTTGATCTGTGAAGCTCCTTATATAATTCATATTGCACCCTTATATTTTACATAGTTGAGAAATTATATATTTTTGAACTCATGTTTTTAGAGTTCCTTTTCACAGCCTTAAAGGCTGTCCTGAAGGTCTCAGCATTGACTATTTTGCTAAAGACAGACACCCTTGACTTTTGGGCATGCTGTTTCTAATTACCATGGAGTCGACAGTGTTACCAGGGTCAACATTACCATTTCTCAGAGGAATGTGAAACTATGTACATTATTATACAAACAAGCCTTATGCCCACAGCAGCCATCAATACTTTACTTGTGAAGCCCATGTCCTGTTGGTTCTGTCATTTCACTCCTACCAAGGCCGTGCCAGACTCTGAACACGGGTCTCCTGAGACCGTGGCAAGTACAGATAATTAGTATTCATAACAGTAGCAAAATTACAGTTATGAAGTAGCAATGAAAATAATGCTATGGCTGGGGGTCACCACAGCATGAGGGACTGTGTTAAATGGTTGCAGCCTTAGGAAGGCTGAGAAGCACTGCTGTAAAAGGTTCAGAACTAGTCTGAACTGATCCTGTTTCCTGTTCATTTTGTAATGCCATAGTCCTGACATTGTATCTAACATGACTGCTAAGATGTGACCTTCCTGTCTGCAGATGCACTGCTCCGGACTTGCATGGCACCCTGATGTTGCTACTCAGATGGTCCTCGCCTCTGAAGACGATCGATTACCAGTGATCCAGATGTGGGATCTGCGATTTGCCTCCTCTCCTCTCCGGGTTCTGGAAAATCATGCCAGGTACCGTGCTGCTGTTTCAAGGAACTTTGTTTCTTCATATTTTGTTCTAAAACATATTTACTCATTTTTATTTTAAGCAGTAGTCATGATTTTCTCTCCAAAGTGGAGGGTAGGTCATATACTCACATGAATCCTTTGTTAAAGATTTTTTGCCACTTATTTCAAATAATTAAGCGGCACACAGAGATGTGTGACTATAATCCCAGCATTTGTCAGGTGGAGGCAAGGAGATCAGGAATTGAGCCCCTCAGCTACACAGTGTGATGTTGGCTAAAAGTCATCAGACTAATGAGTAAAACAGTCTGTCAAAACACCGTGAGACAGCTCTTTACATGGATTGTGCAGTTAGGTCCTTAGTAGTCATCAGACCTAAGAAAATGGATGCTGTGTAGGAGCAGTGTAGACACTGGCTCATTCTGTTTTCCTTTTCCTTGAAAAGTAAACATTGTGAGCTATTATTAATACGACTTCCAGCCTTCATTAATACAACTTTTCTCAAGCTGTAGTGTCATTACATTTCATTAATTTGGTAAACTTCTTGTCATTGATACTTAGGTAGTAGCAAGTTTATTTAAATTAGTTACTGTGTTTAAATAAAATTACTTTTAGTATTGTACTTGTTTCTAAGTACTTTAGGAGTTTTTGTTTCTCCTATTTAGTGACAGGCAGACTGAAGTTTGAAGTCCTTTCCCCCTCTCCTATGTAGTAACTTGTAAAGGAGAAAGTCTTTTTTTTTTTTTTTTTTTAAGTTTATTTATTTTATGTATATGAATATACTATCACTGTCTTCAGACACACCAGAAGAGGGCATCAAATCTCATCACAGATGTTTGTGAGCCACCATGTGGTTGGTGGGAATTGAACTCAGGACCTCTGGAAGAGCAGCCAGTGCTCTTAACCGCTGAGCCATCTCTCCAGCCTGAAGGAGAAAGTCTTGAAGTTTGTGATGTGTCACTTGCTCATAAAGGAGAAGAATCTAATCAGAATATATTCTTCATTAGATGTTATGCTTTAGTGTAACTTATAGCAAGAAAAGATGATTCTGAGTTGTCTTAATGTTTTTTATTCTTATTTAAGATTGAGTTTATTATTCAGTAAAACAGGCAAAATTCCCACCTGTTTTTGTTACTTTCCCATTGCTGTAAGGAGACCACAACCAAGGCAACTGACAGAAGAAAGCACAGGCGTGGTCCTGGAGCAGCTCCTGAGAGTTCACTCTGATCCATAGGCAGGGGACAGAGAGAGACACGGGGCCTGTGGGTGGGCTTTTGATACTTCAAAGCCCCCTCAGTGATACACCTTTTCCAACAAGGTCATACCTCCTAATCCTTCCCAAATGATTGCATCAGTCTGAGACCAAGCATTGGAAAGTATGAGGCCACGGGGGTCAGTCTCATTCAAACCACTGCACTACCTTCAGGGCAAACTTTTTCATAACAGACAATGTACAATCATTTTACATGAATCCCTAATCAATCCTCATTACAAAAATGGCTGTAGAAATTGCTATTGCATGTCTTACAGGCTAGAGGTTGAAGCTCAACAAGGTTAAACTTGTCCAGGGTCACAGATAACCAGCCAAGTGCTGGCTTCACCCCAAAAACATCGATTTCTGAGTGTACCTTAGCAGTGTGCTCTACTGCAGAGCTTGGGAGTGGGCCGTCATCATTTAGCAAAGCACAGTGCTGGATGCAGAGACAAAGCAGTCTCGGAGTTAGCAGTTTTCTCCTACTGCTAACGGCAGGTTCTTGATGTATGTCCTCTTTCAGCCCTAGACCCTGTTGCTTTAATGTGTACATCTTAGGCTGGAGAGGTGACTCAGTAGTCAAGAGCTCTTGTTGCTCTTCCAGAGAACCCCAGTTCATTTCCCAGCAACCACAGGACAGTTCAGAGCCGTCTATAACTTCTCTGGCTCCATGGGTGTCTGATGGCTCTATCTTCCTTAGGCACCTGCACTCACACACACACACTTTTAAAAAAAATGAACAGATTTTGACTATTTGTTGTTACTATGTTAGAGATCAAACCCAGGGCCTTATATATGCTAAGCAAGTGTTTACTACTGAGCTAAACACTGAGAGCCTCCAATGATGTGCTCTTAAGAAACATTAAAATATAATTCTGTTTTCTCATAGTCTCTGATAACATAGATACGAATATAGGAAAAACAGAATACTGCCTTTCTCTAAATAGAATACAGAAGATTTTGTGTATGTGTGTTTGTGTGGTATATGTGGGGTGCACACATGTTTGTAGAGGCCAGAAGTCAATGCCTACGACTTTCTGAGCATTCCTCAACCTTATGTTTTGGGAACATCAAACCTGGAGTCACCAGTCTATATATAGCTAACGGTGAACTCTTTGGATTTGGTTTTCTCCACCACCTCCCTAACTGGGATTATAAGTGTATGCTGCCATGCCTAGCGTTGTGTATGTGAATGTGGGTGCGAGTACACACATGGCATACTTCACACGGTGTTGAGCTCACAGTAGCCTGTGGGAGTCAGGGTATCTCATATAGGACCAAGGGATTAAGTATAGGCCATAGGGCTTGGCAGTAGGTGCCTTTACCTACTGAGCCATCTCCTGGGCTGGGTTTGTTAGGATGCTCTACAGCAAGCACGTCACTACTGAACAGCCTTCCCAACCCAAGGATTACACTGTTACAATGTGTACAGCCCAAGGAATACTACTTATTAGTACTTGGAAGTATTACTCTTATACTAAGGTTACAAATATCCCTTACTGTAAGACAGTCATATATAAAAATGTGTTTCTAGACTCTAAAGTTTAGTATTTCCTTGAAACATATCTAATTTTGTTTTTGTCATTACACTTAATAAAGAATACCTCCCAGATGGCAGAAGCTAAACAGTCCTGCAGGACTGAGGATGTAGATTGCTGGTAGATGACTCACCTCCCATGTATGAGGAGGCTTTTCTTTGGGTTTTTCAGACAGGGTTTCTCTGAGTAGATGAGGCTGGCCTGGAACTCACAGAGAGCTGCCGGCCTCTGCCTCCTGAGCTGAGATTAAGGATGCATGGCACCACACCCATTATATGAGGTACATCTATGTGGTTTCTCATAAAAAACCAGCCTATGACACAGTATTCATAGTCTGTGTGGTTGAACATTTGCTTTTATTTCATTTCATGGTCTGCGCCATGCATGGTGCTAAGCCATGATTCTGTTAGCAGTATATGAATCCTTGGCCTGCACAGGTCTGACTGGAAATTTGATTTCCTCAAGATTGGATTTTTCCTTATCTTTTTGTGGTTTTTCTTTATTTGTTTATGTGTCTGTGTCTCTCCTTCTGTCTCTGTCTCTGTCTCTGTCTCTCTCTCTCTCTCTCTCTCTCTCTCTCTCTCTCTCTCTCTCATCCTCCCTTCCTTTCTCCCTAGGTTAACCATCTAGACTAGTAAACAGAGAAGAGAGTTCCGTCACTAAACTTTGTTCTCATTTGTCCCTCTCTCCTACCTATTTTTTTATAGGGGGATTTTGGCAATTGCTTGGAGCATGGCAGATCCTGAATTGTTATTAAGCTGTGGAAAAGATGCTAAGATTCTCTGCTCCAACCCTAACACGGGAGAGGTAGGAGGAGGAATGCTTCTCAACCTGTCAGTCCTTGTAATATTTTATTTCTACCTGAATAAGAAAATTCCATAATAATTCTGCATGGATATTAAGCACGCAATTATGGTTAAAACTGTTGGAGGAAGGTGAGAGATGTTAATTCATCAGAACTCCCTCAGGAACATTACCCAGACTCATTTTCTTTAATCTTTAAAATTAATCTTTCCCTATTAGAACATAGATTCTAGCTATGATCTTTTTTAAAAAATCACTTATTTTTATTTTTGCGTGTTGGTGTTTTTATGTGAATTGGTGCTTTGCATGTGTGTCTGTGAGGGCATCCGATCCTGTAGAACTGGAGTCACAGACAGCTGAGAGCTAACATGGAGGGGCTGGGATTTGAACCTGGGTCCTCAGGAAGAACATCGAGTGCTCTTAATTACTGAGCCATCTCTGCAGCCCCAAGCTATTCCCTTATAGCTTTGCCTCTTCTCTATTAAAGTAGATCATTACAGGTACTTTTGTAGTTACTCTGATGGAAAACTAAGAAAAATGTGAATGGCTGGGGCTGGAAGTGTGGCTCAGTGGTCAAGCACTTGCTTAGCCCGTGCAAAGTTTAAGTTTGGAAACCTGAGTTTGGTTGCTGGAACCCTCATGAAAAACAGGATATAGTGGTCCCTTGCATAACCTCAGCACTCCTCCAGAGAGGTAGGAAGTAGTCACCTGGGCTACTTTGGGTCTGTAGCAGAAATGAGGTGGAAGGTGAGAGCTGACTCCTGAACTTTGTCATTCTTGAGTGTACTGTGGCCCGTGCCCTGCACTTATACATCACACACACACACACACACACACACACACACACACTCCCATACACACATTCACACACACACTTCCATGCACACATTCACACACACACTCCAGAATAAGTGAGTAAATAAATGTTTTAATAGATTTTCCTCTCTTAAGTGGTAAGAATTGAATATAGGGCCTCAGATGCTCAGCTCAGCTGTATTCCCAGCCTGTCAGTAGGTTTTTGTCTGTCTTATTAAAATAAAAGCAACTTTTTTAATTCCTTGGTTTCCAGTTTAAAATTTCCAATTATGCTTTTTGTAGGAATACAGAAACCTTAGGAAGCTGACAGGTTCTGCCCATGTGGTTTGGAGCCAGGGAAAGTTCGTATGCTTTGCCTGTGTCTGCTCATGTAGGCCAGATTCTCTCTCCACTTTGTTAGTTATAAAGCAAGCTTTTCCGTATGGTTGTATTTGTTTGGAATTTGAAGGAATTGGCTTTTCAGCATATATATGCTACAACTAAAAAATTACATTTTTGTAGTTCAGTGAAGTTTCAAGTTGCATATAAACCAGTGCAAGCATCAAAGACATGAGCAGGCTGGAAGCCTCACTCCACGGTTGGGTATTTGTTTGTTTTGCTAATGCTGTATATTATCAAAGTTAAGGTCACTTGGATTTTCTTAGGTCTCATAGTCATATTCCTAGGTTTTCCTGTTATCACACTCTGGATCAGTAGCAATTCTGACAACTTTTTATTTATTTTTAATTTCCTCTGTGTTTATGTGCTTATGTACATAAAAATGCATGCGCACTTATGTGTGAATGACCTGGCTGTCAGAAATTGATAGTGTCTCTTTATCAGTTGCATCTCTACCTATTTTTTGAGGTAGGATGTCTGATTGGTCTCCCTTGGTGCTGGCAGCTAACCCCAGGAATCCTCCTGCCTTTGCCTCCCCAAGCTTTGTGATTATAGGCAAGTGTGGGTTCTAGGGCTTGAGCTGTGGTGCTCACACTTGTATGGCAGTGCTTTACAGATGGCACCATCTCCCCAGCCCTGTAACAGCATTCTGAATTTTCCATGGCCTTTTTCTTTATAGGAGACTAGGCTAGAAAATGCCTAAAGTCTTTTCTCTTATGCCTAAAAGCTAGAGTTGTCAGTTTTTTCTAAGGGTGTGGTTTACAGAGTTTGGACTTTTTTCTTTTTTTTTTTTAAATTTAATTATGAGTGCTGTGATGCATATACATCCTCAGGTCAGAAGAGAGCTCCAAACCCCCTTATAGGTGGTTTTGAGTCACATGTAGTTGTTGGGAATTGAACTCAAGACTTCTGGAAGAGCAGACAGTGCTTTAAACACTGAGCCATCTCTCCAGCTCATACAGTTTGGTCTTTTTTTTTTTTTTTTTTTTTTTTTAAGGATTTATTTATTTATTATATACAAGTACACCGTCACTGTCACTATCTTCAAACACACCAGGAGAGGGCATCAGATCCCATTAAAGATGGTTGTGAGCCACCATGTGGTTGCTGGGATTGAACTCAGTACCTCTGGAAGAGCAGTCAGGGGTCTTAACCGGTGAGCCATCTCTCCAGCCCCCAGTTTGGTCTTTAAATAGCCTAAATAGAGTTATTTGGCTCTCATCAGACAAAACCAGTCGAAGGGGAAGCACTAGAATTTGATAAAATGTTCTGGCCTATAGCTTGTTTACTGTTTTAGGGAAAGGAATACTGACTAGCAAGCATTCATGTTCCTAGGGACCATCCCACTGCCACTGTACCGTAAGAACTTCCTATTGGTTTTCTTTCTTAAAAACTGTTCAACTGCACTTATTACCAACCTTATTTATTTTGCTTATGACCTGGCTGTATTTTTTTCTAACTTTTACTTATTTATGTTGGGCTAGGTATTATATGAACTTCCCACCAACACACAGTGGTGCTTTGATATCCAGTGGTGTCCTCGGAATCCTGCTGTCCTGTCTGCCGCTTCTTTTGATGGACGGATCAGTGTCTATTCCATCATGGGAGGGAGCATAGACGGCTTAAGGCAGAAACAAGTTGACAAGGTAATGGACAGCTGAGAAAGGTAGCCACATGTGTGCAGTTACTTATTATTATTATTATTATTATTATTATCATTATTATTATCATTATTGGGTGCAACAGAACTTATTGATGGTATTAAAGAGAGCAGGGAGGGCTCCCTAGGCCCCTCCTATAATTTTGGGGGTCTGGGATGGAAATTGTGAGGGAGATGCTCAGTGTTGGGGGCCTCTCTTTTGTTCTCAGTGTCCTTGCTGGGGGGTGGGTGGTCCAGGGTTTCTTACTCCTTAGAGGCCATGTAGGCCATGAGGTCCACCACCTTGTTGCTGTAGCCATATTCATTGTCAAAGCAGGAAATGAGCTTCACAAAGTTGTCATTGAGAGCAATGCCAGCTCCAGCATCAAAGGAAGAGTGGGAGTTGCTGTTGAAGTCACAGGAGACAACCTGGTCCTCAGTGTAGCCCAGGATGCCCTTTATTGAACCCTCAGCTGCCTGCTTCACAACCTTCTTGATGTCATCATACTTGGCAGGCTTCTCCAGGCGGCATGTCAGATCCACAACAGATACACTGGGGTTAGGAACATGGAAGGCCATGCCAGTGAGTTTCCCATTCAGCTCTGGGATGACCTTGCCCACAGCTTTGGCAGCACCAGTGGATGCAGGGATGATGTTCTGGGATGCCCCACGGCCATCACGCTACAGCTTTCCAGAGGGGCCATCCACAGTCATCAATGGCATGAACTGTGGTCATGAGCCCTTCCACAATGCCAAAGTTGTCATGGATGACCTTAGCCAGGGGGACTAAGCAGTTGGTAGTGCAGGGTGCATTGCTGACAGTCTTGAGGGAGTTGTCATATTTCTCATGGTTCACACCCATCACAAACATGGGGGCATCAAGTGGGCTCCAGCCTTCTCCATGGTAATGAAGACTCCAGTAGACTCCACAACGTACTCAGCACCAGCATCACCCCACTTGATATTAGTGGGATCCCGCTCCTGGAAGGTGGTGATGGGCTTCCCATTGATGACAAGCTTCCCATTCTCAGCCTTGACTGTGCCATTGCATTTGCCATGGGTAGAGACATACTGGGAAAGGTAGACCATGTAGTTAAAGTCAATGAAGGGGTTGTTGATGGCGAAAATATTCACTTTGGCAGATCCTGAGCAGAGGCAGCCCTGGTAACCAGGCGCCCAATATGGCCAAGTCCGTTCACACCGACCTTCACCATCTTGTCTAAGGGATGGGGCTGGCACTGCACGAGAAGATGTGGCTGTCTATAGAACAGGGAGGAGCAGAGCTACAATTATTTTTAAAGTGATTTTACCAACCAGTGATGCCACTTTACTGGATAATTGTTAGATATTTTGTTGTTGGAAAATTATAACACAGCTTCCATAGGTTACTGATTTATCCTTTTTTATTTTTTTAAAAATAGCTTTCATCATCTTTTGGAAATCTTGATCCCTTTGGCACAGGGCAACCCCTCCCTCCATTACAAATCCCACAGCAGACTGCTCAGCACAGCATAGTGCTGCCTCTGAAGAAGCCTCCCAAGTGGATCCGGAGACCTGTGGGCGCTTCCTTCTCAGTAGGTGGATTTTGTTTTATGTGTCAGAATAATGTATGAGCTGGGAAACTGTGGGGCTGTGGCGGTAAATATTAAAAATAAGAGCCACCAACCATCGCTAATGCCAGCATCGTGGAGCCATATAGCATTAAGGGGGTATATTCATCTCAGCGGCGACTGGTTCCAGCACACCATACTGCGCTACTCCCAGCTACTCCCTGGCCCTGGTGGTCTCTCGGCCACCATTGCTAGTCGCCTTCTCCCA